>NC_085140.1:126910079-127554812 GCF_024139115.2 Armigeres subalbatus
GTAATTGTTAGAAAATGATTTTCTTCTTGTTCAAAAAATAAGGAGGTGGTAGTATAGCCTACATCGTAAACTTTAGAGCAATGCATGAGACACTCCGTTACAAAGTTACAGGCGGAAAAGCAGCGATTGTTTTGGCAGCTCATCGCCTTTTTGTCAACTTACCTCCACATTTTAATTCTCGACTAGGCACTGACAATTTTTGAATGAATTTGGCTAAGTGAGTACTCATTAAGATTTAACAAACCAATAAATCTTCGTAAAATTAAACACGTTTTCGATTTAATAAATCGACTTAGATCTGATCCCGACGTTCAATTGAGAGACACTTTTTGCTGTCAATATAATCTAAACTAGTAATGTTTTATACGCACGCATTTATCATTATCAGTGGTAATTAAACTATGTTTCAAATCACACGACGATTGTCAAAACTCGGACCGTAATTGCATAATGGAGATGAATATTATGTATGCCCTGCTGCCAGCCAATGAGGTAGATTGGACACACACAAATTAAATAGCAGAAATTATCGGATTTGTTGAAGAATATTTTGTAAATGAATACAATATTTATGGAATTTAATTACTTTCCTTTCAAATTGACATTTTTTTTGGCATTTGAGCGATTCCACTCGATTTCATATGACTTAGGGCTGTAATGGCTTATTTTTTACAATTGACTTTAGTTGTTTTAGTTATTAGTTATAATTACTGTTTTTTACTTCGTTGTAGCGTTTAAAAAAAGTAGGATTAAAAAAACTGTACATTATAAAAATGAACCTACAAAATCCTCTATATGCATCGTCATTTGTATGTGGTCAAAGCTTATAATCTAAATTGGTTTGTGTATCTAGAAAACATATCCCTATCAGTTGGTTCCACAATTAAACCGATAATGATAATAATGGTTTTACGCCGATAAAGTCTTTTATAGGTTTATCAAGCTAATATTAGTAACATCTGACCGAAAGCGAAACGCAATCATACCACCGCCGTTCATCAACAGAACGGTTAATCCGGAACCAGTTGCCCTGCGCATCGTCACCATCACTATCGTCGAGGAGGCGCCGTCGTGTACAACCCAACACAATCACCACTGTGCAATCAGAGCCTCAAGGCACCATAATTTACATCATTCAAAGCTGGAGACTGTCCTCGTCCAATGATTGGCGTGGCGCTATAGAGCCCGCTGCTGGTAGGCATCCCATCTTTCTCGCCTTGATCATCATCATTGTCGAGCTCCGAGCATCGCCGAGTGAGGAGTTGTGTAAAAGTGGATAATCAGGTTCCAAAGGTGGTGGCGGACCCGGAGCTATTCCAGCGCCGGATGAGATCATTTTAGCATCGCGTCGACGATTTATCGTCACAAGCGTGGCACTGTGAGATACTTTCATGGAAGCTTGTGGCAGAATTATATTCATCTTATCTTTCTCCTTTATATAAAAATCTCATCCGAGATTTATAAGATCATCAGACTAGACAGAAATATTACAGATGTGAAGACTCGTATCTGAAACCTTTGCAACTCCAAATTCCAAAGAAATCACGATGTCTTTAGTCAAAGCACAATCAGTATCACTAAAACACCTACCGAGCAAAAGTATATGTTATTTTCTTCCACGTGATGCCAATTAAAAATATTCTATTGGGGATTATTTTCCGTAAATTTTAGAAGGGTTCTAATTGGCTTATAAAATTATCTAAATGTATACCGAACAACTATTGTTCAACTATGACATGAAATCGAATATTATATACTTCAACTTGGTGGATATCAGAAACACTGATATTTTCTAAAATTATTGTGTCTCCATAGAGACACCGTAAGATCTTTGGTTTCTCACAATCCTTTTGAGCTTCAGAAGATTTTTACCACCTAATATCCCGCCAGTAAACCATTGGCCTTGTCGCACTGCAACAACTGATCAATGGTCGAACGGATTGTGCGATGATTTTCCGCCTCCCACAATTCTGGAAACTCACTCACCAGAAATTACATGGCGGCTGCAAATGCACCCTGACTTGTGAGGATGGGCTGCTGCATTTTAGTTTCCTGTTGAAATCTTGCCTTCGCTAAGCTCTGCGGCGCCGCAAACAATCGCTCCTAGTTAGCAGCTCGAACTTTATTTCTTCCCATGCAGACAGCGAGGTAGTCAGTTAGCCCGCTAGATTGCCCTTTGATTAAGTTGCCAACCAGCCCAGCCAGGAAAAATAATGCTCTCGTTCCACTCTTTAATTAAAGCGTTTATGATACACGTCGAAAATGGGAAAACTTTTCATGCCTCGCGTTTTCCTCCCATCGATCGTTTCCGCCGTCTCTTTCACCCGAACGACCACGGCGACGACGACGACTGGTAGACATCAAACAATGAAGCGGCACCATATTCCAGCAATATATTTTAATCAGAAACATTCCAGAATTTGTAGCTCTGTCATACTGCACTTTTCGGTGCATTACCATTTTACAGTTCTTTTTTTCGTTTCTCCGATCGCTGTGCGATGCGAGCAAACGTGGTACGTGCTGCTGGCGTTTGCTTGCGATTTTGCTGCCCATTTTTATTTTTTTATATATTTTTCTAGACAAATTTTCATTGTGGTGTAAAATTGCTCACCATCACGAGCTCACGTATGGCATTCATCATCATCACAATCGTCATCATCAGTATTCAGTAGCAGCAGGAGCATCGTACGGGCAAACCGAAGTGATGCTGGCGAAAAGTGCATCGCTTTCCTTTACAATCGGTCTTGGTATGGCGAGTGTTCGTGTGTTTAAAATGTTTAAAGTGGAGATGAAAGTTTTGAAATTTATATAGAACTGGTCGAAAAACAGATTGAAATTATGTGTTCAGGGCTTAGTACGAAGAACAACTCTATGATCCAACACTTTTATTATATTTTCAACGGCATTTTCTTCAACCTGTAACTTTCTACTCAAGACAGACAATATATTAGTCAAGTGATTTTTAAGATTTCCAAATGAACACAAGAATTTCCAATGAAATCCCTTTATTCTTATTTATTTCAGATCGTTCGCAAAAAATCCCAGCCAGAATCCTTTTTTTCAATTTTAGAGGGAACTCTTTATGATTCCTAGAAGAATTCCTCTTTGATTTTAAATGCATAATCTCTTTTGTTTTCAAAAAAATAATAAGGAGGAATCCTCGGTTTTCTAAATTAAGTCTTCTGCGTTTTCCAGAGAATATTCTATTTAACTCCAGAGGCTAGTGATGATCTTAAACAAATTTCAAAAATCACTTTAATGAAGTTTTCATAATAATAATTACCAGAGAATATTTTATAATTAGCAGAGAATATCTTATTCAACTAGCAGCGGCTTGAACTAATTTCTGGAAACTCCTCCAAGAATTACACCGATTCTTCCAGCAATGCGTCCGCAAGATCCTTCAAGATTTTTTTGCTCCAGGATTTCCTCTGGAAGTTCTTCAAGGAATTCAAGTTCTTTCAGGAATCCTTCCGGAAGTTTCATCAAACATCTCCGGAATTTCCTTCAGAAATTCAGAAATGCATTTTGAACACGAGAACGCGTGTTCATTAGGTGGTTCAAAATTATGTTGTGCTCACAGTGCTCATCTGATTCTTTACCATGTTCTGAGTGTCCTCTGAAAATTTGAGTTCTTATTAAACTTCATTGATAAAATTTATTTTTTCATTATTATACTGTTAATGACATTTACCCATTGAGCGCAGGTTAAAGAAAACCTACATAGCTAAAAGGAATACTCAACAGCTTTCACTCAGTAAAAAACGCATCTCAATTAATCGTTCAATAATTAGTAATCGTAGGTACATTCGAAAATGAATTACTGAAGTGCTTGCTACCCGTTGACGAGCGGCAAAATTTGTTTATGAATTGAGGTGGGATGAATTGCTCGAAATTTGAGCGTTTGAAAAATTTCTACCGTCGAATCTGGGATCCGATTGGAATTTCCGTCATCAATTTTGCACGGAATTCAAAACTTTTGTCGAAGGGCATTCCCAGAAATTGGATTTATGATTCCACAATTTGCACATTTAAATTTATTGGAATCTTCTCTCACAGGACATGTGTCCTTGGCGTGAGAGGTTCCACCACAAATCATGCATTTAGCTATGTGACAATGTTTGGTTCCATGACCCATTTTGGCATTACGGCACTGGGTGGGTTTGAAATTTCCCAGGCCTGCGGAAATGTTCCATGTTTCACGGACATGAATAATACAGGCCTTTTCAAACTTTTCATATTATTTAGTTCACTTTTGTTAAAATGAACTAAATAAAATTCTTGAAATGCCCTCTGGGAAGTACCAGAGTGGGATTTCTTTTTCATCTTAATTACTTGGACTGGTGAAAATCCAAGTAATTGAGAAATTTCAATTTAATCTCATCCAGTGATTTTATCACTGGGAGACCTTCAAGACGACTTTGAACAATCGCTCAGTTTTGTCGTCGTATGTGAAGAATTTATGGCGCTTCTCAGTTAAATACTGAAGAAGACGTTTGCGATCGTCAAGGATCCGGCAAAACGCGGCAGTCACCCTTCCTAGCAATCTGAAATGAAACCTTGATCCTGAAGTTTACTCAAAATCTCATTCAAGCCAGAAACTCAACAGATACCACAATTGGCGGAATCCTTTGCTTTTTCGCATGAATCGAATCACCTGGGCTAAAGGTAGATTCGATTTGCTAATTTCATCATTAATCAAATCGAACTGATTGCTCAGTTCGATTGGAAAATATTTCAGATATTAGAGTTAGAAGGAATATCTGAATTCTCCAGCTTCCTTCTATTTTTCCGCTTTAGGACGGTCTTGAAACCTTGTTTCTTAGAAGGAAGGGAGAATTCAGAGACCCCTTCCTCTTGTTTTTATTAATGCTCATGGCTGAGCGTGGAGACGTGACCTTCTAAGAGGTTTTTCCAGAACGGTGTCCCGAGGATTACCACCGCTTGTCGGAATTTACTTCCGCAAACGGGTCCAACGTAAACGCAAAGATCGTAACGGATCAGTGGGTACAAATAGCGCTAGAAGCACCGTTGAAATTAAAATAGCTTCGGGTAGTATTAAAACTTCCTTCCGCAAAGAGAGAAAGAACCGCACAGTGAAAGCACGATGCGGTCTGACATTTCAGGATGCTTTTCAATATTGGCTGTGCATGTGCTAAGACAAGACAAGACAAATCTCCGGAATTTCCACCAGAAGTTTTCCGGAAGTTCCTCCGCGAATTCCTCTGGTAACCCCTCCAGGAATTCTATTGGATGTTCCTCCACGAATTACTTCGGATTCCAATGGTATATAAATAACTTCGAAACTCTCCTGAAATACTTTCTGATTTTTTTACTTCAAATTTACAAATAGTTAATTTTAGCCTCTCGGGAATTCTTCCGAAATTTACTCCAGGAATTTTTCCGAAAATTTCACTAGAAATTTTCCCCAAAATTCCTCATAAATTTCTTCCAGAAAACATTCAAGAATTCCATGGAAGTTTCATCAGGAATTACCCAGAAAGTTTCAATTTTTTTTTATTTTATCTGCCTAATCCGCAAATGTTTTATCAGTGGTTCTTCCTTCAAGAATCACAATAGAAAATGCTATAGAAATTATTTAAGAAATTCTTTAGCAGTTCTCACATTTCTTTATTTCTTTAATAATTCTTCCGGAAATTCTTGCTAAAAGACACTTGAAATATTAGCAGCTGACCAAACCCTATTTCACCAAGAATTCACCTAGAAAATCCTTCAAGAAATTCTTCCATAAATTCCCTCGAACTTCGAGAATTTCCTTAGAAATCCTACTAGAACTACTCACTATTTTTCTTTAGTTTCTTCAGAATTTATTCCATGAATTCTCACAAGAAATCCTTCAGGAATTATCGTGGAAATTACTTCAAGAATTTTTCCAAAAGAAAAAATAAATAGAAAAGGAATAACTCCAAACAATTCTCCACAAATTAGCTTAGCTTAGCTTGATTGATTGTACAGTGTACACGTCGCAGATGCCAATCTTGATTGACCAAAAAACAACAAATATGCACAGCTCATCAATTGGAAAGTCTTCATGGGAATATAAAGCTATTATCACTGTCCATTATTTGGAATTTTATTAATTCAAGATCAATAACGATGCCGGCCAAGTCCTCTCAGTCAATTTAGGATTAGGAGAGGGAAACTAGTTCGACTCTCATTGCTACAAAAGAACCGAGGAGTAGTTGGTTAGTTAAAAATGTACGTCATGGTAAGCCACCTTGGGAAGCGACTAGATATTTGTTGTGAACGAAGATATTTTAAAAACACGAAGACGGAAACCGTGTTTCAAATTAATCCAACTCAATGTGCTTTGTTTAATCTGGAGGCTTCTACAACACGATCGTTCCTGCACTAACCAATTTTCTGCTCTTCGATGCAGAAATCTATTTTTTCACTTCGCGTTGTCCCGAATAGGCTAGCATGACCAGCAGCAACACGATCGATTGCACACTGATTAAACAAATGTCTGCTATGCGCAATGGCGGAGTTAAGCTGGGGCATGGTGAGCACATGGCCGAACAGAGCGGATTTCGGAACAGAGCGGAGCGGAACTTTCATTCCATTCCAGGATTTTCCTCCAGGAACAATTAAGAACATCGCTCCATTATCTCTTTCTGAGATATCTCCAGGGACTATTTTGGACAATCCTCTGGAAAGACCTTCGCAAATTCATCCGGGAATTCCTTCCGAACTTCCTCTTCCTTTTAGTAAAACCATACAAAATTCCTGCAGGATTTTTTTATTCCTTTCTTTATTTGGTAGGCACTCTGTGTTTCTTAACCGCTACTGTGCCGACATATACTGTGGTATTCTGCTAGACAGAATCCACACAGAATCTATTTTGAGATTTCCATAACTCATTGTTGTTGTCGTTGCCAGTCCATCTCATCGTGAGTCCACTGTTCGGTTGCCATTTATCCGGGTAACCTTGGAGCAATGCCTCCGAGAAGAACAAGTTGCCAGTCGTCATCAGGCAGCTGTGACGGTAAGGCGCGTACCCCAAACGCCACCGTATGGGCTGCGGATCCGGTGACTGAGGAGGGTTTGGTGGAGGGCTGGCAATCAACGACCCGACCATTCGTTTGTAAGGCGAACGTGTAGCCAACTACGCTACGGGACCCCCCATTCCTGCAGGAATTATTCCGGAAATTTTGTTAGTAGACCCTTTACTGAAATTTATCCCAAAGGAATTCTAGGAGGGATCTTGAACGGAAAAATCCCCAGATGAATCTTTCGAGGAACTTCCGAAGTAATCCCCGAATGAGTCTCTGAATGAACCGCTGAAAAGATTCCTGGAAGGATTTCTTAAGGAATATCCGAAGGTCTAGAAGAATTTCTAATTAAATTTTCGGAGAATGCACGAAGGAACTCCCAAATGATTCCTAAGGCACTTCAAAGGAGTTCAAAAAATCATAAAAATTATTCTCCTGAAAGGTTTTCCGTATGAACTCCAAACAAATTTCCAATGGAATTTACAAAAGAATTGACGATGAAATTTCTAAAAGAATTTGGCAAATGAAATCTCGAACGAATCCCTAGAAGAATTTCTAAAGGAATTCTGAGGAACAATTCGAAAGGTATTTCCAAAACAAATTGAAAATTAATTGAAATTCCGAAAATATATTATAGCATTCCTTTGGAAATTTTGTCATAATATTCCTTGAAAAATCACAGAAAATTTATTTACTTCATTTAATAACTTCATGAGCCCCTCCAAGAACCTCTTCAGAAACTGATGTGATCTTCTTAGGGACATATTTTAGTAAATAATCTGCTAGTACTTTCTCAAGAAATCCCCTCGAAAACTCCAGGAAGAAACTCTTGGAACTTAGAACTCCTGCGGAACCTGTTCAGAACATCATCCAGGAACTTTTTCGAATGTTCCTCTGGGAACACCTTCGGACACATCCTCCGTAAACACAATCAGTGTAAAACTTTCCGATATTCTCATAAGACCTCCTTGAAATCACCCCAGAGATTCATTCTGAAACCCTCCAGAATCACTCAAACCACTATAAGAGTTCTTTCGAAACTTTATCTGAAACTCCCCTGAATCCTCCGTCAGAAACTCTTCCGAAAATCCCTTAGTATTTTCTATTTCATTGTCAACAAAATTCCAGTATAATTCTGCAGGAGTTTCGGAAAAAATCCATGGCTTTACAAAAGATCTCCGAAGGGTTTTTGTGAGGAATTTCAGAGATACTTACAAAGGCTTTTCCAGGAGTTCTCCAAAACCTGGACAATGTCAAAGGAGCCCTGACGTAATTTTCTTAACCATTCCCGGGATCAATTCCTGTAGGAGTTCTCAAAAGAATTTCTGAAAGATTTCCTAAAACATATACAGTTCACAAACAAATTTCCAAAGGAATTCTAAAGAAGTTCCTGAAGAAATTTCTGAAGGATTTCTCGTAAAGGAAGTTTGAAGGTATTCTCATCTATTTATAGTCTTAAAGGAATATCCAAAGAGGTATTTTTAGGTATTTCCGAAGAAATTTTTGAAGGAATTTTAACCCTCTAATGCCTAAGACCGCCTTTAAACGGTTCTTAATAATAAAAACTTTTGCATGTTTGAATGCGGTTTAAAGTCAATTTTCAAAGTTCTACACTTTTATAAAAAAAATATTGAAAATTGAGTAATATTTTGTTCTTCTGTGTTTTTACTCGTATACCTTTGAAGAGTGAAATGTTTGTAGTTTAGTATTTTTCTACAACAAACCTTATTCAGTAGAAGGTTATAGTGGTGAAAGTTTCACTCTAAAATATTTATCTAACTCGTTACATGGAAATCAGCAGTTAAATACCGTGGATAATCATAATTCGGACACACTCAAACCTCGGACGCTTGAATTCGTATGGGAAATTTTCTGAAATATTTCATCGAAATGTTTCGCTAAGCTGGAACGAAAGGACTAATAGTTTTGCTTGTTTTAGAATAGTTACATTTAATAAGACATGTTAAAACAATGCGACGAAATGATTTTGACAGTCGGAGCTGTTCAGTGAGAATTGTTTTCAATAATTCTTCCGTTACTGTGTAACTGGTGTCTGAAGTTTGAATCTTTGTGTCGAAATATGAATCCAACCCTGCCGGTGAGGTTTGAATCAAACAGAAGCCGAAGAATTTTCATAAATTGCAAACATTTTGCAATATTTCAGTATTAAATACGGTTTAAAGATGAATACTGTACTCAATGATTGCAATGGTGATTTAAATGGTGGATTTAAAATGCGACTTAACAGGATTATTGTATATCAGAAAGTGCTGTCGTCCGAAGTTTGAGTTTACTGGTATGTGAAAAAAAAAAAAAGTTTAATACATTCAAGAAACAATATGAGTGGATAAAAACTTTAAAAAACAAAATTATAAAAAATTAATGCGGAATTGATAAAATTGCGAATTAATAATTTTAAATGCCCAAACGTGTTAGAAAAAATAGTGATTTTGAGCGTAAACAAAATTTGGGTAAGGGTTAAAAGAATTTTTAAGGAATTTCCAAAGAATTTTCTAGAAGATGTTCTGAAGAAAGTCCTAAAAGTATTCGTAAAGGATTTTCCGTAAAGGAGTTCTTGAAGGACTGTATAAAGAAATTTTTGATGAAATTTAAGAATGTCGGAAATGCTTTAAGTAATTCCGGATGCATTACTGGAAATATTTCCGAGGTAAATCCTGAAAGTATTTCTTAAAGAATCAATTAAGATATTTACGGAAAATTGTCAGAAACTAATTCCCAAGGTATTCTTGAGAACATCCAAAGAATTTTTTCAGTAGTAAAATCCAGTTTTGACTCAGATTTCCTGAAATTCCACCAACATTTCTGAAAGATTAGATCTTCTTCTTCTTCTTCTTATTGGCATTACATCCCACACTGGGAAGAGCCGCCTGCAGCTTAGTGTTCATTAAGCACTTACAGTTATTAACCTGAGGTTTCTCCAGGTTACCATTTTTGCATTCGTATATCATAAGGCAGCACGATGATACTTTTATGCCACGGAAGTCGAGACACAATCCGAAATTGCCTAGACAGGCACGGGAATCGAACCCAGCCACCCTCAGCATGGTCTTGCTTTGTAGCCGCGCATCTTACCGCACGACTAAGGAGGGCTCCAGAACTGAAAGATTAGATGTCAGGTGGATTTTTTAGAAGAAAAAAAATAGTCTTATAGAGATATTTGTCCATGAATTGCCACAGATAGAAAAGTTGTTATTAAATTTACAGAAAGTAATGCACATAAAGGAAATGCCAAAAAGAGCGTAATTTAAACGATATTATCCCAGTATATGCAATTTGTATTGCATTATGTCACTTTTATACGAATAAGTGTCATAATGCTATGTGAATTGCCCATTTAGGGAAACTTGTTGGAAAAGATCCATGTTCGCCCAAAATAGTGTAATTTTCCACGTCTTATTATTTACGTGCTGATTACTTTTATATTTTTTTATGTGTGAAGTCATTTCTATGCTAGGCATTTGTGGGTAGTTTGCCACAAAATGGTTTCAATGGACAGGACAGAACACTGTCTCGACCTGAGGTCATCAGACTGAACATAATATCTAGCACTAGTTTATTTGTGGACGCAGTTGCGCCCGTATCAAGTGTTTTTTTTTCAATCAAAATTTTCAACGTCTGTTGTCTGTGAATTTTTCCATAAATTGCTGTGTCTGGTTGTCACTGGTTTTGTTTTCTGCATCTGATAGTAAAAAAAATTGAGTATTATTTATTTGTGAGAATTTCCGCGTGCTGCGTCTGGTTGGCTAGTCACCGGACAGACAAACAGGGCTATTATATATAGTAAGAGAGACAACGGAGACACATAACATCCAGTGGACCAGTGGAGAATTTTTCGATTTCGAAAAGCCTCCTTACCGGGGTGAGATTCGAGCCCACATTACATTGCACATGCGTCAGACGATTGTCGTCGCTATCCGCACGGGACGGAGCCATTTCTTATAAGGTCTCTGTGTAGACCTCATAAGAAATAAGAATAAATGCTCCATACATAATCGAAAGCGAATTATTGTCATACGAACTAAAATTTCCGACATTTAGAGATGAGCTATAGCCTAGGATTAGTAATCCTCTCTAATAAATATAATAATATTTCCGACAGAAGCTAGATAGAACTGAACTTAATAGCAAAAACTATCTTTTAAAACACATACGAAAAAAACTACTACTTCAATAGTTCTTCAGCATAGCCATTGGTGTGGCAAAAAATATTCGGCGGCGTGTCTAATTTTCATACGGCAGCTTGCCGGTTCATTTGAAACGGCGGAGGCAGTGAAATGTGAATTATTGGTCACTACACAAGTCTTGCGATACTTGTAAGTACGGGTAATTTCAATCCGAAATATATCTAGACTGAACTGAACCTAAGCTACCTTCAGCAGCATGGTCCTGCTTCGTATCCGAACATCTCACCTCCTTTTCAGAGTAAATCGTTTATAATTTTTTAGAGCAAATCCTCAACGAAATTATGAGTGAAATTTCTAAAAAGGAGACGGCAATACAATTTTACTCAGACACTAGTTAAGTAGACGGAATTTAAATTATCTCTGATTCCAGCGAATAGGCTCTTTGATTTCTAAAGTTGATTCCTTGTGATTTCCAAAGAACCTGATCCTCCCTGGGTTGCAGAGAGAATTCACTCTAGTTTCCAGAGGTAATCCATAATGATTTTCAGATGAACCCTTTTCTCGATCCCAGGGTAGATTTCTGATTTCCTGATTTTCTCTCTTCTGAAATTCTCTGATATCCAGAGTAATTTTTTTCCGGAGAAATCCCGATTTTGAGGAGATACACTCTGATGTCCAGAGAAGATCCCTCTTTGATTCCCAGATAAATCCATGAATTCCAGAAAAAATTTAATTTTAGATGAAATCTGCGGAATTCCTTTTGATTGAAAAAAATCCTCATTGATTACTAAATAAATCCCCTAATTTTAGCATGAGCATGAGTACTATGACCGCACAATTCATAGTTGCTACTCCGTGATTGACTAGAACTTGCGAAATTTACAGAGAACACAATGAAAAGGGGTTGGGACTAGCTACCCATTCTCAATGTCCATAACGGCGCCGGCCACATCCTTACGGTCATAAAGGAAGGGAAGGATTGTTAGTTCGACTCTCGTTGCTACTAGAGACCTGCATCTCCACGATTGTCTTGGGATTTCCTTTAGTTAGGATATCGTTTAGTTACAAGGATAATTTATCTGGATTCACTTCAATGATGATGATCTATGGGATGAAATAACACATCGCTGTCTCGCCACGAGAAAAAAAAGTTAATCCTTGTTCGCACGGTGGCATATGTAAACTGAGGAGAAGTGCGTTTTGGACGACCGAACGGACGCGCAGCACTCTGTACTTACTTGCCCGATAGCTTCTGCAAAAATTGAAGATCGACTTGTCTCGACCGGAGCAAAGCGCAATACATGCGTATGAGGCACGAGCACCAAATAGATATTTTATTATTATCCGACTGCATTTACTAGCCTGATACACTCACCAAATTGAGTCCCCTCTAATATAAAAAAATCATCTCTAATTTGTATATAAAATCCTCACTGGTTTTCCGCGAAACATTTTTCTCTGATTTACTTTTATTATTCCAGAAATTATTTCAATTTTTTTTATTATTATTCCAGAAAAAATCTTCATCGTATTCCTTTCGGCTTCCGAAGAAATTACTCTTTGGTCTTTGGAGGAACTCCTTCCTGATTTGGGAACAAATTAGACTCCCACTGGAAATTATTAGATATTATCTAGAAATCATCAAATTTCCAGATATCCACCGGAAATATTCAGATTTCCAACGTGGCCATCAGGTTTCTACCTCAGAGGTGAGCCAGCGAGGGCTGAAAACCTCTTAAATAAAGAGATATAATAATAGTCAGTTCTACCGGAAAATCCAGATTTCTTCTCAAATCGTCGGATTTTCGTCGGAAATCAACAGATTTCATCAGATTTCCACCGGAATCAATCAATACCGTCAAAATCATAAGATTACTATCGATAACTCTCGACTTCACCAAAATAATCAGTGAATTTCGTCGCAAATTATAGATACATAAGACTTTCATGAAATCATCGATTTCCACCGGAAGTAATCAGATTTCCAACGTAAGATATAATATTTCCATGGGGAATCGCTCCATCGGAAAGTGTCAGACGTCTTCTGGAGATCATCAGATGTCCACCAATCTTCTTCTTCTTATATATAAAAGTGAAATGGTCTGTGTTCGTATCCGCATAACTCGAAAACGGCTGGATGGATTTTTTTCATTTCTTCAGCAGAAACATTCGTTAAGTTTCGACGGGTTTATATGATATTTCCATGCGAAATTACGAGCAGTTGAGCAAATCGTGAAAAACAAAATTAGATTCTATGACGAACTTTGATGGGCAGTTCGGAACGACATTCTCGCCTACTATGCAGGACAACGTCTGCCGGGTCAACAGTAATCATTAAATTTCTAAATATTAATAGGAAATAGTTGGATTTCCAACGTGGCCATCAAGTTTCTACCGAGAATTACCATATTTCCTCTCTACATCATCAGATCTTCATCAATAATCATCAGAATTCATCAGATTTCCACTGGAATTAATCAGGAGTGGCATTGCGCACCTCGACTCGAAACGAGCGAACCATGCAAACTGTCATACGAAAATCGAAAGGAGATGCGCAAAGAAGCTCCAGATTTCCATAAAAAAAAACATAAGATTTCTATCAAAAATGGTAAGATTTTCATCGTGGTCATCAGATTTCCACCGAAAATCATCAGATTTCTACCAAAAAAAATCAGATTTCCATTTGAAATCAACAGATTTCCGTCACAAATTATAAGATTTTCTGAACGTGGAGTTTTCGGCTGTTGCAGTCTTGTAACGCAGCAAAAACAAGTTTACTTCATCCATGGTTTCGGTAATTTATTTTAACTTTTTCAAGGATTGGAAAAAAATGCAGGATGCAGAAGTCAAGCATTAATTCGTATAAGGTTTTCATCAGTAATCATTAGAAATCGGAAATAGAGGAACTTTCGGAGGAATTCCAAGAGGAACTTCCGCAGGAATTCCTAGAGGTACTTCCACAGGAAATCCTAGAGGAACTTTGAGCTTTGAGCTGTCGAACGGTTTCAAATTATGAGATTTTCGATTTGTCCTCCTTGGATCCCCATCGGAACCGGCTCAAGGATGGGTATCGATTAGAGGCCAAACACGCATGACGAACTGTGACATTGTTTTTGTTCTGTTGTGCGGAGAAAATCATGAATTTCGAGCTGTCGAACGGTACCAAATTGTGAGATTTTTTATTTGTCCTCCTTGGATCCCCACCGGAACCGGTTCCAGGATGGGTATCACATTTCCGTCACAAATTATAAGATTTTCTGAACGTGGAGTTTTCGGCTGTTGCAGTCTTGTAACGCAGCAAAAACAAGTTTGTTACATGCTCACCCTAAGACGATTATGATTACCAATTCCACCAGTTAACTGGTGGAATTAAATGACAGTATTAATTCGTCTTAGACAATTTCAATTCACTAAAAGAGCGAGTATATATTTTTCTGAAGTTTAATTCTGCATCCGACGGTTTCGGTAATTTATTTTAACTTTTTCAAGGATTGGAAAAAATGCAGGATGCAGAAGTCAAGCATTAATTCGTATAAGGTTTTCATCAGTAATCATTAGAAATCGGAAATAGTCCATTCCACACCTGGTTCAGAAGCCCCCAAAACGTGGCGTTTTAGTTTTCGACCTGAAACTACATTTTAGAGTTATGATGTCTTAAGAGTTGAAGGATATTTCTTGGTTCTTTTGATAAGAAAATATCAAGGATCTATCCACCTTGAAAGGGCGGTGAAATAAAAAAAATTACGAGATTTACAAAACATTGGTTGTCCTCTGCAATGTTATAAAGAATGTGAATTGGAACATCTTTCTGAAGACACAATATTGGACAAACAGGTTTTGTAACGAATTGGAGCACGTTTTAGTTTGTGGAAGTTATCAAGCCGGCTTTGTTGACGGCTGCTCGACAACGGACCAGATCTTTACGCGGCAACCTCAAAATGCCGAATACCAGGTCCCAACGCACCATCTGTTCGTTGATTTCAAGGCGGCATACGACAGTATAGACCCGTAGAGCTGGAAAATTATGGACGAGAACAGCTTCCTGGAAGCTTATCCAGACTGATCAAAGCAACGGTGGATGGTGTGCAAAACGTGTGAAGATCTCGGGCGAACACCCAGTTCGTTCGAATCGCGCGGGGACAAGACAAGATGATGGACTTTCGTGCCTGCTGTTCAACATTGCGCTAGAAGGTGTCTGCGGAGGAGCCGGGTGTAACAGCGGGTACGATTTTCAACAGATCCAGTCAATTTATTTGCTTCGGATGACATGGACATTGTCGGCCGAACATTTGCAAAGGTGGCAGAACATGTACACGCCTGAAACGTGAACGCAAAAGTTGGACTGGTGGTGAATGCGTCAAAGACAAAGTACATGCTTGTGGTGGAACCGAGCGCGCAGGGTCCGCCTGGGAAGCAGTGGTTACGATAGATGGGAATACCTTCGAGGTGGTCGAGGAATCGTCTACCTCGATCCTTCTAACGCCTGACAACAACGTTAGTCGAAATACGAAGGCGCATCATCTGTGGAAGTCGGGCCTACTACGGGCTCCAGAAGAAACTGCGGTCGAAAAAGATTCGCCACCGCACCAAATGTGTCATGTACAAGACGTTAATAAGACAGGTAGTCCTCTACGGGCATGAAACATGGACAATGCTCGAGGAGGACTTGCAAGGATGTTATCGATCATTTAGTAATCTGCCTTCGATCATTTAGTAGTTTGTATAACTTATCCAGAGGCTAAATTTCAAATGTGTTGTATGGTGGACTTTCAGTGCGAAGGATTTTCACAACTCTCCTAACAGGACGATGTTCGTATTCCACTATTAAAGGAGTTACGGGTTGACTTATACTAAATGATAAAAAAATATGCAATCATTTAGTCTAAGTTACTGCTACTTAGCGCTATACTCCGTTAGTAGAGAAATTCAAACAACGAACTGTTAGGTAGAGGAAAACCTATGCACTAGCAGTCCACCATACATACTTTTAAAATTAGCCTAAATGACAGACAAACTAAATGATCGAAGATATAAATGATCGATAACTCAAGCACTGAGTATTCGAGACGGTGCTTAGGACCATCTTTGGTACAAGAAGACGGTGTGGCGGAAGAATGAACCATGAGCTCGCCCAGCTCTACGGCGAACCCAGTATCCAGAAGGTAGCTAAAGCCAAGGGGTACGATGAGGGCGCTGCAAGAATGCCGGACAACAACCCTGAAAGATGGTGTTCGCTTCCGATCCGGCAGGTACGAGACGACGTGGAGCGCAGCGAACGAGATGGGCAGACCAGGTGCAGAACGACTTGGCGAGGGGGCGTATTCGAGGATGGAGATGCGGCCTCGAACCGTGTATTGTGGCGTCAAATTGTTGATTCAGTGTTATCTGTATAGATGTAGACTAAATGAAATGAATGGGAGACGTTTTGTATGGATGACCCCAAAAATCATATATTTTGAGATAACTTTTTGAAAATGATTTTAGACTATGGTTATTCTAGAAAATTGTACATAATGACAAAACATGTTTGTCTAGAAGACTACTTTGATCTATCTTGAAACCTGTCAAAGTTATTGAGGAATCTTATAAAAAAGTCAAATTTCACATCAACACACCATGAAAAGCGGCAAGGGCGGCAAGCCAAACAGCCACCATTCGAAAGATTCGGTTTTAGCTACCGAATGCACAATGTTTTGTTTTGTTCCGTCGTGTTCCACATTGTTTTGAATCAACTTAAAATAGTCCTTAATGTACGTTTTTCAGACCAACGTTACGTAAACAATTAAAAGTGCACTAAAATCGCAGATTTTCACCGGAAATCATCAGATTTCCACCGAGAGGCTTTGGATTTCCACCGAAATTATTCAGGGGAAAAAAATCAAAATTGCACCGGTAATCACCAGATTTTTGCCGTGAACCATCAGATTTCCTACGGAAATAATAGGATCTCCATAATTAGCCTCAAATTTCTAACAGAAATCCTAAGATGACCACTGAAAATCAAGATTCCAAAAAAAGAATCTGAATATTTAGATTTACTGAAATTGTCGGAGTGTCTGAAATAATTGGATTTCCAACGGAAATCATCATTGGAATCCAACAGATTCCTTCTGGATATTCAAAATATCTTGGACTCTTGGGGGTATTCATAAAGTTCTTGTTGAAATGTCCCATCCAATTATTCAAATTATATATTTTTGTATTCTGCAAAGAAACTATATTGATCGTCCACATAAATTCAGATAAACTCTATCGCAATATTACGAATCACTTATCTGTGATAAATACACTCTTTGAATTTGTAAAAAAAATAATTCTACGAGTACATTGTTCCGAAATAGGTTTAAAAATGTTATCATACATCTCGATTTAATCACAGTGTTATAGAAAGAAAATTAAAAAAAGTATTTATGTATGCATCCTATGTAATACAATAACCATATTTTCATACCTGGAACTTCTCGGAAAATGGTCTGGAAAGCCGTGTACTCAGTATCACATTGGAGTCGACACTGTAAGATATTTCTAGTGCTGCTTTCAATAGTCCACTGGATTGATTATCATCCTCTTTCACACCGACTCATAAATTGCCTATTTCCAAAGATTAAAGCTTTCAAAAACTATCGATTGTATCCATCACTGCTCAAGCCCTTAATTTCAGTTTACTTGTTTTCCGTTTCGAGCGAAAACATTTTCCTCTGCGATAGCGATGGAAACCTCATCAAAGCCGGTGGATTGTCATTCGGTACACCATGGAAGAATTTCTCCGTCGTCCGTTCAGGCAGAACTGCCGAGAAATGCTTCTCGGTTTGGAAATACCAACAAAAACATCTGATTTTTAAATAGAAAATTCCAATAATAAAAATTGAGTTTTCAAAGCAAATATAGGAAAACTAAAAATCAATCATAAAACCAAATAATGAAAATCATAAAAAAATATAAAATTCGAATAACTTTTTCGTTCAAAACTATATTCGTATTCGTATTCCATCGGAATGAGGACAGAAAATAATAAAAACTATTTAGAGTGTCAAAATAAAGACGAGCAATACGTAACTGAAACGAAGTAATACCAATTGCAAAGTGTACTAGGCTAGATGTACCAGTTGTGGCTATAGCACCAGTTGTCGCACTAGTGCTTTATATGCCAAATGGCCAATCAAATCACAGCAAACCAAGTTCATATCGATAAAGCGTATTCATGTGATGCGATAACACCTTTGATCTCCTCCAAAACAAGCAAAGCATAATTGTAAAAATTGATTTTGCTTAATTTTTGACGTCCTTTGCACCAGTTGTCGCACTAGTGGTCCCAATTTGACCAGTCCCAATAAGAAGCCAATGGGATTTGCCAAATAAGGAACCAAAATTAAGAATAGTGCCATAACTGGTGCATGCGTTCCTATTATGGATTAATCAATTTTGAGGATTATAACGAATTTTATTGTGGTTTTCAAGAAGCTTGGAAGCCTCCCAAGTAGCACACGTAACATCTTCCTAAAAGCTCCATGTTCCTATTCAGTTTCATTAAAGGCGTTGGAAAAACATCAAAGCACGAAAAAGTGGCATCAAGATGTCAAAAACGTTCGAGTTGTGATCAATGTTTCATTAAAATGGCGATGCAGTACTTGTTGGACAGGTGTAAACAAACAAACAAAGAATACTGTACTTCATGTTGCAAACACGAAACAAGATCATTAAGTTGCATATTTTTAACCATGTAACTTCAATGCGTCTTTCAAAATTTAATTGTTTGTTTAAATTAAGTTGCAGATAAGTTGAATGTGTCTGTTTAATTTAGCATCGTTCAACGTTTTGACAACTCACATTTTTTTCCTGTGATGGTGCAATCAAGTAATAGGAAACCTGAGTTCAAAACTTCATAATCGTATAGTTTTTATTGTGAGTCAACATGCAGTCCCTTCGAAGTAGACCTGTGCGCCGAAGTATTTGTGAACGGCGGCGGCGTAAGGCCATTTTTACACCGGCGGCGGCGGCGTCGGCGGCGTCACGCCGTAAGCAATGTTCGGCGGCGGCGGCGGCGGCGTGAATCGGCGTGAATAATTTTAAGCTGAGAAAAAAAAAACACACAGCAAGGCCTATTATGCTTTTATTGAATTTTAGGGTTTTTGTACAATTGCTAGCTACAGACAGACTGATAGGGTGAACATGCTTATAGCTATAGCTTGTATCTCCACAGCAAAAGTTTACATTACGTCCTTCACTAGGATATTGCCGCATCACAGCACATAAGTTCACTGGAAAGTACTTCAGATATAAATCCAGAAATTCGTTTGGAAATTCCTTAAGATATTTCTCAGAAAGTTCGAAAAAGAAATTCGGAAAACTAATTTAGAATGACCCTATCAATTCTTTCAGAACTTTATCCAATTCCCTTGAAAATTTATTTGAATATTGCTTCGGAAATTCTTTCCAAAATTTCTCCAAAAGTTCCTTCAGGAATTTCTTTGGAAATTACTATAGGGATTGCTTCGGAAATTCCTCTACAGAGTCTTTTAAGAATTTCTTCGGAAATTCATTCGAAAACTTTTTTAGGAATTCCTTTAAGATTTTTTTTAGAAAATACCCATAGGAAATCCTTCATGAATTTCCATCGGAATACCTACGGACACTGTTAAAGGAATATATCCGGAAATCTCTTTAGGAGAAATCCTTCGGAATTTTATTTAGTTTTTTTAATTCCTTCGAGAATTTCTTTTAGGAATTTCTAATGGAAAATCTTCCAGTAATTCCTTAAAGAATTTCTTCGGAAACTCTAAGAAGATATTTTTGGTATCCTTTCGAAATTTCCCTCTAGAATTTATTTGGAACTTTCTCCAGGAATTCTTTCTGAATTTCCTTTATGAATTCCTTCGGACATTCTTAAGGAAATTCCTTCAGCAACTCTTCCAGAAATTCCGGTAGAACTTCGAAAATTTCTTTTAAAATTCCTTTAAGAATTCATTCGGGAATATCTTCAGGAATTCTATTGGGAAATCTTCGGAAATTTCGTTTGTAAATTCCTTTAATTTTTTGAACCGTTGTTTAAGTGTTTTTTTTATTGAAAATAAGTTTAACAATCAAATACCCTAGGAAATTTCTTCGAAAATTCCTCCAAATTAGAATTCTTTCCGGATATTTCACTTTCTTCAGAGATTTAGAGGTTTTGTTGGGTATGTTTGTGCCCTGTATGACAATAGAGCTAATAAACTATAGAGGAAGACTGTCACAGTCGTCACTGGCAAAACATCTTTTTCTGGTTTCTCGTACGTTTTGACAGATATGTACCCAACATGTTTGGGACCGAGAAAGGAAACCTCAGCGACAACCGTCCTCTATAGTTTAATACCTCTATTTGTATGACATAACGTTGTCAATTAACAATGGCGATCCACTAAGGTTCACACGCATATTTTTTTGCGCTTCACTGTGGCTTCTGAAATGTTTATTGATGTTGGTCAAGCTATTTCGATAAAAGCTTCTCTGAATTTATCGCCCGCGCACTAGCGATGTCGTATCTATCTGTTTAATTGACAACGTTATGTCATACAGGACACACACATATACATCAAAGAGTAGTCTCTAAGTCCCTGAAGAAGGTGAAATATACACCGAAACGTCGGAAAATAGACAACAACGTTTTAGCTGCTTTATATGACTGAAAGAGCCGATAATAGTCAAACAAAATTGAGCACAACAGTCGAAAGTATCACATCAACTCTATAATAAAGAATAAAAAATATAAATAAATTTCTGAAGGAATATCCGAAAGCATTCTGAAAGTAATTTACGATTTGTTTAATGGATTTTCCGAACAAATAGCTATTAGTATTTACTCAGAAATTCCTATATTTCTCCAGGAATTTCTTCGACAGTCCGGAAAGTAGTAAAACAAACTCAGTTTTGGCACTAAAATCAAGACTACATGTTAAGAAAAACTCCCAAAATATCCAGATATTCGGTATTCTCAAGAATTCTTTGGAAATTTACTGCACGAGTTCCTTCGAAAATTCCTGCAGATTTTTTTTCATAAATACCTTAAATAGTTCCCTGGGAAAAATATTCAGGAATTAATTCGGTATGTCATCAGGAAACTCATTCTAAAATACCTTCAAAAACTCCGATCGAGAATTTCTCCAGGAAGTCCTTTAAAAAAATGTCCACAAATGATACCAGGCTTTTCTTTGAAAATCCCCTGCTTCGGAACTTCTTAGGACCTTAAGAAATTTCTTAAGGAATTCTTCTGGAAATTCCTTCGAAAATTCTTATAAGATTCATTCTGACCATTCCATTAGGAATTCCTCAAGAAATTCTTTTTTGGAATACTTTTGAAAATTTCTACTCATGTATATGGGTACACTTCCCCACAGTTGTAATGGATTCGACGTGACCCTCAAAGAAGCCATCCTTCGGAAAGCTCAAAAAGGATTGCGAATCTATTTATTAGTCTGTTTGATTACATTGCTGAAAGGATATTCTTTCTATCCCGTGGGCTTCGCGTAAATGTCTCTGCTTACAGGTCCGCCACCTCCACCTCCTTCACACAGAAGTGCATTGAAAGCAGAATGGTAATTAAACTCGATTGTACTATTGGGTGGAGCCGCATGCAGAGCGAGACTCAAGCCAGGGTTATGGATACCAACATACATACATACATACTTTTAAAAATTTCTACAAAATTCCTTTGGACATTATTTCAACAACTCCACTGGAATTTTTCCAGGTATTCCATAAAACATTCCTTTCCCTTGGAAACTAATCTAGTAATTCTTTCGTAATTTCCAACGCCATTTCCTTCCAAAACTCTAGGACGAATTTTCAGATATCTCCGTACGAATTCCTAGAGCAATTTCCAAAGGACCTCCTAAAGGAATTACCGACATTCTTAAATTTCTTAAAGAATTTCTTTGGACATTCCTCCAAGAATTCCTTCAGAATTTTCTCCAGAGATTCCTTCAGATAATCCTCCAGAAATTACAACGGAGATAAATCCAGAAATTCCTCAAGGCTCTAAGAATTTTCTTCAGATATTCCTTCAGAACTTCCTCCAGGACTTCCTGGAAATTATTTCAAGAAAACCAAGAAATAATATTTGTAATCCTTAATCTAGAGTCAGCCGCGTGTTACGTCCGTTACTCAAACTAACTCTAGTTATAAGAACATTAGCATAAATTGTAACGCCAAATGGCAATAGAGCCTTCCAAATAGACACAAGATTAAAACCAAGAAATTTCTTTGGGAATTGTTTATCGAAATAAATCGAAACAATTTTTTCAGAACAATTCTAGCAATTACAAGAAAGAGTAAAGGAAAAGTTTAATTTGGTGGGTCACGTGCCCCATCGTGCTCCAGCTCCAGAAGCCAAAAGATAAGTTTTGCATTCGCATATTATGAGGCTAACACAATGATACTCCATGCCCAGGGAAGCTAAAAAAATCTTACGAGACTGGGAATCCAAATTCAACATTCATTATGGTGTTGATTTGTAGGCGCGTTTGTAAGCACTAGACCTATTAAGATATGTAACATTCAAACATTTAAAAAGATGATGAACCACCCAATGCGACCATAATGAGGTTATTCCACATGAAGTTACATATGAGATTAGAAGTTCATCGCCACGCTCATTGATTTGTAGATCTGTAGCCAAGAAGTTTTTGGACGACCTAACATTTAACACGCCAAAGCGGGTTAAAGTGACAGGGATAAAAGTAAACAAATCTGCTAAAGGTAAAATAGTTATTTAATTAATGCTTGATAGGTTGCCTTCTGGAGACTGGAGTGCGCCAATTACCGAGGAATAACCCTCCTTAATTCGGCGTACAAAATTATGTCCCGTATTCTGTTCAACAGATTGAGACCGCTTGAAGAGTCCTTCGTCGGCGAATACCAAGCAGGTTTTCGTGAGGGCCGATCAACGACGGATCAAATGTTTACCCTGAGACAAATCCTTGATAAATTCCGGGAGTACAACTTGCAGACACATCATCTGTTTATTGATTTCAAGGCGGCGTACGATTCAGTGAAACGGAATGAATTATGGCAAATTATGCTTGAACATGGTTTTCCGGCGAAACTGATACGGCTGATTCGTATAACGTTGGACGGATCGAAATCAAGTGTAAGGGTTGCGGATGAAATATCGACGTCATTTGTTACCTTAGATGGATTAAAGCAGGGTGATGCACTCTCGAACCTACTGTTCAATATAGCGCTCGAGGGAGCGATTAGGAGAGCTGGTGTGCAAAGAAGCGGTACCATTATCACAAAATCGCATATGCTCCTGGGATTTGCGGACGATATCGATATTATCGGAATTGATCGCCGTGCCGTGGAAGAGGCTTTTGCGCCTTTTAAGAGGGAGACAGCGAGGATTGGACTCACGATCAATACCAGCTGAACGAAGTACATGGTCGCTGGCAATCAACGTGGGTTCATTAGTGGTGGTGGTAGCGAAATAGTGCTGGATGGTGAAAAATTTGAAGTGGTAGAAGAATTTGTGTATCTTGGAGCATTAGTGACGTGCGATAATGATGTTACCCGCGAGGTGAAAAGGCGTATTGCAGCTGCAAATAGGGCTTATTACGGACTTCGTAACCAGCTTAAGTCCCGTAGTCTGCAAACGAAAACAAAACTCGCGCTGTATACTACTCTGATTCTTCCGGTGGCTTTATACGGCCATGAGACATGGACGTTAAAGGAGGCTGATCGGAGAGCTCTCAGGTGTTTGAGCGTAAGGTGCTGCGGACAATACTCGGCGGTAAACAGGAGAACGGTATCTGGCGGCGTCGCATGAATCACGAATTGTACCAGGTGTATAAAGGGCTGGATATTATTAAGCTTATACAACACGGCAGATTACGGTGGGCTGGTCACGTTGTTCGTATGCCGGAAGAACGTCAAGCGAAGATAATATTTAGTAGAGAACCCGGAAGAGGCCGCAGGCTTCGTGGAAGGCCGCGTACACGATGGCTTTTTGCAGTTGAAGAGGACCTGAGGGCGCTCAATGTTCAGGGCGACTGGAAGCGATTGGCCCAGGATCGAGTCCAGTGGAGAAGGATACTCCATTCGGCGTAGGTTCATCGAAGAGCTGTAGCCCATCAAGTATCAAGTAAGGTTGCCTTGGGTCGGCAGATGCGAACGTACTGCATAATGTGATTTTTGTGTTGGCCAAACATCGGCGTGAAATACGAAATTCGGCGGCGTGGAGCCAACCGGCGTATGGCGCGCCGCCGACATCTTGACCGGCGTCGGCGTACGTCAATAAGTGTCGGCGGCGGCGGCGTGGCGCGGCGGCGTGGCGCGGCGGCGTGGCGCGGCGGCGCACAGGTCTACTTCGAAGTGATGAATGTTGCTGTGGTAGAAGGAAGGACTATCAATCACAAGATCCATAAATCGAATCCAGTTTCATATTTTTATTTTATATTTTTCCGCTGCATTATTTTGCAACATTATTGCAATTTTACTGCAATCGAAGGATGTTTCCGTAGGCTCCACCTCTTGCGCTTTTTAGCTTGCAAGATAGTTATATTTGATGGCACATACGCAAAGATGGCTTCTTTCCGAATAGTTGCAACACAGTGAAATTTTCAGAAGTGAAACAATTTGTGTTGCTTGGGCTCCTTTCAAGAGGCTCGGAAGCCTCCTTTCAAGAGTCTCGGAAGCCTCCTTTCAAGACGCTCAGACGCCTCCTTTCAAGACGCTCGGAAGCCTCCTTTCAAGAGGCTCGGAAGCCTGCCTCCAAGAGGCTCGGAAGCCTCCCTCCAAGAGGCTCGGAAGCCTCTCTCCAAGAGGCTCGGAAGCCTCCCTCCAAGAGGCTCGGAAGCCTCCATCCAAGAGGCTCGGAAGCCTTCCTTTAAGAGGCTCGGAAGCCTCCCTACAAGAGGCTCGGAAGCCTCCCTCCAAGAGGCTCGGAAGCCTCCCTTCAAGATTCTCGGAAGCCTTTTTTCAAGAGGCTTGGAAGTCTCCTTTCAAAAGACCCGGAAACCTCATTTAAAAAGGTCTCGGAAGCCTCCTTTCAAGAGGCTCGGAAGCCTCCTTTCAAGAGAGAGGCTCGGAAGCCTCCTTTCAAGAGAGAGGCTCGGAAGCCTCCTTTCAAGAGAGAGGCTCGGAAGCCTCTTTTCAAGAGGCTCGGAAGCCTCCTTTCAAGAGGCTCGGAAGCCTCCTTTCAAGAGGCTCGGAAGCCTTCTTTCAAGAGGCTTGGAAGCCTCCTTTCGAGAGGCTCGGAAGCCTCCATTCAAGAGGCTCGGAAGCCTCCTTTTAAGAGACTAGGAAGTCTCCTTTCAAGAAGCTCGGAAGCCTCCCTTCAAGAAGTTCGGAAGCCTCCCTCCAAAAGGCTCGGAAGCCTCCCTCCAAGAGGCTCGGAAGCCTCTTTCCAAGATGCTCGGAAGCCTCCCTCCAAGAGGCTCGGAAGCCTCCTTCTAAGAGGCTCGGAAGCCTCCATCCAAGAGGCTCGGAAGCCTCCCTCCAAGAGGCTCGGAAGCCTCCCTACAAGAGGCTCGGAAGCCTCCCTCCAAGAGGCCTGGAAGCCTCCCTTCAAGAGACTCGAAAGCCTCCATTCAAGAGGCTTGGAAGTCTCCTTTCAAAGACCCGGGAACCTCATTTAAAAAGGTCTCGGAAGCCTCCTTTCAAGAGGCTCGGAAGCCTCCTTTCAAGAGGCTCGGAAGCCTCCTTTCAAGAGGCTCGGAAGCCTCCCTCCAAGAGGCTCGGAAGCCTCCCTCCAAGAGGCTCGGAAGCCTCCTTTCAAGAGGCTCGGAAGCCTCCCTCCAAGAGGCTCGGAAGCCTCCCTCCAAGAGGCTCGGAAGCCTCCTTCCAAGAGGCTCGGAAGCCTCCATCCAAGAAGCTCGGAAGCCTTCCTTTAAGAGGCTCGGAAGCCTCCCTACAAGAGGCTCGGAAGCCTCCCTCCAAGAGGCTCGGAAGCCTCCCTTCAAGAGGCTCGAAAGCCTCCCTTCAAGAGGCTTGGAAGTCTCCTTTCAAAAGACCCGGGAACCTCATTTAAAAAGGTCTCGGAAGCCTCCTTTCAAGAGAGAGGGCTCAGGAAGCCTCCTTTCAAGAGAGAGGCTCGGAAGCCTCCTTTCAAGAGGCTCGGAAGCCTCCTTTCAAGAGGCTCGGAAGCCTCCTTCCAAGATAGAGGCTCGGAAGCCTCCTTCCAAGATAGAGGCTCGGAAGCCTCCTTCCAAGATAGAGGCTCGGAAGCCTCCTTCCAAGATAGAGGCTCGGAAGCCTCCTTCCAAGATAGAGGCTCGGAAGCCTCCTTCCAAGATAGAGGCTCGGAAGCCTCCTTTCAAGAGAGAGGCTCGGAAGCCTCCTTTCAAGAGAGAGGCTCGGAAGCCTCCTTTCAAGAGAGAGGCTCGGAAGCCTCCTTTCAAGAGGGAGGCTCGGAAGCCTCCTTTCAAGAGGGAGGCTCGGAAGCCTCCTTTCAAGAGGGAGGCTCGGAAGCCTCCTTTCAAGAGGGAGGCTCGGAAGCCTCCTTTCAAGAGGGAGGCTCGGAAGCCTCCTTTCAAGAGGCTCGGAAGCCTCCTTTCAAGAGGCTCGGAAGCCTCCTTTCAAGAGGCTCGGAAGCCTCCTTTCAAGAGGCTCGGAAGCCTCCTTTCAAGAGGCTCGGAGGCCTCCTTTCAAGAGGCTCGGAAGCCTCCTTTCAAGAGGCTCGGAAGCCTCCTTTCAAGAGGCTCGGAAGCCTCCTTTCAAGAGGCTCGGAAGCCTCCTTTCAAGAGGCTCGGAAGCCTCCTTTCAAGAGGCTCGGAAGCCTCCTTTCAAGAGGCTCGGAAGCCTCCTTTCAAGAGGCTCAGAAGCCTCCTTTCAAGAGGCTCAGAAGCCTCCTTTCAAGAGGCTCAGAAGCCTCCTTTCAAGAGGCCAGGAAGCCTCCTTTCAAGAGGCCAGGAAGCCTCCTTTCAAGAGGCCAGGAAGCCTCCTTTCAAGAGGCCAGGAAGCCTCCTTTCAAGAGGCCAGGAAGCCTCCTTTCAAGAGGCTCGGAAGCCTCCTTTCAAGAGGCTCGGAAGCCTCCTTTTAAGAGGCTCGGAAGCCTCCTTTCAAGAGACTCGGAAGCCTACTTACAGGAAGCTCGGAGGCCTCCAAAATTTCTGATATATATAATCATTTGGATTGTAAAGTTTTACGGAATAATAAAAAATTCGGATAACTTTTTGGCGAGCCTTATATCACGTTAGTTTTCAGTAGATTCCTGGATAGAAGAAATGCGAATTCGAATGTTCCCGCAATCGAACAGTAAAAAAACAGCAGCCAATCGAGCAAGGACACCTGTCAAGCAGCCAATTTGTTGAATCAACATCTGAAAACGACTGAACTCGATCTAATGCTATACGAGAAAAAACGCTTTCAACGCATTCTGCATGTGTTTGCAATAAATCAATTAATTGCATATTATTTGGTAACTCAGCCGTACGAAAATATCCAAATGATTAAAAATTAAATTTTATCTCCCATAAAATAAGTGTCACTTTACCATAGAAGATGATATCCTAATTAGTGATCATCCCATATCATAATTCTATTATTTACAGTGCTCTGATATCTATTTGTGATAAGTTTTCGTGATTTTTACAATATTTCAAACAGTTTTAAAAAAAATCATCAGATAGGGCAAACCTCAAACTCATCGAAGCAGGATACGGACGCTTAGATATCGTGTTATCATGGTGCGGGATTCTAAATCGCTGTAAAATATGATGCAGCTAACAAAAATGCTATTAAAGCCGTAAACACAGTAAGTGCACACAAGAAGGAAGCGTTTTGTTCTCCGAATAATAAAATTGATCGCCGGCCCATATTGGAGGGATTGACGTTGTAAGTCGGGAGGATAAAAGATGCCTTAGATAACGTAACGCTTTGCGGGGGCGTTTGCGGAGGGGTCTTGCCATAAGTGTGACGATCCATATAAAAAATTAAGATGCTTTATACAAAAAGTTACGACAGCTTGCATGAATATTACCTATTGCAAAAATAATTGTGTACGTTTCTTCCATACAGACCCCAAATCAATGATTTGAATATCCTTATTTAGGAGAGTATTCTCAATATCAGTGGCTAACAATATACTTACGCAAACTGTTCCATTACAATATATTTATATTGATTCAGCACTTACCTGTAAATAAATAAGAGAGTGAAAAAAATTAGGGAAACGTGTACAGAAAATTAAGAAAAAAAATCTTTTTTTTCGGACGTTATCTTTTTCTATCCTTTTTGTTTATTTATTTACAGTTTTTGAGTATGTCCTATACCCTATAGTGCAGTACAGACTTATGTTTTAAAACTAATCCATAATTTCAGTAATATGATCTATAAGTTTGACAACAAGATCCACATATTTTAAAAATTTTGTGGATCATTTAATATAGTTAGCAGCCAGCCAGTTTTCTATCACACAGATTGACAAATTGAAAATGTGTACTAGAGGCACTATTATATTAGTCGATAATTTCTAAGAAAACTGGCAGGTACTCCATCCGGACCTGGTCTGTATGACATTGACAGAGATAGTGCATTTGCGTCAATAATCTGCCTCGGAACAAAACTTCTGCAGCTGTTGATTAACTGGTACCGATGCGAAGAATTCAGCGTAGAATGATGATCTAGATACATAAAAGAAGATAGCCAAGTTTCCTGGATTTTGAAGTTACCAAGATTCCATGCGATATAGCTTGTAGTTCAACGATTTGTAACGATTAAAGCAAATTTTATAGGCATTTTTGCTTAACGCTGATCGGAGAATTCAATATGTATGGTGAGCCCCATTTCGTTTTCTCTTGAGATTTCTGAGTGCATACAGACTTGAGACTTGATATTTCTAGACATACAGTGAACCAATCAATTTCTGTCAATCTTTGATTCAAAGCTAGGTTCCAAACATGTACCTAGTATGTCTTTTTATAATCGAAGGATCCGAAGTCAAATTTGTTGTCAGCGTTCACGATACACAAAAGACAAGGTAAAATGTTAGAGGTAAAATGACACCTCAAGAGTGACACATATTTTATCGCCTCATGTTGGAATACACAAGTAAGCATACTGGAGATCATTAGTTCAGCTTATGACAAGATAGTAGTGAGTGACGTCACATGTTTACATTCAAACTGAATGTTAATATAAACGTGCTGGCCTAATTTATTTTTGTATGCCGTGGTCAGCGTTAATAATCTTAGCAAACAGCAGTCTTTGATAAGCAGACAAAGAGGTGGATAAGCAGGATCAGCTGGTACCAATGGATCGACGACTTCTTCCAGACTGATAAGGCCACCTAATGCTTGGCTGATGAGGACAAGCTCGAGCGTGTTGCCAGTGTAGTTTTTACTATTTCATATTTATTTGTTCCAAATCAGATGAGAGATTGTACATAGTCGGGATAAAGAGGAACCATGTAGAGCTGTCAATGATACAATAAGGATGGTTTGTCGTTATCCACCGTATACTATTTGTTGTAAAAGTAGTTAAAGAAATGTAAAAAATGATAAACGCTATCATCTTCACTACATTTAAATAAATTTATGATAAAATGATTAAATTGAACTCTCTCTCCAACTCTCTCCAATGTAAGTACAACAACAAGGTGGCTTTTGTAACCGAAGAATCGGCAACTTATCTGCACTGCATTTAATGCATTCTAAATCAGAATTTCGTTTTTCATACAAGTAAAAACTTTATCCATTATTACTCGTGCAGTTAGCGTAATTTACAGTTAATGCAATTTTTATTAGACCGTTTCCCCTGTAACTCGATTACAATAGGCGGCAGAGATTTATTCCACCCGGCTTTCCAATAAGCAATTTCTTGGCCTATCCAGGGCTCGTAAATGGCTTTCCCATTTATCACCCCGAAAAATCTCAGCCGACAATCTCGACGATGATGGCGTGAAAATTGCAATCACCTCCCGCATTGTGCACCTCGCTCCGAGGAACTTATGATATCCGGCAGCAGCACTGCCCTCCGTGTGCAAGTCCTCGGCATCGCTATCTTTTATCACCATACCATATCCAAGTGAATCCCGTAGTTATCTCCCTCGCTCTAGTTCAGTCCCATCCAGCAACGGTTTCCGATGCCGATGCATGTGTGGTAGGTCATACCCGGGATGGTGCATCGTAATCTGGTTCGGGATCTTTGGGATAGCTGTGCAGCAGCAGAAGCCATTTTCAATAACACATTCCATCGTAGTGATTTATGGGCTCAGCTCAGTGTTTCAAACTGGCTTTCTCCGTAAACTTTTGTTGTCGCTGTACTCGAATGACGGGCAAGGCAGGCTCCAGATGGGATGGAGGAAACTGGGTGACAATCAAGGGAAAACAAACACAAACGAGGCGCACCCAAATGATGGCTTCTGTGGCTTTTATGTCGAGGGCTTTGGACAAGACCGGAAAACGAAGAATAGGGTCACTATAATTCTAAGGAGAGTTCCGACGGTATTAATTATGATCTTAATTTTTTTAATGCGATTCTGAACCTGTAACTAGCTGACAAGGGAGAAATAATAGCCTAAATGGCTATTTGTTATGATACTTGAAGTATTGTTTGAATATTATGACTTGTCTATATTACCATTGGAAATTACCGCATCTCTGCGTCAACCAATAATGCCGGAAACTTACATGAAACGAGACCAGAAATGATTTACACAACTATCAAAAGGGCCAACAGCTCTAAATAAAACGTCGCCGCGACAAGCAAAACTCGAGTCAAGGAACTCTTTAATCTCATCACGGGAGCGTATCGTGACAACAACTTTCCAAACAAATAAGTCCGCCCGCAAATGGGCAGAAGATGCGATAAAACCACGGAAACAACTCAGCGATACGAACTTTCCAAACGAAGAAAGGCCTCGACCGAAAACATCGCAGTTAGATAAGTCAGTCACGCGTCACGCGATTGAGTAAATTCGCCAGCCTCTCGCCGGTGAAGCAAAACAAAAAAAAAGTCTCAGCTCATCCTTCTCACTCACTGTCGGAGTGCGCCACCAAGATCCGCCATCCAACACCAGCGTGCAACCCACCAAGCCATTCAATCTGTATTTCATTTATCTATAGAAGTAATATACCTGCGAACGATTTCCGCAAGTTTCTACACTGCTTTGGGCGTTCATCACCTTGCTGATGTTGGTTCGGTTTCACTGAGCTGTAGATGCAGATGATGATGATGATGATCATGACGATGCCGCTGATGATGCAAAGGTGAAGGAACTTTTTTGGCAACAAAACTAAACTCATCGTTCGCCATTCATCAGCGCATTCGTCGGAAATTCGCATCGGTTCGGTATTGCTAGATTCAAGTTACTGTTATAGTGTTATTTACTTCATGGTGCTGTGCTTTTCATGGATCGAGAGACATACAAGTTTGAATTGAGTTTTTGGAAAAGAGCATCTTGACGTCAACGCTGGGAATGCTTTCGGGTTTCTTTTTACTTGCATTACCCATCCCAGCTGGGACATTGCCATTGCTCAGCACAAATTAGCATATTTCTTTCCATGAAGCAATAAGAATGAAATTAGACTGCCAATATGGACTGCTTTGTATTTTTGCATTTTGCTGTTGAAACACAAAACACCAATGATAATATTATTTATTTCTTTACTTCCGGTTTGTTGAACTTTCTCACGAACTGGAACTTTCTAATTTTGAGTTCCAGAGAATCTTCATGTGATCCATTTCCCAGGCAATATTTTCAGTTTTAATGACCTAATGTAAAACTCGTAGCGGTGGTCGGTCGATACATTGACAACATGTTGTAATCAACGGGAACGTCAGTTCAATTTCTATATTTGGAATGGACCCGAAATCCCCCGAATGTGTATCAATTTTTTTCGAGAGGCGCGTTCAAAAATTACGCACTAGGTCAAATTGTTCAAAATAATAGCAGTTTTTGTTTTGGAAATATCAGGAAAACTATTGATTGGAATATTATAAATTTGAACTCAGGTGCTATGAGACACTAAGTTTATAATTTAAAAAATACAAATTGTGGAATTTGACATAAGAATTGGCCAATATATCAAAAATAAAAACTGCTATTTTTTTGAACAATTTAACCTAGTGCGTAATTTTTGAACGCGTCATTCGAAAAAAATACTACTTAGTTTGTGTAAATTTCAACATATTTGTAGTTCACTGCCAAAATTTCAGCTCAATCGGTCATCGGGGTACAAAGATACAGCTTGTCAAAGTTGATCATTCTGTATGAAAAACGGCTTCCACTGCTATTATTCTGAACACAGGTGTACTATAGCGAAGACCACATTATCAAGAAGACTGGCAACACAGCCTGAAATCGGGCGACACTGTTAGCAGCGCTGTCGGTGAGCCGAGGTGGTACTATGTATGTTTGTGTGAGTGAATTGACACTGTAACATTAAAACCACATTTAAATTCTGCTAAAAAAACTCTCGAGAAGTATACTGAGATTAAACGTATTTCACACATATCGGAACTATCAATTCTATACTTTCGCCTCTAATGCTATCATGAACATGTACGTCCAAGTTTGGAAGATGATATTAGCATTTCCATATCATTGTAAATCGTTTAACTTCACGTAGAAGTAACACACACGAAATCATTAATTTAGTGTACTACCCTTGGTGGGGGCATCCATCAACTCAGCTGTTATTGGTCGACGGTACAGCAGCAGTGCCTTTCTCTGCTTTGTTCTCTCCGAGGCAGCCAAGTTGGTTGCGACGAGACGGACGCAATGAGAAAACAGAACTGTGCAATAAAAATCCTATTCGACTAAATGCTGATGTCATATTAGAAATTTGGAGACAGTACTCGTCGATAGCAAATCCTTCCGCACACGATGGCATATGAGCAAGTCAAACCACCTTCCTTTTGCCAGTGAAGATATATCAGCTTCCACACTGATATTCTTCCCTCCCCTTCATACGGGAGCTTGGCAGAAGGAAGGTCGTGCGATATGTGCCATCACAAATATTGCCCTCCGCTCGCTTTCAAATCGACTTCTATAAAAACATTCTTCATGCCTGCCGTATCCTAACGGAACTATCAATTCTATACTTTCGCCTCTAATGCTATCATGAACATGTACGTCCAAGTTTGGAAGATGATATTAGCATTTCCATATCATTGTAAATCGTTTAACTTCACGTAGAAGTAACACACACGAAATCATTAATTTAATCTTCCATAGAATTTTTTTTGAGCATCCGAAAGATCGTAGCAATCATCGATGCTAAAGTGTCACGTTTTTTTGAAGCTGCAATTTTTTTACGCTGATTTTTCATTTGTTCAAAACTTAAAACCGAAGATTTTGAAAGTTATTCTTGCGTGTTGAATCTACCAGTTCTCGAAGATCCACAGTGGCTACATCCCGGATATATAGGGAAATATCATGGTCAGCAGTTCAAGCATGGTGGTCATAAATTTGCGAGGGTTAAGACGGCATCGTTTGCAATTTCCCGGTGACAAGCAGAAATCCTTAAGGGAAGTTTTGCAGAGTTCTGATATTGAATGTGGTAATTATTTTGGTTATAAGTATGCCGCGGTATCCCGGACCAGGTATGTTCTTATATTTTATAACAATTGCTTAGCAAAAATCTATTAAAAGATTTGCTCCAAGTTGCTGTAGTATTCAATGGTAACCAGTTATACTAAGGACACGCCTGTGGTACTTGTACCAGTACTTGTCAGTATAACTGACAAGAAAATTATTTCAAGACTATCTTTAATAAAGACAGTAATCGATACGGTACTAATTTCAAGATTCTTGTATCATAGTACTTGTACCACCGGTGTGTCATTAGTAAAGGATAGGATCGAGATAAAAAAACACACGTAAACAATTCAAAAAAATATTTTAAATTATGGTAAGAACGGTGAAAACAATTACATAAGAGGCCAGAGAAGAGGACTCGGTTTATCATCAATGTCTTCTCTGAAATAAAATCTAAAAGTAATTTTTCCATTTTTTTTTGAGGGGGATTTTTATTTTTGTTTGTTTCCAATACAGCAGGCAAACAACCATATTTCTAGTAATAATGTTCATTTTCTAATCATTACGAGATAAAGAGAACAAAAATCACAATTTTCAAGAAATATATAAAATATACTAGGATTATAGTATGCTATAGCTAGGAAATAAATATACTAGGATTATATTTCAATCCCCCATTTACAGATGAGGGGACATTAGGTTTGCGGGCCCATTTTATAACGAAGAATTAATATAATGAAAGTTTTTCTTCTACAACTTTTTGATATCAATCCTCTCGTGCAAAACAAACCAATTACAAATGAACCAAAACAAAATCACAACACAAACTTGAAAAAAACTTGTTGATACTTTTAATCCGGAAAATTCTGAATGAGCGAGATCCGGACTAACAAATCGTCGAATTAGCGGGTAGATACTGCATGTTTTAGAGAAGATGCTGTGCGATGTGAAAATCCCACATGGTAGAATCAATTAAAACATTTTCAAAAAATTGGCCATTTCCAGCAACAATGAGCATTACGTTGCGCGATAGTGTATAATGTGGATAACCTCCAAGAAATTTTGTGTGCTGCTTCCATTGCTTTTACTAATTAGTTTTGTGAAGCAAATGGTGTTTTTTTTTTGTGAAATTAGTTTTATTAGTTTCATTTTCCTTGATAATATTACAGAGAGAGAGAGTAAGTAAAAGTAAATCCCTGTCATCATTCTTGTCTATTCTTTTATGTGTTTTATAAGTGAATACGTGTCTAAATGGATGATCGAAATGTACCGCGTTTCAATAATGATATGTTTTGTTTTCTCGCGTCAAATTTCAACATAGACCGATTTGTGTTTTATTTTTCATTATACTTTTGGCTTAGACTATGCCACCGTTATTAAAAAGTGATCTGTGTCTAATTCTGCAGTTTTTTTTTCTAGAAGATAATCGGAAAACTGATAAAAGTGATTGCGCGTCCTATCGTGTTTTGTTTCTTTATATATCTCGACTTTCAGCCCAAGGCTGGCTCGTCTCGTAAACGTGTTTGGTTGACCACGCAGAACGATCGCGCGATCATCGAAATACTTTGTTCTGCCTTGTGCGGGTGAGTTTATCATTTATCAAATAAAAATCAGGACGCGTCCTACCGTGTTGTGTTGACCACGCAGAACGATCGCGCGATCATCGAAATATTTGGTTCTGCTTTGTGCGGTCGGTAGGTCAATTAATTAGTGCGCGTTCGTTTGTATTTTTTTTAACGTTGATCAAACTACACGCTACACCCCGCATTCCGTTTACCAAAACGAACCCTGCTACAATACCTACCCCATATATCCAACATCCCTGTGATTTCTCGTGGAAGTGCAGATGACTCGTCGGCTTCCATCAAAGCGAGTATCACGTCAACATCTTCCTACCCATTCCTTAATTGACCTGCATTCGGACACGGCCGGCGCTGATTTTGTTAAATTTTTGGTCACCAGTTCTTACACATTGAAGATGATGTTAGTCCCAAACTTCATCTATTGGTTCTCTGTGTAATTACAGCTGACCTGGCAATAACGGAGGAGCAACCGTGGGCGGTCAATCATGCTCATGCTCATGCTCATAGAATTTTTTTTGAGCATCCATTTTGAATTTCCAAGGAAGTTCCTCTGGAAACTTAGGACACCTTCCGGACACCTTTGGGCTATTTTTCCCATGGGTACATTTTAGACCATTCTCCCCTACAAAACATATTTGTATTGTAATGACTTTTATAAACCATGAAGTTTGATACCCATATTGCTGTAATTGGAAAAAAGTACAACTATGGCCATGGGGTACCACTTGGTGCAAGAACGCTGTTTACGAGAACAACAGCGTGCGTGCGACAATTGGTGGAACCGGTTTCAAGGATTTCACGGAAGCAGCCATGTATCAGGTGTTTGTTGTCCGATCTGTGACATCAACATATCAATCAACTCAGGAAAAGCTCTAGTTTCTGTAAAAAATATAAAAAGGGTCAACATTTGGAAAATACAAGCACTCAAAAAATAACATTTTCGACATGCCCTCAAATAATGTAGATTATCTCATGGTATTCGGAGGTCTGGACAGTGGACATGCATTTGAACCAGTTTTCCAAAACATGATTGGTTTTCCCGTCGAACGTTGTCAGAACCAAAAAAAATCGGTTGATATTTCACGGAGTTATGGTCATTTGAATTTTTATAAAATTTTGCCAGTCCCGATCATTCTGTCCAACGAATTGAGGTTATGTCTTTATGTGTATGCACAAAAATATGAGTGACACTTTTTGGTATTTACCATTATCAGATTTGCTTATAACATGTTGCTTTCAATGCGGAATGCGATATGGAGATTTATTAACCTTTTATATCGTTGAAAATAAAATTGAACAGTGTAAAAATCGGTTTACCTTTGCTATGACAAAACCCTCATCGTCAGGAAAAGATATTATCTTCTAGATGGGGTATCGCCCACAAGTCCAAATTCCCACCATACCGGACTTGTCCGCAGTCCAACTGCTGTTCCCAACAGGGGTGCGGTATGCGTCGGACAGCAAGGCAACATCAGCTTTACTCTCGATAATCGACTGTTGTAGCAGCAGTTGAGCCGCCTCGCAGTGATTCAAGTTTACCTGTGTTACTTGCATGTCTGGACCCTTCTAGAGGCCGGACAGGCCTGAGCACCGGTGAGATGCCTGCTGTCTGCCCCCGGAGGACAGATCAGACATCTTGGTGAAGCGTGGCAGATGCGAGCCTGGTGGTTTTCGGCTCCGCACCTACGGCAAGGCTTACTACGGTCAGGTCCCTTACAGTCATAGGACTTATGACCGTGGCCAAGGCACCTGTAACAGGCCTGATTGGGTTGGCTTGTGCTCAGCGAGCACACCGACCAGCCCACCTTCAGTTTTACCTTATCCAGCACCTTCTTGGCCTCGGCCATAGGTATTTGAAATGAGGCAACCTGAATTCCCGCAAAGCCTTTGCGTAACCGAATCGCGGATTCCTGGATCTCGGCTTCGGTTATCTCATCCATGCCCTTGCACTGGATGTTCAAGACTGGGCACAGGGCACTAACCTGAACCCCATCACCCAGGACCTCCTCTGTCAACTTTTTATACTCGGAACTCTTCCAAGCAGCATCCCGCTTCAAGGCGAGAATCATCTCGCCTTTGCGCGTTCTTCGGATGCAGTTGACAATTTGACATCCCCTCCTAGACTAGAGAGCTTCTCGTTGCCTCTCATAGTCTTTAAGACATCGGCATAGCCTTTATCGTCAGTCTTGACAATAATCGCTTCACATCTGTCCTTCCGCTTGTCACTGCCATTGGAAGGCGCACCATTTTTTCACACGGGCTCTACCCTTCTTAGCAGTGACCTGCTCCGCACTTTTGGTCGCACTCCTTGCGACCTGCTGACGACTCCGTTTTGCCTTTCTTGGATTCACGACCTCCGTCCATGGCAGGTCTTCCTCTCGGCGATCCTCTGGTATCATCCTTGGTGGAGGTACCATTTTCCTCTGGGCCTAATCCACTCGGACCTTCTCGACTGTCCTAACCGAGGCTGCCTCCTGCGTGACCTTACTTAGCTTAGGAGTTGCTCCGCTAATTGCCATACGCCTTCGAAGCTCTGCAGTCTGGCTCTCCGCCAGCTGCTTCCCCTTTGTAAGGAGCCGAATTTTTGATTCAGCCTCCTTCGAGGCCTTCACCGCTTGGCTAACCGCCAACTCCTATTCTTCAGTAAGAAGGCGGATCTTATGCTCCGCCTCCTTACTGGCTTCCAGCAAGGACAAGGACCATTCCGACTTCGCCTCCACGACTAGAGCGCAGAGGGTCAGTACGGCCTGCTTCAGGTCCTTACTGTAGTTCACTCGGTTGTCCAGGAAGGACATAATTACGTCCGAAACGTCCGTAATTACTTCCATGGTCTGGACTCCATTATCCCCATGGTTGGTCATCACCGAGTTGATGACTTTGGTCAGAGTGGGGCCGTCCATTTTGACATCGACCGGCACCTCGTCTGGCCCACCACGAGCCGAGTAGATGACTTTGGTCAGAGTGGGGCCGTCCATTTTGACCGACACCTCGTCCACCCACCACGAGCTCATGGGGTGATTCATCCAAATTGACCTTTCTAGTCCCCGGGGAACCTGTACTAGAAAGGTACAGTTTGAGCTTCTCAATTTGGTAACTAATTTTCGGGTTTCGTGTTTTGAAACATAAAAATGCTTGCAAAAATGTGCTCTGTTGATCCCAACTGTATTTGTTATCTTGTATATGCCATTTCTGGGCAAATTTATCCCTCGAGTGGTCATTGGAAAAGCCCTCTGGAAAATTCGGAACATCCGTAAAAGAGGCTAATTTAATAAAAATCATCCCAAAGCATCGTGATTTTTTGGAAACCATTCATTCTGGCAAATTGTTGGTCCAATTAATGGTTAAAGTCTTTTGTGACCCCCAAATGTCCCAGAAACGGTCCACCGGAAGATCCGGAACATTCGTAAAGGTGGCCAATTCTAAAAGTTCATCCCAGAGGTTCGCATTATTTCGTAATCATCCATCCTGACGAATAATGGATGCAATCAGTAGTGTAAGTCTTCCGTGATCCCAAAAAGTGCCCGGAACGGTCCTCCGAAAGATCCAGAGCATACCTGCGTAAAAGTGGCCAATTTCAAAAATACATCCCAGAGCTTCGCAATTTCTTCATAACCAATCATATCGGCGAAATGTCTGTGCAAGTCTTCTACCACCCGCGAATGCTCCCGATACGGTCCTCCAGTCTTCCGGTCTTCCAGAACATTGCTATCTTATTTGTAACCATCCATACGGGCAAATGTGTACGCAATAAATCGTTTAAATCTTCTGAGCGTGATTGAAAGCGTGATTGAAGCGAACGAGCATTGATCTTATTCAATCATAGTATCCTATGCCAATGAGTGAACAGCCTTGCTCAGATGGATACCAAACTACGATTATGAGCGATCGTTGCTGCGTAAACAACGAGGAACAGAGTTCGCCAAGTCAAACTTGTTATGGTATCCAGGGAAGTTACGACTGGAGCATTTGTGTTACGCTTGCTCTACTAGAATAAAACCAAAACACATCAGGTGTTTTGCTTTATTCACTCTACTTTCAAGTTGCTGGGAAGGAGGAGAGAAAGAAATAAAGCCTCCCATGCAGTGCATCGGAGTTCCATTCTCATAGCGGACTTAATTTTCCTAATTTCTAAAAAGATTTTTCTTACAGCGTGTGGTAACAACACTCATTGCTAGGTTACCAAGTGATTTGCCTCGCTCAGTTGTCTCCCATTGGTGAGCGATGAAGATCTTTAAACATTGAATCAACGAACGCCAAATTTCAACGATCTAGAGAGCATCAGCGATTAGGCCGCACTAGAGCATCAAGTTGGCATGAATTTAGCCGATTTTTACTAAAGATCTGATTTTTTTAATGCCTGCTTCTGACAAACGGCCCTCGGGGAAATCCGAAACATCCGTTAAAGTGGTCAATTCCAAAAGTTCATCTCAAAGCAACTGTTGATTATGCAATCAATAGTGAAAGTCTTTTGTGACCCGAAATGGCCACAGTACGGTCCTCAGGAAACCCGAATCACCCGTTAAATAGGTTAATCATAAAAGTTGATCCCAGAGCTGAGCAGTTTTGTTAACATTCACGTAGTAACGGTGAATTATATGTGGATTCAATAGTGAGAGTCCTCTGTGACACATGACAGAAACATTGTAAATAGGATGGGACGGGTTAATGGGATATCCGCTAAAATGATTAATTCCAGAAATTTATCCCAGAGCTCCACATTTTATTTCGAAACCATCCATAGCGGGGAAGTAATTGTGCAATCAATAGTGGGAATTTTCTGTGACGTCTGAATGACCACAAAAACGTCCTCCAAGAGATCAGGAATATCAATGATTCATATTCGATCAGTATTCATATGGGTAGATTATGTCGTCGAAATACATATTTGTCAAAGGAACAATCAAGTGGTGTAATTAAATGGAATTGTACAAACTCGACTGATGACAAGTAAAGACATTCCACTGAAAGCTCGAAATAATTTTCTTACCAATAAAAAAAGTCCTTCGTAAAATCCGGAACATCCGTAAAAATGCCCAATTCCAAAAGTTGGCGTAATAGATCATCATTAGCCAGCGACGGCGGCGTGGCGGCGTTCCTCCTTGTATTCCTTCGAAGGTTCTCCAAATGCTCCTCTGGAAGTTCTTCTAGAAGTTCCTCCGGTAATCCCTTCGGAAGTTCATCAAGTAATTCATCGGAAAGTTCCTAAAGGCATTCCTCTAGAAGTTTTTTTTTCTGAAAATTCATCCGGAAGTTTCTTCGCAAATTCCTCCAGAAGTTCATCAAGTAACTCCGCGGGTAGCTGCTCCGGGAACTCCTCCGAAAGTTCTTCCGGAAGTTCCTCTCAAGTAAGTTTCTCCGGGAATTCAAGAAGACTTTCACTATCAATTTGCCAGATGGGATGGTTACGAAAAAATCCCTCTACTAAACTTTTGGAATTGTCCACTTTTACGGATGTTCCAGATCTTCCGAAGGATTGTTGCACTCTTCCACCTTTCCTCCAATTTGGGGTACTGATTCAAGCGATGATTGGACGTGATCGATGGATTTATACCATTTACTTTTAGTAACTTTATAAATAGAGCACTTCCAGTTCACTGGATCCTCCATTTTTCCCAGAACCGATTGGTGATTCAAATTAAAAATCCATTAGACGAAATTAAAAGCGACTTTGAGAACATTAGATATCTACGTGATTTCGTGATGATGTTAGTTTAACTGGTTGAATAGCACTCATAAACAAATTCTGTTTTCGTTGTATCAGAAATCTGTTTAATTTAAACAAAATTGAAAAAAAATCGTAGATTTGTTGGAAAATATTCAAAAAAAAATCTGTGAAATTATGTAAAAGCCCACCCAAATTTACATATATGACTGAATAATACCAAGGGGTGCGCATTTCAAAGAAATTTTCGTGTCTTCCTATTTTGGTCAAAGAATAGATACCACTATAAGTGAAGTGTATCTCTGTAATGCGTAATGTTCTGCAGGAAAAACCTATACAAATAGGGCCTTAGCAGTTCGTATGATGAACCGAATCAACAGTACTTTCACGATATCATGTAATTACGAATCACGATAGTTAAAATACTTTGGGTAGCGCAAGCCTTCCATCTAGAAGCAAACCAATTCGCAACACGTCCAAAATATTTACGACCACCGAATGCTGTGAGAAAAGTGCCAATTCCCAAGAACTGGGACTGACTGCTCCCTCTCCAATCGCCATGGGCACACGCTGCATCACTACAACTGGGATGGTTGATGATACTTGATTGCCTGCCTAAAGGTGGGTCGTAAAAAAGCAAGCCAAGTGCTTGTAAAGACACTTCTGAAACCAGTCAGTCCCTACGCTAGTGACCGACGAGTACAAGGCGTTCTGTTTACTGTTTGTTGTTGTTGTTGTTATTGCACCCAGCAGTAACTGGACGACGAACGACATTGCGAAGATCATGCCGAAGCCCCTTCTCGTCCTCGCCTATGAAGCGGTTGTGCGAGCCATCGTGTAATAAAGTGAAATTCCAGTAACCGGCCGGCTGACTGCCTACCAGAGAGCCGGTCCGACCACTCACTTACCAAGCCCCGCTTGACTGGTGGTGTCGTTTGATCGAAGTCAATAGTTATAAGCCAGGATATAGTTGCTCTCGGGTGTGGGGGTTTCAGTATGCAGTGCATGTCGCTGCTTACATGGGCTGAAGATGACTTGAATAAGAACGATGTTGTTAGAGAGAATGAATCCTCTATCCCTTGGCATATTGCACTAAGTAGCGCCTCTTCGCCGCAAAGGAAAATTGATCACACCGGTGACTTGTAATAGCTTTTACATGTCAAATGGATGGAATCGATGGATGGATGAAGCGAATCAGTTCATAGTTTTATTTTTATCGTACATTACGGAATGTAATTGCAATAACCATTAAACAAGCTTCAGTGAGCTTCATCATGGTGACGATCTAATTTAACTGAATACAATAAAGATAGTAAACCCTTTGTGTTATGCGTATCATATCCCTGTACAAATCATAATTTTGAAAATACGCTGCACTCTTTTTTAATAAAATCATGATTGCGAATCGTTCTTCCTCATATACTTAGTAAAATTGCAATTGGATTTATTGTGATTCTTATTTCTCATAACCATTGCGGCAACGAGCTTGTAAACCGGACTGTGCTCAATTCCCTGCCGAAGAAGCCGCATTGTCCCAATTTGAAAATATACTTCCATTCTTCCGAATCGAAATAACTTCTATAGAGCTACTCCACAACTTCCCTTAGAACACACATGCTGGAATCGAGTTAAGCTTTTCCGGCTTTCATCTTTCATTAGATTTGCGGTATGTAATTTTGGTACCCAACCAAAACTTTCGAATCCTCCGAACCACACATTCGTCCCAGCTGATTTGTATCTCCGCAAAAAGTTATTCTCCCAGTTTTCCCGCACACTGGCTGAAGCAGCACGAAACCCGGAAAACAAAAAAGTAAGAACTTTTACATTTGCCACCTCCCTACTTGTTGTGAACACAAGTACAAACAGGAACAGAACTTCGAATGGGGCTGATACCGGGTCGGTTCGGTGAGCTTGTTCCGATGTCGTTTCTTCTAGTTATCCTTCTTCTGCTCCCGCTCTATAATTTACCGAATACTAGCAACGACGATACAACAACGCCACTGTGTCGCAGTTCAGAAGTTGCACAGCCCGTAAACCGCACCGCACTGTACTACAATACCGTCCTCCGAAACCCACAAGTTGCGGAAATTGTTCTTTTCCCTGCCGGTTTCTTTCCATCGATCGCGATGAGAGTGCGAAAACACCCCATCTGTGAACGGGGAAAAGTTTTCTTTTTGCTCCGGTTTCCCGTGTACCATGGGTGGGTGACAAATAGCAGCAATATTTTTATCATCCCAACTCGTTACCTACCGGATTCGAAAGGGAGCTCGTGCACGGTGATTACGATGAAAGGCCATTAGATTTTGGACGGCAGATGTGCTCGCGCACAAAAAAAAATCTCCAAATTCGAAAGCTGATGCAGAGGAGTGAAAAACAAAATTTGAAAAATATACCCCTGATTCATAACTGTGCTCCGACTACCAGTGGATACTGGATTCGATGCTAAGGAATGATGCGATGACATGTGCGACTATAGAAAGTCGTGGAATTTTCGCCAATCTGCAGCACGATGCTTTTGACGAACGATAGAATTAAAGAAATAAACAGTGAAGATTGAGGCTTCCAGTTTGCGTTACGAAGCAAGGTCGTATGATGTCACCATTCTCACCATTCACCATTCTGATTTGGAGAGTTTAATTTACGGTCCGGTCTAGGTTTGTTTTCGGGTGGGAACCATTTCGTTGAAAAGCAGGCTAAGTTCCAATTAAAAAGTAGACTCATTGAAGAAGAAGAATATGAACAGAAGAAATCTTTTGAAAGACGCACATGTTAATCAAAATCATGTTTACATCAGATGGTCCTGCATAAAGTAAATAATTTGCAAACTTATTTATAAATACAAAATAAATATTTAGAACTGGGTTGAACCAAGAATATCCCGAACCACGGAGCGAGGCCGCTCAAAGCTTGGTTGCGAGGAAGGAGGAAGAGCCCCAAGCAGAATACGGATCATTCACCTGGAAGGACCTGAAGCTGGTTGGCGTTATAAATTATTCCGTCGTTGATTGAGAGCGATATCGGCCCACGCATCGCAGCACCTGCAGTGCAACAAGTATGGCGAACCCCATCCGAAAGACGAGTGCGACAAGATGGAGATGGTCAATTCCAAGTGCGATAACTGTGGCGATCAACATCGGGCCACCACAAAAGGGCTATCCAAACCGAGCGGAGTTCCTGTAAATCCGGAAGAAGGCTTCCACCAGGACCCTGTTAAAGAAGAACTGTGTTCCTGCACTCAACGAGGTGTACTATCCGGCCATGGTGGCTTCCCGACGAGCGATTCCAATCCTTCCACCGTTGCAACCGCACAAGCGACTGGCAGTAGCAGCTGCGTTGGTTCAAGCTTCAGCACCGCTGGCTCAATCTTCCTGCGAATGACCCCCGCTCCCACTTCCTGGATTCCATCGGCAGCCGGAGAACGAAAATGTACCACCGGAAGAATCTGCTCCGATCTAAACTCCGGAGCAACTGATGCCCCCCAAGATCCGTTTTGACCAGGTCTTCAATCTTGGCATGTTCATCATAGCAAATAATGCCTAGGGCGGGCCTGGTCAACTGAAACGCTTGCTCACACAGGAGCAAAACCATCGAGCTGAAGGAATTTCTTGAGGAGAAGTAAATAGACGTAGGGGGGCTTCCGTAGCGTAGTTGGCTGCACGTTCGCCTTATAAGCGAATGGTCATGGGTTCGATTCCAAGCCCCTCCACCAAACCCGCGTCAGTCACCGGATCCGCAGCCTTACCAACTTGTTCTTCTCGGAGGCATTCCTCCAACGTTACCCGTATAAATGGCAACCGAACATCACAACGATCATTGGATGCACGGCATGGACAAACGGAGACAATGGACTCACGATGAGATGAACTGGCAACGACAACTATGAAGAATTATGAATATCTAAAAATAAATTCTGTAGATACCACAGTAGATCACGGCACAGTAGCAGTTAAGAACGCAGAGTGCCAACCAAATAACAACAAACAAAAAAAATAGACGTAGCGTTCATCACTAGAACGCACCTAAAACCGGAGGTGAGCATCTACATCCCGGACTAGTGCGACTCGACCAGCCGACCAGGGGAGGTGGTGTGGCCATCGCTCTTCGCTAGAACATCACATGTCGCCTATTGCCAAGCCTCCAGCTAAGCATCATCATCCTCGCTCAATCTTTTAATAAAATCATAGAAACTGGAACCTACCCTGCATGCTTAAAAGTAGCTCGTGTTGTTCCCATATTCAAATCGGGTGATGCATGTAATGTAAACAATTATCGTCCTATTTCAACATTATCCATATTCAATAAAATATTGGAAAAATTATTATTAAATAGAATAACAACATTTCTCAACCAGCACAATGTATTATACGATTATCAATATGGGTTTCGTCAAGGCAGTAGTACAGCCACGGCAACTGTTGAATTGCTTGATGATATAATTAAAGCAATAGATTCCAAGGAATTAGTAGGTGCACTATTTTTGGATTTACGTAAGGCGTTTGATATACTAGATCACTCAGTACTTCTGAGAAAGTTGGACGGCTATGGTATCAACTTACATCTTGAAGAAGCATTAAGCAAAGCTACAAATGCTTTATGGATAAGTAAGGTGACGTTCGGTAAAAAGTGGGGACTTAAGCCAAAAATGATTCAATGGATTTATACGGCGATTGTGAAACCCAGAATATCATATGCCGCATTAGTATGGTGGCCAAAAACAAAAGAAAGGGTGGTACAGAAGAAGTTGGGAAAACTTCAAAGATTAGCTACTCTTTCAATAACTGGTGCGATAAGAAGCACGCCGAACACAGCACTAGACGCTTTGCTCCACGTGCTACCATTGGATCAATTTATTCAATTAGAAGCAGAGAAGAGTGCTTTGAAGATCAAAAGAGATTCAAACCTCTTCGAAGGTGACCTAACAGGACATCTTAGTATTCTAAACAAAATAAGTATCAACTCACTGATCACAAACAACGATGATTGGATGAGAAGAAGATACAACTTTTATCGATGTTTTGATGTAATTAATCTTGAGCGAAGCACATGGACAAATGGTGGACCAAATCTTCGTTCAGGATCGATTGTGTTTTACACCGATGGTTCAAAACTGAACAATCAAGTTGGAGCAGGCGTGACTGGCCCAGGGACGAATATTTCGATTCCCATGGGAAAGTGGCCATCTGTTTTCCAAGCTGAAGTTCAGGCTATTCTTGAATGCTCTAATTTATGCATACGTCGAAATTACAGGCATTCAAATATTTGCATAATGTCTGATAGTCAAGCAGCATTGAATGCTCTGAAATCAGCAAAATGCACATCTAAACTCGTTTGGGAATGTGTTCAGTCACTCCAAATCTTGGGTAGTCGTAACAAAGCGAACCTATATTGGGTTCCTGGTCATTGTGGCATTGAAGGCAATGAACAAGCTGATATGTTGGCAAGACTTGGTTCATCTCGACAATTCATAGGTCCAGAACCTTTTTGTGGTGTATCTGCGTGTTCTCTTAGAATGGAACTGAAATCTTGGGAACATTCAAAAATAGAGGACATTTGGAAGAACACCTTGATTGCGAGGCAGTCTAAACGTTTCATCACACCAAACGTATTTATCACTCATAAAATCTTAGATCTTTCAAAAAAGATCTTAACACATATACAGGTCTTGTAACAGGCCATTGCCTGAGCCGTTATCAATTGAAGCTGCTAGGAAAACTTCAAGATGATGTATGTCGCTTCTGCGGTATACATGTGGAAGACTCGGTACATCTGTTACGCCATTGTCCGGCAATTTTAGAAAAAGATTACAGTTCTTCAACAGAGGGCTGATAGAACCCTCTGAAGTTTGGAGAACAAGTCCCAATTTGGTAGTGCGATTCATCAGAACCATAATACCGTATTGGGAAGACGCTGGTAGTCAAGGTGATGCAATTGCTCTACATAGCAATGATGCGTCAACTTGACAAAGCTATATGAAATGGGGCATATATCACAATAGATCTAACAAATGGTCGCAGTGATTAAAATACCCAACAGGGGAAAAAAAAAAAAAAAAAAAAAATGGTATCAGAGGGATTGCAAACCAAATTGTCGGTAGCTATTTGCAAGACAGAATGCAATTTGTGGCTAAAGAAGATGTCAAAAGCTCGTTACAATCTGTTAGAGTTGGTATTCCACAGGGGAGTAATATTGGCCCATTATTATTTCTTCTCTATGTGAATGAACTCAGCAGGTTACAGTTGAAGGGTATCCCCCGTTTATTCGCCGATGAGACCGCATTATTTTATCCATATGTTGATGCAAACACAATTGTGAATTCTATGACCCAAGTTTTGGTAACTTTGTCGAAATATTTTTTATCTAATTTACTGTCGCTAAATGTTTTGGATCAACACAGACAAGTCTTACTCAACTCTAGTCCCATCGAAGTAAAATCATTTAAATATTTGGGATTTATATTAGACTCCACACTGAGCTGGGTTGATCACATAAAACACATCGAAAGAAAGGTCACATCCCTTTGTGGAATATTACGTAGAGTCAGCTATTTTGGTTCACGCAATATACTTCTAAAATTCTATTTTGCCCATATTCACTCTAGTTTTAGTTATCTTACATTAACATGGGGTCGTGCATCCAAATCATCATTAAGAAGCCTTCAAATCTTGCAAAACAGATGCTTGAAAACCATATTCAATAAACGTTTTTTAAATCCTTCTTTACAACTATATTCTGATAACTTCCACAATATCCTGCCAATACAAAGTCTTTGTAACTTACAGACAGTTATATTTGTCCATGATACGTTGCATAACAATTGTTTTCATCATACCATCAATATGCCGTCAGCTCCTCACAACTATCCTACCAGGCAAGCTACCAATTTACGTCAAATTAGAGCACTTGCAACATTTGGTAAAAAAGAGTATCAATCATTGGTCCCAAGCTTTACAATCAATTACCAGAGCGCTTGAAAGCATTGAATAATCGCCATGCCTTTAATTTCCATGTGAAACAATACTTAAAACTGAATCTACATGACATTCTGGGTTAATTTACGTATCTAATGTACATATTATCCCAACTACCAAAAACATGTAAATTGAATATTGTAAATTATTAGCAATATTATATTTGTTTTAATTATTAGTTCTTAAAATTAAATTGTTAATTCCCTTAAAAGGAACACCGTTCCACTGGGAATATATAACATCGCCTTATTATTTGTTTATTATACCCTTTTTGATCTCAGCTCTTAGCCTTATTGTTATTATTTGTTTTGTTTTGCTGTCCAGATAGAGCTGAGATAGTTGCGTCCACTACCAGGCGACTCCATGGGAGCTTTTTGGTGTGGGGGATAGTGGCGGGTCAAAAAAAAAAAGTCAGTACATCTTTGCCGGCAGTCTGAATGCCAAGAACCAAGCCTGGGGCAACATTCGCTGCAATCAAAACGGAACCGTATGGAGCAACTACATAGAGGAAGGTTACTGTACGATCCTGAGCCCGGATTCCTCCTCTCGGCTGAGTCGGCCCGGCGTCCATTCAACAATCGACTTGTACATCACAAACATGAACGACCACATCTCCCAGCAGGTCGTCTACCAGGCCCGTGAATAACATGTGCCAAAAGCTCGACAGGTAAGCAACACCCTAACCATTGATACACTTACCAGAGATTTGATCCGTTTACGAAATGGCACTCGTACTGGGACACGTTGACACTTGACACGTTGAAATCGCTTGACAAAAATCATCCAGGACAGAATGGTGGACCTCAGGAATAGTGAATAATATAGATCACCAAGAGCCAATAAGATCCACGCTCTTTCAGATTGTGCTGAGCCGTTCTGGAAATTGACCAAAATTCTAAAGTAAAAACCTTGGCCCATTCCACCTTTGATCCCATTAGACAACAATGCACATTGGTCCAAATAGCAGAGAAAATGGCCTAATTAGTTTTTCAAGCCGAAAATAACAAAACTTTGTTCTACAAAGTTGTTCCTAACGGTAAGGGGCTTATTGGGTTTTCATAAAAAATATTTTGCTCTAACTTTTTTGTTTTGAATTTCTCAGCAATGTAATGTGTAGACTACTTTTAGAGCCTTTAGAGTAATTTTTTATGGATAATTGTCACTTATTATATTAACCAGCAGTGTACCCAGACTATGTTGAAGGTGGCTGGATCCCGAGCAGAAGAAAATAACTCAATAATACCTATTTCTGTATTGATTATCTTCACTATTATGGACCTGTATAAAATGTGAAATAACAAAATATAATATCAAAAACTAATATGCAAAATATTCCAACATAATATATTTTGTTATTACAATATCAAAGGCATACCAAAATTATGTTTCGTTTTGTATTAAAATATTTGGTCAAAGAATTTTGGATATTAATTTATGTTATTATTTTTTGTCATGTTACCTTTTTTCAAATCAAGTGCATACGAATTATTGTTTACAAGATCAAAACTTCTGCTCAGGTTCTATAACAAAATGGTGTGGCGTTTGCCATATCACGAAGTATGTCATGAAAGAAGCAAAACATATAAAATAGCAAAATAGTGCTTGAATATGACAAAAAACGATAATTTTCCAATAAGAAATAAGGAATAAGATCGAGGAAACAGATTGAAAAAATGTTTGCGTTATTCATAGATACAGCCGAAAGAAGAAAACGATTTTTCAAAGAAAAATCTTAATAACTGTTGATCCGCATGAGATATGAAAACGCTAAGTACATGAAAAGTTGCGTCCTACAAGCATAGTTACGGTGTACTTCGTAGATTGGACACTAGTGATACTCATGTTTTTATTTTGAAATCCTTATTCAGATTGCTATCAGAAATAAAGGTGGGTTTGGTCCTTGATTTCAATCAAGGATAAAAATCACAAAAGCATGAGGATTACTACTCCTGGCCACGCCCATCTTCACCGTAACTTGCGAGGGGAAGGAAGTGTTGATGTAGTACTTACTTAACGAGAGACCGGCAACTCAGCGACACCCTCATAAGTACCACGGAGTGGGATATTGGGGAAGGTATTCGTTGGGTCAGGATTTGCCTGTAGCTGAGAATGTGACCGTGGTAGATCTTACACCGTAGCACACCACGCAAAGGTGTCTACCCAGCGTTACGGGGGGCATGAAAAGTTGCGTCCTACAAGGCTCTAGAAGTGGCATCAACACCACATTGCTGATGAATTTGAAACAAAAAAGTTAGAGCAAAAACACTGCTTTTTAAAGGGTCACCCTAAGTTAACTTTGTTCTACAAATGTGGACAAATAGACGCAATACTAAAAAAAAAGTTAACTTGGGTAAATTTCTATAAATCGGTCAATTTAGGAGCTAGACAAAAAATTTTGGCAGAATTTTTGGGAACTGACTAAACTAAAACTTCGCGAAACACTGTATACTCGTATCTCTGCAAATAAAAAAGCTTTATTTTTTATTTTATTTTAAATGTGGCCCACTCTATTTTTTATGAAAACCCCAATAAGCCCCTTACCGTTAGGAACAATTTTTTAGAACAAAGTTTTTTACTATATCTACTATTTTTGGCTTGAAAAACTTATTACCATTTAGTGTGCTACCTGGCCCATTGTGCAATAGTTCTAAGGAACGCTTGATAACTCCTGCAGGGAAGATCGCCGAAATAGGTCGTTAGTTTGTCAGGTCACACAATCTTGGACATAACATCGTCAGTCCACACGAATCAGCTGTTAACAAGCATGCTAACAACATCCATCTTATCACTTGTCATAAGACGAGTTTGTACCTTCGCATTTAATACCACCACTTGATTGTACCTTGACAGATACGTATCTCGACCTCAACAGTAAGGTTGTCTCCAGTGTCTCGTACTTGACTCGAGTCGAGATCCGACAAATAAAAACAATTGGACAGGATTCTGCGTCGAATGCAACTGAGAAACTTTTTGCGCACACACACACACACACAGACATCACTCCAATTCGTCGAGCTAAATTGATTGGTATATAACACTATGGGTCTCCGGGCCTCCTATAAAAGTTCGTTTTTGGAGCGAACATATAGCCTTTACGTATACTTTGTATACGAGAAAGGCTACCATTACGTCGACGAGGTATTCACTAGCATCTTTTCCAAAAAATGTGTCTACAAAATTTGCACACACACACACACACACACACACACACACACACACACACACACACACACACACACACACACACACACACACACACACACACACACACACACACACACACACATACAGACATCACCTCAGTTCGTCGAGCTGAGTCGATTGGTATATAACACTATGGGTCTCCGAATCGAAAATTCGTTTTTTGGAGTGTTGTACGAAAAAGGAAAAAAAGAGGTACCTTTGTCCTAAACTGTGAATTGTTATTCGTCATAAAAATATAGATAGATAGGAAAAATATTTTTTCGGGAGCCATTTCGAATTTTTATTTTTTATACCATTTTGGAAAATTCCGAAATATGTCCAACTTGTCCAAAATCCCCCAAAATGAACTCCATTGATTGTATTTTGAAAAATCAAGTAGTACTGATAGAAAATTGATTTTTTAACCGAAGGACCTGATCTCTGGAACATATCTAATTTGTCCAAAAGTTATCAGGATTGTCTAAATTAAACTTTTTTTTTTTTGCAAAATCAAGAAGTTTGACATGTCGCACTCTGTCTTACAGAAGTGCTAAGCAAGCGTTCCCATGGGCGCCAATATCTCTGGAACCAAGTGGTCTTCAAAATATAATCCCATTTTAAGAAACTAGAGACCTGAGCGATTGTTGACGTAGGACTTACGTCTTTCTTTACCATACTGGGTGTCTTTTGAGGGGTTGATTGCCACAATCGGTTGAGAAATGTAGATTTTTTTTTATTATTATTTATCAGACTATGAGGATTAAGTCCGATCAAATAATTTGCGCAGATGATCCAGCTCGGTTGTTGAACAACACGAGCTTATGCTGCTCGAGAAGCTGAAAACTCTTCGAGAATGCAACCTTGGTATCTTAAGTTTTCCTTCGCATTTTGGAGGCATATTGGTTCGAGTGGTTTCTTAAATCCTCGTCGCCAAAGATGTTATGTTCTACTCAGTGAATAATATTGAACCCAAAAGTTTTAGTGACAGAACAAGAATTCATATATTTTAATAACGACCTAGGATAGGATGTGCCAATTAGTCATTAAAAATCGTACCGATTTTCTGTCAAAATCGTACCGGTTGCTGATTGAGTGAAAATGATAATCGATTACTTCGATCGGCGGTATCACATTTTCAAAAGGGAAGCTTGTTGTTACCTTGGCCGTGTTGCTGGGTAATTAAATTGAAATTTATGACAAAATTCAAAAGTTTGTTTTTTAATTTTTTGGGTAAAATTAATTTATGCTAGACTGCAAATGATGTATGCATGATTCTCAAGGGTTATGCTAATTTGAAAAACTCGGTTTGAAGTATTATTAATAAACTTTCTACCCATTTCACTGTAAAACCCATCTAACTCCATGTAAAAACTTTTTTACGATAGTACGTAGCATCTTTTATTATGAATAATGGAAGAAATGAACGAGAAAACATGATTTTTTACATATATTATTCGGAGGATTTTGCATAAAAATATTCGGAAGCACTGGTCACCACCTCGTCGAAGCAACCGACTGAGGAAACAACAGGGCAGTCGCAATTCAATTGTCACATCCTATCCTAGATAACGACATAATACTTGATAATACGTTGAAAAATCATGGCTTACTTGATTGTTGCAACAGGAATTCTAATGAGTTTCCTGAGAAAATTTTAATAACATTTCAAAAAAATACTTAATTCTGGAAACCATAGCAAATTCTCGGAGGAAATTAGAAATTAGAAATAAGAAAATCTTTTGAATTTCTAGAAAAAAAAATAGATTTAGTTCTAAAATTTTGTCTGACTGGTTCCCAAAAAAAAAAAAAAATCAGGCTATATTCTGAATGATCCGAGAATCCCAAAATTAAATATGTTTTCAGGGGATGTTGGAATGCGATTTTAGGTGAGCAATAAGAAACTTTCGATGCAGAATCAAGACCCATATTAGAGAAGGCAGTGCAAAACTGTACTCGCGGATGCACAACATGTTGGCTTTGGGGGAGTTGATAGTAACTAACAGCGCTCAACTGCGACACATAAGGGCGCCGGTAGTGCGAAGTCGTACTCGCGGATGCACAACATGTTGGCTTTGGGGGAGTTGATAGTTAAAACCGATTGGTTTACTATTTTTGTACACACAGTTGATAGTAACTATCATACTGATACCTATGTAGGCGAATCTGAGTTTCAATTAGCTAAAATAGACCAAAACAAATTTTTGCTTTAGTAGAAAGCTTCTTAGTTGTCGACTAAGCGTGACTAAACAGGACGGCAGGGCTGCTTCTGATAAGCACTAGTGTTCTAATTTTCTATGAAAGGAAAATCTGGTTGTATTGCAAGGTATTTTGTTCGGAGTTCCACGAAAAATGCGTCTGAATTTATTTATTTATTTATTTATTATATTTTGTTCGATTTCTCAATTTCAATACTTTTTAGATTTCACAGAAAGCTTGTTCGTTTTTAACAAAAAAAAATTTTAAACTTTTGATGGAAATTCCCGGAAATATCTACGCGAAATTGCTTTGGATTCCTAACGAAAATTCCTTTGAATTTCCATCAGAAATTGTTACCAATTACAACGGGATGTTTCTTCAAATTTATTTCAAGAGCACGAACTCAGATAAATATTACTCACAAGGTGCTGTAACGACGGTCGATCACTTGTTTACGTTTGATGAGTAGTCGTCTTATTTTTTCATATGGATATAAAATAGGTAGTTGACAAGATTGCAGCATAAACAAATACGCGAGCCGGTTGTCTCAAGGTGAAATCTTCTTACTATTCACCACGAGTTTAATTTTCTATTCAATAAGTTTCAAGATCTATATTGTTTCCAGTCAATCATACATCTAAGTTAGTTCGAATATTGGAAAGCGCCAGGCAACCAAAACCATTAAATTGCTATTTAGGGGACGGTGAGTTCGTTTATCGGTCTAGTCTTAGACTCATTTCTGGTGGAAAAGATTCCCAATGCTTTTGGCATAATAGTACGTGCAGTCAAATTCTAAGAAATTAAATAAGAAAAATAAACATCTTCGTAACAGGTTTAATGGAATTGTGGGATCGATCGGGCATTTTGAAAAAAATATATTTTAGCTGAAACCCCAATTTAAACTTGAAATCATATGTATCAGCTGAAGTCTAAAGTCTCCATAAAATGTTCATACATAATTTGAATTATTGAACAATTCATTTAAAAATACATAATTTGAGTAATTTGGTAACAGAGGAGACCACAAAGAATACATTCTTGTTAAACTATTACAACATTTCTGCTGTCGGAGTTCACGCCATCTGAAATTAGCCCCAAGCGAATCAATGTTGTCATCTTCTGGGCCTTGCTTTTCACTTCTGGATAATCATTCTCCAGATGAAAAGAAGAAAAAAAAAACACTGGTTAATGTAAAACACACAAACGACAGCTGGCATTTTCCCATGACTGCTGGTGCGGCGGTTTCTCTATTTTTCTAGCTGTATGACGGGGGTGACGACACGGACGGCCTTGCTGGTGATGATGATGATGATGGAGTTGATGGATGATTGACTCGATTCCTAGAACCGGGCGACCTTTTTATTCTCTCAACCATGGTGATGAAGATTTATCGAATATGGGTTAGAATAATTAATCATTTCGTGTTTTTCGCCCCAAATCTAATCGGAAAATGCCCTTTCAATTATTGGCCCTATCCTATTTTGGGGCGATAACCCGAGTATTAGTCTTACAACGTCAACGACAGAATCTACAAATGTTCTTTAAATCGTTTTGCAGCCAGCGCCACGGTAAAAGACAATCGTTTATGGCAGTCATAACCGAAAAGAACTCCGCTGATCCCATTAAGATACCGAATATGAGCTTTTAATATCCGAGAGCTGTTCCCATCGTAAATGCCATTTTTTTTTAGAGAGCAGAAATTTATCATCCATTTGCTAGCTAGCTCTCGGCTGTCGCAGATACAGAAATGAAATGCTGAGCCCCGGGTCCAGTCGAAATTATTGGATTCGAACGACCTCCGCTCGTTCCGCTAGAGGTCGTAAAACTCGCAAAACTCCCATCGGCGGCAATCGTTTTGCCACTTGTGCCGAGCTGTAGTAGGCTTGAGAGCGACTGTGACGCGATCGCGGTCATGCCACCAGGCTCACTGTAGGCAAGTCATCCTCCGGGCAAGTGCCTTCATGATGTCGTAGAAGGAATGCGGACTAGATATGCACCCCACAAGATGCTAAAAGCATCTTATATTCAATAGCGAATTCAGTTGCAACGAAGTTTTCTTAAGCATTAGGAGATTGAATCCAATGCTCATATATGTATTGTAGATAATTCAAACCACTTACCCATTAATACATTTTAGTCCATTTCCCCCCATACGAACATCAAGAGCTTCTGCAAATGTCATCTATTTGTGTGTACGTAGAACGGATGATACGACACGGGAGGGCGGCGATTGTTGAGTCTGGTTAATGTTGCCTGTCTCGTCATACGAGTCGTCATATAATCCAGCAAAGCAAGCACACTACAACCAAACACCACCACATTTCTGCCCTCCCGTTAGTCTACCGACCAATTATTATTACTCATCGTTTTTTTTTTCCTACACACATGGCCGTGCGATGACGAGCCGCGATGTCCCCGTGGCGAATGTGTTTGGTGTAGGTTCACTCCACTACTGGAGGAGGGAGTGAACCGAGAAATATGTGTTTCTGTAGTCCGGTCAGGCAATCGTTTCATCTCATCTTGGTGATGTGATGCGATGCGGGACTCTACAAAGCTTCCTTTTTATCGTTTCACGCACTTGATACCATGTATGAATGTTAATATTGCGATGAATGCTACAGATGGACAGAGTTTCATCTCCTTTCAGTCATCATCGCGTTCCCATTGAAACACATTTGACCTTCGACTGGATGTTTTTTGCCTTTCTTGTATACCAAGTGTACGTAAGAGAGTACTGGATCTCTCCGAAATCACAGTTTTTATAGGAATGACATAAATCAATATAACTCATATGACCGTCGTATTGAGGTGTTGTCTGTAAACGTGCAATATACTTTTGGAACTTAAAATTGGCCAATTCATTTTGTTTCGAGCATTCAATGGGGAATAGTAGCCTATTTTTTCCCAAAAATTTGGCGCGATCAAGTATTGTGTTCAGGAGTATTTGTAAGAGTTCTGCTAGTAGTAGCAAATCCTGTTCCATTTCTATACTTTTTAATGTGGTTTTGGACAGTGTCTCTAATTTGTGTTAAAAAGTATTATAACTACAAGACTAGTTTATCTGGGTTTTGTAGGATTTGAAAATAAAAAATTAAAAAAAAAAAAAGTCAGTTATGGAATAATTATGCTTTACAATAATACATGCATCAATTTGTTTATTTTGAGTTTAATTTGACGATTGAGACAATGAAATATTTATGGTCTTAAGGTCTTTTCTATTTTCCAATTTAGCGTTTCCGACAGTTTTCGGTGATTTGAAGGAGATGTTCCTCCAGATTGAAATACATAAAACTGATAGGCATTCGCAGCGATTTCTGTTGCGATCACAAATTATATATTTTCTACAGTTTAGAACCACCCATAGTACGTAAAAGTTGTTTGTTCGTGCCTGAAAGCGTCATTTATAAAGTGGTGTTGAATTTTTAGAAGGAATGAGGTACCGACTGCTTACTTCGATGAAATTTACTCCCAATTGACAGCAGCAGTAAAAAGTGTACCGCGAGGGGTGATACCGGAGTTTCTATCTGTTTTGATAAAACTGCTACTCTATGTTCCGCAATTTTCACCATGAGCTCATGTAGTTGGAAATCTATAAAATGTATGAAAAAAAAAAACATTTTTTTTTTCTGCAAATTAATGGAAAATGTTGGTGTTTTAGAAGAAAATAGTGATAAGGAATGCATTATGAGGTGAAAAGATGATCCCCTGCACTTAGTTTGCACTGATTAGTAGGTTTATAGTGATGAAATTTCGATTTAACTACCACTGAATAAACGCCACCTCTTGTTTTGAACGTTTTGACTGTTAACTTATTGAGCACACATTAAAAACAACCGCTTGGAAATTCCAAGGAAAATGAAAAGAGTTTTTTATAGAGACACAACACTCAAAAAAAAAAATGTAGAATTCCCAATAGACTATGCGAGAAGGAAGAATTTTCTGTGGAAATTTAGTAAATAAATTAGAATTGAAAGAATTTTTAGAAGAAATTCAAAATAATTTCCCAAACCAAATTTTTGAATGAAATTCAACACAAGATTTTGGGGAAATCTCTTGTGGAAACTCATCACTACGATTCATGCCGTCACTGAAGAAAATTCACCGGGGAAGTCAAAGGGATTTCCCAAAAAAAACGCAAGGCAATTACCCGAGAAAATGCGAATATGTTTTTTGATAAAAGTTTCCAGAGGTTTTCCGACGCAGTTTCCAAAGGAAACTCGATGAAATTTTCTCAAGAAAACTCACAAGAATCACTCGAGAAAAGTGAAAGGAATTTCTCGAGGAAAAGTTAAAAAAATACCGTGAAAGTTCGAAAAGATTCTCCCAGGGAATTCGAAGGACTTCTAAGTGGAAAATCAAAGGAAGTTCCGATTAAAATTTGTTCGAAGAAAATTCCGGAAAAAACTCAAAGGAATTTCCCAAACCAAAAATCGAAAAAAAAATTCCAAGGAAATTCAAAGATGTTCTCCGTGAAAATTTTAAGAAATTTCCCGAAGAAAATTGAAGTAACTTCCAGGAGAAAATCGAAGGAATTTCATGTGCAAAATCAATATAAACTCCTAAAGATATGTATTCGAGAAGGAATTTTCCGAGGAGTTTTTTTTCGAATCGAATTTTCTAATAAAATTCGAACATATTTGGAAAAAAATACCAACAATTTTTTTGAGGAACTTCCTTTGAATTACCTCGGGAAACTCTTCGATTTTTTTTGAAAGTTGCTTTGAATTTCGTTAAAAATTCATCCGAATTTCCTCGAGAAATTTCTTCAGATTTCAATAGGAATCGAATCGATGCGAGGTGTTTTTTCATATTTCCTCGGGATATTCTTTCAATCATCAAATCCTTCGAATTTCCTTGGGAAATTCCTTCGAACGGCGCTTTGCTATGCAGAGTAAGCTCAACGACCTTGCCGAGCGCTCCTCCTCGGCAGGTTTAGTCATCAACGTCAACAAAACCAAATCGTTGGATGTAAACACGGTGACTCCTTCCAGTTTCACAGTAGCCGGGCAACCAGTGGAGAATGTTGAAAGCTTCCAATACCTTGATAGCCAAATGGCGTCAGATGGCGGTACCAAGATCGACATAGGCGCACGGATCAAGAAAGCAAGGGCTGCCTTTGCGAGTTTAAAAAATATGTGGAAAAACAGGCAGATAAGTGAACGCTTCAAAATACGAATTTTCAACTCTAACGTGATTCGTGAAATCTGTGCTGTTAGACGCTAGCGAAACATGGTGTGTATCAGTGGAGAACACTCAACGGCTGCAGGTGTTCATTAACAGATGCCTGCGGTATATAATTCGGGCCTGGTGGCCTCACAACTGGATCTCAAACAACGAGCTCCATCGTCGTTGTCACCAGAGGCCTATAGCAACAGAAATTTGGGATCGGAAGTGGGGCTGGGTCGGCCACACTCTACTTAGGGGCGGAAACGGAATCTGTAAACAAGCATTAGACTGGAACCCAACGAGACATCGCAGCAGAGGCAGACCCAGAGGCTAATGGCGGCGAAGCCTCAATAAAGAAATAAAAGAAGTCGACCGAAATCTAACCTGTCAACAGGTTAAAGCTATAGCCAGGCAACGCTCAGGATGGAGATCTTTCAAGTCGGCCCTTTGCACCACCGGAGGTGTACAGGATCCATAGGTAAGTAAGTAAGTTCCTTGAGAAATTCCTTCGAATTTCCTTGGGGAAATTCTTTCTATATCTTGAATTTCCTTGGGAAATTCCTTCGAATTTCCTTGGGAAATTCCTTCAAATTTCCTTGGGAAATTCCTTCGAATTTCCTTGGGAAATTCCTTCGAATTTCCTTGGGAAATTCCTTCGAATTTCCTTGGGAAATTCCTTCGAATTTCCTTGGGAAATTCCTTTGAATTTCCTTGGGAAATTCCTTCGAATTTCCTTGGGAAATTCCTTCGAATTTCCTTGGGAAATTCCTTCGAATTTCCTTGGGAAATTCCTTCGAATTTCCTTGGGAAATTCCTTCGAATTTCCTTGGGAAATTCCTTCGAATTTTCTTTGGGAAATTCCTTCGAATTTCCTTGGGAAATTCCTTCGAATTTCCTTGGGAAATTCCTTCGAATTTCCTTGGGAAATTCCTTCGAATTTCCTTGGGAAATTCCTTCGAATTTCCTTGGGAAATTCTATCGAATTTCCTTAAGAAATTCCTTCGAATTTCCTTGGGAAATTCCTTCGAATTTCCTTGGGAAATTCCTTCGAATTTCCTTGGGAAATTCCTTCGAATTTCCTTGGGAAATTCCTTCGAATTTCCTTGGGAAATTCCTTCGAATTTCCTTGGGAAATTCCTTCGAATTTCCTTGGGAAATTCCTTCGAATTTCTTGGGAAATTCCTTCGAATTTCCTTGGGAAATTCCTTCGAATTTCCTTGGGAAATTCCTTCGAATTTCCTTGGGAAATTCCTTCGAATTTCCTTGGGAAATTCCTTCGAATTTCCTTGGGAAATTCCTTCGAATTTCCTTGGGAAATTCCTTCGAATTTCCTTGGGAAATTCCTTCGAACTTCCTTGGGAAATTCCTTCGAATTTCCTTGGGAAATTCCTTCGAATTTCCTTGGGAAATTCCTTCGAATTTCCTTGGGAAATTCCTTCGAATTTTTTTGGGAAATTCCTTCGAATTTCCTTGGGAAATTCCTTCGAATTTCCTTGGGAAATTAAGTAAGTTCCTTGGGAAATTCCTTCGAATTTCCTTGGGAATTCGAAATTCGTTGGGAAATTCCTTCGAATTTCCTTGGGAAATTCTTCCGAATTTCCTTGGGAAATTCCTTCAAATTTTTTTGGGAAATTCCTTCAAATTTCCTTTGGAAATTCTTTAGAGTTTCCTTGGGAAATTCCTTCGAATTTCCTTGGGAAATTCTTTCGAATTTCCTTGGGAAATTCCTTCGAATTTCCTTGGGAAATTCCTTCAAATTTCCTTGGGAAATTCCTTCGAATTTCCTTGGGAAATTCCTTCGAATTTCCTTGGGAAATTCCTTCGAATTTCCTTGGGAAATTCCTTCGAATTTCCTTGGGAAATTCCTTCGAATTTCCTTGGGAAATTCCTTCGAATTTCCTTGGGAAATTCCTTCGAATTTCCTTGGGAAATTCCTTCGAATTTCCTTGGGAAATTCCTTCGAATTTCCTTCGAATTTCCTTGGGAAATTCCTTCGAATTTCCTTGGGAAATTCCTTCGAATTTCCTTGGGAAATTCCTTCGAATTTCCTTGGGAAATTCCTTCGAATTTCCTTGGAAAATTTCTTCGAATTTCCTTGGGAAATTCCTTCGAATTTCCTTGGGAAATTCCTTCGAATTTCCTGGGGAAATTCCTTTGAATTTCCTTGGGAAATTCCTTCGAATTTCCTAGGGAAATTAATTCGAATTTCCTTGGGATTCATTCGAAAAATATCGAATTAAATATGAAAAATATCGAAGTAGATGGTATCCCAGTAAATATAAGCACGGTTTAAAACTAGCATTACGAATTTGGTTATTAGGAAAATTGATTATTGTTTCACTTTCATGTTCTTAACTATGTTTTGCTGCATTTGCGTGTCACTTATCCGAGATCCATTCCAAGTCTTTTGAAAGTAGGCTTCCGAGCCTCTTGAAAAGATGCTACCAAGCCTCTTGAAAGAAGATCTCCGAGCCTATTTCAAGTAGGCTTCCGAGCCCCTTGAAGAGAGTCTTCCAAGCCTTTGGAAAGGAGGCATCCGAGTATCCTGAAAGGAGTCTCCCAAGCCTCTTGAAAAAAACACTTTCAAGTCTCTTAAAAGAAGTCTTCCAAACTTTTTGCAACGAAGTTACTGAGCTCTCCAGAAAAAAGCCTTCATGTCTCTCAAATGGAGGCTTTCGTCTTTAGATTCTTGATTTTAGTTTAGAAATATATTCTTTACATATTGTTCAACATTTTGTCTCGATCAGGTAGATTGTATCAAAAAATTTAAAAATTTGTTTATTCGACGTTCTATGCCTTGATATTTTGTCCCACAGCTCTTTATACACTGTGCCGCTTAGGAAAAGCAGGATTTAAAAGTCATTGATTTGCTGAACGCCATGCATATATACAATACAAAGTCTAAGAATCAAAAATTGTCAGAACGTTATCGAAAAGTTTTTATTGAAATTTTCACACATCTGCCATTACGCATTTTGGTCCGAAGTACCCCCTAGGGCCAGCGAAGGTACTCCCAGGGGTACATGTACCCCAGGTTGAGAACCGCTGGACTAGATGAACTGGCTTATCAGCAACGTCAATACTTTACCAGTTCGGATCGTGTAGAACGTGGATGCATCTTATAATCGAATTTCACTCATAGTTCATCATCTATAATCTTGCAAAACGATCTTCCATGTTCTGACATGCGGCTTGTTATTCACTTCTTTTTTTTCTTCTAATTCCTGAAAGTCTGTAGCTCATTTTGTGTCTAGTTCGGTCGACTTTATTCTACGATGTTCTCAGATTTTCCCACATCTTGAACGGTAGAACTATTTTTACGGGAAAAGCTTGAACGATTTTTCTATCGAGCACCGATTTTCGTTCAGATTTTTTCATGTCCTGAAATAAAAACTCTTCATCATACTTCCGAATATCATAACAAACTGCTCCGATGCTCTAATCTTCAATTTTTGCCAATAGACTCAGTGAATTTTTTGGAACAGTGCAGCATTTGTGCAAGGTCTGTTTGCGCTCTTCAAGGAAAAGGCTTCGCATATCCACAAAAAACTTAACCAAATGATACTTATGAATCACAAAGAGATAGCACAAATGAAAACAACAGAGCCTATCCAGATCGTGTATAGGGGAAATGACGGCTTTGGCAGGTTTTGTTCTATTATTGTCAGGCGGGTTTTTGTTGACCCAATTTTATGAAATTTGGCCACAATATTCTTTGATATGCAAAGAATGTTTAGGTCAAATTTGAGCATAATTAGTTATAGAAAACCCCTCTGACAATAATAGAACAAAACCTGTCAAAGCCGTCATTTCACCTATACTTTCTGGGACACGAAAAGTAAGTAAGTAGTTAGACGTAAGAAGCAAAAAGTAAGAAATGAGAAAGGATATGCCTGTTTTTTCACTTTACTTCCGATTTATCACTTGTATTGGTAAATTCCCGTTTCCTATTTTTCGCTTCACACAATGAGAGATAAAATTATCATTCGACCAAATGGTTAAGGGTACCAAAACTTGAACATTTCTCAGTATATTCAGTTTCACAGGCATTTCACACCATTGTTTAAGACTACAACGAATTTCTTCGAAAAGTATTTCTTGGTTCATTCGAGCTCCTCAAACCTTTTAAGATTTTGGTAACTAGAATTTATAAATAATAATTTATTCAAAAAAAATCAAATATTAAACGGATGAAATCTTGCATCGGATGATAGTTGAAAGAAGATTTACTGTTCGTTTTATGTACACAACACATCCTCCAATAATATGCGAAGGCTTCCTAGTCAATCATCAACTCACCTGAAAAGAGAGTGAAAACAAAATTAATGATTAGTGATTATATCAAATAATTTAGGATTTGATTTTAATTAATAATGATGAATGAAAATCTGTTAGTAAGGACTACAATTAGGTGAACATTATTTTCTGTGAGCCGCTTCTAATCTTCTGTAATTTCTTATATTGTCGTTAATCGCCACTGCCTACCTTTTCACTCAACTCGCATTCGCATACTCCCATTCATCACCCCCCAGTGAATTGGTGCTTTTCGAAGCGTGCGGAACGGTGCGTGCTCACTCCGAACACCCGAACAGTATTGAATATTTAATATAATTTTCTCCCCAATTCCCTCCTCGCTCTGCATGGAAAAACCTTCTGCCAACCGACGCCGGCCGCCAATCAACTCCCGCATCAATCGTTTTGACCCATTATGGACAACCAATAGACCGGAGAGTAGCGCAATGAAGAAGATTCATTATTGATTCACACATTTCTACCGTACAGACTGATCAGACAGAGATTGGCTACCAGCAGCGGCACAAATATGGCGCACGCACACACACTCGTTCTCACGTTAGCAAGACCAAATAGCAAAACACGCACCGACGCGCGGAGAATCAAATTGTATACGCTTTTCGATTTATTTATTTTGCATTAGTTTCAGATTCACAATAAAACACTGAGAGAACGGGATCGAGCAAATAGTGTTCATATGTTATCACGCAACTGCTCCGATTATCATTGAAATTTACCACAAATCCTAATTTTTTCCACGATTTTTCTATACAGATCAAAAGGAATAAAAGCACTGATACATCTAGCTATCATGTTGCCTATTAGTTATCAATAAAGCAGATGATTATCGGATTCCTATTGGAATCCAACTTATTGCTCGTTTCATCCAATTTTTTATCTTAATAAATGAAATGTAAAAAGTGTAAATAAAGATTTTCTATTTAACTGTGGATATTTTTTCAGCTCCTCAATGAAACCGTTAAAGGTAAACATGAGTGCTTCACTAGACGAATAAATTAGATGGAAAAAATGAAGCGATTTCCACCTGGTCCTGTGGTTCGAAGTCAGTCAAGCTGACTTGTTTATCTCTAGAACGGAAACACCAATATCTCACATTGCGTGATCACACAACCGCAATTGGTCATTACAGGCGGTCGGATTTCCAGGGATTTTTTGACGTAAACTACGTCTAAGGGGAAGACTCAGATACAGGTTGTAAAACCGAAATTTCCAAATTCGAGACCGTCACGAAATTAGGATAGATTTCAAACGCTAATAGCGTCTTTATCTTTCGATGGATTTTCGACATTTGCTTATCAATCGATTCAGAAACTCTCCAGCAATTTGCCAATTCTATTGATACTATTGATTATCAACGTTAAACTATTGAAAATGTTGTTTCTCTCCAAACCGGGTGAAAAATTCAATTCCGTTCATAAATCCCCAACACGGACATCAGATTGCAGTAAGGTACGGGCCTTTTGATCCACTGCTTCGTTTTCCCTGTGTATAAAAAGCCTCGTGTTTCGCGTGCGCGCGTCATTTTCATTCTGGATGTCACGGCGAGCGGACCAGGGCGTCCAGAAGCGGTCCCAGTGACCACGGCTGTCTCTGCGGTGTGGTGGTGCGGATGAAATTTTTTCGGTCGGTGGTGGTGGCGGTCGTGGAAGCAGCAGCACATCATTTTCATCCGTGTCCCATCTTCGGCGGATCTGGCAATCGACGGCTTTCGTTGAGCCGAATCATCGGATGGCGGTCGCGTAGCCCAGTGGCTGCTGATAAGGCACATAAGTGGCAATTAATTGGTTCTTTTCAGGATCATCATTATATTTGGGAGGAAGGTTAAGTTGATATAAATTTCCTCAAGTGCAACCGTTAGGAACTGGAAAATTCTTCGGTGAAATTTTCTAGCGTAATTCGGAGTTATATGATTTTAGTGATTGAGTATGTTGATATTAGACGAACTTTCTTCATAGAACAAAGCATAATTGTTTGGCATCGGTAGCGGAATCATAGCATTAGTGCCGGTCCGAGCATAGGCTGTCATCGGAAGATTGCTACAGCAATTTATTCACTAATGTGGCGTTTGCAACGATTTGGATGTTGTCGGCACAACATGAAATTTTCCCGCGAGACTAATTTTGTATTTTTCCTGTTGATTGAAAAAGAAATCGGTTCCGAGATGAACTTTATTCAAAGCGCAACGCTAACGTCGGTAGTTGAAACCCAAGCAAGTATCGGAAGGAGACCATGCAAACAATTGATTCGCATTATGACTGAAAAAAATTGTATGGCGTCAGTATTGATGTTTTGACGTAAACTTCGTCTAAGGGGAAGACTCAGATACAGGGTTTAAAACGGGACTTTCTAAATTCGAGACTGTCACAAAAATTAGGATAGATTTCAAACGCTGATAGCGTCTTTATCTTATTTTCGACATTTGCTTATCAATAGATTCGGAAACCCTTCAGCAATTCGCCAATTCTATTGATACTATTGATTATCATTAATGCTTAATTTTTTTCCAACAAAAATATGATTTTGAAAAAGTATCACCGGCGCGTGCTTACTCCCAATCTACATGCTGATACATTTACAGTTACATCAAACAACTGAAAACCGAAATACGCCACTCCAAAATTACGAGGTGACAATGTTAGAAAGAGACAAAAGATAGGAAAAATAACACGGTGTGTAGTGCCTCCCCGAGTCACCTTAAGGGAGTATGATTATGTATGTGTCGTCACACTTCGCCCAACCCCCCCTCCCCCCTCTAAGCGTTACGTAATTTGTGGACGCTCCCAAGAGCCACTTTCATTGATGGTAGCCGATCGTTAGTACTTCATATCAAATATCATATCATATCATAGCATATCAAAGAATATTGTGGCCCTAAAATTTGATCAACAAACCGCCCCCCCACCTCCCACCGAAAATAATAGAACAAAACCTGCCGAAGCCGTCATTCCTCCTACATTATACAAGAAAATTTAAACTGAGCGCTGCTAATATTAATGACGACGACCGCGCGACTCACACCATCGCCGGGAATAAAATTTCCGGTAGGAGCTCCGCCGATACCGAAGGTGGTACCACGGTCTGCTATCCGCGACATCTCGAACGAAATGGCTCGCGCGCGCGGAAGAGCTGCTTTCTTGTAATCAATAAAGTTGAACCTGTAGCCACGCCCCTTTGGTGAGTGTGTGACGGTTACACAATATTTGCAGTCATACCGGACAACAAAGAGGCGGGACTAATGAGCCATCTTTATTGATTATAAGAAAACTGCTCTCCCGCGCGCGCGTGGCCCATTCCAGTTCGAGACAGCAGCACGTACGGACGTGTTTTTTGTTTGCGCATTTTGACGTTAACTACGTCTAAGGGGAAGGCTCGGATACGGGGTGCGAACAAAATGAATATTTCCAAATTGGGGACCGTCACGAAATCATGTAAGATTTTAAACGGTAATGGCGACTTTATCTTTCGACGAATTTTCGAGATTTTGTTATTAATAGATTCGGAAACTTTCCACCAATTTCCTAATTGTATTAAAACTATTCATTATCAACGGCAAACTATTGAAAATGTTATTTCTTTCCACACCGGGTGAAAAATTCAAAAATAATCAATCCCGTTCATAAATCCCCAACACGGACATCAGATTGCAGTAAGGAACGGGCCTTTTGATCCACTGCTTCGTTTTTCCTGTGTATAAAAGCCCCGTGTTTCGCGTGCGCGCGTCATTTTCATTCTGGATTTCATGGAAAGCGGATCAAGGCGTCCAGAAGCGGTCCTAGCGACAACGGCTGAGGTGGTGCGGATGAAAATTTTTCGTTCGATGGTGGTGGCGGTCGTGGCAACAGCAGTACATCTTTACATCCGTGTTACAAGCAGCATTTTTGGATCCGGAAATTAACGGCGTGCGTAGAGCCGAATCATCAGATGGCTGTCGCGCAGTCTAGTAGTTGTTGTTGGTGAGACACATAATTGGGAATGAATAGGATCTTTTCAGAACCACCATTATGTTTGGGAGGAAGGTTAAGTTGAAATAATTTGTCTAGGAACCGCTAGGAACTAGAAAATTTTTCAGTGAAATATTCTAGCGTGATTCTGAGCTCAATTATATGATGTTTGTCTAGCACTTAACTACTCTTCTTGCTGTGGATTTAATTTTGAACAATGATTCAGTGATTGATAAGTGATTGAGAAAGTTGATATAAGACGAACTTTTTCCATAGAACAAAGCATAATTGTTTGGTATCGGTAGCGGAATCATAGCATTAGTGCCGGTCCGAGCGCGCTTCAGAAGAAGAAGCTGCAAATATGTATTCGCATAGATGGAAATAAAACCTTAAACAAGTAGCAGGCTACCTACTAGAATTATAATCTTGATGGGAAATTTCACTTGACTGTTACTGCTATCCACGCGAATAATTATTGGCAGCGTCTTTTTCCAACGCGCGCTTGTGATTCTGCTACCGATGGAAAACAATCTGCCATCACCAAGCAATTAAGTTTTACTTTGAACAAAATTCAACTCGCCTCAAGTTGTGACTTAAGAGCTACTTTCTCTGATGGTAGCCAATCATTAGTACTTCAGACAAGAAAATTTAATCTGAGCGCGAACGACCGTATGAACCACACCATCGATGGGAATGAAATTTCCGGTAGCAGCTCCGCCGAAGCCGATGGTGGGACTACGATCTGCTTTTCGCGACATCTCGAACGAAATGGCTCGCGCGCGCGGAAGAACTGTTTTCTTGTAATCAATAAAGTTAAACCTGTAGTCACGCCCCTTTAGTAAGTGTGTGACGTGTACACAATTTTTGCAGTCATACTGGACAACAAAGAGGCGGTACTAATGGGCCATCTTTATTGATTATAAGAAAACTGCTTTCCCCCGCGCGCGTGGCATTTCATTTGAAATATCGCGGAGAGCGGTCCTAGCATCGGTAGAGATCTCTCAAATTAATCGATTACTTCGATTAATCGATTATTTGTTGTGATAATCGATAAATTTTTAAATCGATTACTTCCCAACGATTAATCTATTCAATAATCGACAAGAATCGAGAGTAATCGATTAATCGGGATTTTACGACAACTATTAGATTTCGATTACTTCAATCAATCGATTCATCGTTATAATAATCGATTAATTTTGATTCGATTACTACTCAACGATGAATCGATTCTATAATCGTCAAGAATCGAGAGTAATCGATTAGTTACTAATCGATTAATCGAGATTTTACGACATCTCTAAGCATCGGCGGAGTTGCTGAGCAAATTTTATTCCAAATACATATGGGATATTGGAAAAATCGGTTCTTCTCAGGGCTTCCATTCTATACAAAGTAAGATTGAGGCGAGGCGAGCTATTTTCAAAGTGCAAATTAACCGCTTGGAGACGCCATAAAGTTGCCTGGCGTCCGTAGCAGGGAGATGCTACAAATATGTCGCGTCGGAGGGAGATGCTACAAATATGTATTCGCATGGATGGCTTCAGTGGCAGTCAAGTTTAATTCTTTCAAGATTCTTATTTGGTTTTGTTATTCCAGCCAATGGCATGGGTCGTGTGGTCGTTAGTGATTCGAAATATGCATTATTGGGAATTAATCGATTCTTCTCATGGAAACCATTTTAAACATAGGAAGATTGAGGCGAGACGAATTTGTTCAAAGTACGACGTCGTAGCAGAATTATGTTGCCGTTCGTAGCAGAATAACGAGCGCGTATTGTAGAGAGCTGCTGCAAACATGTATTCTTACACTGGCACTAGATTCTTCATTTCACCAAACTGTTTTACGTAGTTTACGTCGGGCGGTCGTGTCTTGTACACAACCCTTATGATTTTTTTTTTCATTATTTTTATATGGCTATCTGTTCCAGTCATTTATTTCGCAAACGATTCCAAAATGCAGTTTGCGGATGCACCCACTCATGAATATATTAAAGTGCCCACATCTAAATGCGCACAAAGATACATAGAAGAGGAATGCCAAACGAAGGCAAACTCCCAATAAATGCAATTTTTTTTTCTTTGCGTCCGGTGCAGCAGCAAGACGTTGCTGGTTATTTTACGACGTAGCTTCTTTGATGCTATCCTATCTATCGGACGGAATTGTGCATTCCATGAATGGGAGAACGCCATTGAAGCGCATTCATTCATCATTCCTTTCGTTGCAACGCGTTGGTTTGGAATGTGCATAAATATGCAAAGGTTTATGTCCACCACAGCGAGTTTATGTATGTGAATGTTTGTCAAATAGATTCTCAGGAAATAGAAACAAAGTGAAGGCATTTGATCTGAACCAGTTTATATTTGGAGAATAACCTGAATGCATCAGTTTTTGCAAGAGATTGTCATTTAGATTCATGTGCTCTACTGTGATTGATTTCAAACAAATTTCATCAACTTTGGTGATACAGGACAACTTATTTTAACAACACCAAGAAAAAGCGATAGCAACTAAAAGCATCTTTGAACGAAACTTAACTCGTCTCATGGAAACTTAACCAATCAAGCAACCGACATCGTGTCTGCATCATAAAAAAAAGCTATTTAATCTACGACAACAGCAGCGGGACTATGGACTATGGTGCTGCTGACGTTTCCCGTTTTATAGTGCACTCACTGGCACGGGTTATACCCGGGCTTCGATACATTTTAGCACCACCACCATACGTATAGGCACTTTGTCCGAACTAGTCTGCGTTGTGGAGTGGCGTGATGACGGGAGACGTTTCGCAGACGCGCTTTATGCTTCCATCCACATGCACGAGTACGACACACTGATGTCATACAATTTTGTTAGATTATAGGCGAACATCGAACGATACTGTGGACTTCGGATCGGATAGTGTACGTTTGTGTGAGATGATATTGATTAGATTTCTGGGAAGGTTTGCGGGGTGATACAAATTTATAATCGAAGAATGACTCAGGAGATTCTTTCATTAGCGCTTAAGGGAATCGTCTTTTGTTCTAGACTTGTATAAAAGCAGGAAGAGGCTATAGAAGCTAGAAACTAGAATAGTAAGTGTGTAGAAGAAGACTTTAAAAACATTCAGTGGGTATTCTCGGTTCACTACATTCGGATCACGTCGCATGAGTCGAAACAGCATCTTCTGAAAAACAAATTGTACTATTTGCATCGTATTTTGGGCACCTTCGATTACAACTGTTTAAAGCAGAAATTGTAAGTTCTGCTGATCAAATGCAAAGAAACTTCGTTTAATGGCGCAATGAGCGGTGTTGATTTTAATTAGATCATAAAACAGTTTACAGCAGCAGATTAGGCAAACTAAGATCAGACCGCATCGTGCTTTCGTGCTGTGCGGTTCTTTCTCTCTTTGCGGAAGGAAGTTTTTAATACTACCCGAAGCTATTTTAATTCCAACGGTGCTTCTTAGCGCTATTTGTACCCACTGATCCCGTTACGATCTTTGCAAGGACCCGTGCCTTCGTTTTACGTTTGCGGAAGTAAAATTCCGACAAGCGGTGGTAATCCTGCAGGGACACCGTTCTGGGAAAAAACCTCTTAGAAGGTCACGTCTCCACGCTCAGCCATGAGCATTAATAAAAACAAGAGGAAGGGGGAGTCTCTGAATTCTCCACTTCCTTCAAAGAAACAAGGTTTCAAGACCGTCCTGCCAAAGCGCGGAAAAATAGAAGGAAGCTGGAGAATTCAGATATTCCTTCTAACTCTAATATCGGAAATAATTCTTCTCCAATCGAACTGAGCAATCAGTTCGATTTGATTAATGATGAAATTGAGCAAATCGAATCTACCTCTAGCCCAGGTGATTCGATTCATGCGAATAAGCAAAGGATTCCGCCAATTGTGGTATCTGTTGCCGAGTTTTCTGGCTTCCGGAATGAGATTTTGAGTAACCTTCAGGGGATCAAGGTTTCATTTCAGATTGCTAGGAAGGGTGACTGCCGCGTTTTGCCGGGATCCTTTGACGATCGCAAACGTCTTCTTCAGTATTTAACTGAGAAGCGCCATAAATTCTTCACATACGACGACAAAACTGAGCGATTGTTCAAAGTCGTCTTGAAAGGTCTCCCCAGTGATGATAAATCACTGGATGAGATTAAAATTGAAATTTCTCAATTACTTGGATTTTCACCAGTCCAAGTAATTAAGATGAAAAAGAAATCTCGCTCTGGTACTTCCCAGACGGGTATTTCTCAAGAATTTTATTTAGTTCATTTTAACAAAAGTGAACAAAATAATATGAAAAGTTTGGAAAAGGCCTGTATTATGTCCCATGTCCGTGTTACATGGGAACATTTCCGCAGGCCTGGGGGAAATTTCCAAAACCCCACCCAGTCGGCACTGCCGGCAAGTGCCAAAAATGGGGTCATGGAACCAAACATTGTCACATGGATGCTAAATGCATGATTTGTGGTGGAACCTCTCACGCCAAGGACGCATGTCCTGTGAGAGAAGATTCCAATAAATTTAAGTGCGCAAATTGTAGGGGCAATCATAAATCCAATTTCTGGGAATGCCCTTCACGCAAAAAAGTTTTGAATTCCCGAGCAAAATTGATGACGGGACATTCCAATCGGATCCCAGATTCGACGGGTAGAAATTTTTCAAACGCTCAAATTTCGAAACCGGTTACCGGTCGAGCAATTCATACCCACCACAATTCACAAACAAATTTTGCCACTCGTCAACGGGTAGCAAGCACTTCAGTAAATTCCAATTTTTCGAATGTACCTACGTATGCCAACATCGCCGCTGGTAGACAAAATTTCTCTTCTCAAAATGAGGTTTATACCCATTTTACCCCATACCCCATACTCAAAATGAGGTTTATACCCAAATACCCATGTCCCAACGGAAAATAACGGTCATGTTGCCGATTCAGGTAGCATGACTGCTTCCGATTTTGATTTTTTAACTGAACAATTGCATCACATGATTGATGCAATGTTCAAAGCAAATACCATTCCTGAAGCTGTTCAGGTTGGTATAAAGTACACACAAAAAATTGTTATCGGACTCCGTTTCAATGGATCCAAATAATTGTGTGAAAGTTCTAAATTGGAATGCCCGCTCTCTAAAGGGTAAGGAAGATGAATTATTCAACTTCCTAACAGTTCATAATGTGCATATTGCCATTATAACAGAAACTTATTTATAGCCCGGACTCTCCATTAAAAGAGATCCAAATTATTTTATCTACAGAAATGATCGTCTTGACAGCGCCTGTGGTGGGGTCGCCATTGTCATTAATAGACGTATCAAACATAAATTATTTTCTTCGTTTGAAACCAAAGTTTTTGAAACCTTGGGAGTTTCTGTTGAAACAAATTTTGGTCAATTTTCCTTCATTGCAGCCTATTTGCCTTTTCAATGCAATGGGCAGCAAAAGAATTTGTTGAAAGCTGATCTTCAAATTCTGACCCGCAACAAATCAAAATTCTTCGTAATTGGTGACTTCAATGCCAAACACCGTTCATGGAATAATGCTCAAAGCAATTCCAACGGCAACATTTTATTTGAAGATTGTTCTGCGGGATATTATACTATTCAATATCCCAATGGCCCAACTTGTTTTTCATCCACTCGAAATCCTTCGACAATTGATTTGGTTTTAACGGATTCAAGTCAGCTGTGTGGCCAATTGGTAACTCATGCTGACTTTGACTCTGATCACCTTAGTGTGACATTTGAAATCTCACAAGAAGCCATTTATAATCCAATCAGTTCTACTTTCAATTATCATAGGGCTGATTGGGATTTATATAAAACGTATATCGATAGGAATTTTGATGTTGATATTCCTCTCGATACCAAAAGTGATATTGATAATGCTCTCGTATCTTTGACAAATTTAATTGTCGAAGCCAGAGGCATTGCAATTCCTAAATGTGAAATTAAATTCAACTCCATTATTATTGACGACGATCTTCAGCTACTGATCCGTCTTAAAATGTGAGGCGAAGGCAATACCAAAGAACTCGCGATCCCGCGTTGAAAGTTATTTGGCGTGATTTGCAAAATGAAATTAAAAACGTTTCGCTATTCTGAGAAATACCAACTTTGAGAATAATGTCTCGAAGTTGGATCCCAGTTCGAAACCCTTTTGAAATTAACGAAAATTCTTAAAAACCTCAAAAGCCAATTCCAGCGCTTAAAGAGGGAAATAAAATTTTATTAACAAATGGCGAAAAGGCTCAAAACTTGCTCAGCAGTTCGAGAGTGCCCATAATTTTAGTCTAGGTCTCACTAGTCCAATTGAGGATCAGGTTACACGAAGCTTCGAAGACATTCTCAACCAAGATAATGTTTTTGACCCTTCGTTGGGAACTAATTTGGATGAAGTGAGATCTATTACTAGAAAATTTAAAAATATGAAAGCCCCGGGTGATGATGGTATTTTCTACATACTTATCAAAAAACTTCCTGAGAGCTCTTTATCCTTTTTGGTTAATTTATTTAACAAATGTTTTCAATTGGCATACTTCCCAGATAAATGGAAAAACGCCAAAGTTGTTCCTATTTTGAAGCCGGACAAAAATCCAGCTGAGGCTTCTAGTTATCGCCCAATCAGTTTGCTTTCTTCAATAAGCAAACTGTTTGAAAAGATTATTTTAAATAGAATGATGGTTCATATCAATGACAATTCTATTTTTGATGATGAGCAATTTGGGTTTCGCCATGGGCATTCAACCACTCATCAGTTATTAAGAGTTACGAACTTAATTCGGCTCAACAAATCTGAAGGATATTCGACTGGAGTTGCTCTTCTTGATATAGAGAAAGCATTTGACAGTGTTTGGCATGAAGGTTTGATTGTAAAATTGATGAATTTTAATTTTCCTCTGTACATTATTAAGCTGATCCAAAATTATTTATCAGATCGCTCACTGCAGGTAAACTATCAGAATTCTAAATCTGATAGATTACCTGTAAGGGCTGGTGTCCCCTAAGGCAGCATACTGGGGCCCATTTTGTATAACATTTTTACTTCTGACTTACCTGATTTACCACCAGGGTGTCAAAAATCTTTGTTTGCAGATGACACAGGTCTCTCAGCCAAAGGGCGTAGCCTTCGTGTCATTTGTAGTAGATTGCAAAAAGTTTGGATATTTTCTCCACTTACTTGCAAAAATGGAAAATTTTCTCGAATGCTTCCAAAACTCAGCGTTTAGTTTTCCCACATAAGCCGAGAGCTTCTTATTTGAAATCTTCTAGCAGACATATTGTCAATATGAATGGGATTCCAATTAATTGATCTAGCGAAGCGAAATATTTAGGACTTCTTCCAGATTAAAAATTAACTTTTTTAAATCACATTGAAGGCCGTCAAGCCAAATGTAATATATCCACCTATAAACAGAAAATCAAAACTTTGTATTAAGAACAAACTTTTGATTTACAAACAAATTTTTAGACCTGCCATGTTGTATGCTGTGCCAATATGGACTAGTTGCTGCAATACCAGAAAGAAAGCACTTCAGAGGATTCAAAATAAAATTCTGAAAATGATTCTGAAGTTGCCTCCGTGGTATAGTACCAATGAACTTCATAGAATTTCTAATATTGAGACATTTTAGACAAAAATCGTTGCAATCTTCTATTGCAACGATTAACTCCTTGTACCCTTAGTATAAAATAGGTTAAGATTAGTTTAAGTTGAAAACATTGTAATTCCTACATGGTTCAATTCAACCAAAGGAAAAATTCTAACTGCCAGAGGCAATTGAAATGTATTAACAATAACTAAAAATATAACATAGCAAATAAGGATGATAGTGTTAAGAAAACACGGAACACCTAGTCTAAGAGATGAATGCATGTATTAGATAATTAACAAATAAAATTAGTAAAAAAAAAAAGGCAAACTAAGAAGCCTGAAATTATGGTGATTTTAAGGCTTCTAAGTAATGATCAATTTAAATCAGCTTTTAGTTAAATCCAAGGTTAAATCTATTAGCAATTCTGAATCCATATTAAAAAAAAAGATTGAAAAGTTGTCGAGACTGATCATTAGAGAAAAAGTAGAGTATTGTATCCGAGGTTTGTGAGAAAATAAATTTAATTAAATTAAATTTTGAACAAGGACGTAGCTCAACCCAAAACGGCCCTTATAGGGGCCCGGCCGCGTTTGCAGAAGATCGGAATTTTGAAAAAAAAAAATCCACTTTACTGCTACTGACGCCAACCTCGGCCATCGATGATTTACCGCTAAAACACAATAGACGCCATCCATGCGAATAAATGTTTGCTGTGTCTCTCTCCGACGAGCGATTTTATTGCGCCAACTCCAACATTCTGCCGCCAACAAGATGTTGTGATTGCGCTTTGAAACAAATTTGTCTCGGCTCTACCTTCTTTTGTGTTAAACAAGCTGACCCGGCAAATTTTGTCTCGCCAAAAATTGATCAACATTTTGATACAATTTCATCGAATAGATTGTGTTATGATTATCAAAGTATACTCCAGTTTCATCATATCATTTTTCCTCGTAAAAAGAAAAAGAAAACAAATATAAGCAAAAATAGTGCTGTCTATTTTTTGAGTGATAAATAGATGGTGTTTCTGAATAGAACCGATTTTCAATCCACAATGCTCCTTCCAAATCACTCACAGCAACTAAATGTTAATCCGGACCTTGCGAAAAAAAAATCGCTTGGCTGCTTTTGCTGTCCGCCAGTCACTTGATGATTTTCCGCTAAGATGCCACCATTTAGAATACATTTTCAATACCTCCACTGATGTCCCGGAACCGCAAACGACGCAAATTTTGCAATTGACCTTTCCAGTCAAAATATTTTATACGCTCAATAGATTCTTTATTTTATTTAAGGTCAACTTTTTCAAAGAATCCAAGTGAAATTTTAACGCTAACTTTATGACCACTTTTCACGAAGGTCTCAAATTTGAATCTACAGAATCACCTTCCTATCTTCCCGAAGGACGTAATCCTACGGTTGGATGCCAACACATGGATGCTATGTACAGTACGCCCAACGAGTGTTCGTCAGATTTTCTTACAAATATATCTTAGATCTCGATACGGGGATTGTGTCTTTTTCAAGGGGAAAATCGAAACGTCGGGTGAATAAAAAACTCGTTGTAATAAATGTAAGACTGAGTAGCCGTTCAATAAATGAAATTAAAACGTACAGTCGATCCATAATCAGTATATCTAAGATCTTATCCAAAGTGGATGACATATCTCACTTAACTTTTCAAAGGACCTAAGTAACTTTTTTTGTGAATTAATTTGAGAACAGCAATCAAAAGTTTCATATTAATCTGTTGATTACAATATTCAAATTAATTCCAGAAATAAATGTTACTTAGGTCCTTTGAAAAGTTAAGTGAGATATCTTCTTCTTCTTCAATGGCTCTACAATCCAACATGGTTTTCAACTTGGTAGAAAAAGGGTGCGTTACGGAGTAAGATCTAACACATTATAATCTAGTTCTTACTATTCTTTTTAATGGCTATGGGACAGTTCATCGAATGACATTTCTCGAATGACGTTTAATCGAATGACATTTGGTCGAATGAACACTTAGTCCAATGGACATTAAGTCGAATTGACATTTAGTCGAAAGGACTTTTGGTCGGGGTTCTGCCAAACCGCACTAAGCGACTTTTTATCTGACTTGTGATATTTTATTCATAAAAGGAAAACGGAAATCATTTCAATACTATTGACATCTACATTATTTGAAGGATATCTTAAGTTAAGGGGATGAGAGATATCCGATACGATTTGTGATCAATAAAATCTGCTAAACGAAAACTTGAGCAGAAAAACGGGACGTTTTTGGTTGGCGCTTGGTGCGATTTGACTGAAGCCCGGCCCGTTGGAAGTGAATTTTGCGTAATAGGTCGACAAATTAATTTAGTAGAAGATAGGCAATTGATTTTTGAATAAATTTCAATTAATCCACAAGATACATGGATGAACTGATTAGAGTAATTCAGTAGACGTGAGAAAGTTATATGGAAGCTAATGAACAATTTTCGCCCGACCAAACGGAACCCTGGTGGACAATACAAACATTGAAAACCAACAGAAATAGCAAAATATTAGCTACCGATGGGAAAATACCCTCACAAAAACAAATGATATCAATGTTATCTTGCCAATACTTCATCGTAGTCGGCTTTGGGACATTACGTTGATTTATATTCTAATGTATTTTGACTTAATGACATTTCGCCCTTCTTAGCCTAGCGGTAAGATGCGCGGCTATAAATCAAGACCATGCTGAGGGTTGCTGGATTCAATTCCCAGTGCCGGCCTAGGAAATTTTCGGTTTGAAAAATGTATCGACTTCCCTGGGTATTAAAGAATTATCGTGTTAGCGTCATGATATACGAATGCTAAAATGGTAACTTGGCTTAGAAACTTTGCAGTTGATAACAATGGAATTGCTGGTTAAACATTAAGCTACAAGACGGCAATTTCCCAGTAGGGGGTGTAAAGCCAATAAGAACAATACGACATTTCGTCGAAATAACGTTTAGTTGAAGGGACATTTGGTCGAATGGACATTTAATCGAAAGTAAAGTGCAGCATAATTTTTTTTTCTTTTCATGGATACTCTGTTTTTAACTTAATATTCATACAATATTTCTTTTTCTTTTTCGCATTACATCCCATATTGGGATATTGACGTTTCGCAGTTTAGTGTTCAATCAGCAATTCCACTGTTATTAACTGCGAAGTTTCTAAGCCAAGTTACCATTTTTGCACTCTTATATTATGATGGTAATTTTATGTCCAGGGAAATCGAGAAAATTTCCTAACCAAAATTTTCCTAGACCGGACCAGGAATCGACCATGGCCACCTTCAGCATGGTCTTGCTTTGTTGCCGCGCTTCTTACCGCACAGCTAAGGAAGGTCCCTTCTTCTTCTTCTTATTGGCATTACATCCCCACACTGGGAAAGAGCCGCCTCGCAGCTTAGTGTTCATTAAGCACTTCCACAGTTATTAACTGCGAGGTTTCTAAGCCAGGTTACCATTTTTGCATTCGTATATCATGAGGCTAACACGATGATACTTTTATGCCCAGGGAAGTCGAGACAATCTCCAATCCGAAAATTGCCTAGACCGGCACCGGGAATCGAACCCAGCCACCCTCAGCATGGTCTTGCTTTGTAGCTGCGCGTTATATAATATATAATATAAATATTCCGCTAATGGTTGGCCGAAAACTTCATATCGACTAAATGACTATTTAACCTAATGTCTTTTTGTCTTAATGTCTTTTCGTTTAAGTGTCATTCCACGAAACAGAATACGCATAAATGTTTTTAGTTCAAGTGTTATAGATTCATCGTAGTTGGTTGCTAAAGTCAATATTCTGTCGGGAATATTTACCGTTTTCTAATTATTTATTCTTCCCATTCTACCCATCTTTTTTTGGTCAATAGTGGGGCAATAATAATAGGACTTTTTGAAACACCACAATAAATCTATTATTTTTTAATAGTTATTGATCAACATTTTTTTCTTTCGTATATCCATTCGACTAAATGGCCATTCGACCAAATGTCCATTCGACGTAATGTTCTTTCGACCAAACGTCATTCGACCAAATGTCTTACGTCTCTAGGAAACTAAAAATTCATTTTCGACATAATGTCCTTTCGACCAACTGTTATTCGACCAAATGTCCTCCAACGAAATGGCATAGATTCCTTCTTAAAACTTAATATAATGGTGATGATAGGAAAAGTATTGTAGGACTATAATGTGCTTTAAGATGACTCACCTAGTCCGATAAATTTTATCGTAGACTAGCTTCATATGCCCGGCTTTGCTCGGGATTGAAAAGTAAATTGTGCAATTCAAATGTCTACTTGCAGCACGAAAAGCAAATAGGCAGATATACTGGCAGAAAGATAGATCGATACATAGATGCAACTCTATGGGTAAACTGTGATCAGATTTCAAAAAAGCAGCTATACCGTTTTGGCTTTGTGTCCCATTTGGTGCTAGGTCATTTAGCCGAATGCCGTTCAACTTAAAACTACATTAGGTTGAAAACCCAACTCTTTTGTTGAATATTAAATGGGCTTACTCTTCATCCCTCTATTATTATATTTCTATCTTCTACCTCCCATTTAACTTCTTCTTTTATCTTTCTTTCTTCTCCCATCATCATTCTTCTCCTTTTCTCTTAGCAGCCTATTCGATTCTGTTTTTTGCACCTGTATACAAGTTTAATTTTTTTATCGTGGCTTTTTATGATTTGGGACAGTTTTTGCCTTTATTATATCGTTGTTCGTTATCAATTTAGAGCGATTTCTGCAAACCTTGCATTCGACACTAGGAGAGTGTTTGCAAACCAATGAGAGCACTTCAGAGGCAGATTTTCTGGTTTGGTTCGTGGCACTCGTAGTAATGCGCATCAAACGAAACATTTTTGGATGCTTTCTATGTGTGATGCGGGAATCGTATGGCAAGGGGCCTGAGCTCCGTATTTGTGAATGTTTCGTACCAATGCGCATTATAGTATTTTTAAAGCGTATTTAACTATCAACGAATTATTTATAATTCCGGGGCAGGCGTTGTCATGAAAATGTGCTGGTCGAATCGAAGCTTACTGTAGAAGATAAGCCCAAGACCCTTTGTGGAATTCAAGCTTATAAGCGGTCCTTGGAGGTCTACGGGGAGTCAATTCCCGAGGTAGAACTGACCGCAGCACAAGCGATCAGCACGGTGGAGGATTGTATGAGCGCTAGAGGTCTGCAGCTCGCTCAACATAAGATGGAGGAGGTTATCGTCAACAACCGCAAGTCGGTTCAACATGCAGTGATTCATGTGGGAGAAGTCGCGTGCGCATCAAAGCGGAGTTTAAAGCTCCTTGGGGTCGTAATAGACGACAAGCTGACCTTCGCCAGCCATGTCGACTACGCATGCAAGAGGGCTTCGACTGCTGTTGCGGCATTATCGAGGATGATGTCCAACAGTTCCAAGGTGTGTGCCAGTAGACGTAGGCTACTGGCAGGCGTTGCCGTATCTATTCTTAGGTACGGCGGCCCGTCCTGGGCGAGAGCTCTGGGGGTAACCAGTTACCTGCGGAAGCTGGAGAGCACGTACCGCTTAATGTGTCTCAGAGTGATATCTGCCTACCGCACGATATCACACGATGCAGCTTGCGTGATTGCGAGCATGATGCCAGTCGGGCTGGTCATCCGGGAAGACGAGGAGTGTTTCGAGCTACGTGGCACCAGAGGAGCACGCAAACGCATCAGGGTGACTTCGGTTGCCAGATGGCAGCGCGAATGGGAAAACTCTTCTAAAGGTAGGTGGACCCGGCCGATGACTAACATATCGAGCTGGGTGGAGAGACCCCATGGGGAAGTTCACTACCATCTGACACAATTCCATGGCTGCTTCCGGCAGTACCTCCACAGGTTTGGACACGCGGAGAGCCCCGTCTGCCCTGACTGCCCAGGTGTTGACGAAACTGCAGAGCACATACTGTTTGTATGTCCTCGTTTCGACGTCGAAAGGTTTGCACATGTTGAGGTAAGAGTGTCGCAGCGTGTGGCAACCGCAGTCGCCACCACGAGGCATGGCAGAAGAGTGACCGCATAGGTGTTAGTATGGACTGCATATGCCGAGGCAGGAGGGTCGTAGCGTAGAACTGTTGGTACCTATCGCTATCGACACCTCGAGGCATGGCAGAGGTGAGTAGAACCTAAGTAATTCCCACATGGTGTGCAAGAGCGTGTATCAGCAGGAGTGGCAGGGTGTGCTACAGTGAGCACCCAAATAGGTCTCAGATTTGTGTGCTAGAGCGTGAATCAGGTGGTAGGGTGAGCATCCAAGTAAGACTCATATGGTGCGTCAGGGTGTGTCAGAGGGTGTGTTAGAGAGAGCATTCAAGTAAGACACATACGGGATGAGTACCTGTGTGAGCGTGAATGAGCGAGTACATAAAGTACTGCCTATCCCCCAAAAGTAATGCTGGGAGGCAGTTCCTGGGCGAACCAGGGTATTAGTAGAGCGGGTAACTCAAGTAACCTTCTATTGCTTGGGTGGGTTTAGTGGGTCCGGTGGGCTGGCCTTCTGCCTTCCGCGCCAACCCCACTCCCTGAGTGAGAATTTAAGGTGTCTGTATGCAAATTTGTTTTCATCCCTCTATAAAAAAAAACCAACTTAATCCACCGAGTGATGATACTGCCTTTCTCGCATCTAGCCAAAACACCAACTTTATATGGCGCTTATATAGTTCGATTCCATTTTCTTAATAACTTTTAAACGCAATGGTCGATCTTTATCAAGTTCAATAATGATCAACAAGGCTTCGTCCCCCGTCGAATGCAACTTGTTGCGAGAAAATCGGTTAAGAATTACTATATGAAAAAGTGGCACACACATACACACGGACAGACAGACATTTGTTCAGTTCGACGAGCTGAGTCGATTGGTATATAACATCATGGATCTCCCAGACTTCTATAAAAAGTTCGACTTTGGAGTGAAATGATAGCCTTTCGGTACAACTTTGTTGTACGAGAAAGGCAAAAAGCTCATAAGCGGTGACTGGTCTATAGAATAGCCAAATCGGATTGGACACTGAGCACGGAAAAAAGTAAAGATTCTGCATTTAGTGGCATTGGCTTGCATTCTATTTATCTGACACCACAATGAAAAGCTCACAATGCCGGCTCAAAGTACAGATCTAAAATTGACAAACGAACAAAACAAGATAAATTTGGATGTGGATGTGGAAGTCACGAATCTCAACGAAGACTTTAGTTGAAGTCAAATTGACGATCCACGACGGCAGATCAAGACGACTCATTTTCAAAAGAACAAGGCCGTGCGAAACTGCCTTTAAAAAGCTAATGAAAAAAGAATCTACTCGATGCTTCCAATAATGGCATTGGTGAAGCTCATCTAATCAAAGATCATCGAACGTTGTTTAATGCATCCATGCTGGATTTTTTTTGGCCGAAAAAGTTTTTACCAAGCGGGTGGACATTGTTGACCATATTACTCGTAATTGACATTTGGTCGTATGACCCGCAGGGCTGGATAGTATTTTCGGCCAAACGGCCTTTTCTGTCAAAGGATTATTTCGGTCAAACGATATTTTCAGCCTGTTGACCATTTCGGCCAAACGACCTGTTAGAAAACAGCCTTTCGACCAAATTATCAGTTCGACCGTATGTCACTTTGGCCAAATAACCGTTTCGCATAAACGTTCATGTCAGCCAAATGCGGCGGTTGACCGTGTGATTTAGCCAAATGGCTTTCCGTCGAACGATATTCGGCCAATCGACCCTTCCCCCTTTTTTAATAATTTCCCACGTTTTTTCCAAAAAAAATCTTCTGGACAATACAAAGAATTCTCTTCGAAATTCCGAACAATTTTCCGTTAAAATACTGATTAGATTTCCGTGAAAATTTATAAATTGCACGTAGAAATTCTGAAAAACTTTAGTGGAAAATCCGAAAAATCCCCGTGGAAATCCCGAGGAATTTTCCAAATAAATTCCAAAGCAAATTCCAATGAATATCCTTCAATGGCACAGCGTCCCGGAATCCAGTATAGATTTACGGAGTTCTCTTAGCAAGCTCTCAGTCAAGTTTTGATGTACATTTAAAGCCACTCAATGAATGCGTTGAGTGCCGCTTGACTATCTGTGAAAATACAAATATTTGCATATCTATAATGGCACAAACATTTCAGAAGGGCGAATTTGGTTTTGTAAACAAGAGCATCTCAAGTCGCTTGTGTTTTACTTCGAGCCCTTCCCAAACTTCCCATTTTTTCTGATCCACATTCCTTTCCATTTTCATTTCATTTTCCGGCAGGTATGTGATGAAAAATTCTCATGTAAGATCCATTAGACCTTGGCATGTATTTATGATGAACAATAAAAGCACATATCAATAAAAAGCAAGATAGCAAACACTCAAACAAGGGTTCAAACATGGAATCTATCGATGTTACAACAGTACAATTGTTCTCATAAGTATAAATATAAAAATACTACAATTTTGTTTGGCTTTTACGCCATGACTCTTTCTTTCAGAGCAAGTTTAGAATAAAATGGAAGTGTTTCCTTATAATAAGTCGGCAGAGTAGATGATTTATACTTCAAAAGCACCCGTTTACTTGAAATAGAACAAAAAACCCTGATTTATCTACCTAGCGGTAATGGTGCCTTTCTCGTATACATTATTGAAAAACAGTATTTTGGCAATAACTTTGGATCCCATAGTCTGATTTTATCAATTTTCTATAGAAAATAATGGGACAGGATTCCCCGACGAATGCAACGACGAATGTTCCAAGTAAAGCGAATAAGGATAAGTGCCAGACAGACATCACCTCAAATCGTCGAACTGAGTATTGGTACATGAAAGTTGGCCCTATCAAAAATTAATTTATGGAGTGAACATATAGCCTTTTCGTTACACCGCGATGTACGAGAAAGGCAAAATCACTTTGGCTAAGGTGAAGGGGTAGCAGACTCCTTTTTTGAAACGCACATTCAGTCCACAACTAAACTGAAACACGCCTTTTCGTGAAATATTCGACATAGTAGATGACTTCTTTTTCCAAAGGACGATTTTTTCTGGAATATGGAAAAAGGGTTGATGACTCCTTTTGCAATAAATATCTGCCTCAAATAAGGTGACAGGGTATCTAATTAAGGACTGTTCAGTTTATAAAGAGGACACGTTGTATTGTCGATGTTTTTTTAAACCATCAATCTTTTAGAAATATGTTTTGTTTCGTTGAATATGCTATCTGACCTTCTAGACATGAAATCCAATTATCAACGAAACAATTCTAACTCAGAAATTTGAGATAATTATAAAAATCTCAATTTGTTGGATTTTCAACAGCTAAAATCGTTTATATTCCGTTTTCGGGCTGCCACAGGCTCTGATGTTTCTGGATATCGATATATCAATGACAGTGTTTCTTTCTGATCTTCTTGATGATTATGGAAATTCGAGAAGCTATGAGAATAGGCGCCATTTTGTTGAATTAAAACTGTTTTACCTCTTTTCAAAAATTACAGTTGATTGACAGTGTATTATAATATACGATAAAGAAAAGTTTTATCAAAATTGACCAATTTGTCTGTTTTATATCGTCATGTAAAAGTGTCCTCTCAATAAACTGAACAGTCCTTCCTCCTTTATACGCTTAGGTCATTTTCACTGGTCAGCGGTCTGTTTGAAATTTTGACAGTAGATCAATAGTTGTTATCTATTCTACAGTCAAAATGTTGTCTTACGATCTTACATTTTCCAGGATCAATGCATATATTTAAGAATGTTCCGCTCTTCTCTAAAATAATAAAACACAAAATAGTAGATCTATGATTCAAAAATAAATCAATCTACGTTGAACTAAGGCAGATATGATTTGACTAGGCATGAAGCAGTTCAATGTGTATTGCAAAAGATTTTACGATAAAAGTTGATTACCGCTTTCCATTTACGCCGCTTTCATTCACAAAGTATTGCTCTCTCACCGTTGCACTCCCACGTTCGAGGTTGAACGAAGTCGCCGAAGGTGAAAGAAAATCATTAAAAATGGACCCTTTTAGGTATACGCGTTGTCGAAGTTTAGAGGCACTGACTCGCAGCGGAAGGTTATAGAAGGCATGTTTTGTAAAAGTTGAACTTGGAATACAATAGGGCTCTGGTAGGAAGCCGCCGCATAATGACTACAACTTGGATAACGGCCATAAAAAGAACTGTAACTCGCTACTAATAAGACAAGAAATCGACGAAAAGCCACTTGGGGAAATTGACTGCTAATTAAGACGATGATAGACGCCCAATTAGACCGTGCATTATTTAACCCTATTCACACCTGAACGCACCTGGCGCTGCCGAAGTTCGAATAGCCGTTCAATATCGGTGCTAACTTAATGGGCAATAAATTTCAAAGTTAGCAGTTTCTTTTAATAATTTTTCCATTTACTTATCCCAGACCGAATGCCCATTCCGGAACTGGTCTACCTACCGTTACGCACTCCTCTTATCGTCAACAGGTTTCATTCACAGAATCAAAACAAATAAGATAAACAGGTTCTGCCCATCTTCCGAATTCTTCCATCGTTCCGTTTTGGTATCCTCGTTCGTTCGAGAGCGCACCCTAATTTCGCTGGCATTTCTACAGGGATGCCGTCCTGTCCCGCTAGTGCCTAGGTCAATCCCCTCGGTTGGCGCGGCGGCTGCGATCGATCCAATTCGCATGCACATGCTCGAAGATGAGTAACAGGAGAAGAAAATGAATCGCCCCAGCAATCGAACCACGGTACAAAAGAGAATGCCCAAAAATACGACAAACGACAACGGGTCTTATAAGAAAAGGCTGTGTGCTGCACATGACTTGCGTTGGTTTCTTTTAGTTGATTGGTTTTTTCGTTTACTTTTTTCGAAAGAATGGTAGCCCTTTAAGGTGTATAGTGAGTAAAAGTGCGTAACAGTTGATCATTATTTCTAACCGAGATTTTTTGAAAAAAAAAATAATAATTATACTTTTGACTTTTATTAGTTCGTAACGTATCTGGGGGAACGCGGTAGTGTGATTATTATAATTACTTAAAATCAAATTTATCTCTGCGTCTCCACAACTATCACAGGAGGAATAAAAAAACACGAAAATCAAACAGTAAAGCTTCCTATTTTTTCTGAAGGTTTATTTTTAAAGATACTTTGCATAATTTACCCGCATCTTCTAATCAATATAATAATTGCATAACAACCATGGTTGAATTATTGATCGAATATTGTAAAGAAAAGATATTAGCTTTCCACAACGAGTGCTCTTTATTTTGTTCTCTTTTCACGGCCTAAGATCTTCAATATACCAGTTTGGTAAATACTGATTCAATAATATAATATCGATACATATTTTTATCGAATCTGTTACACTGTGCGTTCAATAGGCATTCATATTCGATCTTTGGTAAATGGTTTGTGAATGTTTTCTTTCACTGGCTCTCTTATTTTCTATAGAGACCTAACCACCACTCATAAAAACAATCAACCATCCATCCGTACCGGATTCCCCTCGGGCGATCGTCTTCTGTTCGTTTCTTTGGTTGGGCTTTCCGGTTCGTTGTTCCAATAGGTACTCCCCATTCCCCAGGACGGTATCCGTTCCTCGTTCAACCGTATCTTCAAAAGCGTGGAAACAGACAGCACACGAACGAGCACACAGGCTCACGCAATCAAAACAATCTTCCTCCATCATCTTCCCCATCTGGTTTAGTTTCACGGCCCTCGCTCTCTAGAACTTTTTCATTCTCGCTCCGGGAAGGGACAGTTGGTGAGGATGTAGGATTTCTACAGAAAACGGGAACTGAAGGACGGGACCGCACATATAGAAGCTTTACAAAACGATGTAGCCGGGCCGCCTCAACCGGATTGAAGTCGTTTAGCGAGCTGCGAATTATTTAAACGAAAAAAAAAGGAACACCAATAATCCAAAAATTATAGCAACAACAATAAATTCCGAAAAAAAAACACAGAATCAGAGGAAGGTCAATAATCTCTAATAAGAATGTTAAAACACACGCGAAGAGAATCGCGGGACGGCTGGTTTAACTCCCAGAGTTTTGTATAGCGGCAGCGTGAGCCTGGGTCATCCACGCCGGCAGTGACTCAGTTCAAGCGCAACCAACACACGGACAGGAAACCGCGGGCACAGTGTCGACTTTTCAAGCGAAATCCGAACCAAACCAGAAGATGGGAAGTTTGAGATTTTTTTTTTAATGATAGGAATTAAAATGTATTTATTCTGGATTGCCTCTTCGGAATCACATCTGGATTGAAATAACTTAACAATATAGAATTATTCTCGCGTGATTTTTGAAAACGTCGAAAGCCGTCTCTTATTTGGAATTAAGACATTTTCAAGAATTGTTCTAGTTGTTCCCCATATAAATCGCATATTTGTCTTTTGCAAATCGAAGATATGAAAATCAAATGCGCAATTTAGCACACAGAGCTTCAACGGAACTCGAAGGCGCTTCGAAATCGTCACCATGACTAATCGTTTTAGTTTGTCCAGAAACCCGTATTTGCGCATTTTCTGCTATTGTTGGTCTCGATCAAAATTGTATGCGATGTAAAAGATGTATCTGGCATATGGCAAATATAGTCCGTAGTAGATTGTCGGCTCACCACCTGATAATAAACCACGAACGCTCATGCAATTGGTAAAAGACAGTAATTGGTATACAAGATTAGTGGAGGCGATACAATTTCTCATCCATCGAAACACGCATAACCTTTTACACTTCGATCTTTCTTTTCCCAAAAAGTGACAATGTCTAAGAAGAAGGGTCTCACTTAGTCAATCTAATTTTCATCCAATAAATACACAATCTGTCCAGCATACAGTCACTGTGCAACACGACAAAGACGATGCAAGCATTTTACCACATGGACTTGGTTTAGACCGAAAAGAAAAAAAAATCATCATCATGATCAGATGACGATGACGCTTTGCGCTGCTGGCTGGATCACATGAATGCATAAACAGCACGCTGATGATTGAACAAATACCCACTGAGTACACTGCGCGTAAAAGAAGTGAGCGAAGATAATTTTTGGGAATCACCATACGACGACGTCGACGGCGGCAATGAACTGAAGCACCGAAATCATCGAGATCGTATAAATAATGACTCCCGCGGGTGTAGGTGCCGGGCCCTGGTAATCCACCGATGGTGGCTGGATAGGAAAATTTGATTTAGGAGGGTGACGACGCACATAATAGAGGCTTGAAGTCATACGCGGCGGATTGACTATGGGAATAACGATGCGCGAAGTCGAATTAGGTTTGTGTTTGAGATGTAGAGGTGCTTGGCAATTGGGCGCAACAGACCGGCTACTAAGAAAGTAGGAAGTGTAAGTAGCGGAAAGTGGAGGAAAATTTAATGGAATTTTCAGTTTTTGTTTAAGTGTATACAATAAGCACCTGGCGAATAAAACATTAACAGAGAACTCGTTGCTCATAAGGTGGAATTACGATAGTGAAATAAGATGATTAACAAACATATAGAAATTAATTTGCTTTAAAAATGATAAACAAAATATTCAAGTTTAAATACATAATTTCAATTTGAAATATCGAATATTCTATAGGAGATCCCGGGAAGAGGTGAATAACAAACAAATAGCATAATAATAATAAATGTTACTGTGATATCAGCTTTTGCTGACTGACCATTTTCCACTGATTAAAAAAATCGACCCTCGAGTAATTTATAAAAGATCGTACGTGTTTTCGAATAAATTAATTTAGAAAAAAATGTAACTCGGTAACTGTTCATTGTACGAAAAAACTGTCTGAGAATGAATTGTAGGGGACTGAAAGGGCTTTATGGAGAAAACATTACACTGATCACATTTTTGAAAAAAATCGATGACTTATGTATAGAAATTGAAATATCTAAAAAAACCCATTGACACATTCCACGCACTTCTACGCCAAGTGACCAAAATTTTAAACTTAAAATTAGGGTCCAATTTCTTTAGGACACGAAAATGTATATATTGAATTATAAGAAAAAACATTTGTTTCACTGAAAATTAGTTTGGGAACATATTTTAATAGTCAATCAAAATAGTAGACTTATAGTATGAGAAAAATACTTCCTAATATAATTTTTACAAATTTGCTCCATCGCACCTATTTAGGTTCAAATGTATTGGTTAATACATGATAAAGTAGAGTTTATGATAGCCTTTTTGTGAGCCAATTGTATTGCTTCGAAAAAAATTATTTTCTTGAAATTTGTGTACTTTGAAAACAGTGACATTGAAATGGTGTCGCGTTACGAAAATAGTCGCATAATTGATACTGCACAAAAAGTACACACATTGGAAAAAATATACTTCGGATTCTCTTAGTACTCGTCAAGAGCTTTCTATTCATGTTTTAATATCCAAAATTGGAGCATTTTTCATGAAGTTACACTAGGTCTTGCGTCTGTTTCCCATGTTAGGGGCGGCCCAAATCAGCGTCTGACCCCCCAAGTAACAATTTCCATGCTTGTTGGATTTATTTGATTCTTATAGTGGTTTTATGACAACAACCGCCATGACTAGTTTTCAGTTTTATTGTCGCTCTTATTACTATCAATGAACCACTCATAAATCTACTGGAAAAGCTTCAAACGTCAAATTCCGATTGATCTTATGAGCAACTCTACGGTTGGGGTAAAGAGCTTAATAAGCCATATTTACAAAGCTCGATCAAAGCCACAATTTTTAGTCGTAATGTGGTCAAATGAATAACCCCAATAAGAATATTTGCATTGCAAAGAGTTTATAACGGTGCGAAAGAAGAGCAACATTTTTCTGCTCGGAATGTATGATGGCCATATTGGAAAAGGAGAAGTATTTTCAGGTCGGTGAAATTTATTGCTGAAATCCATAAACAAATGATATTTTCTTCGCGTAGAACACTTTTCTTGCTAAATGATTGGAATTAGGAGAAACATCAACATATTAGGGGGATATTTACGATGTTGATGTTTTAGTTGTTTTCAACTTAAAGCGCTAAACTACATTATTTTGCCGGCGCGTGGTATACAATCTTATTTTTTACCTAGATTTCACCATAAAATCGAAAGCGCAGCTTATTTCAAAGAAAGTATATTGAAAAACAAACCTGATAAATTTTATTTTGTTTACATCCTCTTCATGAATTTCATCATCAGTCCATTTTGTTATTATTTCCCGCAATATTTTTTTTCCCTTTTTAAAGCAACATGTTTGACAGCTGCCGCAGCCAAATTCCCTTTTTTGCAGGTGGTTCAAAAAGGGTTTTTCAAATACTCTTAGGGTCTGTCTCATTTGGAGAATTAAACTTAAAAGTGACAGTTCGAAAATTAGCAAGAAACCCGGTAATAAGAATGGCTGGTGATGCCCAGCAATTCCAATAATGCAAAATGATTCGATATCTGTCAAAAGTAATCTTGCTCTGCGAGCAGGGTTATTTGATAATTATTGAAATGTCACTTTTAAGTTTAATTTCAGTTTAATTATCCAAATGAGACAGACCCTTATAAGAGGTTTATAGTGGTTATCTAGAGAGGGTCACTTGGCCATATTTTACTCTTATAGTGGTTATCAGAAGGTTGTCGTGTAGTTATGAGTTTTATTGTTAGTTCTTATGATTTGATCTTGAAAACCATTCCAAGAGGGGAATAAAACTTAAAATGTTACTTGGGCCATAGCGTGCGGCTGAACCAGAAGTGCGGTGTCACGTCTATTCCTAAGATGGCAACCCCATCACGTGGCTAGGTATAGCAGCCCTGGTAAGGTGGCATACCGAAAAACCAACAATCCCTGAAAAATGTAATCGAAAATACAGGACTGAACAATCGGCAAAGGACACGGCAAAGTTTAACGGAAACTGATTGGAAACTCGCTACTTCTGGACCCTGTTGGAAACTGTACGAGTTTTTCTTCTTGCTCGAGAGCTGCAAAAGGTGAAAGTGGAGGTTGCAGCACATCCGTAGGTCCGATGGCGTGGAACATGAGAACGAGAATTCCGCACAGTTGACCCGCTTGCGGGTACCTCATTCAAGTGTCAAATCTACTACAGTGGCGGCGTAGTGCTTGGTGAGCAGCAGCGTCGAATCATTAGATGGAGGCCGGTAAGTGATCGCTCGCATCTGCGTGTTGAGAATTAAGGTCAAGTTCTTCAACGACAGCTTGATTAATGCATACGCTCCAACCCCGATGATGTGAAGAGCGAGTTCTATGAGCGTCTAGACAAGACCCGCGGGAAATGCCCAAAACACGACGTGAAATTCATCATCGACTACGCAATATACACAGGTTGGAAGGGAAGAGTTCTCTCGCCCAGTCATTGGGAAGGAGAGGCTAGTCAATTCTGTCGCAGCCAGAGGATCAAATCGATCATGTTTAGGTAGACGGTCGGCATTTTTCAGATGTGATATATATGAGGGCCCTCCGAGGCTCAAATATCGTCGCTGACCACTATCTGGTAGTATGTAAGATTCCGCGCAAGGCTGTCCAGCATCACCGTTTTTACGCGTTAGAGAGCCATGCGGCTAAACATACAGCCATTGTTGGGCGAGAGCGTTGCGGAACAATTCGCTCAAAAGCTCGACAAAAAAAATCGAAGGATACCTAAATGGAGACAATTTGAGCACATTGTGGGTAGGGTGGTCTAACCGGTAGTACCGAAACCGGTAATACCGGTATTACCGGCCAATTTTGGGTACCGAAAATACCGGTATTAGAGACGGGAAATACCGGTATTTTCGGTATTTAAAATTTTGCCGTCAGTATAAAAAATCTGACTTTTACTTCAATGAACATTGTTGATATCGTCCAGAATTTTCCCGCAATGTAAGAAATTGTGAAAACTGTACGAACCGTAGTAGTTCTTTTCCGTAGATCACCTGTGAAAAACGATTTCCTGCAAAAATATGTCCGTTCTGAATTTGGAAAAGAATTTGAATTAGTGGCTGATGCCAAGACACGCTGAAATAATTCAAGTCCTCTGTGAGTTCTGCACTCTATATGATGCCGACGTGGCGTTTCAATTTACTTTGGAACTATTATCAAATCAAGCCACAGAAATTTCCGCCACTATTTCGATCCTTTTAAAGAATGAATCCAAGAGAGATCCAAATACGCCGATCTTTTTGCTTATTTGAATAATTCTTCCGTGAAGCAATTAATCAGAAACGATTTTGGCATTTTCTTCAAGGCATCCAGAGCTACTTTGATAAGGTAAGCGTATGGGATATTGAAGCGTCTAATCATTCCTAATGTGATCGTTGAAACTGAGACAACGACCATACCTGACGATCGGTACGAAGAAGATGCCTCTATGAATGTTTTTCTGGTTTATCGGTTGAAAAACAACTTGTGAAGAGACTGTAACAAAGCAAAACACTTGCATTGCTGGTGGCAAATACGTTGACTCTAGGATTCTTGCATACAATCCGTAAGGAATTCCCCTACTATGAATCGGAAGGGATTGTGGGCAAGTATTTGACACTGATTTTCGACGGTCTTGGAATTATTCGTCCTACTTCGGTTGAACCAGAGAGGGCATTCTCAGTAGTTGGCAACATTATGTAATATCTACTTAAGTTTCGCTTTGCCCAGCTGAACAAGCAATGATTTTAACATTTGAAGTTTGTCAACAAATATTGTTTTTGATCCAGAATTCCAAATCAAAAGTTTTTCTTTTACTACCTGAAATTTTCACAAAAACCGGTATTCTACCGGTATTACCGGTATTGACTCCATCAAATACCGAAAACCGGTATTTGATAAAAATGGCCAATACCGACCACCGTGGGAGCAAGTCCACGAGGCGGTTAGTACAACACCCACAGAGGCACTTAGTACTGCACAACGAAACCAACGGAAAGGCTGGTTTGATGTGGAGTGCCAAAGAGCGATAGATGAGAAAAACTAAGCCAGGAACCGTGCGCAAGAAAAGCACAGCTTCGGATATCTGTTTTCCGACAGAGCAGGGGTGACTGCTAGTTGGAATGATTACTTTGAGCTACTGTTGAATGAACAATCGGACAGAGGGGGCACAAACAAAATAAGGATTGAGGATAATGGATAATGGAGCCACCAACGCTAGACCACCGCGAATATCAAAGCGGTTTTTGAGTAGGACGATTAACAACGGATCAAATGTTTACTCTGCTACAAATCCTTGATACATTCCGGGAATACAAAATGCGGGCTCATCATGTTTGTGGGTTTACTCAGTACGTGTACGACTCAGTGAAACTCAGTGATAGAACATGGCTTTTCGGCAAAGCTTATTAGGCTGATTCGTGCGACGCTGGATGGATCCAAATCGAACGTCAGAATATCTGGTAAGACATCCGATTCGTTCGTGCCGTTAGATGGATTGAAGCAGAGCGATGCGCTCCCTAATTTGCTATTCAGCATAGCTCTGGAAGGTGCAATATAAAGATCAGGTGTGCAAAGAAACGGGACCACCATTAACAAGTCTTACATGCACCTTAATTTTGCGGCATTATTGGTGTGGAGGTGGACGAAGTCGACGGAACGATTGGTTCGACGAAGAGTGCAGACAGATTCTGGAGAAGAAGGACGCAGCGCGGGTGGTCGCGCTGCAGCATGGTACCTGGCAGAACGTGGAATGTTATAGACGGAAGCGGAGACAGCGGACCCGCCTTTTTCAGGAGAAGAAACGCCGCCGGGAAGAAGCGGAGTGCGAGGTGATAGAATAGCTGGGCTGTTCTCAAGAAACACGCAAGTTCTATCAGAAGCTCAACAAGACAGTCAAGACAGCGGAGGAGATGACTACGTAAGTTCAGCGGACGATGGAAGCCAACCAGCCTCGACCTTGATGGAAGTTTAGGATGCCATCCAACAGCTAAAGACCAATGAAGCAGCTGGTAAGGATGGTATCGGAGCTGAGCTCATCAAGATGGGCCCGGAAAAGCTGGCCACTTGCCTGCACAAACTGATAGTTAGAATCTGGGAATTTGAACAGTTATCGGAGGAGTGAAAGGAAAGGGTCATATGCCCCATCTACAAGAAAGGCTGAAGTGTGAGAACTTTCGGGCGATCATCATCCTTAATGCCGCCTACAAAGTTTTATCCCAGATTATCTTCCGTCGTCTGTCACCAATAGTCCAGACCAGATCTTAACTGTACGGCAAATTCTACAAAAATGCCGTGCAGACCAGGTCTCAATGCAATATCTGTTTGTCGATTTCTAGGCGGCATACAACAGTATAGACCGCGTAGAGCAATGGAAAATTATAGACGAGAACAGCTTCCCTGGGAAGCTTACCAGACTGATCAAAGCAACGGTGGATGGTGTGCAAAACTGTGTGAAGATTTAGGGCGAACACTCCAGTTCGTTCGACTCGCGTTGGGGACTAAGACAAGGTGATGAACTTTCGAGCCTGTTGTTCAACATTGCGCTAGAAGGTGTCATGCGGAGAGCCGGGTGTAACAGCCGGGGTACGATTTTCAACAGATACAGTCAATTTATTTGTTTCGCGGATGACATGGACAATGTCGGCCGAACATTTGCAAATATGGTAGAACTGTACACCAGCCTGAAACGTGAAGCTATAAAAGTTGGACTGGTGGTGAATGCATTGAAGATAAAGGCGGATCATTGCTGACGGCTGATAATAATGTTAGTCGTGAAATATGAAGGCGCATCATCTGTAAAAGTCGGGTCTACTACGAGTTCCAAAAGCACACACGCTACAAATGTGTCATGTACAAAACACTCATAAGGCCGGTAGTCCTCTACGGACATGAAACTCGGACCATACTCAAGGAGGACTTGCAAGCACTCGCAGTATTCGAGAGACAGGTGGTTAGAACCATCTTTGGTGGTGTGCAAGAAGACTGTGTATGGTGGCGAAGGATGAACCACGAGCTCGCCCAGCTCTATGGTAGGAAGGTAGCTAAAGCCGGGAGGGTACGATGAATAGGGCATGTTGCAAAAATGCCGGACAACAACCCTGCGAAGATGGTGTTCGCTTCCGATCCGGCAGGTAAAAGAAGGCGTGTAGCGCAGCGAGCAAGGTGCAGGCTGACCAGGTGCAGAACCACTTGGCGAGCGTGGAGCGCAATCGAGGATGGACAGATGCGGCCTCGAACCGTGTATTGTGGCGTCAAATTGATGATTCAGGGTTTAGATGTAAGCTAAATAAATGAATGAAGATTCCTCAAGGTCTACATATTGTTTTATATTTCGCAGACGATATTTTGGTTTTAGCAGAAAAGGGAAACATGTCGAAAATTTCGAGTAGTTGCGGTCGGGGTGGCCCCAGGCAACTGAGCTGATCAAACCAAAGACTTTGTGTATCTCGGTTGAAAAATTGTGTTACATTCACATTTGCAAGAAACGCAAGCACCCTGAAGTATCGCCAATTTTGATAAATACATCCCCGATGTCAGAAACCCAGAATGCTCGAATTCTTGAAGTGATCATAGATAGAGGGTGTCCCACATCAGATTGCATCACGGAAAATATGCTGGAGAAAATTACCTAGCTGACCGATCCTCCTCAAATTTTCAACCAATAACACTTAACTTCACTAATTAGGTTCTGTACAATATCTGGCTGCAACTTCTGTACGGAAACCCACTGTTTCTTCATGTCGTCCTCAAATTTGAGCTCCTTGGGATCTTAGGTACTTCCTTGGGGGAGGGGGGAAGTGAGTTTCTGTCCTTGGTTACGAAAGTGACCTCGTTGGCTTCGTACAACATTTGAATAGTGACACAAAGCTACACATAAAAAAATAACGAATCTTACGCATGACGTATTCACTTTAAGTTGTAAATGTGAGGAACTAATCGAAAATATGGCATGCGTTTTTAAAAACTGATTTGTCAACATGCCTTACACAACAAAACCATTTGCGGTCTGTCTCATTTGGAGAATTAAACTTAGAAGTGATGGTTCAAAAATTAAAAAATAAACACCCGGTCATAAGAATGGCAAGTGCTACATCGATCTAAAATGATTCGATATCTGTCAAAAGTAATCTTGCTCTGCGAACAGGGTTATTCCAAAATTGTTGAAATTTCAAATTGAAAGTTTAATTCTCCAAATGAGACAGACTTAATTTCTAACTAACTAACTAAACTAATTTCTTAATTTCTTGTTTCGATAGACGTAATATAATTGACGTTACATAATTTGCGGATTGCAGTCATTTACATTGGTCGGTTTTAGTTTTTCTTTTAACAAAAACAAAAATATTGGTATTTATGTTTTGTGTAAATGACAATGACAAAAGATGTGATTAGTTGATTGACAGTAAAGTTCAACATTTTCTACCAAACATTTCGAGAACAACAAAATATGTGTCGGAATTCGCAAATTACTAAATGATCGATAATATCCTTGAAGCAGACGCTTCGGTAGACATTCCTTGAGACAGATCTTCTTGTTTACAGTCCCGGTAGTCACAAACGGCGCACTCTCTTTACCACATGATTAGGGTAACTGTACCAGTTTTGGTCATGTTCCTAATTTGGCCAGTTTTTCGCATAACTTCGAAAATAAATAAAACAATTTTCAAGGGTTTTGTAAGCTCGAACAAGAGATGTATCCCTTATGATTCTATGCAAGTAAGTAAATCAAATTTACTTTCTGTGTACTTTTATATTAGAAGTTGAAACACGACGAACCATTAATGCCCCCAGATCCTAGATTCAAACTGAAGCAAAACAAGGGTATTGTACTGCCTGTAATCGCATAATTGTCCCATCTTTACTATGTTTCCTATCCATGCGATTACAGGCAATGTAGTTAATAAAAATTATGCATAGGGAACAAATATCTCTTCTACATTAGCATGCAATAGTAAACCCAACCTTTTTATAAGGCTTAATACACATCTATGTGCTTCCACGATAATTAATAACGTACTATTCGAACCCAGTCATTTACATGATAATGTTGCTTTGCTGCTCGTTCTACCGCTGAGCTAAGCAAGCTTCCATACAACACTCTTGGCATAAATCCTTAGTGATCACCTCTCGATTGCTCATTCCTAAACCGTACATTTGTCCACTTGTTTCTCAACGCGAACCCCCAGAAGCTCCAAAACCGGTATAATCCGCAAAACACAGCTCATACATGAAGCCAAAAAACCGACAGCAGCAGCACCACCACCATACAAACAATAAGCGGAATTTTCAATTATCTTCCTGACTAGTAGGTACCGGCACCACGTTGCTGCGGCCTAGGTCTTCCCTCGTAACCAGACAGTGTGCACTGCACATCCATTTTCCAGCGGACATACAAACACTCACACATAGCCATACATTCATCCGCGCCCACCCTCTTCCCATTAACGCTGCGCTTTCCTTTTGCTGCTTCTGCCCGTGTAGTTTTCCCAATGCAATGTAGTAGGTAGAGCAGAAGAAGAGTCTGCTGCTGGCTGCGAATGAGAGCAAGACAGGGGGAAAATCCACCAAACCGCATCTGCATCATCGTCGTCGCCACCACCGGCAGCCGTCTACGATGACGACGACGACGACGTCGACGGCTGCCACGCAGTCAAACCGCTCTATGGACTAGAAGCAACCAACAACCGAGTCTAGCTAATGGCAGCGAGCGAAAGAAAACTGCTCCAGCGAAAATCCGCTTTTTTGGGGCCATCCGTACATAGGCAGTCAGACAAACCCGGGTAGAAAAAGAAGCACCACCAGAACTATATTTTTTTGTTATTATTGCTGTTATTATTATTGCATAGACAAGTAGGAGAGTAACAACCGAGTTCGAAGCCGCCTGTAGACAACACACTTCGGGCGTTCTAAAGGCAGTCGAAAACGGAAGTTGTTAATTATTTTTCCTCGCGTTTCGCTCTTCCGTCTGGAGCGCGGCGACATCGACTGCAGACTTAAGGTTCCGGGTGGTGGTGTCGCCATTTTTAATGCACATTCCAGAGAGCAGCCGTGTACGGTTCCCCAGGAAAACCGGCGGAGAAACCGCACGCATTTGGACAACGGGCGAGGCAGATCATGACGATTACAACGACGACGATGATGATGATGATGAGTATAATTGCAAAAGCAGAAAGTTTCGGTTGAGTTGTTGGCTAAAAGCGCTGACACGCAACCTCGGATTCCCGAGTTGGCAAGAATCACGTTTCATCTACTCCGATAATGAGTGGCTTGAATTGCGACCAGACACAGAGACCAAACCCAATCATGCGGTCATCGGCCCATGCGGTGGACTTACTTTGAGGCTACGGTGGCCGGTTTCCTCGCTGCGGTGCTGTTCAACCGGATCCGTAGAGTTTCTCGGTGGTGGTTCCTTAGCGTGCTAGTTTTAATTATTGCTATTGATCTGCCCGGAGTAATATAATCCAATTTTCACGGTTAACAAAACGTGGCTGTCGCTGGCTGGCAGAAAGGCCGATGCACACAGACAGACAATCGAACCAACTTTCCGGAACACTCGAGGGCTGGATCTGCCTGGGGCAAAACCGCAACACTTTCTGGGGTTATGCACTTGCGGCTGCTATGACGATGCCGAGTTGGTTGAACGTATCGGGTAACTTGAGGAACTTCGCAGGACTCCGGCACACTATTATTGGCAAACTTTCAGATTTCGCTAGACAAGGTTTCACTGTCGGGGAACACAACGTAAGCACTAGATATTCTTCCTAGATCGGGGTGAACTTGCACACTTCCACTTTGAACTGAATTTCTTGACGATGATCTTGGGAATGGCTTGCTTCCTGTTGGGCGTTGTTGTCACACACTTTCGCCGGAAAAACACACTCTACAACACTGACGGTGGTGGCAGTCGCGAAAAACCGAGACGTCGACGGTCCACGCCTAAGGAGTGCAGCGCAGCGGTACCAATAGAGGCGATGTTGGCAATGAGCACAAATTCGCACCGTGTATCTCTGTGTACGAAACTGTGGTCGTATGGATGATGATGATGGTTCTTCTCTTCTCAGGAGAGCTTTTCGCCGGCGCAGATATCTAGACACTACACTACACGACTACAGTGATGCGTTTCCGAATGGGGTTCTTCGCGAAATCTCGCACACAAGGCTTTTTTTTTCTGTGAAGTACGTCGTCGTGTTGTAGGGGGTGGTGACTCAAGGAACCCGACGAAAATAACAATACCTCACAATCCACCCAAAGACGAATATTTTCACGTACGTGATGGGGCTACACACCAACACCAATAATGGACGTCGAATGACACCGACTTTCGAGGGAAAGGGATGATTCACGGAACGCAGTTCCCTTCTTCAAGGAAAACAACTATTCGCGACGTATACGGCACGAAAGCTCAGCTATTCTGTTAGATGAACGCACTTTATCACGGTGGCGTTTCGACGACGAAACTAGTGAACTGTGGAATGTGGTCGCGTGGCAAATTCCTGCTAGGTGACTCAACCTGTCTGGAGTACCGAGAATGCAGCGACGGGAACAACAGTTCGATTCGAACCTAACCGTGTTATCAACCGTAGGTACAAAACTGAACTGACGAGAATACAACCATCCAGACGTGACCGACCCGAGGCGCACAACCGCTCTCCAGAATTCTTCATATACTTCTCTGGAAATGCATCCGCGCGACCGTGAGAGAAGGCATCTGCGCACACATTCACACCCCAAAACATTTCCTATAAGATCGCATTAGCTCTGTAGCATTCTCAAGTTCAGCCTTCGATCGGACGCAATGACGACCTTCTCCTTAGCATACATACCACCCCCTTCTGAAGACATCACAATCCAACGACCAACACCACCAGAAGTCATGCTTAACATCTCACATGTAAAAAAACGGGATCTCACTCTCACCCAACACGCGCGAGCGAATACAAGTAACTCACGGTGAGCATGGGAAAATCCCGCTCACCAACATACCGTCAAATCCACCTCCCACTCGCCAACCCACCCGACCGACCACAATGGCAACACATTGGGCAAAAGAATCACCCTTTTCGGGTCGCCTTCCACCATCTCGCACCGAAAAACAGCAAAGAAAACAGAGAACCCACACGGATACCTACCGGCTTTGCTGACGGCAGCACAGCCGCTCCTCACCATTTCCCATCATCCGCACAGTCGCTATTGAGTGAGTCGATTCGATGGCTTTTCACGAACTCCCATTTAGCAGCGCCTTCTGATCGAACCGGTGCGGTGCGGTGAGAAAGGGGGAATTTTGATCAAAACACTGACTGACTGCGAGTGTCTCGTTTTGTTCATTCGTTCGTTCGTTCGATGGTTCAGATTCTCATCGCTGCGCCGCCGGTCGCTTGTCTGCATTTGGGAATCCGTGTGCTGGCTATGCCTTTGCACCTGCTTGCTTCCGCCCGACAACGCAGCGCTGCATTCAAACGGTTCGGAGCAGGTACGGTTAGGTGTATTTCCTTCTTTTCCATTTGCGGTGTCGGCTTAGATTAGACCACTTCCGGAAGAGTTGCAATTGCCTCCGGGTAAGCCGAAGGTGATGTCGAGTTTATAGTGAAGAGTTGGAAGTAGCAGGAGCCATAATATGGTTCAGAGAGGTGAATCGATCATTATGTGTAGCATATTAGGTACATCTCAATGGAGATATATGATATTTTGACGAAGTTAATCTTCAATTAAAAACCCTGATTGATCACCTAGCGGTGTTTGTGCCTGTCTCGTACATTAGATATACTAAAAAAAATGAGTGAAAATTTCTTAGCGTGTTTTTTGTATATAAATCGTATTTTAACCATTACATTTGATCCCATAGTCCAATCTGGCCAATTTTCAATAGGAGACAATGGGACAAGATTCCCCGTCGACTGCAACTTATTGCAAGCAAATCAAGTGCCAAGATAAGTGCCAAAAATATGAGTGAGTCTTATTTTGAGCACATACATACACACAGACAAACATCATCTCAATTCGTCGAGCTGAGTCGATTGGTATATAACACTATGGGTCTCCGTACCTTCTATCACAAAATCGTCTTGGAAGTGAATATACAGCCTTTTCGTTACACCTTGGTGTACGAGAAAGGCAAAAAAAAAACAAAAAATATAAACCAGCTTTTAAGTATCGAAAATTATTGTTTTCGTCCATATAACGTATTTGGTCAATCAAAGAGGTGCTGAACAAATCAACTGGTCAAAAAGGTTTTCTGGAAAATTTTATTATTATGCAGAAGGGATTGAATCCAAAGGCAAATAAAGCAGTCTCTCATTTATCATATATGTACACTAGGGTGGCTCAAAAAACACTTTTTCAAATTTTTTGATGGGCCGCCCTCTTATTCGGTTCTATTTGATGCCCTGACGCTCTGGACAAAATTTCAGCCAAATCGGTCAACGTTTGGGCGGTGCTAAACTCGTTGGAAGTTTATATGGGAAAATGTATGCAGAAACATCCATAAACAGTGATTTGCAGTTGGACGGCACAATTTACGATCAAGAACCACGATACTCATATACAGAATTGATATGCTGAAAACCGCGAGAAGATTAGATTTTATTAGGCAAAGATATTAGCATTTTACTGAAGTGTTGTAGGGGTGAATTTATTTCTTTTCAAATGTAAAAGAAACGAAATTTGCTCAAACCCCACTTCAGAGAAATGCTAATAACTTAGCCGGGAAAACTCTAATCTTCTCGCAGTTTTCTGCATAACATTCTGTATTAAATTCTCCAAAATCGGAATGAGTATCATAGTTCTTCATCGTAAGTTGTGTAGTCCAGCTGCAATTTACTGTTTTTGGATTTTTGGAGCCACCCTAATGTACACTGACGGAGTTAAGCTTGGGCACGATGGGGCACGTGGCCCTCCAAATCGATTATTTCTCTGAAATTCAATTATATACGCCAAAATTGTCCTGAGAAAAATAACTGATTTTCTATTAATTTTTATAATCATTGCACTATGATCCAGTATACAGATTTACGCGGAAAGATTCATTCTACGCCAAAACTATATTTAAAAAAAAAGGTTCTACAAAATTATTTGGAACAGTAAAACCATCATTATGGTGCCATCAAACAATAGGGTGGCCTATTATGTAAAAAAAATAAAATAGTAGTTTGTGCAACTAGTTGCAAAAAGATGATTTTTTCAGTACGAGTTGTACGTTTATCCAACGAGGCTTGCCGAGTTGGATAAATACTACGAGTGCTGAAAAAATCGAGTTTTGCAACGAGTTGCACACGCAATTTTTTGCAATGACGAAAAATGGGCTTTAATATGATAAATCTATACCAAAATTGTACAATCCAATTTACTCCACATGATCATTCATGCCAATAAATTATGTTGCGGCAGAGAACAATAAGATTCCATCTTATCGTGCCAAATTGCATAGCTTGAAAAGCTATGAAGCGAAGGATGCAATTGCCTTTGGAAAATTGTGATGTTATGTCCAACAAACCATTTCATTTATTACAAGACGCTTAGAGTACACTATCTACACACTCACCCAAACTAATTCAGCTAAATGTAGTCATGTAACTACTGTCCCAATGTAGGTTTTTCATTATAGCACCCAAATGAGTGCTATAATGAATATTATGCAACCCATTTGAGTTGCATAATGGTCATTAAAGCACCCATTCTGTTGGTATGGAAAAGTAGGCCGTTTTATCACTCAAATAACAACTGTAAACCAGGTATTATGATCAGGAATTGCAAAAAATATTTTTTTAATTCCCGGAATACTGACATGTAACGTTCTACAAAGTTGTAGCGCAGCTTATTTTAATAAATTTTGCTAAAAAATGTTTTTCTGTAGCTCTTAAGTTGGCTGATTTAGAGCAATTTTACCTACTGGGATTAGACATGTGCGCCGCCGCCGACGATTTTTTTCACGCCGCCGCCGCCGTCAAAATGATTGGGCGCCGTATGAAAATTGACGAAGCCGCCGAATGTTTTTTTACCATGTCGATAGCATTTTTACCGCCCGGAGACGAGCCAGCCTCGGGCTGAAAGTCTCCTTAATAAAGACACAAAAAAAAGAGCATTTTTACCGCATTATTTGTCCCATGTTTGCTGGGATTTATTATGCACATGGGACATTTATGCGTATAACGGCAGTTTAGGAAATACATATTTTCATCCACGTTCATATGATAATTGGGTCCTACATGGTTCCATCCCAGTACCTCGAACGCCAGTAGTTTTCTATATCTGGCGACCAAATGAAAAAAATCGTGTGTTCTTTGATCAATTTTGCATGGAAAGCAGTCGTGAAAGGATGTTGTATTTATTTGAAAAATTAAAATTTCTAAATTATTTTAATAGATATATGCAGTGCAAAGAACAATAACTGGACGATAAATTAATCATATTCCTTGAATCCAACGAGTTGGAAGCGGCAATAAACACAATAATAATGCAGATATTGCAAACTTTCATGTCCTGTTACAGAATAAAAATTGGTGAGATTTTTGCAGCATGCCTTCCATTCTTCGCGTTTCTATAAAGAATGAGAGGGGCAGATATGTAAACACCGCATGACATCTCTCATTGAAATTGAAAAATTGCAGTACTGCTCCAAATCACTCACTCTCTCTTGTTCACTCACTCATTCTTACTCAATCATTCACTCTCACTCACTCACTCATTTTTACCACTTACTTACTCTTACTCGCTCACCACTCACTTTTACTTATGCACTCATTCTTACTGACTTACTCACTCACTTCCACTTACTCACTCACTCTTGCTCACTCACTCACTTTTGCTCACAAGCTCATTCTTACTTACTCACTCACTCGCTCTCACTCATTCATTCACTCTGTTACTCACTCACTCTCACTCATTCACTCTTTCTCACTCACTCACTCTTACTCACTTACTCGCTCTGATTCACTCACTTACTCTAACTTACTCACTTACTCTTACTCACTCACTCACTCACTCTTACTAACTCACTCGCTTTTACTCAATCACTCACTCTTACTCATTCGCTCGGTTACTCAGTTACTCACTCACTCTCTATTACTCACTCGGTCCACTTACTCACTCACTCTTACTCACTATTACTCACTCACCCACTCTAAATCACTCGCTCACTCCTACTCACTCACTTTCACTCACTCTTACTCATTCACTCGCTATTACTCATTGCTAGCTCACTCTTACTCACTCATTCACTCCTACTCACTCATTCAATCGTAGATTCTAATAATTGGATCACGCTTCATCCGGAAACCGCTGCTTTTACTATTAGCGACTAAAGAGCAACTTCAACCTTCTTGCATTTGAAGACTTGCTTACGTTGACCGCAGTTAACCGCATTGGATGCAGTTGACCTCCTCAATCTTCAAATATGAAACACATGCAAGTTGGCGGCCACTACCGCTCGCAGAAAATTGGATACTAAGTTCTAAACTGCGTTGAAACAGTTCCAGGTAAAGGGCAAACTATTGTTGATTCATATGAGTTCTGAATGAACTTTCATTGAGTAACATTTTGTTTCACCGAAATGAAGTATAAACTTGGAATAAGGACCTATTCGATGTACTGGCTCAATCGGGGTAGTGTCGCATTCGGGGTAATGGAATTATGGGTAGTGTCATAGAGTCGTCCTAAATCCCTACGTTGCGTATAATTCTCATCTCCAATAGAGTCTAGACCCAACAAAATTGAAAGCGCATGCTCGGTCAAACAAAACGATGTTTTTTCAAACAAAATGGACCTGACATTTAATTATTCAGAAGAAAGAAATTGTTCTTCACGAATTCAAGGAATTGTTCCTAGAACTTCTTCGGCAGTACGTACTAGAATATTTCGGTCTGAAAATATTTCAGAATTTCATTTAAAAATTGTTTGGCTTGACAATCTTTTTTTTTAAGTTTTATATGAACTAATACGTCTGCTTCTAGTATTTCTACATAAACTCTTTTGGGAGTTCCTTCAAAAATTTCCTCTAAGTTTTAAACCAGGAATCCCTTTGCGATCATCAAAATCTTTTATAAACTGCTTCGTATATTCCCACAAAAATTCCTGCAGTACCTTGAGGATTTTTTGCGGATATTCTTGTAGGTATTTTTGAGATAATTCTTGGAGTCTCGGAAGAAAAACCGTGAGAATTACCGGAGAATTTTCCATATAGTGTTTTGGAGGAATTTTTAAGGGTAAATTCTGGGAGAATTCTGCAGGAGTTTCCGTGGGAATTGCCAAAGGTATTCTTGAAGAAATTTGTGAATTTGTGAACGACTTTCCGGAAGAATCCTTGGAGGAATTTTGGGGTAGGAATTTCTGGAAGAATTCCCAGAATGCGCGTAAGATTTTTTAAATCTAGATTTCCTAATTTAGTTTCCATAAGAAGTTCTTCAAGAAATCCTGGACAATTTTCCCGAATAGTTCCCGGGAGATGGGTTTAATGGAATTCCATGTGAATTTCGGAAGGAATTCAGAAGAAATATCTGAAGAATCCTCGTGGTTATTTCTGTAGAGTTTGCGAAGTAATTTATGAAGAGTTTTTGAGGAATTCCAGAAAGAATCTCAGGAGAAAATCTATCTGTAATTATTTAAGAAGTTACAGGACTGCAAGGGGACTTCCTGAGCAAATCCTGAACCATTCATAAAGGAATTTGCGGAAGAACGTTCCAGCGGAACTTTCGGACGAATTTATGAAGGAACTCAAGAGCAGTTCGAGGAGGAACATCCGGAAATATTCCTGAAGAATTTTTGAAGGAATTATCAGAAGAATTCCACAGCTGGCACTTCCGGAGAAATTCCTGGAGAAACTCCATAGCAGCTCGTGAACGAACTTCCGGAGGAAATTCTGAAGGAATGGAGGAACTTCCGGAAGAACTCCTGGAGGATCTTCCGGGCTAATTCCTGGAGGAACTTCCGGACTAACTCCTGGAGGAACTTCCGGACTTATTCCTGGAGGACCTCCAGAAAAGTTCGTGTAGGAACTTCCGGTCCGGAGGAATTCCTGGAGGAACTTCCGAATGAATTCCTGGACCCTAGCAGCACACAAGTTCTACATAGACTACTGCAACTCATGTGTGACCAGATTCAGTCACAATCAAGTTGCTGTAACTTTTTTAATCTGACTCGTGCTGCTCGGGGAGGAACTTCCGGAGGAATTCCTGGAGGAACTTCCGGAGGAATTCCTGGAGGAACTTCCGGAGGAATTCTTTGAGAAAATTTCGGAGGAATTCTTGGAGAAAATTTCGGCAGCTTTCAGAACACTTGCTGGTAGAATTTACAGAGGAATAATTTCGGAGAATTTCTAATTCATAAAATAAGCTGAAGCTGACCCACACCGCCGCGCTGTCGCGCCGATTACCAACTGCGTGACGCCGCCACGCCGCCGCCGCTGGCTGAAAATGATCTATCGCGCCACCGCTGATACATTTTCAATCGGCGCACAGGTCTAATCGCCGGACAGCTCATAATGTCGGATACTTCTTAAAACGGCACTCATGTAGTGTCCCTCCTTCATTGTCTTATGTATTGCAGAGGAAAGCTATTTATTTATTTTCATTTAGGTCGATACAACCGATTTTCGATACAACATACTTTCCAAAAATATTGAAGGGGCGATACATTTGCCACCAAGAGATTTTTTTTCTTTATTAATGTTTTTTTTATTGTAGAAGAAAATTAAATAAAAATATATCATTTACCTTCTTCGCTGATATTGTCTCTAAGTGAGTGTAGTGTCATACATTGTCTTGGTTAATGAATAGGTTGGTTGATTAGTTGAAGAGTTTGAATGAGGTTTCATCTAGTAAAATAATGTATATCTAAATTGTTAAACTGATCTTTGGAATCCGTCTAAACCGATCGGGCACCTAAACTTGTAGGTGACTTACAAAATATGTTTGTTGTGGTACTTAAGCTTTAGTGAAGGCCTGGATACATGCCCAAAGCGCCCCCTTTCTTATAGGATCTGGCATTGGTGTAGGCAAATCATTGCAGTTCAGGAATTTCAAATAAAGTAGAACATTGGTTATCTTGACAATATTTCCTTTTTATCAATTTTCTTTGATTTTAGATTTGTGCTATTAGGACAGTTCGCTTATTTGGCAAACCATTTTGGCAAAATAATTAAATCCTTACTGTGAATGCTCTTCCATTTTTTTGTTTTGTTTTGAGTAACTAATTTGTATTTTGAAATCAATTTTTGAATATGATTGACAAAATCTTTTGGTATATTGCGAGCATCGGCTGAAAACGCTTCTTCTTTCCTAATTTATGGCTATTATAACCCAGAACTGGGATGCTGTCGCATCGCTGCTTAGTATTTAGTAAAATTATTTAGTTAGAACGTTAGGCAGTTTCAAACATTACGAAAGTTTTTTTTGGCAATTCCTCCTTTAATTTCATAAGGAATTTCTTAATAAGTTCCATTAAGAGTTTCTTCAAAAAATGCTTAGAAATTCCGTTATATTTTTAAGCAATATCTTCGGGAATTCCACCTTTTGAAATTTCTTCGGCAATTATTTCATTAATTCCTTAAATAAATTCTTCCAGATATTGCAAGTTCTTCAAAATTTCCCTAAAGAATTTTCTTTTCAGAACTTCTTCCAGCAATTCCTCTAAAACATTCTTCCGAAATACTTCCAGCCAGAACTTCCTGATTTGCTTGAATTCTTGAATTCCTTCGAAAATGCCTCCATGAGTTCTTTCCGAAAGTCTGTTATTATTTGTTGTTTATTTTTTCAATTAGTAACTCTATTAGAAACTATTTCATTCTCTAATTAATTTTCAAAGGATTTCCTGGAAAAAACTTTGGCAGAATTTCGGGAGAAATCTACGGAGGAATTCTCGGAGGTTTTTCGAAAAATCTTTTGAAGAAAACCCCGGAGGAATATCCGAAGAAATTCCTGGTGGATTTTTCAAGATTATTTAAGGATAAAATCTGAAGGAGTTCTCAAATGAATTTTTAGAGGAGTTTTTGAAGAAATTCCTTGAGGGTTTGGTGCAGGAATTTCCAAATGCATTTTTATAGGCATTTCCAAAAGAGAACCTGAAAGGATTAAAAAAATAATTCCTGAAGGAACTGCTAAAAGAGTTTTTGAAGGTAGGGGGAATGACGGCTTTGGCAGGTTTTGTTCTATTATTGGCAGGGGGTTTTTTTTATGTTCGACTGTGCTCAAATTTGGCCTAAACATTCTTTGCATATCAAAGAAAATTGTGGCCAAATTTAATAAAATTTGGTCGACAAAAACCCCCCTGTCAATAATAGAACAAAACCTGCCAAAGCCGTATTTCCCCATATTTCTACAGACTTCCTAAAATAATTCCTAAAGGAATTTCCAAAGGAATCCATAAAGGAATTGCTGAAGGATTTTTTGGAGGAATTCTAAAAGGAATTTACGGAGAAATTCCTAATAGATTTGCAGAGGAAATGCCTACTGGTATTTCTGAAATAAATCATAGATTTCTCCAGGAATTCCTTCGCAATTTGCCCACTAATTTATTCGCAATTTGATCCAGATTCCAGATCCATTCCTTTGGAGATTCGTTGAGAAATTCCCTCGGAAATTGCCTCCTACGAAAACTCCGCCGGAAACGAATTCGAAAATTCTTTTGGGTATTAATAGGAATTGCACTCAGGAATTAGTTCGGAATTTCCTCCACGAATTATTTCAGAAATTTGTTAGGAAAAACTTTGGGAAATTCGTTACAGCATTCTTCAGAAATTATTCTAAGAACTCTTTTGGATTTTTTTGCAAAGTTCTAGAACGAGATTCTAAGTATTCCTGCACAAATTCCTGAAAATATTTTCAAAACAACTCCCGAAGGACCTTCCGACAGTCTTAGAATTCTCCAAGAATTCCTTTGGACATTCTATCAAAACTTCGTTAAGAAATTTCTGCCAAAAATTACTAAGGAAATAAATCTAGAAATTAAATAAATTTTGGAATTCCTCAAGACATTCCTAAAAAAAAAACAAATACATTCTTTGGGATTTTTTTCGAAATATCCTTAGAAATTCCTTTTGTTATACTTATCGAAGTTTAAGGATTTTTTTGGTAATTGTAATAGGATTCATTAAAAAAATCTTTCAAAATTCCTTCAGAAATTCCTTTACGGATTCCTTGGGAAATTACTTTAAGAAATTTGCTTAGGAATTCCATCGTATATCTTTGAAGAGTGAAATATTTGTAGTTTAGTACTTTTCCACAACTTATTTAATTCAATAGAAGGCTATAGTGGTGAATGATATATACTCTTAATTATTTATCCTTGTAAATCTATCTTCTTCTATATAATAAAAATGAAATGGTCTGTGTTCGTATCCGCATAACTTGAAAACGGCTGGATGGATTTTCTCCATTTCTTCAGCAGATATGTTCGTTATCGTTTCCGACGGGTTTATATGGTATTTCCTTATACGAACATCACGAATAAAGTTGAGTAAATCGTGAAACACTAAAATTCAGAATCGTAAGGAAATTTCGCATGGGTATTTTCGCTTACTATGCAGGACAACGTCTGCCGGGTCGACTAGTAGGAAAATAAAAAAGTGATCCTGAAAATTGAAAATTAGTCGAATTACAATATTGAAAAATCAAAAAAGAATAATAGATTCATAAAATATTTTATTGAATGGAAAACCCAAAAAACAAAATTCCAAAAAATCAAAATGTAACATTGATGAAATCGCGAATTAAAAATTTGTATTGCCCAAAATGTGTTTAGATAGAAAGCAAAATAGCGATTTTGAGCGAAAATGAAAATTTAGGCTGTAGAGGGTTAATAATTGGAATGTCAGCTTTCAAACTCAGCGTTTACTGCCCAGCTTTTCAGCCAGGCCTGGGAATTGTCGCGTTTGTCAGTGACACCTGACAAGATACATAAAAACATGGTCAGTCAAAAAAAACTTGTCAACTTCCAGTTTTCCGTCGCACGACTGGACCCCCACGACCAAATGACAACTTTTTCCAACCGCGACAATTTGCTTTTGTTGTATGTCTTGTTAGAGCACACATCTGCGACAAAAGTGTGACAACGCATACACTTTCGACTCTCTGCACGACACAACATTGGTCCCGAAAGTAAGTTATGTCGCATCTTCTGGTTGTCCATCTGCGTGGAGGAGCAATAGCAGCGGACAAATTTGAAACATATACCGAAAAGGGCACTTTATAATTAATTATTTCTTTTTTCTTTGACAGGTTTTCTGTTTAGAAGTAAGAAATTTTTTTCAATTTTTGCGTTATTACGAACATAATAATACATAAACAAAAAAAAACAAGTGTCTCTTGCATAGCGAAAGATCCCCCAGTGTCGAAAAACTGAGCCATTTAATGCAACGCAAGTTTGCTCGCTTTTCACGCGGTTTATTGAGTTTTCGTGCTTATCAAGCGGGTTTTGGATTAATGCGCTTTTTAACCAATTCTGTTCACGTGGTTTTGAAAAAAAAAATCGGAGCATAGGAAACAGCGATTTTTGATAAAGTCGTTTTTACGCGGTTTTTGTGATTTACGCGGTTTTGACTTACGCAGTACAATCGTCCGCGTAAATATTCACTTCAGTGGATTCTGACCGGTACACCGTTTGTAGCAATTGCCTGATAGACGTTTATTTGACTGCAATATTTCATGTATAAGAGAAATACGGAATTTTATTTAAGCGAATATCCTACAATAAGGGCAATTAAGGAACATTCGTTGTTGGGCCGTACACTTATTACGCTGCATTTTTCTGTGTTTTTTTCGAAACCCCCTCCCCATGTAAATTTTTTTTCTTACACATTATTTTTTATTTATATGGAGAGTAAGAAAATGATAGTACTCCCCCCATAAGTGCTTACGTAATAAGTGTACTGTCATGAAACGCTCATGCGGGCTTGTTCATGCTATGTACAGCGTGGTATGTTTTTTGGTTTATGTTGTTCAAAATACAACAGCTTGTGTGTTCGAGTGTTAATGGCCCGCTTAAAAGATTTCCGGATATAGATATAGATATAGACAAACGGATATAGATATAGACAAACCATTCGTGATTTTTAAACATACATTTTAGATATGTAATTAAATGACGCATTTTGGTTAAACAGGAGCTGGACTAAAATCACCAAAATTCGACACATTATTATTATGCCGTACATATCAGCCGGCTTCAACTGCTGTAAAACCCAGAAACCACACCATTTCAGTGGTTTCCCCACATTTTGTCATCAATTCATAATGACAACATTTTGCTGACAACGACAACAATTTTTGTCGCGACAAAATTCGAAGGTGACATGACGAACTTTTTTGTCAATAACCATGACAACTATTCTAATCCGTCTGGTTGTGCAAAACCTTAGTCGTGATGGAGAGCATCACACGACAAATATATCGTAACAAAATAAGTATGTGACAAGATTCAAAATGTCTTGTCGGAGCGAGAGACCAGTAGTACGCTGTATCGAGCTACGTTGGTTAGGTTTTGTTGTCCAGTTTGAGGTGACTGTTTTCTCTTTGGTTTTGTCGCATGGTTTTTCTGTATGAAGGTGACAAATCCCAGGCCTGTTTTCAGCATATCGTCATGCTTTTAGATCTGATTTTTTTTTTCAAAGAATTTCGGCCGAAACTCGTTCTCTAAGTTTTGCTCGTCTCCGCTCTTGAAAAAGTTTAAAACTCCTTTAGGATCGAACTGAGTTATGTTTTCCTATTTCTTTGGATAGATAGTGAAGCTGTTTTAAGAATGGGATCATTCAAGTTAAACCGTTTGGTTATTTGTTTCTCCAGCTCCACATCGATCGAATAAAAAGTTTCCTTGAGCGGTTTATCAAGAGATCCGGCTAGGTTCTCTGTCGTTACCCCTACGTAGATCTACTTTTTCTCGTGAAGATGTTGCTTAAAGTTTGGAAAACACTTGTTTTTGATATTTTTAGAAAGTCATCTTCACAGATGTTGAGAAGGAGAATCAACAAAAGTGATTCAATTTCATTCTACATGTTCGTAAACTCAGGGCTTTCCGATTGGAAGATACGAATGACTTTGTTAACAAGTAGTAGGTCGTACAGGAAGAAGTGAAGTAAAGGCTCCGTCATGGGATCATTGAGGTGAAGGAGGATGCGCTGGGCAGTTAAATTATTGTCACGTTTCAATTGGAAAGTGAAGAGCATGATTATCTCCGAAAAACGATCAATATTCCTTTTGAGTACTGATTCAAGCGATAGTCATCTGAGGGCTGACTGAGTGAAAGCTGCTTTATCAGCCAAGATATCGGTTGTGGTATTGATAAATGAATGAACAGAACACTTAAATTCAAAATGCATAAAAATTGAAAAAAAATCTAATTTCTTCAAAAAAAAGTTAATCTTTATAAAAAGATATCTTTATCAAAATTATTAAAAAATCTTTATAAACAAGATAATTTTTTATATGTGGCAACACTGCTAGTGACTTGTTAGTGGCTTTTTTTAGCAACGTTGCATTCCTCCAAACAATAGTCAAAATAAATATTTCTGCACTACAAACTGATTCGCTGGACTATCTCGACTCCATTCATTTCAGCTTGCGATCCATTTCACCTGTCAACGCCAAATATGTGAGGAAAATGAATTCTCTTCCAAGGTCATCGCAATCACCATACAACAGGCCTTCGAATCCATAGAACAATCAACGAACATTGGGCGGCTGTTAGTGCGAATGATTGCCACCAATCAAATCGCGGTAATTTCAAAGCTATCATCGTCACGCGATCCATCGTTTCATTCATCGCTATGCTTGTGCCCGTGGCCTTCCTCCCTCCCGCAATCCCTTGTTTTTTGTTCAATTGCTGGCTTGCTCGGTCAATTCTTCGCACTTCACGCGTGGACACATCATCAAGTCACGCATATTGGTTCAATTTGCTCCTGAAATCTATGTGTGGGTCACGCAATTTCGGGACATTTCTCTCCACACGTGTCTATCACTTTTTTTTTTCTTGGGACAGAAGTGTCGTTAACTATTCCAACGAAGTGGGTGACAATTGCCAGATAGATGGACTTTGCCAGACGAGATAAATTGACGACGATGATTACGATGATGATGGTTCTGATGACACGTCAATAAATAGAGGATGGACGGTAGTGACAAAATCGGAAGCGTCATTCCGTCCACAACCGGCTGTTACAAATGATGACGAAATAATGGAAGACCGTGGCATTTCGCAGTAATGTTCGTAATAATCATTCCCGAAATGATGACCGTCGTGTCAGGAATGCTCAAATGAGTTCTATGTTTAATGGCGTGTTCCAGATCTAGAAGAAAAAATGCTTGTCAGTAACGTCATTAGTGGGGAAGACATTCGATTTCCGAAAAATCGGTACAAAGCAACGTAAGAATGTGTTTCTTTTTCGAGGGTAATCATTAAAGATACGCCCGCATCAGCAGATCCTTTCCAGGGGGTCACCGTGCCATGAACGTACCGTAGTACCAACAATGCCGATAACAAGCTTGGTCACTTTTCAAACACGAAACACATATTTGTTTCGTTTCTGACGGTGCACGGAGATAAGTCTGAGAAAAGACATTTATCAAAAATAACTTTTTAGGACGGTTCAAAAAGAAGGTGTTTTATCGTTGGATTTCTACTCTTCACTGTACGAAGCTTTCCATTCTATCCTTAATAATTATCCGGTCCAGATGTGGCAACCACTTTGATGTGCCAGGATTCACAGGAAGGAATTATTTTTGCATTCATTAGAATCCAATTTCCAACCCTAATCGAAGTAAATATTGAATCGAATCATCTTTGCCCATCGCAGGCGAACTCTGCTACAGCAAAAAGAAACAAGCGCTCTGGGCCAAAGACTCTTCAACCACATGAATCATCCCACCGGCACTGGTCTAATGAGCGGAAAACTGATGATCCCATGCTTGCTGGCTGGGGCTAATGGAGGAAGCGTTATGTGGATCACTGGTGATGATGATGTTGATGAGACGTAAAAAGAGAAGCTTCCGATAATCGTTCCGATAGCTGCACCCACACCCACGCGTTGACTCATAATCCATTATCGTATATCTACGAGAAATCCACTGGGCGCAGCTTCCCCGTCGACAATTACTGTTCGTAGTCGCAGTTTGAATCAGAGCAAAAGTTGTCGAGAACCTTCGGGCGAGCTAAGAAGAGGGAGCTCTACGTCCAATGTTTACTCAAATATTTACTTTAGAGAAGTCGTCTTCATCAGTAGTGCAGACTAGAGGGAACACTGCATCAATGCAATGCGCTTCTGCCTTGACAAGATGGAGCAAACAGTACCAAGACGGTACGTGGGTTGTTGCCAAGAGGCAACTATGAGGCCGGGAGAATAGGATGCGGAGAAACTTTGAATCGAATCGAATGCAACAAAGTTGCCCGCAACAGAAGCTCACTCTATTTGCTTTCTTCTATGCGTTGGTCGTAGGTTTGCCCGGGGTGCATTTATCTACTTGGGAATTTTCTGCTTAGCGGTTAACCAACCAGATCGGGTTTTTATGATGTTTACTGGGTTTTGTATTGCTGGGTGTAATCCAAAATAATAGTCCTTTGAGAATAAATGGTTAATATAAACCAATTAAAAAGAACAATTTACGTTATAGGATTTCTAGAAAAAATAATTGGCTTCTACCTCAAGGTAATGTCGTTATCGAAAGCAGAGCAGAAGCTACATACTGCTATTTAGGGGAACTGTTCCGTTTTTCATCCCACTGAACATATATTCATCTCCTCGCAAAACAAAGAAATACAGCACCAATTTTGTCGCTTCTTTTTGCTAACATGCCTGCTCACTGCTGAAAAAAATCACAAAAATAAATAACAAATCAAATACCTTTTCATTGCTTTTTTTTGATGGGATGGAACACAAGTTACACTAAAATAGTTTATGGGTCATCTCACGGAACGTTTTTTTTGCATAAGTAGCGATTAAAAAATCTTTTTATATTTTTGTTGTTGCCTGTTTTCCCGCTTGCCAGGCAGTGGCAACTATATTGCCACCAAATTTTCAATGTTTCTAAACTGTTTAATGTATAACAAACATACATTTGAGTTTAATACCATGCCAACATTGTGTCCTAATGTTGTTTTTGTTAATTTATTGTTAAGATTCGTCTGCCTTATAAAGGGTTAATTGCTCCATAACTTTGAAGGGAGTGTAGGGGAAAAGTGGGTAAAACCGACACCTTAAGCTTCTTTACAGCTCGCCAATCTATGAAGCCTTTTTTTTTGGTCTAGAAATTTCATACAAGCATAATTTGGCCCTTTATGCATCAGTCCATGAGGTCTCACGACAATATTTCTCGATAGAATAGTTGGTTGGCGTTATAAATTACACCGTCGTTGGCTGGGAGCGATATCGGCCAGTGCACCGCGACGTCACGCAGTGCACCAACTGCTTCACTTTTGGGCACGACACCAGGAACTGCCACATGAAGCCGCGCTGCAACAAGTGTGGCGAACCATATCCGACTGACGAGTGCGACAAAATGGAGGTGGCCGATCCCTTTGGTGACAAACATCGGGCCACCACAAAGGGCTGCCCACTTTCCAGCCATCCCGGCACCCCGTCGTACGATTCCAATACTCCCTCCCTTACAACCGCACAAGCGACTGGCAGCGGCAGCTGCGTCGGTTCAAGCACCAGCATCATCGGCACTATCCACCAGCGAACGGTCCCCGCTCCCTCCTCCTGGGTTCCGTCGGCAGTCGGAGAACGAAGCCGTCCCACTGGAAGAATCTGCTCCACTCTACACTCCGGAGCAATTGATGCCGATCTTCGGGCAGCTCGCCACTCGGCTGCAAAATCCGTTTCGACCAGGTCTTCACTCTTGGCATGTTCATCATTGAAAATGGCTGCTATGGTGGGCCTGGTCAACTAAAACGCTTGCTCGCTAAAAAGCAAAACAATTAAGCTGAAGGATTTCCTTGAGGAGAAGGAAATAGATGTGGCGTTCATCACCGAAACGCACCTAAAACCGGAGGTGAAAGTCAACATCCTGAACTTTTGCATCGTGTGGCCACCGTTCTTCCCTACAACATCAATTGTCGTATGCTGCCAAGCTTCCAGCTGAGTATGATTGAGGCCATCGGTGTCGAAATGACCACTTCCGTCGGCACAATAACGCTCATCGCGGTGTACTGTCCAACGTAAGCCAAAGCCGGCGATGCATCATCGGCTGCCCTTCGAAGGGACATCGTCAATATTATGCGCCAGTATATCTACGCCGGCGACCTGAATGCCAAACATCATGCCTGGGGCAACATTCGCGGCAATCAAAACGGCACCATCTGGAGCAACGACATGGAGGAAGGCCACTACACGATCCTGAGCCCGGATTCCCCTACTCGTCTGAGTCGGTCCGGTGTCCACGCAATCCTTGACCTATACATAACCAACATGAACGACCACTTCCCGCAGCCGGTCGTCTACCAGGAGCTCGGATCACTACCCGGTGGTGGCGGAAGTGGGCTCCTCGGTCAATCGGCATCAGCAGTTCCGGCGAAACTACCACCGAGTCGACTGGGGCCGGTTGCGTGGGCAACAACGTCGACAACGAGGCGCGGCCGGAAACGCCTAAAACAATCGATCGACAGCTGCGTTCCATCGAGGAGGCGATCTCGGTGGCCCGGGAACAACATGTACCGACGGGTCGGCAGGTAAGCAACTCCCTTAACATCGATACACTCACCAAATATTTGATTCTATTGCGGAATGTCACTCGCAGGCAATTTCAGCGTACTGGACTGGCTGAGCTTAAGGCAGGCTGCAATCGAATCTCAAAAATGATCAAGGCCAGAATGGCGGACCTCAAATATAACGACTTCTCGAATAAGATCTGCACTCTCCCAGATTATGCTAAGCTGTTCTGGAAAATGACCAAAATACTAAAATCCAAGCCTCGGCCCATTCCATCTTTAATCCCAATAGATAATAATGGCTCTAAGGATCGCTTGAAAACTTCGGCAACATCCATTTGATTCCCAACGACTTTTCGGAGAAGTTGGAGATCTCAGCTGGCGAATTGACGGCCTAGGCCCCAGGCTTCGACAGCATCCTGAATCTCGAGCTCAAACATATGAATGCTCCGTTCTTTGAGCACCTCTCGTTGATCTTTAATCAGTGTCTCTTGCTCAGCTACTTCCCATCGCCCTGGAAGTCAGCGAAAGTCATCCCCATCCGGAAGCCTGGGAACGATCCTTCTTCCCCCAAAAGTTATCGTCTCAACGTCCAACGTTACCAACGTCCTCAGACGGAACAAGTTTGTCTCTAAAACATCCGCCATGGCCTTACTTGATGTCGAGAAGGCGTTCGACAATGCATGGCATGATGCCCTGGTGTACAAACAACTACGCTACAATCTTCCCAGCTACCTGGTGAAAATCATCAAAATTATCTGTCGACAAGGACATTCCGGGTCTCTATCAGCGGAGCGAGTTCCAATGCGCACAAAATCATAGCAGACGTCCTCCAGGGTTAGGGTGGTCGGTATTGGTCATTTTTAACAAATACCGGTATTCGGTATTTGGTGGAGTCAATACCGGTAATACCGGTAAAATACCGGTTTTTGTGAAAATTTCAGGTATCAAATGAAAAACTTTTGATTTGGACTTTTGGATGAAAAACAATGTTTGTTGAAAAACTTCGAATGTTCAAATCATTGTTTGTTGAGCTGGGCAAAGCCAAAGTTAAGTAATCAATTGGTTTAGTAATTAACATACTGATTGACTCATCTCCCAATCCCCATTGGATTTTGTTGGCAATGTTATCTGAGAATCCCCTCTTTGGTTCAACCGAAGTTGGACGAATGGTTCCAAAACCGTCAACAATCAATGTGAAGTACTTACCCTTAATCCCTTCAGAGGCATCTTCTTCGTACCGATCCTCAGGAATTGTCGTTGTATCAGTTTCAACGATCGCATCAGGAATGATTAGACGCTTCAATATATTGTCCGCTTTCTTGATCAAAGTACCTAGCTTTAGATGTCTTGAAGAAAATCGTTTCTGATCAATTGCATTACGGCAGAATTATTCAAGAATGCAAAAAGATCGCGCAGAATTTACGGCAGAGCAGTTCCACAACAGCTTGAACAGGTTCGGGAGCTTAAATTATTTCTCCACCCGCCAAAAAATCATCACCGAATTTTGATTCGGATTAAAGCTTCAGTTCATAGATCCATTTAAGCATAGATAACATGCTATTCCAGCGTGCTATGAGATCAGCCACTGATTCAAATTCTTTTCCGAATTCAGAATGGACATATTTGTGCAACAAATCGTTTTTAACATTTTTCTGAGAAACACTATTATGGCTCAGTGATGAAATCTTGTAATAAGAAAAATCACTTGAATGAAGAATAAAAAACTACTATGGCAAAAACTACTGTAGGTGAATTTTGTCAATGATGCTTACTTAGGCAAAGGTTCATTCATGCACCCAACTGGCGGTTGTTCGATTCTCTAACAATTCTGTATGGGAATATACTAAAACCTGTATGCGAAATCGTTAGATTTTTATACAAAAAATGTAAGCGCTCAAACAAAGCTTTATAACAATTTCGCATATGCCGATTTCTTATACAGGTTTTGGTAGATTCTTATACAGAATTATACTATACAGAATACAAAAAATCTAACAACCGTCGATTGAGTGTGCGCACATTTAATTGTTGTATTTTTTGCACGATGAGTCTTTACTACTTGTAATCGAATATCTCTCCCATCTATGCTTGATTTCCTATTTATATGGGACAGATATGCGATTACATGCAGTTTAGTTGGTATATGTAGGTGAAAACTATTCGAGATTTTTGAGTCTGACAGTAAACTTTGAAATACCGAAAATACCGGTATATTCCGTCTCTAAAACCGGTATTTTCGGTATCCAAAATTGGCCGGTAATACCGGTATTACCGGTTTCGGTACTACCGGTTAGACCACCCTATCCAGGGTAGAATCCTAGGGCCCATGCTTCCCCAGAACCTCCAGAAGACGGCATTCTGTCTCTGTTCACAGATGACACCTCCATCGTCTACAACGGTAGAGTGATCAGAGCGCTAGTGACAAAACTCCAACGAGGCCTGGATGCTCTCACCAGCTGGAAGATCTGTATCAACGCGGCGAAGACCCAGGTCATCATTTTCCCCCACTCTAAATCCCTTAAACATGTTCCGCCTGGGGACTGTAAAATCATCCTCAATGGCACGACTGTGGAAAGGGCCAATGAGGCCGACTACCTAGGCTTGAGCCTCGACAGCAAGCTTATTTTCAGGCAACAGGTTGACAAGACGGTGACGAAGTGTAACGTCTTGTTGAAACTACTGTCGTCATTGTCCCTAAAAAATAAGCTGGCTATCTACAAGCAAATCATCCTCCCTGTGATCGAATACGGCCTCAAACTTCAACGGGTCCAAAACAAATTCCTGAGGATGATCCTCAACACCCCTCTCAGGACAAGAACATCTAAGGTCTACCGTCTGGCCGGGATAAAAACCTTACATGAACGCTTTGGTGAGTGTAAAGAAAAGTTTAGGGTCCGTTGCTTGCATTCGGATCAGGCTCCAATTAGGGCGCTAGTTCCAATCTAGGTTATTAAATTCTCAATGTAAATATTAGTGTACATAGTAGTTAGGCTATGAAATTTAAAACAAAAACACAGTGCCTCTTCAAGGCCATTGTGTTGAATTTAACTTTAAAATAATTAAGTAAATATGAAAAAACTATATAATAATAAAGATGAAGGGCCAAAGCGTCCAAACACTTTGAATGTATAATTATTGTTGAACAAAAATTGACATGAAATAAAAATGAATTAAAAAAAAACTTAGTGAATCCTGAAAGAATATCTTTCATAACTAACTTAACTTTCGGATTGGCTTTCAGTCACGGGTAATAGCGTTGACAGTTTCACTTCATCGTCGACGTTTCGATCCGGGCATGGGATCTTCTGCAGGGCTACATGGCAGTCAATTTGTTAATTACCGCTACTTTTTTACGGAGATTTATCCTGTTTAGTTTCATGGAAAAGGGTTCTGGTCACATTGACAAAAAATAAAGATCACTTTAAAATTGTTCACTCTCTTTTTGTCACACACTATATTGGGTGTTTTACAGCCTGGAGGATGAGCGATTACGATTACGAATCGGGGCTGTCCACACACTTAAATCATTTCACAGATTTGTTCGGTAATTGTTTCACCGATTGTCTGCGGTATTTTCCTTTGTTCAACTGTCAAAACCACCAAAAAATCTGTTCTGCTGTTGAGATTTCGTTGAAATTTTACAGAAATCTGCGATTTATTTTAAGTGTGCATATACCACGTGGACCAGTTTTGGTCAGATTTAGAAACCCCCTCCCCAAGCGTGGACATTTGCTCATATAAATTTTCAAAACTTTGTATGGACCATGGACAATCGACATACTCCCCCTCCCCCCTAAACTGTCCACGTGGTATGTGGACAGCCCCATCGAAAAACAACAAATTACCGAATTACTCAACTAAGATTCCAATAAAATTCCGGCGAGTGCGGCGAGTGTAGAGGTCTTCTCGGCTTGCACTGGGCGAGTGATTGTATCGTCAATTCCATCCCATCCTCATTAAACTATGGGGATGTGGCCAGCGCCGTAATCCACCAGTTAAGAACACACACTAGAGCTCTCGGAATTTACACATCCATTGGTTCCCCGTGAAATTGCGATTGCTCTGGTCAATCACGGAGTAGCAACTACGAAATACACGGTCGGCCATCATGCTCATGTTTAAATGTCCGTTTCAGCCGAACGACCATTTCGGCCAAATGACTGGCCGTATTTTGCTTTTAAACAACGCTTGGTTAAGGTGAAGCGTTGTGACACTCAAATTTCTATGTAATTGTGTCATAAAAATCATTAACCCTGGATTTGTAGTGGTGGAAACTTCCAATTCCAATTAAGTAAGCATACACTTGGGATTCATTTTTTGTTAACATCCGACAACAGTAAAAATTGCTCGCATTCGGAAGAATTCAGCCCAATTTAGACGCAGTATTAATCAATACAATCTAAGTATCCCAAGTAACATTTCAAGTTTTATTCCGCTCTTGGAATGGTTTTCAAGATCAATTTATAAGATCTAATAATAAAACCAAATAATACACGGCAACCTTCTGCCAACCTTCAGCAACCACTATAAGAGTAAGATATTGCCAAGTGGCCCTCTCCAGATAACCACTATAAACCTTTTATAAGAGCATTTAGAAACCCTTTTTAAACCAGCTGCAAAAAATGGAATTTGGGTACGGCAGCTGTCAAAATGTTGCTCTGAAAAAAGAGAAACAAAACTTTGCAGAAAAATAATAACAAAATGGATTGTTGGTGGAAGTTATGATGATGACAGCAAAATAATATTTTTTTCAGGTTGTTTTTTTTTCTATTCAGTACAATTGAAAGGAAGTGCGCGTCTAATTTTATGGTTAAAGCTGGTGAAAAAATAAGGTTGAACACCACGCGCCGGCAGTATAACGTAGTTCAGGGAAATAAATCGAAAATATTCATTATCACAACATCAATAATGTCCACTAAATCGATTAGTATTTTTGCCCAAATTAATAATGAATAAAATTATTTAGCAGAAAAAGTATGATACACGGTGAGAATGTCGTTAAATCATGAATTTCAATGAAATAATTCACTGACTGCGAAATGCTACTTAATTTTCAATATGGCCATCATGGAATTTGATCAGAAAATTTTCGCTTTTATTAGACACCGTCATAAACTCTTAGCAATGCAAACATTCTTATGGGGGTTATTCATTTGACCACATTATGACCAAAAATTTATGCTTTATTCAAGCGTTGAGAATTGGATTTATTACGCTCTTTATCACAACCATAGATCTGTTCATGGTCAATAGGCATTTGACGTTTGAAGCTTTTTTCAGCACATTTATGAGAGGTTTATTGATAGCAATAAGAGCGCCAATAAAACTGAGGAATTAGCTTGGTGATTGCTGTCATAAGTCATAAGCAATAAGAATTAGAAAAATCCAAGAAGCATGGAAATTGTTACTTGGGATGGGATTAACTGATGGAATTTAACAGAAAAGCATCAGTTTTTCTTTGGTTTAGGTGAATATTTATGAATTATGTTTTCACGATGCTGGCTGTTTATGTTTACATAAACAGCTGCTCAAACGCACTAATAACAAGATCATTTTTGCTCCGAGTTTTGAATTTTTTTTTGTTGAAACCGGCGACGTCGTTGGCATGGTGAGTATTTGTGTTACTGGGTGGAATTTTAGCGCGAACTAGATTTACTTTTTTTAGTGAGAAGATGGTTAGGTAGGGGAAGAGGCCCCAAAACGCCCCCCCTCCCTCTCGAGGCAAAACGCCTTTTGTGGTTTCCCTCATATTTACCGTCATTAGGATAGCCATAATAAAATTAGATCTAAAGTTAGGCGAAAAAGGTTTTAAAACAGTGTATGGGAAGGTCGAAAAAACCGATAGCTAGTTGAATCCATTCAAAAAATGTCAAAAATCTCAATCATATTGATAATATTCACATTGAAAAAAGTGGTGATATTCTGTTGCCGGAAAACTCATGACGTAAAACGCCTTTTAGCTGGCAGCTTCTAGGGAACAAAGCACCATGCGTCGGCGAATCAGCATTCTGGTATGGATAGTGCGTGGAGACGCAAGTACTATTCTGGGCGCACATGGATCTTTTCCAACAAGTTCGCCCTGTCACAAGAGATTCTGTCAAGAGAATCTTGTTGTCACATATTGCAAAGTTTTCAAGTCGTGCGGTTGTATTGAATATCTAGGGGGTCTTGAAAAAAGATTAAGTGTTCTCAAGTGAACGGTGAGTAATATAAGTTCAACGGTAAAATAATAACTGCATCATGTGCAAAGGAACGGTTTCCATTCGATTAAGATAAGTAACGCCGGGTATTTATTCATACCCCCTCGATGTGTTCGATACAACCGAAAAACGAATTTGAAATTACTTGTACATATATGCATTAGGGTGTCCCAAAATTGGACCAAGTCTGGGATTTTGGGGGCTCAACCTTCAAATGAAAGCTTAGGGTATAACAAAAGAAAAATTGTTCTACGACAACTCTGGGAAATGACGTTTAGGGGTGGCCCTGACGTGTTTTATGAAAAAAGTGCATTTTTTATAGGTAACATCGAAAATACCGGTATATCGGACAGAAATTCGATAAAACCCATCCATTTTATATTTTTACATTCAACTTAGGGTCTATACTTTATGGTAAAACTTTGATACCGCATGTTTTAGGTCTATATATTTTTCACTGATGCTTTAAATACCCAAAAATGATAATTTTTCTTAATATTTTTTTATTAATGCATCCAAAACGGGTATCAATCATGATGCTTTCGAAACTAGATATTCATAGAAAGATGGGGAATTTTATAACGAATATTTAGCTAAAAAGAGCAACCTTCTATCTCTATCCGTTTAAAAGTTATTCACGATTTACTGCAGCTTGGAAAAAGACTTTTTGAAATTTCGGATCATAATACCTGGATCATGTTTAAGTAAAGAAACGCCTACTTTTCCATACCTACCAAATGAGTGCTTCAATAACCAATCTAGTATTCATATGAGTAGCATAAAATTGATTTTGATACTTATTTGAGTGTTATAATGGAAACCCAACGATGGACCAGCAGTAACATGACTGACTACAAATTGTTCAGTTAGTCTGGGTGAGTACTCAAATAGATTGATGAATATGGTTTCAAAACTACCCATAGGTAGGTTCAGCTATCGTTTCATGGTTTGGTGAGCTGTGCAATGTTTCACGATAACATGGAAATTAATTGTTTTCTGACCAACTTGATTTTTTAACCAGCACGATCATGTGAAGTTAATCCGGCTGGATCATTTTGGTCCCGATTTATCGATGCAATCAATTTATCATTGTATTCAGTATTGGTAGGCAAAATAGTTCGTAATTAGTGTAGATTGTTCATATTTCCAGAGATTACGTAGATGGTAGATGCCAAATATTTCAAAATGCATTATAAAATAATAATGATAATAGTAATTTGTGTAACTAGTTGCAAAAAGATGATTTAATCAGCATGGTTGTACGTTTATCCAACGAGGCTTGCCGCATGAGATAAATACTACGAGTGCTGATAAAATCGAGTTTTGCAATTAGTTGCACACACTATTTTTTGCAATGGCGTAAAATGAGCTTCCATATGGCGTAAAATATGACAAATCGATATCAAAATGATCTAGTTGGATTTGCTTCACATGATCGTTCTTGCAAAAAACCAAGATGGTCACAAAACAACTAATTTCCATGTTATCGAGAAACATTGCACAGCTCGACAAACCATGACACGAAAACTGAACCTACCTATGGGTAGTTTTGAAACCATATTCATCAATCTATTTGAGCACTCACCCAGACTAACTGAACAATTTGTAGTCAGTCATGTTACTGCTGGTCCATCGTTGGGTTTCTATTATAACACTCGAATAAGTATTAAAATCAATTTTATGCAACTCATATGAATACTATATTGGTTATTAAAGCGCTCATTTGGTTGGTATGGAAAAGTAGGCGTTTTTTTACTTAAACATGATCCAGGTATTATGATCCGAAATTTCAAAGTCTTTTTCCAAGCTGCAGTAAATCGCGAATAACTTTTAAACGGATAGAGATAGAAGGTTGCTATTTTTAGCAAAATATTCGTTATAAAATTCCCCATCCTTCTATGTATATCTAGTTTCGAAAGCATTATGATGGATACCCGTTTTGGATGCATTATTAAAAAAATATTAAGAAAAATTCATCATTTTTGGGCATTTAAAGCATCAGTGAAAAATATATAGACCTAAAACATGCGGTATCAAAGTTTTACCATAAAGTATAGACCCTAAGTTAAATGTAAAAATATAAAATGGATGGGTTTCACCGAATTTCTTTCCGATATACCGGTATTTTCGATGTTACCTACAAAAAATGCACTTTTTTCATAAAACGCGTCGGGGCCACCCCTAAACGTCATTTCCCAGAGTTGTCGTAGAACAATTTTTCTTTTGTTTTACCCTAAGCTTTCATTTGAAGGTTGAGCCCCAAAAATCCCAGACTTTGTCCAATTTTGGGACACCCTAATATGCATACACTCAGGCAAATGAACATACGAAATACATAAGACAAAACTTATGAATCTACAAGATTGCTGAAATTGGTTGAAACATAAGTCCCTCATGCTTTTCATATTGAGAGCTTTAGACTTCATTATTGGGACGTATGTTGTTTATTCGTTGCATGTAATGAATTTCATAAGGCACCTTTTGGTACTTTGTTCAAAGCTAAAATGAAAAAAATCATAATGCATTTTATGAAAAACATCATGCTCATTTTATTTACCCTAATCGGAAGAAAGAAGCTTCTTCCAAGAGAATCATGTTCTCAGATATTGCAAAGTATTCAAGTCGTGCGGCTGAATTTGACGTCGAGGCGGTTTGAAGAAAAGATAAAGTGGAAGTGTTCTCAAAGTGTTCAACGGTGAAATAACAATTGCACTTACATGTGCATGTGCAAAGTATCAGTTTTAATTCGAATAAGATACATATTTTTTTCTTCGAATGTAGATTTTGAAACGCGTCCGACACCGCTCACTTATTCATACCCCCTCGATGTCCTCGATTAAGCCGAAACGCGAATTTGAAATCACGCATAACCATGAATGAATCAAATATTTTAATTACATATTTAATTTTCTGCTATTAAGCACATGGTCTAAATTCGAGAAAATTTTCAATATGCTCAATTTAGGAATTCATAATGCAGCATTATGGATCGATAATATATTGGAAAATGCAATAATAAATTCATAAATTCGCATTATGAATTTATTAAGATATTTCATAAGAATTACGAAATTCATAAGGCGTGATTATGGGCTCCAAATGCTACTTCTGCAATTCATAAGGTAGAGGTTATGGATTTATTCATGTCTGGCGTACAGCGTTCATAATGCTTCGTTGTAATTTCATAAATCAGACTTAAGAAAATGTTATGTTTTGTATTGACCATGACAATTTATTTCATAACGAGTCCTTTTGAATTTTAAACCCAAAACTTGTGGCAAATTTCCAAAAGGCAGAATTATGATATTCGAAAGCCAATTTGCCTGAGTGTAACAATGAATGAACCAAATTTTTTAATATCTGACATTCAACACGTGCTCATAATTCAACAAATTTTCAATGTACTCAATTTAGAAATTCATAATGCAGCATTATGAATCGATTAATATATATTAAATTGCTATAACGAATTCATAAATCTGCATTATGAATTAATTAAGATGCTTCCTTAAAATTACGAAATTCATAAGGCGTGGTTATGGCCTCCAAATGCTACTTCCGTAATTCATAAGGCAGAGTTATGGATTTATTTGTGTCTAGCGTACAGGTTCATAATGCTTCATTGTGATTTCATAAATGTGCCTTAAGAAAATGTTATGTTTTGTATTGACCATGAAAATTTATTTCATAATGCGTCCTTTTGAATTTTAAATCTAAAACTTGTGGCAAATATCCAAAAGGCAGTATTATGATATTCGATAGCCAATTTGCCTGAGTGATAAGTATGCAGGAAGTATCCACGGTCTGCATTTCTTTCTGCGGGACTACCAGGATTGCAGAAGTCAACGTACGATCGCACATATATGTACATATATGTATCCTATAGGAGTACGCAGTGTAAAAGCGTGGCCAAAACTATGCCAATCCTTTTGTCGGCTGTAAATGAAATTGAATTAACAGCAAAGCGTATTTTTTGTTTTTGTGCTCTTTGCATTAAACTAGTAGTGAAGTATGACCAGCGGCGGCGTCAGTTGTTGTTATTAGGTAGAGCACCACTTGGCGTAAGAACGCTGCCTTTAGGAACTACAGCGTGCTTGCGACGAGTGGTGTCCTCCTCTGACTCTGTCAATGAGTATGATTTTTAAGTTATTTTCATTCTTTTATTATTACTTACTGAGATTTCCGATAATGTGTTTCGTTTGTTCACTTTGACTATATAAGTTTGTCATCGGATAATGTTAAAGTCCCTGGATAATGTATTGATATTACAATCAATGGAGAAGATCAGATAAATTTGTTGCACTTCAACCGCTTTAATTCTTAACAACCTTTTACATCCGAAAAATGTGTATGCTTTTCATCAAAGTCCAGCTTTGTCGCTCAAAATTATAAATATTTATTTTTTTCGCCTAGCTTTTCTTAGAAAACTTCACTATATTCAAATAAAAACAACTCACGATTGCGTGAGGATGCGTGAAATATGTTTCGTGGAGCTTATTGAGGAAACTCCAATCTTTCTAACGCTGCCAATTTTGTTGCTTGATCGGGTTTGGAACCTAATCAAAAGTTTAATTTTGTAAAACATATTATTGTAGAAAAGGTATAAAAAAGCTAGCAATTAATATCATCATTATGGATCACCTAAAAACAATTTTAGATCGAATCATGCTTGGAAACAATTGTACATTAGAGTGATTCAAATTTTGACTTTTTTTGCACCCCGATGCTTAAACGATTGCATTTGCCATTTAAATAAACCTCTTAAATTTTTAACAAATTTGGATGTAATTTGATTGTGCACACGTCATTTCAAGTTTGTATGAAAATTACTATGGAAATCGCCATTGATGTAAAAGATCGTTCGGTGAGGTTGCCCATGAACTATTTGAATACAATTAACGCGTCGACATAGAACACTTCCTAAGCTGAAAGACAGTTGTTGTTGTGAAGCGATTTGACGATTTGAAGTGCTCACTCAAATTACAACCAAATTAGATAGAAATTTAGGTTAAAATTGTTAAAATAGCAAATGTAATCGTTTAAGCACAGGAGAGCGAAAATGTCAAAATTTGAATCAGTCTATTGTACATACCCTCATTATTGGTACCTATATTAATTTTCATATTAAAAATCAATAAAAACCCAGAAAACACGATAAAAAATGATTTTTTTTTAATGGACAATCGCGATAAAACTAGCATGTAAATTATGGTGAAGCTTTGGCAGCCAGCATTGCTCACAAGTAATCAATATTGATCCAAAAACCCAGGGCAAGTTAGTATTACTATCTGAAAGTACAAAAACAAAAAAATAATATGGAGATATCTAAAAATATTGTATTCGACTTTTAACCAGAATTTGGGCTAAAATACTTCTTAGTGGATCGGTCCAGACGGTTTGACTGGCATTCGAAAGCGGGCTTGAACATGCGGGAAGATATCCACTGTACCAAGAAAACAAAGGAAATTATTTCTAGACCAACATTTGAAAAGGGCGTAACAGCCAAAAATTATTTCTTCTTATTCTTTGTCTACATATATAGCTATATATGTGGACAAAGAATCAGAAAGAATAAATTTTGGCTGTTACGCCCTTTTCAAATGTTGGTCTAGATTTACAATATTTCGGACGTTTTCACCTGTTTTGTTCGGAACTTTAAATGGGCACGTAAGGTCCTTCGATTCATATCGTCACCAAAATAAACCTTCGCTCGCTTTCAAAATTTGCTTCTATATACAGGACAGAACGGAACTATTAAAATTATATTTTCACCTTAGTTTACCATAGAAAATCTTTCAACACAGCGTAACACTTTCTGTTTCGAAATTTTAATATGACACGCGGTATAGTCACAGCTAATAACGATGGGATATAGTTAATTCACGTATTCACATCGAATCCAACTTTCGCAACATTCAATAATAATTAGAAAAAAATTCTCTCTCATCACACCATGTGTATCGGCACTAAACAACAGTAAACAACAGTTGATTGCTCTGAATCGCAAACTTCTACGTTTATTTGCCGTACTGAGTCGGATTTGCTTCTGTAGCGACATTAGGTGCTGTTCACAAAATACGTAACGCTAGAGGGGGGAGGGCGTAGGGTTAGGAAAATGTCACAAAATGTCATGACTCATTAGATTGCTCAAAGAATCCTAGAATTTTGTCTAACAGATATTTGGTTAAATATATGTTTTAAAATATGTGAGTCATGTGAGCGAAATTGCCAAAATGTCACGGAATGTCATTTGACACTAATTTGGCTCTCACGTCGCCAACTTGGATCATTGATCTGATAGCAAAAGTAAGAGAATTCTTCAAGATTGGGGGCTACATGTTCATAAAAAATATACAATTGTAAATAACTTGTGAAAAATTAATTAGTAAATTAGTCCCATGACATCGAAATGACATTTCCCAGCCGAGCGTTACGATCTATAAGAATAAAAAAGTCTCTCTTACGAAATGTGTTACGAGGGGGAAGGTGAGGGCCCAAAACTGCCAGCTTTAGCGTTACATAATTTGTGAACGAACCCATAGCCGCTCGTTTGCTATTCTAACGTGGTATAAGCAACGATAACAAAGGCGCTTGATGGCTTTCCACTTTGAGATCATTCATTCCGAACTGTTCAAAAAAAAAATTTCAGATTTTGAACAATGGTATAAGATCATTTAGGCGTTTTAGGTTCAGAAACAACTCGAAATGTGAATAACAGTTGAATTTTTTTTTCTCTGCGACTTATGTTATGACACCGAAATAGTATTTCTCAACACTGGTTTGGAGACTTCACATTACTCGAAAAAACAATAATATCTTGAAACAATAATTAAACTCTTATCTTCATTGTTTGAAAAAAACACCCCTGCTTACAGGCTGGCGCTGGATGGACAACCACACACGATGTATAACTCACCATAGTTTCCTGGTAATTTAATCACTTGGACTTACCTGTAAATAGAGAAATGCAATAGAAAACGATTAATTATTCTAGCAAGCAATTTTGGAAGCATCTTGATTCAGTTCAACTTCCCAAACCTTATACCCATACAGTTAGCGTCTTAGTGAATGCGATGAGGAACAAAATTCGACGGACAGAGCCAGGATGCTCGTCGACATTGCCAAGAGAAATGAACGACACTTCACTCAATAATGCTTTCGAAAGCACTTCACATACCTGGAACGCATCGTACATTGCGCCCGTAAAGGCAGAAATCTGACTGTGCTGAATCCTGAACACGGACGGGCTCCGGTAGCAACCGACGTACCGAACTTGTCCCAAACAACACCTTCTACTGATCGGTGATGTTGTTGCTGCTGCTGTCGGTTGACTCGCTTGCTTCGTACCATACCGTATAGTATCAGCAGCAGTGCCGTGAAGCCAAAGTTGGGGAGCTGTTGTCATAATGAAGCAATTAATTTATCTCTGGTGCATTTCGCTCCGACACGACCAGTGAAACCTTATGCTGTCCTCCCCCCAGCCCGGTTATTGCTTCAGAGAGGTGGTAGACAGGACTCAGTCCTTCGCCTTGTGCAAGGCATTAGTTTTCATCATCTGCATCATAGTCTTTGGTGCTATACACTGTTCGGGTTCATTTGTATGTAGAGCAGTTGTGACAAAAATAGATGCGTCCGATAGTAAAAGGATTTTTTTCTTATAAAAATGTAAAATTTAGAACATCTAACAATCCCCAAACTGCACACTGTAGAAGATCTTAATTTATGGAATTAAATGGGATAGTACTAACTCCACTTGACAAATGAAAACATACTGCAAAAGGCATTTCATTTCTAAAAATCATTGTAGTCCCTCCTGAATTTGAATCTACATTTATCAATTTTGTTGAAATAAGTTGAAATTTTCTAACATGTTGGAGTTGTTCACGAAGCTACCATCATTTTTGTTGCAGCGCACCAGAAAATCAACGATAAATGGATGAAAGTTGAGTCTTTCTCTCACTCGATTTGAATTAGGTTCAATCTTTTGAACAAGCAGCAGCCTGCGAGTAGCTATACGATTAGCGTGTAGCAAAGACTATCAAGTTTTAGTACACAATGCAATATTCGCGGCGTTTAGACAGAGCAGTTTTGAGTTTTTGGCTAAGCGAGAGTGTATATTGGCTTTGTCTTTCGAGAATGCAGTTATTTAGTAGGATTTAAGTTAGTCAAAACGAAGACGTAAAAGTGAAATGTGTTTGATTATTAAATTTGCTGACATTTTTGGCTTTTAAAGTTCAATGGCTATGGCTAGGAGATTTGAATCTTAAGCCTTCAAGGCTTGGTTTTTAAAAGTCTCGCGCCTTAGTTTAGATACTCTTTGGTCTTTAGATCTTTTTTAGATGTCGATAGATTGAATTGTACCGTCATTCACATGCATCCTACCATAGATGGTAGGCATCATGATATTCAAAATTGATTTTGAAAAGAAAGGAAAATAATTGTTGCTTTGTCTGTCAATATTTTTTATTCAGACGTAAATCGGAACTAGAAATACAACTTCTTCCCCTCCTTGATTTCCGGGTAGTTACAATTAACCCCAACAACGCTATCGATAACCCGCTACAAATCACCAGTTAACCAATGTTACAGAAACTTTCGATTGGCAATCAATAGCACTTGATCCGGCAACAGCAAAGTAGCCTCTCGTAGCACAGTTCCCATTGCTATAAATAACCGCCCTGATGAAGCCCGAGTAATCAAGCACATCACTCGGTGCGCACACATCATTACTGCCATGTTGTCGGTTTTCGGTTGCCATCGGATCCATGTTATTCGATAAAACTGATTGTCGTTTTATTGCGTTTTCTCGGAACGCCAGTCACCCTCAGGATTACGTTAGGCAGTCTCTCGGTGGTATGTTCTCAATCCCTGGAACACACATTTCTCGTCACATCCGGGGACCGTTCAACAGCTAACCATTTTTCTCAGCAAATCAGTCCGTCGAACGCAAAAATATCCGAGTAACGGCTTCTTTGCCGTTTTGGATAATCATTTTTATGTTCATGTAAGTGTGTGCGTCATGTTTATATGTATGTATTGTGACTAATAGACCTGACATGTGTACCAAGTTAGGGACTATAATAAAGCAAATCCAACGATTTGCCATATAGCTTCAACGAACCGAAAGCCAACCGTCAGATACGAGAAGCATGATTGACAACATATTGGAAAATTCCTAGAAAACGAAATGAAGTTTTCCAATTATCCTCACAGTTAGACACAGATCGGGAATCGAGCACACGTGATGTGGGCGGGGGGAAAAACTCATATTCTGAGAAATTCATGCTTCTTGGCTAATATTGGTCAGGATAAATTGAATTGTTTGGAGAAAATCGCGTATGAATCTGAATTACATATCTAGTAAGCATGAAAACATAGAAAAAAATCTTCGAACGAATGTCCCAAGCTTGTTCCGTTTTTTACAACAATCTAAAAGATTGGTTAGAAACGATCCTTATATTCCTCCTATCGAAGCTAGTGTGGGTGATGGGCAGCTAGACGAGGGTACTTCGTTGAATTTGCCCTCTGCTGCAAAGAACAGCTCGTTCCATGGCCTCGCTCTACAACATCTCGAATCACTGTTCGCAGTTCGAAGGCGGAAGTTTCATTCCGGCAGGAATATGCGGGTTTTCCTTCACTCTTTCCCCCGTTGTGCCACATGCGGAAGGAAAAGCTTCAACATATTTTTAGCAACGCACACAGCTCACTACGCTGCTGTCACCATCATCGATAGATGTCGTTAGTCATGTTAGTCTGTTGTTTAATAGTTGTCCGCAGACCCACAGCAGTAGTGGGTGGGAATGCTGTCTGTGCTTCCGAGCTGTTGAGATGAACATCCATTTTATGTTAGCTATACATTGTAATAGCTGGGTGTTGCTATTGCTATTGATTGTCATGTAGGTTGCGGTTATTGGGACGGCGCCGGTTCTACGGTGCGGAGGTGGCAAATGCTTTGATTGTAGCTTACGAGTTGTTCGACAAGGATTGGTTTTCCAAGAACATCCCTCCGATAGAATGCTGGAAAACCCTGGGTTGGCATGTTGCTTCTCCACAAAGGACATGATGGAATTCTTTTTATTCTGGTTATTTATCGTGTTAGGCTCTTACGTTGCTTTGCGCATTATTCGATATTTTCCTCAAGAGTGTAAATACTTTTCAGGCCTAAATTGAATCACTTAGGAACAAAAAAGATGCTCCAAAGATTTGGTTCACCCACACGATATACAAACAGTGCATCACTTTTTAGATATGACAATTGGTTTATTTATACAACGTAACGATCTGTCATTATTTCGTAATATTTATTATCCTGGCGATCCACAGGCGAATCAGGCGAATATGACGGACTGAAGTTGGCACGGAATAATGGCCTGGGTCCATTGATACTCCGGATGGTCGCTTTCTAGCGCAGTGATGGCACTGGCGAAGTCCTTAGAAATTAGGATCGGTTCATCAAAGAGAGTGGTAGATCTTTGTTGAGTAACGATCTTCGCATGGCTTCCGAGTTGTTTCCTTTTTTGAAGCGCATCGCGACGTTAGCTTTAGGGGAGTTCCAGCTCCTAGGTCCAAGTCAGTGGACCTACTTGTTTATGACTGACTGACGCCTGTCATCGTGTGAAGAATCCGGTCCCCTTGGATGTGGTTTCCGGATGTTATTGTTCTTGATTTTATTGTTTCTTTGACAGATACGTATTTCGACCTCAACAGTAAGCCCGTCTTCAGTGTCTCGTACTTGACTCGAGTCTGGTTTGGCCGAAAGGGTCATTTGGCCAAAAAAGTCATTTGGCTGAAAAGGTCATTTGGCCGAATGTATAATTTGCCGCCTCACATCTCACTTCTCACTGTGCAAAGTGAGAAATAAGAAGTTAGAAGAGATGAGTGAGGAAAGAGGCGTCTCCCTTCTCACTTTTCATCTCATACATCTCACTGTGAAAAGTGAATAGTGAGACGTCCAACTTCTCCCTTCGCACTACTCACTTCTCACTGTAAAAAGTGAAAAGTGAGAAGTAAGTAGTGAGACGTCTCACCTCTCACTTCGCACTTCTAACTTTTTACAGTGACAAGTGGTAAATGAGTAGTGTAGTGAGAAGTAAGACGTCTCACTTTTCAAACCGCATTTCTCACTTTTCAAATGGCCTATTCGGCCCAATGACCTGCTCGGCCAAATGGCCTATTCGGCCAAATGACTTATTCGGAAAAATGACCTATTCGGCCAAATGTCCTGTTCTGCCAAATGTCCTATTCTGCCAAATGACCTATTCGGCCAGGGTTTCGGCCTAATGGTTTGTTCGGCCTAGAGAAATTCGGCCAAACGAACATTTCTCTAAATGACCTTTTATCTAAAATTTAGTCATATTTTATTTGTCTCAAAAGATAGATACGATGTTGCTTTGACAAAGTTTGTCTGTGCATTATTTCTGACAACTTTCCCAAAGACGCCATTTTGTTTCAACCAATTTTGAAAACAATAAGATTTCTACTTTAAAATTTTGCTTTCAGATGAATTAATCAAAAATAATTTATTTTCCAAATTATACCCTGGATGTATGCAACATCTTTGCTGAACATAGTATGCCATTGAAAACACTGACGATCACATATTTCGGGCTTTTAACCACCGCACTGTGAAGCTAGGCTCCAGTTCACATACTTGTTCGTTGTCAATTAGAGCTTGATTAAGATTGATCCTCGATCTGCAGCTGGCTTCAAGTGGTCTGAAGTGATGGGTGATAGATAGTCCTCGGTCAATGGAGACACCGAGGACCTTTACAAGCTTTTGGTTTGGAATCGGCTGTCCATCAATTTTAAGACTGGGCCAGGAAGACTGTGCCTCCCGCTACATACAAGCCTGCGAACACTTTTTCTGACCGATGCGCGTTCGCACCGACGACCACAAGCATGATGTCATTCGTGTAAACAAACATGTATATGTAATGCCATTGAACTATTCATGGCAACCAAAAACAGGGACACTGCTAGAACAGACCACTGCGGGACCCCAGTCTCCTCTGGGTACTTCCTGAAGCCGGAGTTACCGATGAAAACCCGGAAAGACCGATGAGAGAGGGAACTATGTATGAAAGCTAGAATGTACCCAGAGAAGCCCCAGTCCACCAGCTGCTTAAGCATTGAAGGAGTTAAGGTGCGGTTAAAAGTCTTTGCCATATCCACAACAGATCGACGTGCTTCCCCTCACCAACCTCTTGACGACCTTTGATAAACACGAGGTCAGCGAAATGAGTCGGTGACGTCACTGGAAGAAGAATAGGCTTTGGGGATCGAAATGACGTGGTTGGGAAAAACTTGACTAGACCAAGTCTGGTTTACCAGATCGAAAAAAAAACAAACAACATTGGATATCACCTTAGTAAACAACTAATGTCGTTTTCGGTTTTAAACCTGGGTCAGGTCCGACCCCGACTCTGAATAACCGAACGAAAAACGAATCGGGATCGAGTCAGTATGATGGTATTAGTGAGAACTCAAGCCCTATCATCTGTTTTGTTTTCAATTTGCACTTCTATCAGCTGGCAGAAACAGACATATTTTATCTATTGAATTTTGTTATTAGTGTTATTTTTTCTTGTTTTATGAATTATGGGGGAAATCAGACGTTTCTTCTGTTAATCGTTTAATGCCTAAAATGACTATTAATCCATCAATAAATTAATGTGATTAGTAGCTTGTGATGAATGACGACGGAAATGTGGATTGCCGCGAAAGAATTTATGGCAATCTGTTTTTCCCGATAAACTATTATGCTGATTCTATATGGCTTTTTGGGTAACAGTGATTGTATTGCAGTAGATTTGAATTATCAATTACGTCATTGAAATGGAACAGAACAAGAAAATATGAGAACACTTTGTAAAAAATCCAATACAAAATTTATTTAGATTTAATGCCTTTTATTTTAAAACAAAGAATCAAATCGTACAAGAGTTGAACAGCGTTCTTTTTTGCTATTTGCATTCTTTCTGCTATTTTTCTCCCCAGAGGGGACCCTGTGGGATAAATTGCGATTTCGTCAGAACTGCAAAAACCAAATACAGTAGACGTTCGATAACTGCAAGTCATTTAACTGCAATTCGATAGTTGCAACAGTTTTGCAGTTATCGGACCGCTAAACTTCAAACTGATGTCAGACTCAATGACAGCTGCATTGCGCTGCACATTTAGATGCACTTTTATTGCATCTGACGTCGATTGACAACCGTTTGACGTCTAAAATGCGTTGCAGTTATTGAACGGCATTCGTTACCTGAAAAGTAAACATTTTGCAGTTATCGAACGGCTACTGTATGTATACAAAAGAGGCAAATAATTTATCACTACATAATCTAAACAGGAGATTCAACATAATAAATATGAATGGGAATAAATATGTCTTTGTCGGTTTTTTAACGAATTACAATTAAAAACCTTTCTTCCACTCAAAAATTATGCACAATTCGTATGAAAACTGTTCCTAAATTTGTCGAAGGCAACATAGTTGCTAAAGCCTTATAAATGATTAATGCCAGGGTTAATACATTATGTGTATGTTCTTCAAATCCGTAACCTTGAACAAATTATGCACAGAACTGCAATAAAAAAATGGTAAGGACATTTTGGTATAAATAACTTCATAGCGGCAGATACTTTGTCTACGCTATTTTCCCATTTATAGGGCAATTATACCTAAAGTATATGTACGAATACACAACGTAATAGTGAATAAATGCAGCTACCTTCTCGTCACTGCATTTTATAAATCACATTTTCAACAAAATGTTCAACCCTCATTTCATTTATAATGGAGCTACCATCTGAGGTAATCAGCGAAACATATGTTGATATCTGAATCCGATTCACCATCAGAGAAACTTGAAGACAGCACAACATTGAAATAATCAATTTTTGCGTGGAAGACAGCAACAAAATTGATAAATTTAACAAATGAAACAAACGAAATCCTTGTCTTTTACGTTTTCATTTTCCTTTAGCGTAAACATAAACACCAGTTTGACAGTTTGTGTTCGAATGTATTGGTGAATCTAGGTTGGATCTCGATAAATCGGCAGAGCGAACCTCATTCATTTTGGGTCGGATCTGGTGCGGATCGCGATCCAACCTGAACGAATAACCGAACGTTTTGACAGCTGTTAGAGCGGATCCAGTGCAGAACTAGGTTCGACCCAGGAATAACCGAAAACGACATAAATAATTATTTTGAACGAAGTTATGTCAAAGTAAATTACGGATTAGCACAAAGCAGAGTTATCGGTATGATCGCGCGTTTGGTCTGCGTGCACAAGAGAAATAATTTACTCAAACGCACAAAGAAGAACTGTGTGGCCCTAAATGGTCGGAACGAAATTATGACGGCGCCTCCCCGTGGATGCGTGTGCACGCCGCGGAGGTCTGACTGGAAGAGGCAAAATCATGGCTTGCTGCTCGCCGATTGACACGCTGATGTGTGAATCTATTATAACACGCTGAAGGCATTTAACTCAAACCTCAAACCCCACATTTCCCTTCTTCTCTAATTAAAAACCGCAAAAAAAAAATCTTCTAGCATAGGATGCAATGCTTGTTTTTTCTCCTGGGTTATTTAAATGCGACGGAAGCGCACATCGGTTGCTATTGAGCAACCGGTTAACTACATTGAAAACTTCACACCAAAATAAACTTGACTCAACATCATGGTTTTAATACCTGAACAATGATTCAGAGTGTGGGTTCCCAAATTGTGGGCCGCGAAAGATAAAACGTGATTCATACTTTCGTTGGATGATTAGAGAACAACAAATTTTTGAAGCCTTCTTTTGTTTGTCAAATACAATGACAATTTCTTCCAAGAAAAAACATTCCAAATCTTACCCAAATGTAATCCAAAACTAAGCGGCGTTGAACTTCATTACTAAGAAGATTTAAGAACAACCTAATAATGATAGGAAAATTCATGCTAATTCAAATTCAATCCAAATCAAATCCAATCCAAATCTAATTTAAATCCAAACTGAATTCAAATCTAATCCAAATTCAATCTAAATCCAATCCAAATCAAATCCAATCCAATTCCAATCCAAATCCAATCCAAATCTAATCCAAATCCAATCCAAATCCAATCTAATCCAAATCCAATCCAAATCCAATCCAAATCCAATGCAAATCCAATCCAAATCCATTTCAAATCCAATCGAAATCCAATCCAATCCAAATCCAATCGAAATCCAATCCAAATCCAATCCAAATCTATTCCAAATCTAATCCAAATCCAATCCAAATCCAATCCAAATCCAATGCAAATCCAATCCAAATCCATTTCAAATCCAATCCAATCCAAATCCAATCCAAACCAATCCAAACCAATCCAAACCAATCCAAACCAATCCAAACCAATCCAAACCAATCCAAATCAATCCAAACCAATCCAAACCAATCCAAACCAACCAAACCAATCCAAACCAATCCAAACCAATCCAAACCAATCCAAACCAATCCAAACCAATCCAAACCAATCCAAACCAATCCAAATTCAATCCAAACCAATCCAAACCAATCCAAACCAATCCAAACCAATCCAAACCAATCCAAACCAATCCAAACCAATCCAAACCAATCCAAACCAATCCAAACCAATCCAAACCAATCCAAACCAATCCAAACCAATCCAAATCCAATCTAAACCAATCCAAATCAATCCAAACCAACCAAACCAATCCAAACCAATCCAAACCAATTCAAACCAATCCAAATCCAAACAAAATCTAATTAAATCCAAATCCATTCCAAACCAATCCAAACCAATCCAAACCAACCAAACCAATCCAAACCAATCCAACCAATCCAAATCAATCCAAACCAATCCAAATCCAATCCAAATCCAATCCAAATCCAATCCAAATCCAATCCAAACACAATCCAAACACAATCCAAATCCAATCCAAATCCAATCCAAATCCAATCCAAACCAAATCTAATCCAATCCAAATCCAATCAAAATCCAATCCAAATCCAATCCAAATCCAATCCAAATCCAATCCAAATTCAATCCAAATACAATCCAAATCCAATACAAATCCAATCCAAATCCAAATCCAATCCAAATCCAATCGCAGGACTTCGACTTTCCATACTCATCTTGTAGTTTCACAAACTACAATACATTTTTTTGGCTACCTTCCAGACACGCCTTATAGTTTTCTAAACCACAAACCATTTCCACCGATCTTCCAAACACGCATTGTAATTTTGCAAACCACAAACCAATTTCTTACGGTCTTCCAGGCGAGGCTTTAATATTCTTCAAACTACAAACCATTTTTCCAGCGGTCTTTCAGACGGGCCACCACAAATTTCCGACGAGGCATCTTGTTATTTAGCAAACCATAAACCATTTTCCGACGGTCTTCGAGACGCGTCTTGTGATTTAGCAAACCACAAACCATTTTCCGAAGGTCTTCGAGACGCGTCTTGTGGTTCAGCAAACCACAAACCATTTTCCGACGGTCTTCGAGACGCGTCTTGTGATTTAGCAAACCACAAACCATTTTCCGACGGTCTTCAAGATGTGTCTTGTGGTTTAGCAAACCACAAACCATTTTCCGACGGTCTTCGAGGCGCGTCTTGTGGTTTAGCAAACCACAAACCATTTTCCGACGGTCTTCGAGACGCGTCTTGTGATTTAGCAAACCACAAACCATTTTCCGAAGGTCTTCGAGACGCGTCTTGTGATTTAGCAAATCACAAACCATTTTCCGACGGTCTTCGAGACGCGCCTTGTGATTTTGCAAACTAAAATATATCACTCGTCACAATTTAACCACTTGAATTCAACTCACCTCATCAGCGACAGGATCCAAAAAATCGACTGGCAGGATCGCCAAAATGTGTGGCCCTTAATGGCCGGAACGAATTTATGACGGCGCCTCCCCGTGGATACGTGTGCACGCCGCGGAGGTCTGACTGGAGGAGGCAAAATCATGGCTTGCTGCTCGCCGATTGACACGCTGAAGGCATTTTACTCAAACCACACAAGAACCAAGTATTTCGATGATCGCGCGATTGTTCTGCGTCCATAAACAAACTTTAAATGAGCCTTGATTTTTTTCTTTCTTCTTCCTTTCCATTTTACTACTTTCTTCCTTCATATTACTTCTTTCTTCTGCATTATTCCTTCTTCTATTATTGTTTCTCCTTTTTCTTGCTTCCATCTTCCTACACTTTTTCCCTCCTTCTTATTTTTCGTACATTGGCTATTTGAGAACTGGTAATATCTAGAAATGAGGGGCCCTTCTTAGCCGTGCGGTAAGATGCGCGGCTACAAAGCAAGACCATGCTGAGGGTGGCCGGGTTCGATTCCCAGTGCCGGAAAATTTTCGGTTTGGAAACTGTTTCGACTTCCCTGGGCATAAAAATATAATCGTGTTTAGCCTCATGATATACGAATGCAAAAATGGTAACTTGGCTTAGAAACCTCGCAGGTAATAACTGTGGAAGTGCTTAATGAAGCTGCGAGGCGGCTCTGTCCCAGTGTGGGGATGTAATGCCAATAAAAAGAAGAAAAAGAAGAAGAAGAAGAAGAAGAAGGCGACGGATCAGTTCGCTTCTTGCTGGCTGGCGATCACCAGGAATATTCCGTCTGTTGGAGGGGGGATGATGTAGCGTCGCGCTTGGGTGCAAAAATTTAATGCTGGCAGGAAAAATCAAGTCAATCTGGTCTGAACATAAGACTTGAGCAAAAGCACATAAGATCACATCTAGAGCACATTTTTCTTATATAAATTCTAGGATTTGCCTAACCAAGGCACACAAATCTTCAGTCCTGTTTCTACTATCTAACTATTAGAGAAAGAATAATAAATGAAAACTAATTGCATCTAACACCACTATATGAAACATACTTTAGACGATTGATAGAACAAATTAGTTAACGCGGACACTCTCAACTCAGTGGTTGATCACGGACGAAATGATTCCGTGAATCCTCAAATCAAGGAAGATGATCACGAACAGAAGCGAAAATACGTCATTTCCGACCCCCTTCGTGTACGATCGTGACCTTATTGGAACGATGGACACAAAGGTTATACTGCTTTCCCTCTCCCACCTTATCAGATACACAAATGGCCTGGATCTAGGAGAGTTTGGCTAGTTGGTTAATGCCCGTTTGCTTACGTCAAGGGATGTGCTATCCTAAACTATTGGCGCTTTGTAGTTGAGGTGCTTAACAATGTACAACTATTTCTAATATTTACAGAATTTAGTAAGTTTCTTATCACTAAACTAATATCAAATTTATTGACTGCTATAATGTGTAGAACAAAGCACACAAAACGTTCAATATTATCAATGCAGCAGATCATTCCGAATATCCGTATAAATAAAAATATTCCTTACCTTCATCGATGATTCTAAATTGCTTGCAGGACGGAAAATTGTTCGACAGAATGTTGGTTTTACAGAAAAAAAAATCAGAAGATAAGTTTGACCATTATAAACCCAATTCGGTGCAAATACCTTATGAGAATCACAAAAACTATATTTTCATGAATATGAGATGTTTGAAGTGCTCCAAGAACGAGTTCAGACTAAATTATCTACCAGAAAAAAAAACAGAATCTTTTTAATCCCCCTTTCATCAGTATTTACCCATTCAGATTTAATAATCCTGCGCGCGTCACGTAAACCATGAATATTAGATATTCAAAGCTCTCCAAAACGTTCCCGAGTTTAGACTACCAGGTCAATAAGCGCCTTTGCAATGTTCTTATTAACGGAATATATCCGACCCGATGCAGTTAGCATAAGCGAATGACTTAAAGCCGATTTCAATGAATATGAGATTTTCAAAGTACTCCAAAACGGTCTCGAGTTAAGACCAACGTGTTAACCAGAACATCGTTAACCAGCGCATCACGTAAATTCGTGTAATGTAACACACAAGGTTCTCGAAATTAGACCAAAGTATCTATCAGATTGCGGTATGTTGACGAGCCTGTGGTGGCGGCACATGGCGTATGGTATGTGGAGGAGGCGAATGGACTACGAGTTGTATCAGCTGCTGGGAAAGCCATCCAGCATCCGGAGAGCCATCTTATTATCGATAGAAGGATTAAGTAGAAAACATCGGCAAGCTTCGACATAGGTGCACGGATCAAGAAAGCAAGGGCTGCCTTTGCGAGTTTGGAGAAACAGGCAGATAAGTGAACGCAACAAAATTCGAGTTTTCAACTCTATCGTGAAATCTGTGCTGTTATACGCTGGCGAAACATGGTGTGTATCAGTGGAGAACACTCAACGGCTGCATGTGTTCATCAACAGCTGCCTGCGGTCTATAATTCGGGCCTGATGGCCTCACAACTAAATCTCAAACAACGAGCTACATCGTCGATGTCACCAGAGGCCGATAGCAATAGAAATTCGGGATCGGAAGTGGGGCTGGGTCGGCCACACTCTACGTAGGGGCGGAAACGAAATCTGTAAACAAGCATTAGACTGGAACCCAGCGGGACATCGCAGCAGAGGTAGACCCAGAGGCTCTTGGCGGCGAAGCCTTAATAAAGAAATAAAAGTCGACGGAAATCTTATCTGGCAACAGGTTAAAGCGATCGCTGGACGACGCTCAGGATGGAGATCTTTCAAGTCGGCCCTTTGCACCACCGGAGGTGTACAGGATCCATAAGTAAGTAAGTAAGTAAGTCGGCAAGCTTCGTCAAGAGCAAGGTTACACTGATGTTGAATCTGAATGGAATCGCTGGGAATAATATTATTCAAATGAGTGTATTTCCACCTCTCTGGAACCTCTCTACTACTGGTGGCATTACTGCGGTTACAACGACAAATGCCATAATTTGACGAGACGATAATCCTAAATTGCTGACATTATCTCGAACTCACTATTCAGTCTGACGATAACATCCCCAATCTATCGTTGTACGAACGATGGTCCTTTCGGTGCCTTTGTCAAAATGTGAGAATATGTCGCACCGACCGCTAAAAAATTGACCCTTGATTCCGAGATTTTCAAACTCTTGAAAGCGAATTTAGGAAAGTTAAGATTCCGGAGATATTGCAATTGTTTTCAGATGAAAAGCCAATCCGATTTTCTAGAAGGCGAAAGTGAATGATCTGGTGTCTTTACCACGGGGAATGAGTTCTAACTCACGTAGGTCGGTTGTATTCAATCTGTTTTTAGCCAATTTGACTGATTTGGTGCCGCAAACTGATTTCAGAAATAGAACTTTTTTTTAATTCAATACACATTTTGGAATAGGACCTCTTATAGTCTGGATAAGTAAATTAGGGACGTTCCGATACTTCAAAATATCGATATTTGATTCGATATGATAATCGAATCAAAGTATCGATATCACCGATATATTGGAATGAAAATATCGATATATCGGAAAATCATATGATATTTCAGAAATGAGAATATATGGAACATATTTTTTGTAGCTATTCAATTGCTATCGTATTACCATATTACCCGTTTACAATAATTATTAGAAATGTCTTTTCTTCTATTACTTAATCCAATCTGCTTCTAGAGTGTGCCAGTCCAACAATAATTGGCAGCGTGGTTCGTCGTAGTTTTAAGTAGCAGCAGGGTTTTCGACATGATACTGACCTCACTATATTTCGTCAACTGAAGTTTCGAGAAATTTGCTGAAATTCCACTGACAGTTTTTCTGCACTATTCCACGGATTATTCTGATTCTTCAACAGAAAATTTCCTCCTCGGAATTTCCACGGAAGCTCATTAAAATATTGTTAACTATAAAAGAAAAGTCTTAAACTTTCACGCGAAAATCCCTTGAATTTCGACAGAAAATTCTCTTCGATTTTCAGGGGCATTTTTCAACATTTTCGCAAAAATTTGCATCAGAAAAAAATATCTAAATTTTCATCAGAAATAATTCCTTAAATTCCTACGGGGGGGGCATTCTTTTAAATTTCGGAAGAAAATTTTCATGATACAAACATAATTCAAATCTCTTTCGATTTTGTAAAGTTATTTTTATCATAGGAACACGTCAAATATATTATTGAATTCACGTAAGAATTCAACGACCAGCTGCATGGGGAAGATTCATTAATTACGTAACGCAAAAAACTGCACTAGCAAGAAAAATTATCTTAACTATTAAAAAGACGGCATTTCAGATCAATTTTGAAGTATTTTCTCTAGCAAAATACAATGCAATTTTTATTTTTGTGTTTTTTTATTCTGATTCAATATATCGATATCGAAAGCAAAAATATCGATATGACCGATATATTGAAAGCAAAAAATCGATACAAAAATATCGGATATCGAAACAAGAAAATCGATATTCCGATATATCGGAAGTATCGGAACGTCCCTAAGTAAATATAAAAAAATCATTCAGGCATTTTTAACAGTCTTGTATAAAAATAAGAGATTTATCGATAGACTAGTCGACCCGGCAGACGTTGTCCTGCATAGTAGGCGAAAATGCGCGCTGTGAATTGCCCATGCGAAATTCCCATAGGAATCTGTGTTTTAGATTTTTTCTATTTACTCAACTTTACTATTGATTTTCGACTGAGAAAAAATCATATAAACCCGTCGGAAACGATATCGAACATATCTGCTAAAGAAATGAAGAAAATCCATCCAGCCGTTTTCGAGTTATGCGGATACGAACACAGACCATTTCATTTTTATATATAAGACTATCAGACCCGACCCGATAAGATCTCGAGTTATGAAGAAATTGGAGTTTCATTTGTATGGGACCCCTCCCTATTCAAAGCGGGGAGGGGTCTCGAACTATCTTAAGAACCTTCCCGGTCGCAAAAACCTCTGGATACAAATTTTCATGCCGATCGGCTCAGTAGTTCCCGAGTCTATAAGGGTCAGGCAGACAGAAATTCATGTTTATGCATATAGAAGAAGAAGATAGAAGATTAATACGTAACACGCCTGCGTAACGCATACAAAGCGCTATAATTTCGCACTTCAGAAGGAAGCGTCAAAAAATGGTGACCCGATCTCAGCAAAAAAATACTACATTGCCAAAAATAGATGGAAGCACTGTTAACTTTATCATAAGTTTTTTTTTTTAATAATTTGAAAAATGCAGTTAATTGATAAAATAAAAATAAATTAAATGTTACGAACTCTCGATAAATCATTCAGGGCCTTCTTTAGCCAAGGGGGGAAAATGCGTGGCTACAAAGCAAGACCATGCTGAAGGTGGCGGGTTCGATCTCCGGTCCGGTCTAGGAAATTTTCGGATTGGACATCTCGACTTTCATGGGCATAAAGTATCATCGTGTTAGCTCCCTATTATACGAATGCAAAAATGGTAACTTAGATTAGAAACCTTGAAGTTAATAACTGCTACGAGGCGGCAATGTCCCAGTGGGGGAAGTAATGCTAATAGGATGAAGATGGATCATTCATTCTTGTCTAGAATGAATGGTAGAAACGTAATACAAATGATCTAATAAAAAAAACTACTTGGTTAACATTTCTAAAGTGTCTGAAAGAGAGTCCAATCTAAATTTAAGTTTGTTCTTGCATTTTAGTTGAGAATATCCTAATTGGTTGATATGTTGGTGATTTAAGTTGTGGAAAGAAGCTTCTCCTTCGTATTTTAATCAAACCATCTTCTAAGGCTACCCAAATCTTGCAATCAAAGAGTTTACAATCCCAGGTCCGCCACTTACAAAAACCATCTCTACAAATAGAATCAATGGCGCGAGGAATTACTTCAATCAACTTTCATCGCCTTTTCGTGGCGTTGTTGGTCGCTTTGTGCGCCCCACCACGTTCGGTGTCCATCGGCAGAACACCCATCTAACCGCCGTCGTTCTCATTCACATTGACTGTGATTAAAACCATACTATTCGGATGGCGTATACCTACTTGTTCTATGTTAATACTGCCGCCACGCCGCGCCTCACCGTTGCGGTTACCACTGCTCGGTTCCCAAAAGGCAAAAGTCGAAAAATTAGCTGCCGAGTGCTTAAAATGCAGCTCCCCCCGATTCAGCGCAGATGAAATGGAAACATGGCAACGGACGAGAACTTCAGATTTACACCGGGGTGCGTGATCCGGAGCGGTAAATCCTTGGCAGCAGCTTTTTTGCCTTTCTTTGCCTTGCAAAATTGCACTGAAAGGCTATCTTTTCACTCCAAAAATGAAGAAGGCTAGGAGACCCAAAGTTCTATATACTATTTGTTTCTGGTATGTGTACAGCGGCTAATAAAAACATCAGTAAAGACAGTAACAGGGGTTAAAGACCACTTTCGAATTTATTGGCTATTGGCCATTGTACTCAAAAGTTATGATGAAAAAAGTTTTATATGCGATAAATGCGAGAAAGGCAGTATCGCTACTAGGTGAATTAATTTCGGTGTTTTTTCACTTTTCATCTGTTTCATTCGTAGCCGTTTGGTCGGTTTGTAACTAACTCCCGGCCGAGCCCCAGAAGCGTGTTAGTTGCAAAGAGTTGGTCGGTTCGCTCCGGTTGGCGGTCTCTGCAAAGTGCTGAAGGTGTCTTCCTCTCGCTGGGCATCCCCTGGGGACGTCGGAAAGCTAGATTTCTGTACTCCACTTAGCTGCAATTAATCACGGCCAGATACTTTCTTCTGACAGCAGTGTGAAACCTAAGAATTTGCTATCTACGGAAAATTGTGCCCCGGTGGGGTTGGATTTGGTTCATGCTTTATCTGCAACTGGTTTCGTTCTAGAAAGATTTTAATTAGTTAAGTTTAAAAGCTTGTTTTGAATAGCTCTTACAACAGTTTTCCGCAGTATTTTAAATCGTAAACAATTGTGCCAAAGTTGATAAACATAGTAGTAAATCTCGAACTTCAGGAACAAAGTTCAAAGCTTGACTAAGTTTGAATGGAATTTGATTACGAGCTAGCATTCTGCTTCGAAAACAACCCAAACAGGTTACTTCACGGATGCACTTCGTTTGTCACTCAACTGATAGCGGTACGTGCGACTGGTTGAATGTTTCTAACGATTCTCGGAATGAGACAATATTGAATGCAAACCTGGCAATAACAAGCATTGAATTGTTTGTGTGCAACGAACGCGCCAGGAAACACTAACTATCCGTCATAACAAAATCCATATTTTCATATGAATGTGTCTGGTAAACATACATGTGTGGCGATGGCTCATCGTCATCTCATCAATCAAGTAGTAAACAAACCGTCCAACGACTATCGCCACAAGCGAAGGGAATTCCCTCGAATCTACTGATTTTCCGTTTGCCGCACCAAGTATCTTCCTCCTGTGGCTGTTCCAATCAAGGTAAACATGTTTTGTATACCGAGAGCACACATCGATTTACCCATTCGTATATCCAGTCCTGTGCAAACAAACTTCCTTACTTGTGTGCATTTCTTCGAACAAGGACGGAAAAATATTCTTTTGATCATCTCGATTTCTTCTGTAAGGAATTTGGGATAAACGGATACACCTGGTGACGAGAAGACTCACATGGCATGAACTTAGTCACGTAAAGAACTTGATCCACTTAGGGTGACATTTCTAGGAATAAGACTCCAACGGATGGATAGCGAACATACCGACCGATGCGTCTCGGCAAGATAAGGAGCCACTGGTTATAAGCAAACAGCAAATCCAATTTGGTTTGTCTATTTGCATTTAGTGCGAACACAATCGTGGTCGATTAGCCAAGTGCGTTGGGTTTGCCAGGAGAGTACAGTATCTAGAATGAAATGAACGTATATGTATGTATATTTATACGTATTGGAACATCGATGTTGGAGTGCAATTGCCAATAACTAATCTATATATGTCCGTATAGGGATTGAACATTATGCTTAATGCATCTTTTCTTTCAGAACTGCAATTACTTTAGTAGTTGTAAACCTTGACATAGTGACTATTGGTGGCCTAGTCAACTTAAGTACGAGACACTGAGGACGGCCTCAAAGCATGGTGGAATTAAATGGAATAGTACTAAACTAATCGAGAGGACATTTTATTACAATTAATTGCATACTATTCGGCAACTCGGCCGTACGACAATATTTTTGCCTTTCTCGTACAACAAAGTTGTACCGAAAGGCTATCATTTCACTCCTAAATCGAACTTTTTATAGAAGTCTCGAAGACTTATGATGTTGTATAGGGACACGGCAGGTATTTACGTCCATCGTCATAGGGGCTAAAAACATCGAAAGGGACGTCCTTTTGCTAGAACTACAATATAGCAGAACGTATCTCCTGAGCTTACGATTGTATACGGATGAGTTTGTCAAAAAAGTTTCTCTTTTAATGGTTTTCGAGACTATGACGAAAAGACGAAAATACCTGCCTTAACCCTACCAATCGACTCAGCTAGTCGAGCTGAACAAATGTCTATCTGTCCGTGTGTATGTGTGTGTGTGGTGCACACGGAACCTAAAACCATTAGCCACTTGTTCATATAGTAATTCTTAACCGATTTTCTTGCAACAAGTTGCATTCGACGAGGGACAAACCCTAGTTGGTCACTATTGAATATAATCACGATCGGTCATTGCATTCAAAAGTTATGGAGAAAATGGTATGTTGAACCATACCCGGGTAGAAACCGTGATATTGATAACAAAACATGATATTAACTTGTTTGAAATAAGAGTAAAAATAACTAGTGAAAATAACAAAAAATTGCACCGAAATATCATAAAAATATCATGTTTTGCTATTAACAAGAACAAACTAATAGCTCAAGATATTGATAAGTTCTTGTTAATGGCATAACCTGATATTTTTATGATATTTCGGTGCAAATATTTGTTATTTTCGCTTGTTATTTTTACTCTTATTTCAAACAAGATAATATCATGTTTTTTACCCTATGAATCAATATGGTCGAAGCTCAGGTGTGGTAAAATTCAAGTTATATCATATTTTGGGGTAATGAAACTTGTGAGCAATGTCGTTTTTTGAAATTAGAAAATGTCATTTTCATTGACATCCTAATGTAGAATTTTTGAAATATTGATTTAAACAACTAACACACAAGTTCAGGAAACTATCAATCACTCTGATGGTTTTGTAGACCTCCAAGATCAGAGCTCAAGAATGGTTTGGAGTACCGTTGATGTTCTAGGAATGTTGTGTAATGATGTAATGATGTCCCATGGGGCTTCTCCAACTAACACACAAGCTCGGGAACCTATGAATTACTTTGTTTTTCTTGTAGACATCCAAGATCTGAACTCAAAAATACTTTGGAGTACCGTTGATGTTCTGGTAACACTGCGATTTGATAAAAAAATCCCTTCACAACTTCAAATTAGGATTGAGGACCCGTAAAACGCTTTGTTGTTTATGTAGATCATCAAGATCTGAACTTAAGGAAGGTTTGGATGTTTTTGAATTCCTCTACTAATTTTCTGTCTTATTCTAGGTTGTACAAGAGCTGCTAATTGCTGTACGTTATATTTTTCCACTTTGAGCAACCAAACAAGTTTCGTGACTTGAAAATTGCAAGCAAATATGTCTTTGTAGGTTGGATAACTTTATATGTTTCACGTCACAGTTCAATCATATGATCTTTTTCGACCCTAGCCAATTTAAAAACCAATGTGAAATTGTGAACGTTAACAGTTGCTGATTTATTCCTTCCAGCTGTGGAATTCTTCCAGCTATCCAACACCATGCTACGATTTTTCAAGTTTAGTCATGCAGCTACCAGAACCTCTCGTCAATGTCGATATCAGTGTAGTTTCCCAGAATGCAAAAGTAAAAAAAAAATTACACTAAATTAATGATTTCGTGTGTGTTACTTCTACGTGAAGTTAAACGATTTACAATGATATGGAAATGCTAATATCATCTTCCAAACTTGGACGTACACGTTCATGATAGAATTATAGGCGAAAGTATAGAATTGATAGTTCCGTTAGGATACGGCAGGCATGAAGAATGTTTTTATAGAAGTCGATTTGAAAGCGAGCGGAGGGCAATATTTGTGATGGCACATATCACGACCTTCCTTCTGCCAAGCTCCCGTATGAAGGGGAGGAAGAATATCAGTGTGGAAGCTGATATATCTCCACTGGCAAAAGGAAGGTGGTGCTCATATGCCATCGCGTGCGGAAGGATTTGCTATCGACGAGTACTGTCTCCAAATTTCTAATATGACATCAGCATTTAGTCGAATAGGATTTTTATTGCACAGTTCTGTTTTCTCATTGCGTCCGTCTCGTCGCAACCAACTTGGCTGCCTCGGAGAGAACAAAGCAGAGAAAGGCACTGCTGCTGTACCGTCGACCAATAACACCAATTGGTACTCGTCGATAGCAAATCCTTCCGCACGCGATGGCATATGAGCAAGTCAAACCACCTTCCTTTTGCCAGTGGAGATATATCAGCTTCCACACTGATATTCTTCCCTCCCCCTTCATACGGGAGCTTGGCAGAAGGAAGGTCGTGTGATATGTGCCATCACAAATATTGCCCTCCGCTCGCTTTCAAATCGACTTCTATAAAAACATTCTTCATGCCTGCCGTATCCTAACGGAACTATCAATTCTATACTTTCTAATTCTATCATGAACATGTACGTCCAAGTTTGGAAGATGATATTAGCATTTTCCATATCATTAAAAAAAAATGCTGGAAACAAACAAATCTATATAATTTAGAATAAAATAAATAATTAGGATGAAAATAAATTTACCTTTACATGGAAGCATTTATGAACAAGTGAGTGAAAATTGATGACAGAAAGAAAAACAAGTATCAGTTCAAGGCTAGTTCGTTAATGCTACAAAAACTGTACAAAGCATATGTCAGGATTGAATGACCCCTCCCCAAGATTATAGCAAGCGTAAAAAGCTGGATAACGGACACTCTTGTGTTTGTTTTTTACAAAATTGTGAAAAATCATCTATTTTTACATTTTCTGGCATTTCTAATGCATCTAATCATATCGTTGGAGTGTAAGTTAGGTTCTCCCGATTATATTTCATAGTGAAATTTCTATATTATGGTGTAAAAATGTAATTATAGTTGGCGGGACAGTATTGGTTAGGGGTCCATTATTGGTCATCATATCCTATCTATAGTGCTATGAATTGTTTAATGTGAATTTTTAAAACAAATCTTCAAAACGACCTATATGCTTTTATAAGCAAAGATTCAAACTTCGATTTGACGAATCTGTTAGCACTCCCACGCAAACCAACACCATCAATACGAGGCTGAAGGCTGTTGATGGTGTTGGTTTGCGTGGGAGTCCTATAAGATTCATCAAATCGGCAAATCTTTGTTTATAAAAGCAAATAAGTCGTTTTGAAAATTTGGTATTGAATAAATCTACACATACTTTTAATGTGTAATACACATACATCTTAAAGAATAACTTGGAAGCAAGCATCGTAACATCGGGTCGTAGATCCAAATTTTTATTTACAACGAGGCTGGCACTCGGATTTTTATGCCTGACGGCAAATGTGACCTTTAAGTGGTCTTGTTGTTTAGGGGTTACCACATCTATCTAGAGAGTAGCAGGTTGAGGGTTCGAGTCCCTCGAAGAACCGTGGATTCTTTTTCGTAAATTTAATATCAATTTGTCCATTCTGAAACATGTGGTGTGCATATGCACAGACAAGATATTTAACAAAAAATCCATATTTATCCAACTAGCGGTGACGATGCCTTTTTCGATTCAATCCCTTGGTTTTGCCTTAGCGTGATACACATAATAAATAATTGCCTACATTACGGCTCTTGCAAACGCTGTAAGGCAAATCAACCACCAACCGAATACCCGGGTAGACGAAAATGGCTCATTAACAGTAAAACGTGATATTGATAACAAAACCCAACTTAATTCACCGAGTGGTGATACTGCCTTTCTCGCATTTAGCCAAGACACCAACCGTATAACGGTGTGGCGACGATATGGAATGTGAAAAGTGTAAAGTGGGGATCGCTATCAACGATTTCCCGCTGCGTTGTTGTCAGTGCGATAAGCACTTTCACGCCCGCTGTTCTCCTATCGAGAATAAGGCAGCAGCGAGGCTGATAACGGAGAACGTAAATGTGCTATTCAAGTGTTCGGACTGTCTGTCGAGTCGGTTTTGCGACGGACAGAATGTAAAGGTGTCGGACGTTACCCGTTTTGAGGAAGAGATGAAGAAAATTTCTTCTCTCCGAATCGATTGGTGGCATCCGAGATCACATTACTGCCCAGATAGACAGCGCGTTGAAGCTCGGTATGGAACAATTGGCAAGTAAATTGAATTGCGTTTTGGGTGAGGCTATTAGTGGCTTCCAAAAATCAGTTGGTCAAGAGTTGGAAAATATGAAAAGTTCATTTTTTCAATTTAACTCGAATAAGAGCTTAGCTGCAATGAATATAATGCATGGTACATCTAGCACGGCTTCGGAGCCTGGTCAGAATCCCAGACCTAAAAAGCGTAAGGTTCTTGATGACGTTAGCAATGCGTCGGAAAATTTGTTGACAGAAAACGTTAGTTTCGCGGATGTTGTGAAAAGTAAAATTGGGAATAAAGTTAAAAGTACGAAAAAATTGCTGTAACGCAGGAAGCGAAAAGTAAACGTAAAGGCTCGCCCGGTTATTGTGATTAAACCTAAAGAGTCCAACCAGAGTAGTGATGCTACTCGGATTTTTTGAACGATAAATTAGATCCAAAAACACACAAAATCAGTAACTTTAGGAACGGGAAAGACGGCTCTATTATTGCTGAGTGTGCAACAGGATACAATGTAAATGTTGTGAAAGATGGCATTCAAAGCGATCTGGGTGAAAGCTACAATGCTGTTGTTCCCACATCGGTGCCAAGGCTTAAAGTGATTGGCATGTGCGATAAATTATCCTCCGATGACTTCATCGAGAAAAAATCAAAATGAAGACATCGCTATAAATGAAGTAAAGGTTATCAGGACGTACGAAAATCCACGTTTCAAGTACAACAAATACAATGTTGTGATTGAAGTCGATAAGGATACTCATAGTTGCTTGCTGACCGCGAAGAAAGTGAATATAAGGTTTGATCGGTGCCTTGTAGTTCCCGAAATTAGTGTTCTAAGATGCTTCCAATGTGGAGAATTTGGGCACATGAGTACGGAATGCAAGAATAGTATTGCGTGTTCTAAGTGCAGTGAAGGTCACAAAACATCTGATTGCACGTCAACTGCTTTGAAATGTATCAATTGTTTGAAAATGAATAAAGAACGTAAAATGAATCTGGACGTAAACCACGGAGCATTTAGTACTGAGTGTAAAGTTTATAAAAGGTTATTTGAGCAGCTTACGTTTCAATGAATAGCAACCAAGTTCCAGTAGAAATGTGAATAATTTAGATATTTTGTATTTGAATATTGCTGGTTTGTCTACAAACTACGTTGCACTACGTAAGATTGTAGAAGATAAACGTCCACTTTTAGTATTTCTATCTGAAACTCATATTGTTAACTTAGAAGCATTTGATCAATATAGTATTCCGGGATATAGTGTTGCTGCTTGTCTATCACATTCGAGACACACCGGCGGAGTTGCTATTTATGTCAAAGAATCAGTTCAGTTCAAGCTTCAATTGAACGAAGTTTGCGATGGCAATTGGTTCTTAGGCATTGCAGTTGTACGTGGCATGAAGTTGGGTAATTACGGTATTTTATATCACTCTCCCAGTGCTAATGACCAGCATTTTTTGGAAATTTTTGAAAACTGGTTAGAGTCGTTTATGGATCCTAGTAAATTAAATGTTATTGCTGGCGATTTTAATATCAATTGGTGTGACGATTCAAATTCGAATCATTTGAAGCGATTAGTTGACTTTTAATTTAAAACAAAAGTAAATGAGTATACGCGTATTTCTCGGCACAGTAGAACTTTGATTGATCATGTTTACTCTAACTTTGATTCTGTCACTAGTGTTACGAATTGTGATTTAAAAGTAACCGATCATGAAACACTAGTCATTAGCATTACAGATGACAGTAGTAATAATAACGATTTGGTAAAACTTAAGTGCTGGAGAAAATATTCGAAACAAGCAATTACGAGCCTTATCGAAACAAACGTGGATTTTCGAGAAAATACTGGTAATTTAGATCAAAGAGCAGCTGTTATCACGAGCGTCTTAAAATCCTGTACCAATCAGTTAGTTGAACAGAAATTAGTAACTTTGAATAATTCAAACAGCTGGTACAATCTAGATCTTTTACGTCTTAAACGTAAAAGAGATAAGTTGTACAAAAAAATTTGTAAAAGTAATAATGAAAATCATTGGAATAGGTACCAGGTTGCGCGGAATAAATATTCGCAATGTTTAAAGCATACTCGATGCGAATATATTCAGAGGAAAATTTATCAGCATCAAAACAACAGCAAAGAGTTATGGAAAATATTAAAATCATTGTTAAAACCTAGTTCTTGTAAACCGCGATCCATAACTTTTAATGGCACATTAGAAGAGTCGGAAGAAGTAATCGCTTCTAAATTCAATGATTATTTTATTGAAAGCGTTTCAACCATTAACCGATCTATCGAGTTAGTGGATGAACCTGACGAAATAAAACAGCCAGTTAACAGTAACTTGAGATTCGAAGGTTTTCACCCCATTACATTTCAAGAACTTGAAACGATTTGTTTTAATCTAGGAAAAACGGCTGGTATTGATAATGTTAATGCTAAAATTATACAAGATTGCTTTCATGTCATCGGACACAACCTGCTGGACCTGATAAATGAATCATTGCAAACTGGGCACGTGCCACAAGTTTGGAAGGAATCTCTTGTGATTCCTGTACAAAAGTTGCTGGAACGATTAAAGAGTTTCGTCCCATCAACATGTTGCACACAGTAGAGAAAATTTTGGAACTTGTTGTTAAAGGCCAGCTACTTATGTATTTAAATAGTAATAACTTGTTAATACCGGAACAATCGGGATACCGGGAGGGTCACTCCTGCGAAACCGCTTTGAACTTGGTATTAGCTAAATGGAAAGAAAGCATAGAGCATAAAGATACGATTGTTGCTGTGTTCTTGGATCTTAAACGCGCTTTTGAGACAATTTCTAGGCCCTTATTGTTGAAAACTTTGGAGCGCTTTGGAATTTCAGGTTCTGCATACAATTGGTTTAAAAGCTATTTGTCTGACAGAACTCAACGGACTGCTTTTAATGATTCTGTATCTCGTCCCATGGAGAACACCCTAGGAGTGCCACAGGGAAGTGTATTGGGGCCCCTTTTGTTTATTATGTATATAAATGACATGCGACGGGTTTTACGTTTTTGTGATATAAACTTATTCGCAGATGATACTGTGTTATTCATTGCAGCTAGAGACTTAGAAGATGCGATTGAACGCTTGAATGAAGATTTGCATTCTTTAAGTAGATGGTTGAAGTACAAACAGTTGAAATTGAATATTAGTAAAACAAAGTACATGATTATTTCGCGAAATCGTTCAATTGAAAATGTCTCTGTGAAAATTGATGACGAGACACTTGATCGCGTACGGGAAATTAAATATCTTGGCGTGATTATCGATGATAAATTGAAATTTGACCAACATATTGACAATGTCATCAAGAAAATAGCCAAGAAGTATGGAATCCTCTGTCGACTGAAAAACGAATTAAATATTGCTAGCAAAATACAGTTGTACAAATCAATCATCTCTCCTCACTTGGACTTTTGTCCTTCCATTTTGTTTTTAGCAAATCAGACACAAATATCGAGATTGCAGCGTTTGCAGAATAAGATTATGCGTTTGATTTTGAGATGTAACAGATTCACTTCCTCAACTTTTTGTTGGATGCTTTGCAGTGGCTCTCGGTGAAGCAAAGAATTGTGTATTTGACAATGGTGTTCATTTTTAAAGTAATTAACGGATTGCTGCCTCGATATTTGTGTGATCGAATTGAAAGAGGAAGTGACATTCATAGATATAACACTAGAAGCGCGGAAGATATAAGAACACCTTACTTTTTGCATGGAGCTTCACAAAGTTCTTTGTTTTTAAAGGTATCAATTATTTCAATTCGATGCCTACACATATCAAACGATGCAACGACATTATCACAGTTTAAGAGACTTTGTGTTTCACACGTAAAGCTGCCTTTTAAGCAGCTACTTAGTTGACTTTTATAATTCAATAAATTTTGTATCTTGACGAAGTTTGACCTACGGATTGTTTGTTTGGACAATTGTATTTTATATTTATTGAGGCCATGATAAACTGTTTTGTTCGCCTCGATGATGATGATGGATTTTATATATATTGACGTAATTGTAATCTGACCTTTTTTTGTGTAGTCTACAAAAGTTTGAGTCTCGCGCGCAAAGCAGATATGGATGATTTTTAAAATTTATGTACAGACTTGCGCATTTTCAACTGTTTGAATGATTCTTCGGATTAGTAATGGGCGATCTGGTAGAGTTTTGTTCCCGTGGCTGATACCGAAACTTTTGATATCGACGGAGCGGTAACACAAGTTTTAGTTTTGTTGACGACTTAGATTATTAATTTTATTGATGCTTACGAGTGATAAACGTGGTCTTGTATAAACATGAAACGCGATTCTTGGTGGAACTTTTGAAATCTGTGCGAGAGGTATCACAAGTTTTGCATTTTAGTATAAACTCGAAGTATCACTACCGATGCTTATGAGAATCTGTAGATGAAAACAACAGTTTTTTTTGCTGGATAGTAATGAAAAGTTATGTAATTCATATCTGTGATGGTAATCAGATCGTTTTTGTTTTTTGCAAATCTGATTAAATTGTTATTATATCATTCAATTAATTATCTTAAAGATAAATCGTCTAGCTCAAACCTTTGTAGGGGTATGTGGCGGGACCATCATCATCATCATCATCATCATATATGGCGCTTATACAGTTCGATTCCATTTTCTTAATAACTTTTAAACGCAATGGTCGATCGTTATCAAATTCAATAGTGATCAACAAGGCTTTGACTCCTGTCGAATGCAACTTGTTGCGAGAAAATCGGTTAAGAATTACTATATGAAAAATTGGCTAATGTTTTTCGGTTTTCGTGTGCACACACACACACATACACACGGACAGACAGACATTTGTTCAGTTCGACGAGCTGAGTCGATTGGTATATAACATCATGGGTCTCCGAGACTTCTATAAAAAGTTCGATTTTGGAGTGAAATGATAGCCTTTCGGTACAACTTTGTTGTACGAGAAAGGCAAAAATTATCGCGGTAATACCAAAACGGTTTTTTTAGGTAAGAAATTGATTTTATAATATCTTGAAAACTACAACTCTTAGTGCACAAGCATATTCCGCAAACTTTTTCGTATTGCAAAAATACGCGTTTTTGCTGAATAAGCCATCAGTTTACAACCTTTAGAATTCAAGATATTTAAAAAATAATTTTTTGTCAAAAAATTCATTTTGGTATTACCGCAATATTTTTTTACCCTATGAATCAATATGATTGAAACTCAGGTGTGGTAAAATTCAGCAAAATTGGTTCACACGCAATCGAGATCTAGATCTCCAAAGTTGATCATTTTGTACGAAAAACGGCGAGTGGGCTTTTTATTTTGCCGGTCACTGTAGGGTTGCCTAAAATTCATCAAAGTTTTGAAATGTTTACCCAAGGAAAAATCGAAAATGAAATTTTTGTTTTTGATGCCAAATGACTTAAAAATGCATGAAACTTCGAGATCTGACGTTATACCAAAAAAATATTTTTTTTTTTGATGCCGAAGGACTCAAAATGCATGAAACTTTGAGAATTAGTTTTTAGAAAAAAAAAATTATTGTTTCGGGACTTTGAAAAAAATTCTTATGGCGAAAACAATTTTTCATTGAATTTGAAAACCGGACGTTACGCAAACATTTCCTAAGCCCTAAAATATGCCCTTAGGCTAAACTTCATCGGACATAGTTTAGGGGTGTTAAAAATCTTACTATCAAAATTTTGAATTTTTTGTAACATCTTCTTGTTGATCGATTTGAATATAAAGAACTCATGTTGGGATTGTCGTACATGTTCAACGAATTCTATAATGGTGTAACGTCCCGTCCCGTGGAGCTATTCCAACTCATAAAAATAGATGGGATGTCGTAGATCTTCATGTTGATCGATTTGATTTGGCTATTAATTTGCTACAGTCACAGTACAGTCTTTATTCCGAATATAATGTTGGTTCTGAATGGAACCGATTTATTTTCAATAATGTGCTTCTTTAATCACTATCATCAACCTCTCAATAGTTTGAATCTTGCGAAAAAAATCTGACTTAAGAGTTGCTTCCATTCTTTTGTTTTGGACAGCAGAACGATCTGCCGAAATATTGTGTTCCGCATTACGCGCCGGTATACCGGCGTATACTTTATTATAATAAAGTTAATCAGTTCAGTGCGTGTTTTCTCTTGTTTCGGAAAAGGAGAAAAATGATAATAGGGGTATACACTTAACGGCGTAGGTCGCTGCGTATCTGATTATAGAAATGTTTCACAGGCGATTTGAAATATGTCCCTTGTGATTGAGTGTGAAACATTTCTATAATCAGATACAAAGCAACCTACGCTGTTAAGTGTATACCCCTAATGTGTTTCTTGTCCAGTCATGTTTCTCCAGTAAGCAGAGCGATCGGCCGGACGTCGAAATTTAGTTTTGCTTTGTGCGGAAAACAAAACGATCGCTTGGTCACCGACATTTTGATCTGCATTGCACACTGGGGATTTTCAAAAGCAAAAGGCTCGAAATTCAATTACTCCAGCTGACGCTGCAAAATTTCCAGAAAGTAGATGTTTCCTGAAGGGAAAAAGTGCGATAAATCGATTGTGCGGGGTTTCGTGCTGGTCAGACCACTTTGAAGTGCCCATTTTGCCCAAATTCCCCTAAAAATCACAACATTTCTACTATGCCTCGAACTGACGCTGATATTTTTTCAATAATTATAAGTTTCCTGAAGGGAAAAAGTGTGATGAATCGATAGAGAGGGGTTTCGTGCTGGTCAGACCACTTTGAAGTGCCCATTTTACCCAAATTCCCTTGAAATCACAACATTTCTACTATGCCTCGAACTGACGCTGATATTTTTTCAATAATTATAAGTTTCCTGTAGGGAAAAAGTGTGATAAATCGAATGCGAGGGGTTTCGTGCTGGTCAGAACACTTTGAAGTGCCCATTTTGTCCTATTTCCCCTGAAATCATAATATTTGTACTGTGCCTCGAACTGACGCTGATATTTTTTCAATAATTATAAGTTTCCTGTAGGGAAAACGTGTGATGAATCGATTTCTAGAGGTTTCATGCTGGTCAGACCTCTTTAAAGTGCCCATTTTGCCGATATTTCCTTTAAAATCGATATTTCCGTTATGCCTCGAACTGACGCTGATATTTCTTTAATAAATATATGTTTCCTGAAGGAAAAAAGTGCGATTATTCGATTGAGTGGGATTTCGTGCTGGTCAGACCACTTTGAAGTGTCCATTTTGCACAATTCTCTTGAAAATCACAATATTTTCCCTTCACCTTGAAGTGACGCTGATATTTTCTCAACAAAAATGTTACGAAATGTTTCGGAAAAGACAATAAAATTCAATGAAGAACATTCTTCAGGAGGTAGAAACATATTGTTCAAACACACTTTGTCTTGTGCGATTCTTTCTTCAAAGGATGCATTTTCCCGGCATATGGAAAAGAAAGATATGAATTCATTTTATTCAAATGCTTCTAAAGTATTTTTTTCTAACTAGAATCAATGTAAATCAATTTGATTCCTTCTTTCAATTGATGTATTTTCATGGTTTATGACAAGGGAAGATAATAATAAGAAGATATAAGATATATTTGATTCCTTCTTTTAATTCGTGTAGTCGCTTGGTTTAAGGAAAGTCAAGCATTTGCCCAACAGAAGGCAAGAGGGAATATAATTTTTGCTATTCTCGTGCCAAAAAGTTGTACCGAAATGCTATAATTTCACTCCAATATCGAACTTTTTATAGAAAGCTCAGAGAACAGAGACCCATAATGTTATATACCAATCGACTCAGCTCGACGAACTGAGTAAGTGTTTTTTTTTTCTTCCTAAACAATGGAGGGGGAATCTGCTCAACAGACATCCTGGGTTGACCAGGAAGTGCTGGGTTAGGGGCCACCTCCAATGAGGGAGGCAGGACTGCATCCCCGACCAGCTAAACCGTTTCCATTGCCGCCAAGCCCATCGTCCCTTCGGTACAACCAGAAAGTAATGCTTCAAAGGGGGGCCAGTGCATGACGCACCCTCGAGGTTAGCTGCGTGTGATTGCAGCATCGAACATAGTGACTCGCTTTTTTAGAAGAACACCATGGTATCGTGCCAGCGCATTGCCGGCTTTCCAGGTGGCCTTACCACGCCCTATGTCCTCGGAAGGTGGGAAGGGTCGACTTCGCGCCTGCTTCCCTCTGCACGACTGGTATCAAGAATGATGATGCCGCGTGCACCCCAAATTGACCTTTCTGCGATAGGGCCTATTCGCCAGCACACAGAGGGACTTGCCGACGCGAGGCCTACGCCTGCCCCAGCCTTGACGAGGACCCCTTTCCGTCCTCGGGCTCGGAACCCGCCCGGTTGACCGACGCCGCGAAAGCGACGATACCATGTTGTTCTTCGCGCGACCACTTGTTCGATAAAAGGATCGAGTTCGACCACAGAGCATGAGCACTGGTATGACCCATGAAGCCGACTCCGATCCCTTGGACCACCTCTTATTTGCGCCTGAACTAGCCATCCTTGAGTCTACGCGCCACCTTCTGTGTAGCTCCTAGACGATTTGGGCGATAGCCGATAAAACGGCGTTCCAGCAAACTTCATCTTTACACATCCTCCGAACTAGGTTGTCCGGGGTAGTGTCCAGACCACATGTGGCAAGCATGTGGTCACGCATTGCGCGAAAACGTGAGAACACGAACAACACGTGTTCCGCCGTTTCCTCTAAACCTGCGCACACCAAACACTCGGGCGAGGCCGAGCAAGCCAGCTGCGTTACCTGCACTTTGATTTTGCAGCACGCTTAAACGCCGGGCACATCGAACCCCCCATGGGGTGCTTGCTGTTCACAGCTTTGCTGGAACAAATCAAACAATTGGGAGGGTTCGTGCAGCATTGTGCCTTATGTCCCTCCAATCCGCAGCGTCGGTAGAGATTGCTTCTGTCAGGGCCTTTGCAGTCCCATTGCTTGTGCCCCGGTTCCAGGCACTTGAAGCAAACTTCGGGTTGCTCGTATATGCGCACAGGGCATACCGACCATCCCACCTTGACGCTCCCTAACTTGACTACCTTGGAGGCGTCCGCTGCAGATAGCCGAACCAATGCTACCTGCGTCCCTGCCGGACCTTTCCGTAGCCGAACGGCTGCGGTGGTCGTCTCCACTTCACACTGTCGCCGCAGTCTTCGACTTCAGTGATCTCGTCCAGTTCTTTAACCCTTAGATTCACCTCCGTCGTGAGTGCCCTCACCTTGACCGTCTCGCCTAGGACCTCCTCCGCCAACTTCTTGTAGGCGGCGCCCTTTTGCGAGACGCCCCGCTTCAGCTCGAGTATCATCTCGCCCATCCGGGTACGTCTTATTCGACGTACGTCGGCGCCGAGTTCACCGAGCTCGACGTCACTCCTCATCGCCTTCAAAACATCCGAGTACTTAGCCTCGTCCGCCGTGATGACTAGGGCATCGCCCCTGGAGCGATTGGCGCCTACCCTAGACTTCTTGCTACCCTCATTCGCCTGGGCCTTCTTTTCGGCCCTTGACGTCTTCGGTTTCCTCTTGTTCTTGACCAGGGTCCAGGAGGCGTCACCCCCCTCTATTTCCCTGGTCTGGTGCGGCTGAGAACTTTCAGCCTGCCGTAACCCCTTATCACCGTCTTTCCTGGGTGGACGGACCTTTCCAGGTCCTTCCTCCCCCGGTTTTGGAGATACCTGACCGGGGTTCAGCTTCCCAGCCCCATACCCTTGTTCGGGGTAGTAACCCTCCGCGTTTTGGAGCGGCCCCCAGGGAGCTCATCCCCTGGAGACTGTCTCCCCCGTTTTTGTGTTTGCTCCGTTGGAGCAGTCACCCCCGACGTACCCGCAAATACTTGAGCCTCAGTCTGGATGGACTTTGGCACCACCGTCTTCGCTGGCACGCCTTCGGTCGATTCGACCTTGCCCGAGTCCGCGAATCCTTGGGCCTCAGTCTGGGTAGACCTCGACTCCACCGATTTAACGGGTTTACACTTGGCCGTCCCGACCGCCCTCTCTAGCTTGGCGTCCAGCATCGACTTTCGAAGTTTCTGCAAGCTCCTCTTGAGGTCCTTGCTGATATTATGCTTCGATGACGCAAAGTCGATGATGGCGTCCAGCTGTTCCGTCGCCACCTCGAAGGCCGAAAGCCTATCGCGTTTGCGGTTCATCGCCTCCACAAGCCATGGGCCGTCAATAACCCCTACCGGCGTTTTTATAGCCGAGAGGAAGGTTGAGTGACCCACGCTGGCGCTGCGCACTGAGCTGCCGACTATTGCCTCTGGCCTCCTAGGCGGAGACCTGAACAACCCACCTCTTGCGAAGGGGTTGTCGCCTACACTACTACCACTAATTGAAGAATTGACTTGGTTTTCCATTTTGGTCCCACGAGTTGCTCGGGAAAAGAGCCCAGCATGACGCGGTAAGGGACAATTACTGTGGAGGGTGCCCAGGTACCCCACAGGCTCCGTTAAAGGCCTAGCTTATTATTTCACCCCCCTGGCCATGCATCCCCTCGGCACGGGTCGCTTGACGCCTTGGGATTAGGGGTTAGGGACGATGGTCCCGGTCTAACTCGCAGTGGCCATGGGGAGGGGTCGTCAAGCCCTTGGACAAAGTCCCTGCTGGCCCTGAGTAAGTGTCTGTTTGTCCGTGTGTATGTGTGTGTGTGCGTGTAAATTCACATACTAATTATAAACCGATTCTCTTATTTCAAGTTACAGAGAATAAAGCGTAGTTGATCACTATTGAATTTCATAACGATTGCGCATTCCAAAAAATCTAAATATTAAAATAGTTATGAAACATAGTAATTAAGTTATAGCATGCCATAAAATTCCTTGAAGTATCAACCCATGCAAGCTCTTCTACTCGATTTAGTACACGACTGCCGTCATACGCACATTTGTCACATGTTTGCTTGGATTTCCTATATACATGGGACAGTTATGCGTATAACGGCAGTTTAGTATGTACAACAATTGAAACGCAAGCTTTGATTGTATGCAAGTTACGACGCATAACACCAGAACGTTTCTGCAGCTTTCTGATATAATAAAAAATCTCGCATAAAACGCGCATGCTAATAATACTTTACTTAGTGATTTTAAAATTAATGTCACAAATAATCCAGCATTTCAACGAATTTTCCGATAATGCATTTGATTGTTTGATTGGGTTGTTTAATAATGCACGAGAAAGGCAATCACTGCTAGGTGGATCAATCTGGATTTTTTTCTTCTTTGAATTCAGTCATTCGCTCGGTTTAAGGCAAGGGGATATATGATCCCTTCTTTGAGGGATGCATTTACCTGGCGGAAGGTAAGAAAGAATATGATTCTTATTTTAAATTCACACTTTCTCGGTTTAAGGCAAGAGGAGATATGATCTCTTTTTCCGAAGAATGCATTTTTACGGCTGACGGTAAGGTAGGATATGAAACATGCATTTCCCCTCTTTGTCATTCCTTACTTTTAAGCATTTATCAGTCTTGTCTTAGAAGAGAACACATGTCTCGAATGAAGACTCAGAGTTCCATACATCAGTTCGACGTTTGCAGAAGTGAGTGGACGAGAAGCAGCTCTCAAATCAGATTTGTCTCGCAAGATTCTGAGTGGTTGCTGATAGTTATTGGAGGTATTTTTGGAAATAAATCGGTTCTTGTCAGGACTACCATTATATTCGGAAGAAAGTAAAAGACTGTTACATTACAGTATCAAATGCATGGCCAGTGAAATTTTCTCGTCAGATTCTGAGTTTGGTTTAGTGGTTTAAAATGCGCAGTACTGAGACGAATAACAAGATAATTGATCCGAGACGAACTACAAAAAATAGCGTGGGTCGTTGAATTAAGGGCTCTCTGTCGGTCAGAGCGGAGACAATCAGTGGGTGATTGCCGCAGAAATTTTTTGGCGTCTCCATCGATTTGGTTATCGGCAGCAAAAATTAGCATTTTCTTTCAAGTCAAGATTCTGACTTTGGTATTATTGCTCAGGGCCATGATAACAAAATCGCTTAGAGACGGCAGGCAATAAGTTTATTCACAGATGACGGCTGGAAATTTCTTTACCATGGTGACGTCTTCATCGATTTGGCTGTTGTCGGTGAAAACTGAAATGTTCTCGCAAGTTTCTTAGTTTGGTTTTATTGCTATTAGTAATTGAAAATGTGCATTAATCAAAATAATTCGCATAGTCAGGACCATCATTTGTTAATCAAACTATCCCGCGGGTTTCGCGTAAGTGTCTCTGCTTACGGGTCCACCACCTCCGTTTGTGGCTTTTTCTACAGCAGTGCATTGAAAGCAGAATGGTGATAGAACTTGACTGTACTATTGGGTGGAACAGTATGCATACATACAATTTGTTAATCAATGTTTCTTCTCTCATGAACACATTTTCGGATGCATTATCCATAGTGAAAACATTTTCGAGGCCAAACACCCGACGCTTATGCTTTGCACGTTGAATAAAATTCGTCTCATAACCATCTCAGATTGCATTTCCAATCACTGCGGCAACCACCCGTCGATGGCTGTTGCTCGGACTGACACGGACGCCAATATTCCGCTACCGACGCCAAGTGATTATGTTTTGTTCTATAAAAAAAGTTCGTTTAGAATCAACTTCCACTTGTTACTATTCTCAACAATACGCATTTTAAAACACTGACAACACATAACCAAACACAGAATCACGCGAAAAAATTTCACTGGAGAATTTGCAAGTTACTAGCGGTTGCACTTTTGAAATATCTCAACTCTTCCTTTTTTCAAAAATAACGATGGTCCTGAAAAGAACCGATTTATTTTAAATTATGTGCCTCACTAACAGCAACCACTCGACGGCGCGACCGCCATCCGCCACAAACGCCGTCGATTGCTAGATCCGCCGACGATCACCTTCGATGCTGATTAGTACACGGACGTAAATGATGCGCTACTGCTGTCCCGACCGTTGCACGCTGCACGCCACCATCGCTGCGACTGTTGTTCTCCCTGGGACCACTTCTGGACGCCTTGGTCGCTGGTCCGCTCTCCGTGAAATTCTGAATGAAAATGACGCGCAGATTTTTTTTTCTTACCATTAAGTGCTCAGCCTTTCTGGCTCTTCATCTTTATGTGTGTTTTTTTTTTCTGCGTTTTGGTTTAAAACTTGTTTTAATTTTATATTCTAGTTTACATGTCGGCTCCAGTGAGCTCTGGTATTTGAATTTGAAAATAATTTACTACCCTACCTAACCGTCTACTAGTACTCTACTAGTATTCTCCATTTAATTCCACCAAGAATTAAACTTGTTCTGGACTCTCTGGAGTTTGAGATGATGAGTTCTAGCACAACTCTCCCAGACCGGCATGCCATATTCTATCACCGGAAGGATGATTTGTTTATAGACAGCAAGCTTGTTTTTTCGAGACAGGGTCGACTTGCGATTGATCAGAGGGTAAAGTAACTTGAGTAATACATTGCACTTAGTAACAGTTTTGTCGATCTGCTGTCTGAAAATCAGCATTTTGTCTAGTGTAAGGCCAAGGTAATCAGCCGTGTCGGTCCATTCCACCGATGTGCCGTTTAAGATGATTTTGCAATCCTCAGCCGGAACAAGTCTGGGAGATCGGGAGTGGGGAAAGAGGATGGTTTGTGTCTTGGCCGCATTGATGCAAATCTTCTAGCTGGTGAAGTCCTCGCCAACAGATAGTTTTTAATGATTTTCACTAGGAAGCTTGGAAGGTTGTATCTCTGAAGCTTGTACACTAAACCATCATGCCAGACATTGTCGAAGGTTTTTTCGACGTCTAATAGGGCCATGGCGGATGTTTTGAACACAGACTTGTTCCGACTGTGGATGTTTTTGACTCGGGTCAGTTGATAAACGGTTGATCACCCACGGCGAAAACCAAACTGTTCCTCGAGCAAGACGTTATTTTGTTGGGCAGATTAGAGTAGCCGGCTATAAATCGCTTTTTCAAAAAGCTTAGATAACGCAGAGAAAGGGTTGATGGGTCGATAGCTTTTAGGGGATGTTGGGTCCTTTCCAGGTTTTTTGATTGGGATTACTTTGGCTGATTTCCAGGTGAAGGGAAAGTAGCTAAGTCGGAGGCATTGATTGAAAATCATGGCAAGAAGGTCGAAAAACGGTTTACCGGATCGGCTCAACCGAGTGGGAGCGTCTGGGCTCAAGACAGTGTGGTGCCCTTCCTCCAGGTCGCGTTGAAGGATGGCGCCATTTTGGTTCAGTCTGCTGTTCCCCCATGCTTGATGCTTTGCATTGATATCGCCGGCGATGATATACCGTCCAAGCCGCCGGGTTAGTTTGATGATGCCTTGCTTCAAGGCCACAGCCGATCCATCCCGCATGTTTACTTGTCTCGGGTAGCACGCCGCGATTATGGTGATCGGGCCGATGGTGGTGGTTACCTCAACCCCTATGGCTTCAATTATTTTAAGCTGAAAACTTGGTCGTCTTCCTGGCTGGTTCTTGCTTGAGGTTTTTTTGCGGGTGGCGATAAACTTCGCACGCTTAGGGCAGGTCGATTGCTGCCCTCGTGATTCGCACCGCAATTGGCGCACTTGCCTTCGGCAGCTTCCTTCTTACCTTCCGAAGGTCCGCCATTGTGACGGAGTCCTTCTCCAAATGCGCCAGATACAGCGCATCTCGGTGGTTGTTTCCATCGGCTCGCTTGATGGGAAACACCTTGATTGGCTTCAGCTTGTTGGCTTGCAATTCTTCGATGATTGCTTCCGGGGTGTATTCCGGAAGCCCACGAATAACAACCTTCAGAGGCTTCGTTCCGGGAACATCGTGCGAGTAAAACTCACACTTTTGGTACTTACTCACACTTTTAGTACTTACCGACATCCTGATAGTCGGCTGTAGTGGTGCAGATAATCTTCGTGCTGACGCTGCACAGCTTGAACTTAGGGTGAATCTGTTTCTTGGCAAGCTCAGTGCGAAGTAAGGCGACATTCCCTTTGGTAGTTACAAGACAGCATAGGGGAGAACGGTCCAAAATGCACCATTAAGCATTTTCGATGTTTTCGCCCATATAAACCAAAATACCCAACCATTTCAACGTATAGGTGCAAAATTTCAAAAACCATACATTTCATAATGATCTCCCATTCAAAACAATAAGGTTTTCATGACTTTCTAACGCATTTAAAAAATGTTTTAAAAAAAGGCTTGGGGCAAAACGCCCGAATGGTGGTCTAAAATGACTCAATTGCATGTAAAATTATGGTTAACGCATGGTTAACGTTAACGCATAAGTCGAGTCAAGTACAAGACACTGAAGACGACCACACAGTTGTGGTCGAAATACGTATCTGCAAAGATAACGAAAATTAACTGGTGGAATTAAATGGACAGAACTTAATTCGTCTTAGACGGTTTAATACATTCCACTAAACGAGCTTAATATATTTTTCTAACGCATGGTTGTTTTTTTTTTCAAGTTAGTTTATTTGGTACACCATATAACACTGTACGGAGCCATGTTTCTTTGTGATATATACAATCAATGTCATTTTTTTCAGATAGTAAGAGAGAGGTAGAAGCCAGCGCACTCGTGGTGACTCGATGTTAGTTTACAATGTTTAAGGATGGACGGGACTTAGGATTTGGGATCAGGAAATTTCAGCTTCTCATCCGGGCATTTTTACTAATTTTTTTCGATGGAGCTCAATGATGGATAACTAATTATGAATTGTAATGGTAATATTCGTTCATAAATGAATCATTTGTTTGAGAAACTGCATAAGTCCATTTTACACTATTTCGAGAAAACAACAAAAAACTGTTTTTAAGAAAACTTGCACCGAATCTTTCAATTTCTTCGATACAGATCAATAGTTTTTGATAAAACCCAACACCCTGGGGCATTTTCAGTTCAAAAAATGTAAGCAGTACTCCACAATTGCTCTTCAAAGTACGTGGACATATGTAGTTTCTCAAACAAACGAAAAATTCTTCATACATTTCCGAACAAAAATTTTTTTTCGTGTTTTCTGCCAGGATACGTATTTTTGGACGAGGATTCAGAATATATGAAAATCTCATTTTGGCCAAAAATGTCACATATGTAGTTTCTCAAACAAACGGTTCAAATGTACTATCACAGATTAGGTGAGTGATTTTATGAGTTAGGCCATTTTGCCCCAGGAGTGCATTTTGGACCGTTCTCCCCTACTTGTTGTTTGCTAGCAGTCTAGCATTTATCACCGACGACTCGGCATCATCATGTCGCGGCCGCTTGGAGCCACCCGGTTGCTGGCATGGCATCGACTTCTGGTTTCCTTTGCGACCCATTGCAGCAAATGGTCGAGAAGTATTTGCTGCTGACGATTGCAGCGATGCTTTTTGTCTCGCTACCTCAAAAAGAGTAGCAAGCGCAGGTGAGACGTCACGCGGGTAGCGCGGAATTGCGAGAAATAACGATGTAAAAAATTATCAAAACGAAACAGACCGCGAGCGCAAAACACGACCGATCGTGTCGCTTGTTCGTACTGGAACGATGACGCGCACACGCGAAAACCGGTTTTTATACACAAGAAAAACGAAGCTGTGGGCCAAAAGGCTTGTACCTTACATCAATCTGATGTCCGTGTTGGGGATGCATGGATGGGATTGGTTCATTCACGCTTAACTTTTCAAAAGGACCTAAGTAACATTTTTTCATGAATTAATTTGAATATTGCAATCAACAGACCAATACCAGACCAATGAAAGTTTTTGATGGCAGTACTCAAAATTCATGAAAAAATATTACTTAGGTCCTTTTGAAGTTAAGCGAGAATTCTTAAATTTTCTACCGGAAAAAAATAACATAACGACATACAATTTTAAAATGTCCGATTTACACCCCGTATTCGAGTCTTCCTTTTAGACATAGTTTACGTTAAAATAATGAAGTAAAATTCTTTTTAAAGAACATCAAATTTTCAGGGGCATAAATAATACAAAATGAAAATCTAGGAAAAAAAATTTTCAACGTCATAAGACGAGTTTAGTATTTTCCGTTTGAGTCCACCACGTTTTATATACTTTGCAGATGCGTATTTCAACCTCAACTATAATGTCGTCTTCAGTGTCATTGTTGAGGTCGAAAAACGCATCTGCAAATATTACAAAACGTGTGGAAATTGAATGGAAAGTAGTAAACTCGTCTTATAACAGTTCAAGACATTCTACTAATATAAGAGCTCCATTTTTTTTTTCAAATAATATGCACATTGATTAACGAGCTGCCAATGTGACAGATACGAAAAAGCAACTGATAGAATATAGAGAAATATACAAAGTAGAAGAATGAAACGGACCTGGGATTGAACCCACGACTTCCTGTATGAGGCAAAAGCAGTAGCCATATGACTAACAAGCCCGTTTTTTATTCCAACGTCTTTCTTCAGAACACAGAAACGCTGTGTTTGGAAAGTTTTTTTTAGTGGCTTCAAATATTGACATAGGGGGAATGACGGCTTTGGCAGGTTTTGTTCTATTATCGTCAGGGGTTTTTTTTTATAACTGATTATGCTCAAATTTGGCCTAAACATTCTTTGCAAATCAAAGCATATTGTGGCCAAATTTCATAAAATTCGGTCGACAAAACCCCCCCTGACAATAATGGAACAAAACCTCCCAATGCCGTCTGTTCCCCTACATATTATTTGGACAATTTCTAATATTTCTGGGCTTATGTTGGAGGCTTCGCTATTATTTTTGTTACAGACAAGCGGTGATTGAAGAAAATGTATAACTATATGAACATAGAGTTCTAACACCCAGCAAAACAAGTGCGTTACAGATATCGATTGAAAAAAGGCACGACATTGAACATCCTTAAATCAAAGGAATGAAAATTAAAACTCAGAGTCAAGCCTACGCTCTACGGTAGTAAAATCATTTTAATTCAATAATGCTTACAGTCCTCGAGGTATAATCCGTTACTTCTATACAGCCCAGAAGTTTACTTCAATATTGATCTCGTCGACATGAACAAGTTTAGCAAAAAGGACCTTCCATCAAAATCGGAGTTCTAAGCTTTATTGATCGCTTCGTGGCTGAGTGAACCGAAGTAGCTAAGTAAATTGTGATGCGATGCGGTTCGTACTCAATCATCTCCAGCATAAACCACCAACTTTGTCCTGCCACCCAGAGCTTGCTTCTGCGGCACCCGTGCCTTTCCCTCCGTCCCGTTACAGAGCGAGAGAAAGGTCTGCTTTGAATACATGTGAGCTCATAAATAGTACATCGTCGACGTCGTCGACGGTTGTGGTAAAACTATTAAATTATTAATCTAGTTATACCCCTGCAGCAGAATTTCCCGCCACTAGGAATATATTGTTTACTTGAACTTTTTGCTCTGCACGAAAGGCTGAGCTGTAGTGCGGAATTTTATCACTCTCGCAGGATGTTGTTAAGCACCAAGCTGAAACTTTCAGTAATTACCTTCCAACGAAAATTCCGAAACTGATGGGACTATGATGGCGACAGAACGTGTGATTTATTTATGATCGCTTGGAAAAGTGAGAAGTGTATGAGTTTAGAACGTTTTAGTGAAATTGCTTGCCCGTCTCAGTTCTAGGAAAAAAATACATGTGATGTTAATCAACATCCAGGGATCAACGCGTGTTGAAACGGAACCTCCGAGGCATTTTCACGCCTGCCTGTCGTCTGCTCACCATTAGCATTTTTATTAGCTCTGCCCGAGAAGCAGTGACACTCATCCGGCAGTCCTGCGTTTCTCCGACACACTGTGTTTCAAGTATTAAAATTTTCCTTTCCAACACCCGTGACCACCCCCAACATCACCGTGGACGACAGGTTTAATTTAGATGCACTTTCATCACTTTGAATTTCATTGCTGGGAGAAAAAGGCTTCGTGGGACGCTTCCAGGCAGCAGCGTGCAAAAGTGAGCAAAAGCAGCTGATGTAATTACTTTCTTCCAATTTCTCGGGCTGGTTCCGTTCCGTTCGCCGTCGTCGCCTTCCGCAGGAACTTGTCACCGCACTCCAAGGCAGGATTGCTGCTGACGAGGAGACGACATCCTGAAGTCTTAAAATTAAAACATAAAGTTTTAGTCCTTGCTCGGGAGATGTCAGAAAAAGGCGTTCCTTTCCGGATAAATGCCGTGCAAAAGTTTTGATTACAATTTTCCTTGATTTGCAAGCGACTTCTGAGTTATTCCATGCGAAATGGGCTGGAAATATTTGAAATTAAACTTGACCATAATTTGTTATCAATGCGAAGGAATTGGAATGCTATCCAAGTTACACTAAAATTCATTCCAATTCACCTGACAGTGCTTTTTAGTGAAATACAATTTTCATAAATGAGGCATTCCACGGGGGCATGTCAGTCGATCCTAAGCGACCATTTCGAAAATATTTGAAACTCTGCACAGTTTTTCAATTTCATCTAAATCGTCATTTTTCGATATCAAATCTTCATATTGAGTCACGACTAACTTTTCAAAAGGGTGTATGTGAAAATGGTTCAAAAATATTTAAAAAGCTGCACAGCAAAAACGGAATGTTCGATTGTTATGATTTTTTCAGCAAAGTTAGACAACTAAATGGTGATTCTTAAGAAAATGTGCACAGTAAAAAAATTTTTTTTTGCCTTTAAAAATATCATTTTTGTCACAAAAACTCAAATATCTCAAAACCCTATCTTTTTTCGAACGTAATTTTTTTAGGGAAAACGGTCCATTATATTAGCTATCTACCATAAAAATTTGGTGATGGTAAACTAATAAACAAAAAAGTTATGACATTTCAAACATTTCACAATTTTCACATTCAGTAAAAAAAAATTTTTTTCTGTGTAAGTTATTTCGAGAATTGCAGTTTGATGCAGATTTTATTGTTAAGGGACGTGATTTAAACAAGTTGTTTTCATGATATTTTGATTTAATTATTCATAGCATCTATAAGAAACTTAGACACGATCCAGTGTTGTGATCAAAAGTATTGATAGTGTCATAATTTTCATTGCACGTGACTGGCGAAAAATTCTTTTAATAGTGTTGAAACCTGTTGATAATAACGTTGATAGAAACATATCAGAAATGTTATTTTTAAGACAAAAGCTGCAAAATCAAAGATTTATATACACGTGTACGTCTATAGTTTACCTGCAAAAATATACCTCTTAGAGAATAGACTTTATGATCGGGAGGAAACGGGTATCTTCAACAACAACAAATGCATGATAGGTACATACCATGACAATGCTCACGAAAAAGCAAAAAATTACTACTACTAAGGTTGTTAAAGATCTTATAGTATTTTTTTTCAGTCAAGCAAATGACACCAAACTAGTCAGTAAAAACTTAAAAGTGATTTTGTTTATTGAAATATTACGAACAACATGAGTAGCCGCTTTCTCAACTGTTGTAGGCCGTTTGATGGAAAAAAGTGTTCAAAAGAGTTACGAAATCTCACCGAAAGCACCATAGATAAACTGAAAGCGACTGGTTATGCTCCAATGTCCACATTGAATACAAATTTACGCATTTGCACGTCCTGCCGTCTAAACGTTGACAAAAGAGCAATCTGTATATCATCGGTTGAGCAGAGCGCAGGAAGTTCGAAAACGACAGCAACTGAGGAATTGCCAGATGTATCGACAACAACTGAGGAATTACCAGAAGTATTAAGTGCTGAGAGCCTTGCCACCGTACCATCAGCGAAATCTGTTTCAACAAATCAATCGGAAGATGAGTGTATCCAAAAGGTCAACATCGAACGCTTTAACGAGGGCATAGCTGGGATAAAAGTGACTCCGATTAAATGGAGTAAGATGGACTACGTTTATTACCCGGAGAAAAATACCGTGAAATAAACGAAGCTGTACGAAGAAACCTCTTCAAATTAGGACCTGATGATGTGGAAAATACAGACTACGATGAGGTAATTATAAATATGAAGGAAAGGTTCTCGAATGCAGCCACGACAAGGAAAGAAAAATTATTGATTTTGTCGATGCTGCCAAGTTCGTGGGCTATTCAGGATGCCATTGATGAGTTCAAAACCAATAGAAATACAGTAAAAGAGGCAAAACAATTGAAGAATAACTGTCTTTCAACCAAAAATACTAGGTCTAGTACTGCATTAACAGATGAGACAAAAGAAATAGTAGTTCAATATTTTGAAGATGATGAAGTAAGTCGAGCTATGCCTGGTCAAAAAGATTATGTATCAGTAGAAAAAGATGGAAAGCGTCACGCAGTCCAAAAACGATTAATGATGACGACTATGGAAGAAGCGTACACACGCTTCAAGGAAGTTCACGGAAAAATTAAAAAAGATGTTTCCTCATTTGCAAGCCTTCGGCCAAGGCAATGTAAGCTTCTTTCCAATTCAGGAACACATAATGTGTGTGTGCACAACCCATGAGAATATTAATCTTATTTTACATAGTTTGAAAAGAATCAATTTAACAAAGGATATTAAAATGTTAACTGGTAGTCTTTTGTGTGAAAATACAACATCAAATTGCTATCTACGATCTTGTTCGGATTGTCCAGATTCTTCATCATTGGAAAATACTTTATTCGCTGAGTTTGAAGAAAAATATATTGATCAGTTATCATTTGAGCAATGGGTGACCACGGATAGGTGTGACATAGAAACTATTGTAAAACCTGTAGATGAGTTTGTGTCATATTTTTGCTTGAAATTAGAAAGTTTAATCCCTCACGATTTCATTAAAACAGAACAATCCAGCTTTTTAAAAATACGAAAAATACATTACAAAATGGTGAATTTTTAGTCATTTGTGATTTTTCTGAAAATTACAGCTTTGTATTGCAAGATGAAGTGCAGTCCCATCACTGGAACGTACAACAAGCTACAATTCATCCATTCGTTATTTATTTTAATGGAAGTACGCAAATTGAACACTTAAGTTTTATTATAATTTCCGAAGATTTAAGACACGATTCAGTATCCGTAAACTTGTTCATTGAAAAAATGATTAACTTTTTACGCGTTGATAAGCATAAAGAAGTCAAAAGATATATTTCATGTCTGATGGAGCAGCGTCGCAGTACAAAAATCGTAAGAATTTTTCGAGCCTATGTCAATTTAAATCAATGTACGGAATTGATGCAGAATGGCATTTTTGCTACATCACATGGCAAAGGTCCTTGTGATGCTATTGGAGGAACAATAAAGCGCATGGCCACAAGAGCAAGTTTAGCCAAAGAACGTGAGCATCCAATTAAAACTGCGAAAGAACTTTTGATTGGGCAAATCGTAGAAAAGAAAAGATTTAACCAAATTATCATTTTGTTTTACTACTACTGAAGAGTACGAAATAAAGGCTTCAGAGCTCAGCGAGCAATTTAATAACGCGAAAACGATCCAAGGAACCCAAAAATTTCACTGTTTCATTCCATTGTCGGAAAATAAAATTAAAGCAAAACTATACTCAAACTGTGCTGATAATAATTCAAAAGTGTTCGATATTTTAAAAAATTTGAATAAAAATAAATAAAAATAAGTATTAATAAACTGTTTTCATGATATCATAACCCATACCAAAATTCAAACCCAAAACTCTTAGAGTTTCTATAACAACATTGTGTAACTGCCACATTTAATTTAATACTTAGGATAATATTAATTCATTTTTATTTATTTATACATATAATATTTATACATATAATATACATAATATCGATGAATACATAAATATGGAATATCATACAAACAACTTGTTTAACTCACGCAAGGCCCTTAACAATAAAATCAGCATCAAACTGCGATTCTTGAAAAAAAATACACGGAAATTTTTTTTTGTTTACTATATGTGAAAATTGTGAAATGTTTGAAATGTCATAACTTTTTGTTTATTAGTTTACCATCACCAAATTTTTATGGTAGATAGCTAATATAATGGACCGTTTTCCTAAAAAATTACGTTCGAAAAAAGATAGGGTTTTGAGATATTTGAGTTTTGTGACAAAAATGATATTTTTAAAGGCAAAAAATTTTTTTTACTGTGCGCATTTTCTTAAGAATCACCATTTAGTTGTCTAACTTTGCTGAAAAAATCATAACAATCGAACATTCCGTTTTGCTGTGCAGCTTTTTAAATATTTTTGAGCCATTTTCACATACACCCTTTTGAAAAGTTAGTCGTGACTCAATATGAAGATTTGATATCGAAAAATGACGATTTAGATGAAATTGAAAAACTGTGCAAAGTTACAACTCAATAGAAAATCATGAATTAAAAATTTTCTTAAATTTTGATGCTGTTGCTTGGAATCGCTCAAATAAAGTTTTACATTATACAAAATTCCAAATGCGTAGCTGTTTCAAATTCCAAATCTGTAGTATTATTCAGATTCACAATAATCTGACGCAGTTATAAGGTTCATGTTTATCAAAATAAAGTGCTGTTTTGGCATGGATTCCACTTCATCCATCTAACATTGCATTGGTGTCGAGCAAAGCACAGAATCCAAACCTAAAATGCTGTTAACGGAGCGTTAACATGGCATAATCAAATGAAGAGAAACCGCATTGACTCATTACGCCGGAAACACAGGGGATCGTCGACCGTAGGTTCGGATCTGAGATGATTTTGCATGTCGACATCGTCGTCAGAGTAGTTCCGTTAACTGACTTCCTTCACATCAGAGAACTATATTTTAGATCAGCGGTTCTCAACCTGGGGTACATGTTCACCTGCTGGTACCTCACTGGTCCCAGGGGGTACCTCGGACAAGAATGCGTAATAGCAGATATATTACAATTCCTATTAAAACTTTTTCCTATTAAAACTTTTCGTCGACTAAGTCGAGTCAAGTACGAGACACTGAAGACGACCACACAGTTGTGGTCGAAATACGTATCGGCAAAGATATCGAAATAATTGGTGGAATTAAATGGAGAGTACTAAACTCGTCTTAGACGGTTGAATACATTCCACTAAAAGGAGCTTAAAATATTTGTTCTGAAAACTTTTGGATTAAGTTCTGATAATTGTATAATTTTCTATTCTAAAGCTTCGTATTGTACATAATATGCATGACTATCAGTAAACGAAGACTTACGAATCCTGTCCACCTCAACTAATACTGTGTATGCAGGAGATTGAAATCTCCTTTCAAGTGGCTCGGAAGCCTCCTTTCAAGAGACTCGGAACCCTTCTTTCAAGAGGCTCAGAAGCCTCCTTTCTAGAGGCTCGGAAGCCTCCTTTCAAGAGGCTCGGAAGCCTCCTTTCAAGAGGCTCGGAAGCCTCCTTTCAAGAGGCTCGGAAGCCTCCTTTCAAGAGGCTCGGAAGCCTCCTTTCAAGAGGCCCAGGAAGCCTCCTTTCAAGAGGCTCGGAAGCCTCCTTTCAAGAGGCTCGGAAGCCTCCTTTCAAGAGGCTCGGAAGCCTCCTTTCAAGAGGCTCGGGAGCCTCCTTTCAAGAGGCTCGGGAGCCTCCTTTCAAGAGGCTCGGGAGCCCCCTTTCAAGAGGCTCGGAAGCCTCCTTTCAAGAGGCTCGGAAGCCTCCTTTCAAGAGGCTCGGAAGCCTCCTTTCAAGAAGCTCGGAAGCCTCCTTTCAAGAGGCTCGGAAGCCTCCTTTCAAGAGGCTCAGAAGCCTCCTTTCAAGAGGCTCGGAAGCCTCCTTTCAAGAGGCTCGGAAGCCTCCTTTCAAGAGGCTCGGAAGCCTCCTTTCAAGAGGCTCGGAAGCCGCCTTTCAAGAGGCTCGGAAGCCTCCTTTCAAGAGGCTCGGAAGCCTCCTTTCAAGAGGCTCGGAAGCCTCCTTTCAAGAGGCTTGGAGGCCTCCTTTCAAGAGGCTTGGAGGCCTCCTTTCAAGAGGCTTGGAGGCCTCCTTTCAAGAGGCTTGGAGGCCTCCTTTCAAGAGGCTTGGAGGCCTCCTTTCAAGAGGCTTGGAGGCCTCCTTTCAAGAGGCTTGGAGGCCTCCTTTCAAGAGGCTCGGAAGCCTCCTTTCAAGAGGCTCGGAAGCCTCCTTTCAAGAGGCTCGGAAGCCTCCTTTCAAGAGGCTCGGAAGCCTCCTTTCAAGAGGCTCGGAAGCCTCCTTTCAAGAGGCTCGGAAGCCTCCTTTCAAGAGGCTGGGAGCCCTCTTTGAAGAAGCTCGGAAGCCTCCTTTCAAGAGGCTCGGAAGCCTCCTTTCAAGAGGCTCGGAAGCCTCCTTTCAAGAGGCTCGGAAGCCTCCTTTCAAGAGGCCTGGAAGCCTCCTTTCAAGAGGCTCAAGCCTCCTTTCAAGAGGCTCGGAAGCCTCCTTTCAAGAGGCTCAAGCCTCCTTTCAAGAGGCTCGGAAGCCTCCTTTCAAGAGGCTCGGAAGCCTCCTTTCAAGAGGCGATGAGGCCACCTTTCAAGAGGCTCAGAAACTTCCTCTCAAGAGGCTCAAGCCTCCTTTCAAGAGGCTCAGAAGCCTCCTTTCAAGAGGCTCAGGAAGCCTCCTTTCAAGAGGCTCGGAAGCCTCCTTTCAAGAGGCTCAGAAGCCTCCTTTCAAGAGGCTCAGAAGCCTCCTTTCAAGAGGCTCTGGAAGCCTCCTTTCAAGAGGCTCAGAAGCCTCCTTTCAAGAGGCTCAAGCCTCCTTTCAAGAGGCCTGGAAGCCTCCTTTCAAGAGGCTCGGAAGCCTCCTTTCAAGAGGCTCAGAAGCCTCCTTTCAAGAGGCTCAGAAGCCTCCTTTCAAGAGGCTCAGGAAGCCTCCTTTCAATAGGCCTCGAAACCTCTTTCCAAGAGGCTCAGAAACCTCCTTTCAAGAGGCTTTGGATTCCTCCTTTCAAGAGGCTCTAGAAGCCTCCTTTCAAGAGGCTCAGAAGCCTCCTTTCAAGAGGCTCAGAAGCCTCCTTTCAAGAGGCTCAGAAGCCTCCTTTCAAGAGGCTCAGAAGCCTCCTTTCAAGAGGCTCGGAAGCCTCCTTTCAAGAGGCTCGGAAGCCTCCTTTCAAGAGGCTCGGAAGCCTCCTTTCAAGAGGCTCGGAAGCCTCCTTTCAAGAGGCTCGGAAGCCTCCTTTCAAGAGGCTCGGAAGCCTCCTTTTAAGAGGCTCGGAAGCCTCCTTTCAAGAGAGATGATTTAGATAAATAATGCTTTGGCTTTTTGCAAACATTTTACATTAATATCTCAGCATCCAAAAGCTGTCATCATATAGAAAAAAAAATAAAAAGATTAGTTATACAATAAAATAAAATACAATACAATAAAATAAAATCACATAAAAAACGAGTGATAACTCGCGTTTAACCGAATATTTCTCTCTGCAATTTTCTTTTTTTCGGTAGAATGATTCCAATTTGCTATCACTTAAACGAAAAATTTCAAAATCTTATTTTTTCACATATTACAAGTCAATCCAAACCTGGGTCGATTCAAGCAACAGGCTTTTACTGGACCAAGATTAGAACTGACGAATGCAGTAAATCAACCACTCGGCAAATTTCGATGACGGACGACGTCGGTGGGCAATCATCCCATTTAGCTCTCCAGAAGCAGCAACATAAATGGGCTGGATACAGAAACGAACGGTTTTTCGCAAACATAAAATTTTAATTGCATTACATGGAGCCCACAGACGATGACGACGGTCCATCCCTTTTCCCGTGCGGGCGGAAGTGTTCGTTCGTATCACCGGCATTAGCCCGAGATTTTCCACGATTGCCAAACAAACAACGCTGAAGCATTGCAGTGCAGCAACGCCACCTCAGCAATGGCCAAGTCCAAATCGACCACCAGTCCGCCGGAACGGGGAGAAGTAAACGGCTTTGGGCTGAGGGTTCTGTCGGTCGTAAAAAAAATCCTTGCTAAACCAATGCCAACGGATCCAACCCGTCGTCCGATGGTGGAAATGAAAAATTGAATTAATTCTGACAGACCAAAGCGAAGGAAGGCGAATTTTAAGCTCCGATGGGGCTGCCGCTGAATGGGTTGGAAGCGGACATCCGTCATCGCCGTTGGTATGTTTTTCCTTATTTTTTGGGGCACCTCAATGGTAGAACATAACTTGCGTGGGACTTTCTAGCGAGATTGAAACAAAGCGAAAAAAATACCAGGGAACTGAATATTTAACACTGTATGATGAATTATGATAATAATAGAGCAATCCACCTAGTGACGTATTTTGTCTTTTTATAATTCAACATTATGGCTTAAGTAGATAATTCAAAAGATGTATAAATAAAATTCACAAACAATTAACAACTCCAATCAGTTTTTTAGGATGTTTTCTAGAAATTGTCGCCAAGTCTCAAAATAGGAAAATACAAACGGTTTCTGCATTTTTTCAATTTTTAAAGTTTATCATCGCGGTAAAAATAACTTTGGTGCAATTGCTCTTGTTTCAAGAGGAATACGCCCGCCACGAACCCCCAATCATTGTTATAAGGCCACCGGGATTTTCCAATCATCATCGGATTCCTCTCAATCTTCCTCGAATCAAAACCTTCCGGTTTAAAATGGCTCAAACAGCCCCCTTCTTTGATAAGATAGCTTTTGTTATTCTTCGAGAAAGGCAACCAAACAAGCCGCCAAATTTCATTAAATATTCAACATAGTCCTTCTGATTTTCCGTCTTCGGACGGTCTCTACCGGTTGTGGTTCTCCTGGGAGTAGAACCTGTTCCACTCGATGTCGACATCGTCATCGTCTTTTCCTCAGCCAACACTCGCATCAGCAGCAGAAGCAGCGGCAATCGTTCCGGTAGCCTTTTCCGTTGTTGTTGTTGCCACTGCTGTATTTTCGAACGGAGTGGAGATGTTTGTCAAACACATACGCCTTAGATTGCTCGTCGGTGGCTCGAAGAAGCACCACTGAACGGACCGCGTGCTGCAAAAGCCAGCAGCATTCAAGGAGCAACCCACTAAGCATCTCGAAACCAAATGGAAATACCGGAAAAGTTCTTTCACCACATACGAGGCCCGCCACACCGAGCAGCGCGCAGCAGGTTTTCGAGAACATGTTGGAGAAGTTTGACAGGCATTCGCAAGTGTGTTCCAAAGAAATTCGCTCAAAATCGTGCCAGCGCTAGGAGCATAAACCGTAAATGACGACTCGAAATGATGACGAAGAGTGCGACGCCCATAAAAATTAATGTTCTGCGGGATTTGTGTTATCCGTGGGGCGGACTGTGGCAACACCGAACCGACCACCAACTGTTTGTGAAAAGCTCCAACAACGGTTTCGAGAAATCGACCAAAAAATAAACAACTTCGCAGAAGCGTGGAACCAGTCGAGTCTTGTGTGCGTGTTGTGTGGGACGGATGTGATGATGGTGCTTGAGAGATAAAGGGTTCGGTCGGTTTAGCCGAGCGGAAGTGTTGCTTGTTATCCTTGGGAGCTTTGGGAATTTGCGATGTGAGTTTGAATTATACGAAATAAGTTTCGCTTGGTTTCGCAAGAAGTAGCATTCTTCGAAGTCTAACATATGGAACCGGCGGAGAGCGAACTGTTGATTTAAAATTAGGTATGCAAAATCTATTTTTTTTTTCGATATTTTCATCACTGTGTATAGATCTGAAGCAGTTTCCAATAAGGAATCAATGGGAGCAATCTAGCCGTAATAGATTATTTAATTCACATCGTAATACTGATAGATTACACGATTTAATTACAATTCGCTGAGACCATATTGAGATGGTCACTATCGACTACAAGTAGTGAAATTAAACCCCCATAAGATTTTGGCATGGATTTTGGGGCCCATGGATTTTGGGGCCCTCCTTAGCCGTGTGGTAAGACGCGCGGCTACAAAGCAAGACCATGCTGAGGGTGGCTGGGTTCGATTCCCGGTGCCGGTCTAGGCAATTTTCGGATTGGAAATTGTCTCGACTTCCCTGGGCATAAAAGTATCATCGTGTTAGCCTCATGATATACGAATGCAAAAATGGTAAACTGGCTTAGAAACCTTGCAGTTAATAACTGTGGAAATGCTTAATGAACACTAAGCTGCGAGGCGGCTCTGTCCCAGTGTGGGGACGTAATGCCAATCAGAAGAAGAAGAAGAAGAAGATTTTGGCAACATTCGATTCACCTGTCATAAGACGAGTTTATACAATCCCATTGAATTCCACCACTTAATTGTATCTTGACAGATACGTATTTCGACCTCAACAGTAAGGCCGTCTTCAGTGTCTCGTACTTGACTCGACTTAACCTTCTTCGGATATTAGAAAAAACTTACGAATAAGATGTTGGGGTCATATTGACCCAGAAATGTAAATGCTTATAAAACAGTCAAATTATAACCGAATCACAAAGTTTATATACCGTTCGAAAGATAAACTCATCAATTTTGTGGCTATGTGGTGATATGCTGGTTCTGGAGACAATGGCCACCGGGAAACGACTTCCACGGGGACCTTGTCGGTCATATAAGGGGAGCATAAAAATCGCTCCATATATGCCTTTCGATCGCTAATTCTTCATAGATTCTCCTAAAACGGTTATGTTTGGTCCATGAGAGGGCTTCCGATGAAAGTGGCCACTCCTGGTACATGCAAGGTGCCCCCGGGGAACCCGCAGGAGGGGACATTTCCGTTTTAGGACCAAAATATACCGTGCGGCGGTTCTGTCGTCATGATTTTCCACAAAATAGATGATTGATGCGCTCGAAATCGCTAAGTGACCACATTGGCCACTCTTGGAGCCTATGAGGTGCCCCCGGGGCACCCGTAAAAGGGGACATTTCCGTTTTTACACCAAAATATGTCGTGCGACAGCTCTTTCGTCATGGTTTTCCACAAAATAGATGATAATGCGCTTGACATCGATAAAAGACCACATTGGCCACTCCTGGTACATGCAAGGTGCCCCCGGGGAACCCGCAGGAGGGGACATTTCCGTTTTAGAACCAAAATATACCGTGCGGCGGCTCTGTCGTCATGATTTTCCACAAAATAGATGATAATGGGCTTGAAATCGATAAAAGGCCACATTGGCCACTCCTGGTACATGCAAGGTGCCCCCGGGGAACCCGCCGGAGGGGACATTTCCGTTTCAGGACCAAAATATACCGTGCGGCGGCTCTGTCGTCATGATTTTCCACAAAATAGATGATAATGGGCTTGAAATCGATAAAAGACCACATTGGCCACTCCTGGTACATGCAAGGTGCCCCCGGGGAACCCGCAGGAGGGGCCATTTCCTTTTAACACCAAAATATGCCGTGCGGCGGCTCTGTCGTCATGATTTTCCACCAAACAGATGGTTATGCGCTTGAAATCGATAAGTGACCAAATTGGCCACTCCTGGTACATGCAAGGTGCCCCCGGGGAACCCGCCGGAGGGGACATTTCCGTTTCAGGACCAAAATATACCGTGCGGCGGCTCTGTCGTCATGATTTTCCACAAAATAGATGATAATGGGCTTGAAATCGATAAAAGACCACATTGGCCACTCCTGATACATGCAAAGTGCCCCCGGGGAACCCGCAGGAGGGGACATTTCCATTTTAGCACCAAAATATGCCGTGCGGCGGCTCTTTTGACATGATTTTCCACCAAACAGATGGTTATGCGCTTGAAATCGATAAGTGACCAAATTGGCCACTCCTGGTACATGCAAGGTGCACCCGGGGAATCCGCAAGAGAGGACATTTCCAATTTAGCACCAAAATATACCGTGCGGCGGCTCTGTCGTCATGATTTTCCACAAAATAGATGATTATGCGCTTGAAATCGATATTTGACAACATTGGGCGCTCTTGGAGTCAACCAGGGGCCCCAGGAACCGTTGAATAGGATATTTCCGTTTAACACCGAAATATGCCGAGCGGCGACTCTTTCGGTGTGTTTTCCCACCAAAGAGGTGGTTATTCGCTCGAAATCAATAAGTGACCACATTGGCCACTCTTGAACCTATGAGGTGCCCTTGGGGAACCCATAGAAAGGGACATTTCCGTTTAACACCGAAATATGTCGTGCGGCGGCTCTTTCGTCATGATTTTCCACAAAATAGATGAGTGTGCTTGGAATCGATAAGTGACCACATTGGCAACTCTTGGAACCAATGATATGCCCATGGGGAACCCGTAGATGGTGATATTTCCGTTTTTATACCGAAATGAATAAGTGACCACATTTTCCATTTTGGAACCTATGAAGTACCGCCGTGGAGCTCATAGGAGAGGACATTTCCGTGCTTACTCTTACTTAGGCATCAAATGTAGTCGTGCACACGTTTACTCCATTTGATGCTGGGTACCTTACGTGAACGCGGCGTGCAAGCAGCGTGAAACAATCTTTGCGTGGACATCGGCCCTTAAAGACATGCCGTGCAGCGGCTCTTTCACTATAATTTTTCATCAAATAGTTGGTTAAGCTCTTGAAATCAAATATCAACCCGGGGGAACCCCAGGCCCAGTTTCGGTAATTGTGGAATGCCGTGAAGAATTCATTGAAAGTGTCTGTGCACACAAAATCTCACTCAATTTTTAGGAACTTTTCCTCAACCGAATTGCTTGCAGTAAATACCATTCAACGAAAATCCTGCCCTATTATTTCCTATTAAAAAATGGCCAGATCAGACTATGGGCTCCGAAGTTATGGCCAAAATACCAATTTCAGCAGCTGCATGGGAAAATCACTTTTCTGGCACTTATGCTCATCCGATTGGCTTGCAATAAGTTGCGTTCAGCAGAAAATTTTAGAATGCAAATAAACAAATATGAAAAATAAGAGCTATCTACCTATTAGTGTTATAATAGACTTTTCTTATATATTTCTCAACCCTTTTGAAAGAACGATAAAGGCACCATCACCACTAGGTAGATTAATCTTGTTTTTTTTTCTATCAAATAGGTCATTCGTTCTGAACTTAATATCTATAACCTACAAGGTACCCGCAGGAGTCTCAAATTTTTTTTATATCGAAATGTTGCGTTCATATCATTGTCCACGGCGATCGGTGAAAACCTCAAACTTATATGAGTCGATTTTGAAGGGACCATCGACTAATGCTAATATCGAGATGCGGAATAGAAAATCCTTGGAGAGCTGTTCGAAGGAATCATCACAGTAGCCCAGAAACTATTTTTTAATTTGACTCAGTACTCAATTGCAAATGAAGAACAATTTCAAGCGCATAATCAACTTTTTGAAGACTTGTGGCCAGGGTAGACAATGATAGACGAAGATAGAGCTGCCGCAAGCAACACAGTACATTTGATATAACCATGAAAATGTCCTCTCCTACGGGTTCGCAGGGCATCTCAAAGGTTCCAAGAGTAGACAATATCACTAATCAACTCCAAGCACATGACCATCTGTTTGGTAGAAAATAACAAAGAAAGAGCCACCGCACGGCATATTTTGGTGTTAAAATAGAAATGTACTCTTCTACGGGCTCCCGGGGGCACCTCATAGGTTCTAAGGGTGGACAATATGTCAATAATCGATTTCGAGGGCACCTATTTGGAGGAAAATCACGACGAAAGAGCCGCCGCATGACATATGTTGGTGTAAAAATGGAAATGTCTTCTTCTACGTGTTCTCCGAGGTTTCAAATGTAGTGACCACATTACTTATCGATTTCGAGCGCACGTCCATCTGTTTGATGGGAAAACACCAAAAGAGCCGCCGCACGGCTTATATTGGTGTAAAATGGAAATGTCCCCTTCTACGGGTTCCCTGGGGGCCCCTCATAGGTTCCATGTGGTCACTTATCGATTTCAAGCGCATAATCATCTATTTTGTGGAAAATCATGACGAAAGAGACGCCGCACGGCATATTTTCATGCTAAAACGGTAATGTCCTCTCATACGGCTTCCCCGGGGGTACCTTGCATGTACCAGGTGTGGCCAATGTGGTCATTTATCGATTTCAAGCGCATAACCATCTGTATGATGGTAAATCATGACAAAAGAGCCAACGCACGGCATATTTTGGTGCTAAAACGGAAATGTCCCCTCCTGCGGGTTCCCCGGGGGCACCCTGCATGTAGCAGGAGTGGCCAATGTGGTCACTTATCGATTTCAAGCGCATAAACATCTGTTTGATGGAAAATCATGACAAAAGAGCCGACGCACGGCATATTATGGTGCTAAAACGGAAATGTTCCCTCCTGCGGGTTCCCCGGGGGGCACCTTGCATGTATCAGGAGTGGCCAATGTGGTCTTTTATCGATTTCAAGCGCATTATCATCTATTTTGTGGAAAATCATGACGACAGAGCCGCCGCACGGTATATTTTGATGCTAAATTGGAAGTGTCCTCTCTTGCGGATTCCCCGGATGCACCTTGCATGTACCAGGAGTGGCCAATTTGGTCACTTATAGATTTCAAGCGCATAACCATCTATTTGGTGGAAAATCATGACAAAAGAGCCGCCGCACGGCATATTTTGGTGTTAAACGGAAATGTCCGCTCCTGCGGATTCCCCGGGGGCACCCTGCATGTACCAGGAGTGTCCAATGTGGTCTTTTATCGTTTTCAAGCCCATTATCATCTATTTTGTGGAAAATCATGACGACAGAGCCGCCGCACGGTATATTTTGGTCCTGAAACGGAAATGTCCCTCCTGCGGGTTCCCCGGGGGCACCTTGCATGTACCGGGAGTGGCCAATGTGGTCTTTTATCGATTTAAGCCCATTATCATCTATTTTGTGGAAAATCATGACGACAGAGCCGCCGCACAGTGTATGTTGGTCCTGAAACGGAAATGTCCCTCCTGCTGGTTCCCCGGGGGCACCTTGCATGTACCAGGAGTGGCCAATACGGTCTTTTATCGATTTCAAGCCCATTATCATCTATTTTGTGGAAAATCATGACGACAGAGCCGCCGCACGGTATATTTTGGTTCTAAAACGGAAATGTCCCCTCCTGCGGGTTCCCCGGGGGCACCTTGCATGTACCAGGAGTGTCCAATGTGGTCTTTCATCGATGTCAAGCGCATTATCATCTATTTTGTGGAAAATCATGATGACAGAGCCGCCGCACGGTATATTTTGGTGCTAAAACGGAAATGTCCCCTCCTGCGGATTCCCCGGGGGCACCTTGCATGTACCAGGAGTGGCCAATGTGGTCACTAGGGTGGCTCAAATTAGTATGGGAAAAACTTTGTTCAATTTTTTTGATGGGCCGCCCTCTTATTCGGTTCTATTTAATGCCCTGATGCTCTGGACAAAATTTCAGCCAAATCGGTCAACGTTTGGGCGGTGCTAAACTCGTTGGAAGTTTATATTCAAAAATGTATGCAGAAACATCCAAAACAGTAAATTACAGCTGGACTACACAATTTACGATGAAGAACTATGATACTCATTCAGATCTTGGAGAATTTAATACAGAATGTTATGTAGAAAACCGCGAGAAGATTCGAGTTTGCCCGGCTAAGTTATTAGCATTTCTCTGCAGTGGGGTTTGAGCAAATTTCGTTTCTTTTACCTTTGAAAAGAAATAAATTCACCCCTACAACACTCCAGTAAAATGCTAATATCTTTGCGTAATAAACTCTAATCTTCTCGCGGTTTTCAGCATAACATTCTGTATTTTATTTTACAAGAACTGAATGAGTATCATGGTTCTTGATCGTAAATTGTGCCGTCCAACTGCAAATCACTGTTTTGGATGTTTCTGCATACATTTTTCCATATAAACTTCCAACGAGTTTAGCACTGCCCAAACGTTGACCGATTTGGCTGAAATTTTGTCCAGAGCATCAGGGCATCAAATAGAACCGAATAAGAGGGCGGCCCATCAAAAAATTTGAAAAAGTGTTTTTTGAGCCACCCTAGCGGTCACTTATCGATTTCAAGCGCATAACCATCTGTTTGGTGGAAAATCATGACAAAAGAGCTGCCGCACGGCATATTATGATGCTAAAACGGAAATGTTCCCTCCTGCGGGTTCCCCGGGGGGCACCTTGCATGTATCAGGAGTGGCCAATGTGGTATTTTATCGATTTCAAGCGCATTATCATCTATTTTGTGGAAAATCATGACGACAGAGCCGCCGCACGGTATATTTTGATGCTAAATTGGAAGTGTCCTCTCTTGCGGATTCCCCGGATGCACCTTGCATGTACCAGGAGTGGCCAATTTGGTCACTTATCGATTTCAAGCGCATAACCATCTATTTGGTGGAAAATCATGACAAAAGAGCCGCCGCACGGCATATTTTGGTGTTAAACGGAAATGTCCGCTCCTGCGGATTCCCCGGGGGCACCCTGCATGTACCAGGAGTGTCCAATGTGGTCTTTTATCGTTTTCAAGCCCATTATCATCTATTTTGTGGAAAATCATGACGACAGAGCCGCCGCACGGTATATTTTGGTCCTGAAACGGAGATGTCCCTCCTGCGGGTTCCCCGGGGGCACCTTGCATGTACCGGGAGTGGCCAATGTGGTCTTTTATCGATTTCAAGCCCATTATCATCTATTTTGTGGAAAATCATGACGACAGAGCCGCCGCACGGTGTATGTTGGTCCTGAAACGGAAATGTCCCTCCTGCTGGTTCCCCAGGGGCACCTTGCATGTACCAGGAGTGGCCAATGTGGTCTTTTATCGATTTCAAGCGCATTATCATCTATTTTGTGGAAAATCATGACGACACAGCCGCCGCACGGTATATTTTGGTGCTGAAAAGGAAATGTCCCCTCCTGCGGGTTCCTGGGGCACCTTGCATGTACCAGGAGTGTCCAATGTAGTCTTTCATCGATGTCAAGCGCATTATCATCTATTTTGTGGAAAATCATGATGACAGAGCCGCCGCACGGTATATTTTGGTGCTAAAACGGAAATGTCCCCTCCTGCGGATTCCCCGGGGGCACCTTGCATGTACCAGGAGTGGCCAATGCGGTCACTTATCGATTTCAAGCGCATAACCATCTGTTTGGTGGAAAATCATGACAAAAGAGCTGCCGCACGGCATATTTTGGTGCTAAAATGGAAATGTCCCCTCCTGCGGGTTCCCCGGAGGCACCTTGCATGTACCAGGAGTGGCCAATGTGGTCTTTTATCGATTTCAAGTCCATTATCATCTATTTTGTGGAAAATCATGACGATAGAGCCGCCGCACGGTATATTTTGGTCCTAAAACGGAAATGTCCCCTCCTGCGGGTTCCCCGGGGGCACCTTGCATGTACCAGGAGTGGCCAATGTGGTATTTTATCGATGTCAAGCGCATTATCATCTATTTTGTGGAAAATCATGATGACAGAGCCGCCGCACGGTATATTTTGGTGCTAAAACGGAAATGTCCCCTCCTGCGGATTCCCCGGGGGCACCTTGCATGTACCAGGAGTGGCCAATGTGGTCACTTATCGATTTCAAGCGCATAACCATCTGTTTGGTGGAAAATTATGACAAAAGAGCTGCCGCACGGCATATTTTGGTGCTAAAATGGAAATGTCCCCTCCTGCGGGTTCCCCGGAGGCACCTTGCATGTACCAGGAGTGGCCAATGTGGTCTTTTGTCGATTTCAAGTCCACTATCATCTATTTTGTGGAAAATCATGACGATAGAGTCGCCGCACGGTATATTTTGGTCCTAAAACGGAAATGTCCCCTCCTGCGGGTTCCCCGGGGGCACCTTGCATGTACCAGGAGTGGCCAATGTGGTATTTTATCGATGTCAAGCGCATTATCATCTATTTTGTGGAAAATCATGATGACAGAGCCGCCGCACGGTATATTTTGGTGCTAAAACGGAAATGTCCCCTCCTGCGGGGGCACCTCCCCGGGGGCACCTTGCACGTACCAGGAGTGGCCGATGTGGTCACTTATCGATTTCAAGCGCATAACCATCTGTTTGGTGGAAAATCATGACAAAAGAGCCGCCGCACGGCATATTTTAGTGCTAAAATGGAAATGTCCCCTCCTGCGGGTTCCCCGGGGGCACTTTGCATGTACCAGGAGTGGCCACTTTCGTCGGAAGCCCTCTCATGGACCATACATTACCGTTTTAAGAGAATCTATGAGAAATTAGCGATCGAATGGCATATATGGAGCGATTTTTATGCTCCCCTTATATGACCGACAAGGTCCCGTGGAAGTCGTTTCCCGGTGGCCATTGTCTCCAGAACCAGCATATCACCACAGAGCCACAAAATTGATGAGTTTATCTTTCGAACGGTATATAAACTTTGTAATTCGGTTATAATTTGACTGTTTTATAAGCATTTACATTTCTGGGTCAATATGACCCCAACATCTTATTCGTAACTTTTTTTTGTGGGGTCGTTCCTGTTGCACCTTAAAATACTTTTTTCATGTCAGATGCTTCATTTCCACAAAATATTAAAAGTCAAGAAATTTCAGAACGATCGGATTATCAGGTGAAAAGTTATTCTACTTTGAAGTTTCGTTTTGGGTCATATTGACCCCAACATCTTACTAAGGTTAAGTCGCTCAAAAGCTCAAAATAATTTTCTTATCAACATTCGATTTTGGCATCACAATTTTTTTCAAGTTAATTTTTTAATTTTTGATATTGCTCATAAACCACGTAAAACATTAAAAAACTAGCAAGAGCCCTAAGCAGATGAGAATAAAATTTGTAAAAAATCACGTGAGATATTGTTTTAAGGAAAACGTTCAAATTTCAAAATTCTGTTAAAAAAATTGGTTGGACCCCGAAACCGACGTAACAAAAAGTAAAAAAAGTGTAAAAAAATTTCAGTGTAAACGCTTAGATTCCAAAATCCACGTAAAAAAAGTAGAGGGTTGTATCAAAGATACGACCGCAAATTGACCGCAATCTCTCAAAATTTCACATATCCCGTTTTGCAAATGTGTTTGTCCCGTTTTTTGATTGAAATGATATGGTCAGCCTAAGTAAGGGAGAGTTTATTGTACCATGAGAAAACAAAAACCATTCATGGCTACATAAATGTTCCGTTCCTGCTGTATTGAACGCACGTAAGAAACCATTATTTTTGTTTCTACATTTATTATACAATTAAAAAGTTATACACTTGCGATGGTTTTCGAGCGCCGGTTCAGTGGAATATTTTTAGGATAAAGCAATCAACTTTGATTAATAGCCACAGATTATTGCCACCTCAAATACGGAACCCGATAGTGGTACATTTGGGTTCTCATCCGAAAGGGAATGCCGGTTAAGGTGTTTATACAACAAGCCACAAATCGCCCAGCTTGGAACCACGTACTTTTTGACCCTTCCTTCGGAAGTGTTTATAATTTCACTTTGTATGCGTTTTTACAATAATTTTTCAAGAGCACGAGCAGATAATCAAAACGCGCATAAGAGTTGGAATAATTGCAAATCATTTGCATACTTATGCTGAACAATCGACTTAAATTTCAGCACTGAACGAAAACGTGTAATTTGGATTCCTAGAAGATGAAGTAGAAAAACGAGTGGTGCATTATAACTTCACCAAGGGTTGAAACTTATATGTAATCACCTTAAACCATCTCTTCCATCCACATGAAACACACTAAAGAACCTCGTAAAGAACCAAACAACTCGTTTAAAAATAAATCTTTAATCAAATGTTTTCAAATTATAAACATATTATCGGTTTCACCTAAATAAATTTGACAGAAATAAACCAATCGGTTCGGTAATACAAGTGTATGTATAAGTTCGGTACGAGAAACGAGTAGGGTAAGTGTACCGATTTTGACCACCTTAGTGCCTAATTTGGACAACCCTGGGAAATGCATATTTTTCAAAAAGAAAAAAACATATCGATCAGTTTCAATAGTGGAGAAGCATGAGGGATATATCTCCTGTTAGAGCTAATAAAACCCTCGAAAATTGCTTTATTTTTTGAAGTTATGCGAGAAACTAGCCAAATTAGGAACATGGCCAAAACTGGTACAGTTCCTCTACTTTTGGTAACACGAACTGAACAATCGGAAAACATTTATTTTGACGTTCAGAATTTCGTCTAGATAATCTAATCATTCGTGAAAAATACAATAAGTTATCTTTAGAATTGGTCAAATGTAACGTTATTATCACGATTTCCATTTATTACAGGTATTATCTTCCAGAAAATTATTGCTTTGTCGTAATCTGAAAAAAGGATATATGCGCAAATTTACAACATACAACATCTTGTCACTGTACAGAAAGATCGGTTGTTTTGATCTGACAGCTTTCGTTCAAATTTTGAAACCGAAACTCGTTTATAGAAAGATGTATGAAGCAGGGATGCCAGGTGATATTTTCAAATGTCTTCACAGTCAAGTGAATTTTTTTAAAATGTCTATTATTTTTTTACATTCACATTGCATTGTTAGAATTCAAGAGAATATTCTTTTAAATTTTCATGAGAAAGTGTAACGAGTTTCCCCCGGATTTTCTCCTGTGTCTTTAATTAGAATTCCACCAGATTTTTTTGACTGAATTTCCACGTGGAATTCTTTATAATTTTTCTTGGGGACTCCGTGCAATGAAATTTTTCAGTTGACGTCAACACTAACTGTCTTGATAATATAAAGGTTTTAGATCTTATTTCTAGGAAACTTAATAACTAGATGGTTTTGAACTTGTGGCTTCTACGACGAAAACTTCTTCGATGAGCGGTTAACTTTGCTTGCTTGGGCATGCTGGGCTTCAACGGCAACGGTTCTGGGACCCACACGTCGATATTCACCGTTGGAAGTGCCAAGAGCTGCGGCACACACGTGGAAGCTACACCGAGGCGTGAGCATGATAGTTACACCGTCGCAGAGTTGCGGAGGCATGCGTTTGGTGCTACATACAAGCTAACTTTTACCTACCTTTTACCTTTTACCTTACCTTTGTAAAATAGTATTGCTCTCTCTTTCTATCCCACAGAAATTTTACTCAATTTAAGTTTTTTACACTTTTCTAGAACGGCCCCTTATTTTTACTTTTCCGATCAACGAGTTGACATGAAATGGTCTGATATAATCTATCTATATATATAAAACAAAGTTGGCATTTGTACGACCGCGCATCTTTAAAGAAAAGACAACCCAATTTTTTCTAATTTATATCCCTTTTCTTCTTCTATTTACGAGGAAAAATGTTAAGATGAAATGGAATACTATAAAGATCAATGCCCAATCTTTTCGTTGAAATGGGTTTTCGTACAATTTGCAAGATTTTTTTTTAAATTTTGGTCATCTCTTCTTCTTCAAAGATGGCATTCGTACATCCGCGCATCACTCAAGAAAAGACAACTAATTTATATCCCATTTTTTCTTTTATTTGCGAGGAAAAATGTTAAGATGAAATGCAATACTTTAAAGAGCAATGCCCAATCTTTTCGTTGAAATGGTTTTTCGTACAATTTTGCATGATTTTTTTCAATTTTGATCATCTATATATATATATAAAACAAAGTTGGCATTTGTACGACCGCGCATGGCTCAAGAATAGACAGCTTATTTTTTGCTAATTTACATCCCTTTCTTTTTGAAAAAATTGAGAATTGAAATATGTAAAATCTCTCCGTCGTGCATTTTGTATGATAATTTCAAATCATGTAATCTAAGTTGACATTATCATCGGATAACGGAAAGATCGATTTTTGTTAATTTTGGGTTGGCTACTAAATTAATTCGAAAAGTGTCATGATAAAATAATGTCAAAAAAAGGGAAAATTATTTTGAAAAACCGGTTTGTTTTTTACCCGCACACAAAGCCTACATCTCGACCTTGTAATCAACAACTAAATTCATATCCCTTCTCATTTTCCCCAACGGGTTTCTCTTCGCTGCTGTGACTTTTATCCGATTTTAAGATTTTGCGAAAAACAAAATAGCGAAATGGACAAAATTAGCAGCTAAGAGTGAGGTGGTTACAAATGCTCAGAAATCTAAATGAAATCTGTCGTGGAACTCGTTTAAAGCTTTAAATCCAATACTCAACAGTCTTTGCATCCACAGGTAAGTGGCGCATCGGCTGCGTGGAGGGCTATATTTTTGAACATTCGTTGCATGATATGTATAACGTTACACATTCAAAGGATTTTCTGGAGCAACTTCCGGATGAATTCCTGATGGAGCATTCGTGGAAATTTGTTAAGGATTTCTACAGGAATTTTTCGGGGAATTTCCAGGGAATCGCTAATAGAACTTCCGCATTAATTGCTGGAGGAATTTCAGGAGCAAATCCTGGATGAGCTTCAGGATGAATTCCTGAGAGATTTTGTGGAGGAATTCCCGAAGAAATTTTTGAAAAAAAAACCCGAAGAAACTTCCTGAGGTATTGCTGAAGGTGTTTCTGAATAAATTCCTGGAGAAAACACCAGAGAAACACCATGTATCATGATGTACCTAGTGCATGATTGTTTTTATCACCAACATCAGTTTGACACTTGTAGTATCGGTACTTTAGCTGCTAGATCGAAGCAAGTTACATGTTGGTCACGCGAAAAGGTGCGCCTTTAGCAATCTTATACTTTTGCATCAATTATGTTTGCCTTTCTCGCATATTAAGTATACGTAAAGGCTATATAAGATCACTCTAAAACCAAACTTTTGATAGAAGGCTCGAAGACGCATAATGTTATATACCAATCGACTCAGCTCGACGAGTTGAGGTGATGTCTGTCTATGTGCATGCATGCTTGTGTGTGCACGACAAATGAAAGATACACTTTTTTGCCATTATCATTATCCAATTTGCTCGCAAGACGTTGCATTCGACGCATGATGCAGCCTTGTTATTCGCTATTACAAATTGGCCAGATTGGCTTTTGTTTTCCGAAGTGCCACCTTGAATTCAAAAGTAGTCATCTGACATTTTTGCAACATCGGTGGCGGCGTTCGTAGATCCAATTGTACGTGAAATATAAAAACAATGATCAATGGCTTGAAAATGGTATAGTAACCAGAATTCTTTGATGTCTTCTAGGAAGTGGTGATGGAAAGCAATATGCCACCTACTCTTCGGGAGGGTTTTGAGGCTATGGAAATCTCCGAGAAAAAAGCTAATAGAATTTTTTGCAGCTTGTAAATCCGCCGCAAAATAAAGGTACGTTTAAGGAAACACAGAAATGCTGTGGAATTACACAAAATAAACAAATCGAGCGTGCCTGTACATGGAAGCTATATTCACAACAAAAACTGGGAGAATTCGTAACTGCTTAAGGTGATTATAGAATGAAGCCCGTGGTGAATTTCAAATTCACCACACGTTTATTTACATTCATTTTAAAAGCCCAAATCTGGCGTATTAGTTTTCGTACAGTGCTGAAACTCAAATTATGATTGTTCAGCATAACTAATCAAACGATCTACCGTTATTTCAGCCCCATACGCGTTATGGTTCTTTCATCTCGTGCTCTTGAAAAAAATATTGGAAAATCACGTGGCTTACAAAATGTCCGATTTCTGGCTTCATTATATAATCACCTTAAAGCAGTAAGAAAAAACTACCAGCTCAACGCTTGGGAATCAATGTTCATCACAAATGCCAAAGAACAGCCGATGAATAAAGACGATCCTCTCATCGTATCCAACCTTTTCGGCCTGGCTGAAACAAACCTTCGCTAATTTCAATTGCACCTGGACGTGAACACGCAACGTACTAAAAGTAGTCAGTTGGACATAGACCGGTCAAAGTAAAAGGTAATTTAAAAAATTCTTATTCGTTGAGTGTAAAAACAATAACTGTTATCATGTTAACTGTTAGTGGAATGTTTTCACTTTCATAAGACGAGTTTAGCACAATTTCATTTAATTCCACTAGATCGTAATACTTTTACATATATGTATTTCGACCTCAATTGTACAAACCTCGTTGTTGAATAAAGATCAAGGAAACGGCAGCTCTTGGCTCTTCAAGTTCCTTTCTAAGCAATAAGTTAATTAGTTAGTGTAGGTATATAAGGCAATTAGATTAGGTACCTAGCGTAGTATAAATAGCATAAGCTGCGATTGTTTTCTTCAAGTCGAGTCAAGTACGAGACACTGAAGACGACCTTACAGTTGAGGTCGAAATACGCCAGATGTTCAAATCGCAAGTAAAATGTTGAACAATAATTCGAAAGGGCATCATCCTGCCATCTAAGTAAATAAACGAGGATGACCCGTCGTCTATAATCTGAATACTTGATTTAAAGCCAACAAGCGTTGCACGTATCAGCCTTATCACTGAATGGAACACTGCTTTGAAATCAATGCCGGAATCCATCAAGGAGCATGTGGCTACACATTTGATCCATCGTTGCATTGCAAGCGTTGAGTCAAACTTTCGGATATGATGTTTGGCTGCGAAGTGGGGTCATCTGTAGCAACAAGATTGATGAAAACGGCGAACGTTGTCCACCGGATAAGTAGAACAAAGACTGAGTGAACTACCAGTTGGGAAAGATTCGCTGACGACGGGTGTTGGCGAGGACTTGCTACATGCATTTGAAGACATTGCTGGAGCTATAGAAGTTTGCAAATAAGCCTGGGTTGAGGTGCGTTGGCTTGCAATCGGTTTAGATGGTTGTGGTTGGGTAGTATTGTGAATTGGAGCTTGATGGTGGAGCAGGGACCACGAACATGCCATTTAACAGATGTATGATATGTTGTAATACACTCTAAATATTGACTGCTAAGCATCTAGATAATCCAGAATGCATGATTGGTATCAAACCATGCACAATTTATATTCAAATCTAATGCCGTATGGCATATACAACAGCAAAAAAAAATAAAAAAAAACTCCGACATCGTCTAGCTGTTTAAAACAAAACTGGAAAATTCGTAAAATTATAAACGGTCTAAATACAGATGAAAAATGTTATCATGACAAATATATATGCAGAACGCATGTGCTCTTTGGGATTGATTCATTCAGTTTTTTATTCATCTGTATGTGCGAAGCAATAAAATATTGAAATTATTCAGCGGTTTTGCAAATTATTTCAAATGAACATCCACCTTCACCGGAATCTAACAAAACCACTCATGTATCATTGGCAATTTCGATCGATGATGCGAGGCTTTTTGCTGAGCTGAGCATGAATTTTGAATCTGCAGCCTACCGGTTTCGTCAGCCAGCAGCAGATACAGCAAACCGACACGCCCTTGCATATCACATTCATTATTAATCTAAACGACTCTCGAATCGCTGGAAGTGTCTCCGTTGGTTCTACTGCTAAGCCAAAAGTACATTTCCCCCTCGACGACGACTGCAAGCGATGCGGAAGCCTTGATAGGGTTAACAGTGGTTCCAATTTTAGTCAAATTGTTTTCTGTTTAAATTCAAACGATGTCTGATTTTTGGGGTTTGTTTTGTCTTGCTCCGTCTAAAGTTTAGATTATTCAAAGTAGAACAATTCTAGAGCAATAATTATGCAATTCTCAAAGGACATTCACTGAAAGGATTATGACTCCACAAATCCCACTGTTAACCACTACGCGCTTTTGGTAGCATGTGTGCACCGCATCGTTTTCCGAATCGAAGAAAAAAAAACACACCGATTCGGTCGTGCTTTATGATGCGGATCTTATCTTTTATGCATGTTTGTAGAGCTTTATGTGAATAAATATATGATACTTTCTGCAGTTGCGCTCTTCCCCACCCGCCCGGGTCGAGGTTGAATCGGGTCGGAAGACAACCGAATCCAGTGTCAGTGAGTGAAACAAGGTTCCGTCGTTCCTTCGGGTATGACTATGTACTGCATCGGAATTTCGAGCCCTTGGAAGGATTATGCGTTTGGGTTGGTAGCTGTTCGGGGAAATGCAGAATTACCATCTATGAGTCGATTAGAGATGTATGATGGCCTACGGAATACGTTTTCAATGAATTCATAAACTCATAGTAGGGTGGGCGGCTTTTGATAACTTTCCATCTGCTATACCTTATTATATACCTAATAACTATTACCCATTGTCATTGATCCTTAGCCCTTTTTTAAGGAACACTAGAACATCGTCTTGCTTAGCCTTGTGGTAAGATGCGCGGCTACCAAGCAAGACCATGCTGAAGGAAAGGTTTTCCGTTAAAAAAGTACGTGGTAGCTTTCTTTGAGAGAGAGAAAATCGTACGATTTAGCGCACCAGAATGGATGTTGATACTGTATGTTTGAATCGCTATAACTCAGAAGAAGTGAAGACGGTAGAGTGGTATCAGAACGGACTATCACTCTGCGACATGAGTTCGATAAAAAAAGAACATGTAAATTTAAAACAACACATAGAATTGAGATGATAAGTGATGTAAAAAATAAAATGAAATGTAGATTTCTATCGTTTATCATGCTCCAATTATGTGCATGATATTTAATGTAAATGTACATGAATCGTTCGAACAGTGAACCTGTCAGTGTCGCCAAAATTATTTCATCATTTTCAGTTTACAATTGCTTGAGAGGTTGCAGTAAACGGAGAACAAAAAGGACTAGCAGCAAACGGAAAGAAATTTATTACTCGAGCAGCGGATCGGCGAGAGAAAAACAGCAGCGTCGACCAATCACGGATTGAGGAGATCAGAATAAACAAACTCCAGCTGATTTAGGCATATGCAGGGCTGGTAGCGATAAATGCCGTTCAAAATACTGACTTAGTGACCAACGATGACGAAAAAAGTGACCAAATAGTGACTTTCAGAAACAGAAAAAGTGACCAAATAGTGACTTTTGTATGAAGTAGTAAGCAGGTAGTGAGCTGAGTTGCATTCGTATTGTTCATGTGTAACTCGTAGTAGATCGGAAACTAGGGATATCATGTTTTTTCAAATCCTTATTAGAATGCTATCAGAAATCAAGAGAAGACAAAAATTACAATATCATGAGGTTTACTACTGCTGGCCGTGTGCATCTTCATCGTAACTAGGGAGAGGATGGATCTTAGCAGGGGACAACCGACTTGGCGACACCATCATAAATACCACAGAATTGAATATTGAGGAAGGTATTCGTTTGGACATCCAGAGGCATATTGCTAGTCTCCATGCTAAACCTTATTCCGTAACACACAGGAGCAGGTAACGAGTTACAAGTTGTTATACTAAACCATGCTTATAATTTCAACAACGATTTTGAAGCAAGTTCTACAGGATTGTGGTAATAAAGTTGAACGTGAGCTCAAAGTTTTCCGTGAAACTGCAGTTCATGTATGAAAAAGGCGGAATGAAGTATAACAAATTTTGCGCTGTCTTTTACTATCGATCAAAAAATATTGTCTCGTCAAAATATATTCCCAAAAGTTTTACCAAATATAGATGATTCAGCTGCAAGAGCTTGATCTTGATTGACTGCTCGTAGTTGCTACTCCATTATGACCAGATCAGCTGTTCTTGCACAGGGAACCAACAGATGTTTGCTTGGGACTAGCTCACATCTTCAATGTACAAGTACTGGTGATCTCATTTGTTAGGTCATACTGGTGCCTGCCACGTCAGAATGCAAGTCAATTTTGGGAAGGGGGAGGAAATGATGATGTAATCACTCGCCCACTGCAAGCCGAATATACCTCTGCACTTGCCACGAGTTCATGCGGAATTTGTTGGAATTTTTGGGTTAGGTTCGAGAGGCAGAGGTCCGTCTTGGTTAACGAGCTGCCAATGTGATAGATAGGAGAAAGCAAGTGATGGAATTTCTAATTGGATGTTTGGAAACGCGCTTTATAGTTCATTTCCAATTCAAACAGATTACTGTTAGAATATTCAAGTTGAAGGTATAGGAATTGAGATGGACACGGTATGGAAGTCCATTTCCAGTTCTAGCGATTGCTAGAACATGAGAAATATAGAGAAAGATACAAAGTAGGAGAATGGAACGGACCTGGGATTGAACCCACGACCTCCTGCGTATGAGGCAGAAGCAGTAGCCATATGACTACCAAGCCCGCTCTTATAGATGATTCAGCTGCAAGACAGTATGAAAAAGTGCTAGAACGATGTTTTGGATTGGGTTTTCGCTAATTTTTATGTAGTTAGACGTGTGAACATTCGTTTTGGCACGTTGAAAAATTAACACGGTTTTTCGGCAAAAAAGAAATAAAATGATCTAATCAATTACTAGACAGAGAATTATTTGGAATCACAAAGCTTATGAATCTTTATAAGGAAAAATTGTTAAAAAAAACTTAAAGAATCCAAAATTATGATGACATTTTTAAAATACGATTTTTATTAATGAAAAATAACATTTTTAATTGAAACAAATTTAAATACATATAGAGTCCATTTGCCATTTGTTTTTTCGAGACCCTGATCTCGGTTTCATTAAAAACATTAACTCATATATAACATGAATTTTACCGAACCTAAGTTTCAAGTTTCGTAAAATGTGATCCAAAATCTTGAATTTGATGCAGAAATTGCTTTGGAAAACTTACAGTGAAAGTTCCTCTAAGAGAAACAAAGTTAGGAAGCTTTTTATAACGAGGGTGGATTTTTCTCTACATACAGGCAACTTACCCAACTTAGGAAGTAGTGCGCTGGATTCGCCTAAAGATGCGCTAAACAACGCATCAATTAGTTTGACAGATAAAACTTCGAAAGAAAGTTCGGTTCGGAAGTCCCGATGTCCGAATTCTAATGTGGTGCTACGCCGACAATATCATGCTGTGTGGTTCATTAACATGGGGTGGGGTTAATCAATCAGAAACTAAGAAATATCTTGGAATTATGTCAAAATTGACGTGACCAAAAAATAGATATTCAGAAACGATGAAAAATGACAACAAGTGAAATTCTTACCCTTATAATGCTTGTTAAACGAGTGCTCAAGAGTAATAAGTCATTCAATAATGGCTTGGAAATATCCAAAAAAAAGCATATACTTTAAATGTGGAGTCCCTTCTCAACGACATTTTGCTATCGAAAACAAAACCCTACGCTCCTTATTTATTAAGGTGATTATACAATCAAGCCATGTGGTGAATTTCAAATTCACCACACGGTTTTCTACTCCTATTATCGAAAGTTCAAAACCAGCGTAATTTTTTTTGTACAATGCTGAAATTAAAGTCGATTGCTTAGCATGAGTAATCAAACGATCTACAGATGTTGTAATCCCCATGGACGTTGTTGTTCTCTCAATTCGTGCTCTTGAAAAATCACTAGAAAAAGCACGTGGTTTCCAAGATGGCCGATTTGTGGCTTTGTTGTATAATCACCTTAAACTTCCACCCAAAACTAAATCCGTTTTGTAAATCCGCATCAAATCCGCGAGAATAGCAAAAACCGCGAAAATCGCGAAATCCTCGTAGTCGTAACAATCCTGCGCTTTATATACGGCGATCCCGAAGTCCATGGTTCGAACCCACTCTGCCTTTCATAAGACGGCCTTTGAGCAATTTTTCAAACTTTATATATTTTGCTAACAGATTTACATTTGATTTGGTTGATGATAATGGTAGATACAAATGATTTTTATTTTTTTTTTACAAAAGGTTTTGCGAAAATAGTGACTTTAGTGACCATTTTCCGAAAAATAGTGACTTTAGTGACTTTTGGATGCAAATAGTGACTTTTTAGTGACTAGGCTCAAAATAGTGACCAAGTCACTAAAAAGTGACTTGCTACCAGCCCTGCATATGGAAATGTGTGCGCTTTCCGGAACAGCATTGGAAAATATCATAAATGATTTCTCGCTTAACTTATACTTAATAGCTCAATCAACAGAACAACATGAAAGCTATTGATTGCAGTATTCAAATTAATTCATGAAAAAAATGTTACTTAGGTCCTTTTGAAAAGTTAAGCGAGATTTATTGTACGAAGGCTACAAATAAGCAGGATTAGTGTGATGATCGTTGTGATGAAGGAAGGATGTGAAATACAAAAAAAAGACAAAAGAACAAATAAGACAAATTAGGCAAAGAAGACAAAAAAGACAAATAAGACAAATAAGACAAATGAGACAAATAAGACAAATAAGACAAATAAGACAAATAAGACAAATGAGATAAATAAGACAAATGAGACAAATAAGACAAATAAGACAAATAAAACAAATAAGACAAATGAGATAAATAAGACAAATAAGACAAATAAGACAAATAAGACAAATAAGACAAATAAGACAAATAAGACAAATAAGACAAATAAGACAAATAAGACAAATAAGACAAATAAGACAAATAAGACAAATAAGACAAATAAGACAAATAAGATAAATAAGACAAATAAGGCAAAAAGATAAATGAAACAAATAGGACAAATAAGTAAAATAAGACAAATGATGATGATGATGATGGTCCCGCCACATACCCCTACAAAGGTTTGAGCTGGACGATTTATCTTTAAGATAATTAAATAAGATCAATGTAATCGGTTTTGCAAACAAACGATGCGATTGTATATACAGATATAAAATCCAAAATAAAATTCCATACTGTACAGCAAAAATAAATTGGTAAAATGAACTAGAGAACTACACCTAGAATTTTCGTAATCAACAGTAGTGATACATGGAGCTCATCAAAAGCTAAACTTGTGAAACCTCTCGCACAGATTTCAAAAGCTCCGCCAAACATCGCGTTCTTTTCACAAACCAATATCGCAATCTAAAACTCACATGTATCTGAACATGGATCATTAGGTTCGACAACCAAATATCAAAACTTGTGTAACCGCTCCGTCGATAACAAAAGTTTCGGAACAACCGCGAATACAAAGTAATCTACCAGAAGGCTTACTACTAATTCAAGAGCATGATTCAATAGTTCGAAATATGCAAGTTTTTAAATAAATTCAAAATCATTCATATCTGTAATCCGCGCGCGATGCTCAAACTTTTGTAGACTACACAAAGAAAGGTTCAAAAATAAACTACGTCAATAAATTAAAATCCATCATCATCATCGAGGCGAACGTTATAGCTTATTAATGCCTCAATAAATAATAAAAGTAAAAAATGGTCCATAAAAATCATCCGTTGTTAAAAACTTCGTCAAGATACATGTGTTAACGGGTAAAAAATTGCCGGGTAGCTGTTCAAAAGGCAGCTTTGACGTGTGAAATACATTGTCTCTTAAACTGCGTTAGCGTGACTGCACGTTTGATGTGTGAAGGCATCGAATTGAAAACATTAATACCTTTAACAAACAAAGAGTTTTGTGAAGCGCCATACAAAAAAAGGGTGTTCGCACATTATCCGCGTGTCTTGTATTATATCTATGAATATCACTTCCTCTTTCAATTCGATCACTCAAATATCGAGGCAGTAAACCGTTTATTACTTTAAAAATGAACACCATTGTCAAGTACACTATTCTTTGCTTCACTGACAGCCATTGTAAGGCGTCCAACAGGAAAGTTAAGGAAGTGAATCTATCACATTTTAAAATTAAACGCATTATTTTATTTTGTAAGCGCTGCAATCTCGATATTTGTGTTTCGTTAGCCAAGAAAAGGATGGAAGGGCAAAAATCCAGATGAGGAGAGATGATTGATTTATACAAGAGTATTTTGCTACCAATAGTCAAATCGTGTTTTAATCGACAGAGCATTCCATACTTCTTGGCTATTTTCTTGATAGCATTGTCAATATGTATGTCAAATTTTAGCTTGTCATCAATAATCACGCCAAGATATTTAATATCGCGGACGCGATCAATTGTCTCATCATCAATTTTAACAGAGACATCCTCATTTACTCGGGTTCGCGAAATTACCATGTATTTTGTTTTATTAATATTCAATTTCAATTGCTTGTATTTCAACCATCTACTTAGAGAGTGTAAATCCTCGTTCAAGCGTGAAACGGCATCTGCTAAATTTTTAGCTGCAATGAATATCACGGTGTCATCAGCAAAGAGATTTATATCACAAAATCGCAAGACTCGTCGCATGTCATTTATGTACATAATGAATAAAATAGGCCCTAATACACTTCCCTGTGGCAGTAGCGTGTTCTCCACGGGACTAGAAACAGAATCATTAAAAGCAGTCCTTTGAGATCTGTCAGACAAATAGCTTTCAAACCAATTGTATGCAGATCCCGAAATTCCAAAGCGCTTGATTGTGCTCAACAATAAGGGCCGAGAAATTGTCTCAAAAGCGCGTTTTAGATCCAAGAACACAGCAACAATCGTATCTTTACGCTCTACATTTTCCTTCCATTTAGCTAATACCAAGTTCAATGCGGTTTCACAAGAATGACCTTCTCGATATCCCGATTGTTCCGGTATCAGCAAGTTATTTCTATTCAAATACTCAAGCAGCTGGCCTTTTGGTACAAGTTCCAAAATTTTCTCTAATGTGTGCAACATAGGACGAAACTCTTCGGCTTTAATCGTCCCAGCAACTTTTTGAATCGGAATCACTAGAGATTCCTTCCAAACTTGTGGCACGTGCCCAGTTCGTAAAGATTAATTTATCAGGTCCAGCAAGTTGTGTCCGATGACATCAAAGCCGTCTTGTATTACCTTGACATTAACATTATCGACTCCAGCCGTTTTTTCAATTGAAAAACAAATATTTTCAGAATTTCAGAATTCCCCAAATGTTCCTTCAAGAAGTGCTTTAAATATTTCCTCAGCAATTCCACCAGGAATACCTGTAGGGAATCGTCCTGATATTCCTTCAGATATTCCTCCAGATTTTCATAAAGGTATTTCACTTGATGTTCCTCAGAAATAACTTCAAGATTTTCGTCCCATTCCAATAGTTGTCCAAGAATTCCTCCGGACATTCCTACAGGAATTCCTCCGGGTATTTCGTCAAGAATTCCGCCGGACATTTCTCTGTAAATTTCTTCGAATATTCCTCTAAGATTTCCCTCGGGATTTCCTCAGGATATTCCTCCACAAATTCCTTTGGATATTCCTCCAGGATTCCTGGAGAATATCCAGTGGAATTCGTGGAGAAATATCCGCAGGTATTCCTGAAGGAATATCCGGAAGAAACTGTGTAGACATTTTTGGAGAAATATACGAAGGAACTCCTGGAGGAATATCCGAAGAAATCATTGGAGGAATACCCGGAGGAATTGTTGACGAAATAGCCGGAAGAATTCTTGGAGGAATATCCGGAGGAGATCTTGGACGAATATCTAGAGGAATTCCTAGAGGAATATCCTCCTGAAGAAATATCCGGACGGATTCATGGAGGAATATCCGAATAATTCCTGGAGGAAATCCTGGAGGCACATCTGAAGAAATTCCTAGAGAAATATTCGGACGAATTCCTTAAGGAATGTCCGAAGGAATATATGGAGGAATATTTGGAGAAATTCCTGGAGAAATATCAGAATCGTTTCGTGGAGGAATATTGCAAGGAATAACCCAAGGAATATTCCTAGAGAAAAATTCAAAGAAATTCTTGGAGGACTATCCGGAAAAAAATCCTGGGAGAAATTTCAGGATGAATATCCGAAGGAATTCCTGGAGGAATTGTTGAAAAAACTTCCTGAAGGAATATTTGGAAGAATTCCAGGATAATGTCCGCAAAATTTCCTGGAGGAATATCTAGAGCAGCGGTTCTCAACCTTTTCTTGAAAGGTACCCCTTCAAACTTTTGCATTAATTGAGGTACCCCCTCTCGGAAGTAGGCTTCCAAGGCTCTTGAAGGAATAATTACGAACCCTGTTAAAAGATGGCTTACGAGCCCTTTGAAAGAAGCTTTCCGAGCCTTTTGAAAAGAACCTTCCGAACCTCTTGAAAAGAGCCTTCTGAGATTTATGAAAGAAGCCTTCCGACCCTCTTAAAAGAGGCTTCCGAGCCTCTTAAAACAAGGCTTTCGGGCCTCTTGAAAGGATGCGTCCAAGCCTTTTGAAAGGATGCTTCCAAGCCTCTTGAAAGGAGGCTTCCAAGCCTCTTGAAAGGAGGCTTCCAAGCCTCTTGAAATGAGGCTTGCAGGCCTTGTGAAAGAATGTTTCCAAACCTCTTCAAAGGAGGTTTCTAAACATTTTGAAAGGAGGTTTCCAAGCTTCTTGAAAGGAGGCTTCCAAGCCTCTTGAGAGGAGACTTCCGAGCCTTTTGAAAGGAGGATTACAAGCCTTTTTGAAAGGAGGCTTCCGATCCTCTTGAAAGGAGGTTTCCAAGCCTTTTGGGAGAGGTTTTCAAGCATCTTGAGAGGAGGCTTCCAAACTTCTTGAGAGGAGGCTTCCAAGCCTCTTGAAAAAAGGCTTGAGAGCCTCTTGAAAGGAGGCTTGAGAGCCTCTTGAAAGGAGGCTTCCAAGCCACTTGAAAGGAGGCTTCCAAGCCTCTTGAAAGGAGGCTTCTAAGCCTCTTAAATGGAGGCTTCCAAGCCTCTTGAAAGGAGGCTTCCAAGCCTCTTAAATGGAGGCTTCCAAGCCTCTTGAAAGGAGGCTTCCAAGCCTCTTGAAAGGAGGCTTCCAAGCCTCTTGAAAGGAGGCTTCCAAGCCTCTTGAAATGAGGCTTCCAAGCCACTTGAAAGGAGGCTTCAAGCCTCTTGAAAGGAGTCTTCCGAGCCTCTTGAAAGGAGGATTCCGGGCCTCTTGAAAGGAGGCTGCCAAGCCTCTTGAAAGGAAGCTGCCAAGCCTCTTGAAAGGAGGCTGCCAAGCCTCTTGAAAGGAGGCTGCCAAGCCTCTTGAAAGGAGGCTGCCAAGCCTCTTGAAAGGAGGCTGTCAAGCCTCTTGAAAGGAGGCTGCCAAGCCTCTTGAAAGGAGGCTGCCAAGCCTCTTGAAAGGAGGCTGCCAAGCCTCTTGAAAGGAGGCTTCCAAGCCTCATGAAAGGAGGCTTCCAAGCTTCTTGAAAGGAGGCTTCCAAGCCTCGTGAAAGGAGGCTTCCAAGCCTCGTGAAAGGAGGCTTCCAACCTCTTGAAAGGAGGCTTCCAAGCCTCTTGAAAGGAGGCTTCCAAGCCTCTTGAAAGGAGGCTTCCAAGCCTCTTGAAAGGAGGCTTCCAAGCCTCTTGAAAGGAGACTTCCAAGCTTCTTGAAAGAAGGTTCCGAAACTGTTGAAAAAAGGCTTCTGGACATCTTGAAAGAAGGCCTTCGAGCTGCTTGGGAGAAGCCTTCCGAGAAGCGTAGAAGGATGCAACGAGGTCTCCAGATAGCCTTGCGTGCAAAGGCGTAAGATTGCCAATCCGGAGATGGCGAGTGCGATTCTCCGTCCGGTCTAGGATGTTTTTTGGTGGGAAACATTCTTGACTCTCTGGGCATAGTGTATCCATTGTACTTGTCACGCAAGATACATACTCATGCAATGGCGGACATAGATAGCTTTAAATTAATAACTGAGGAAATGCTAATAGAGTACTAAGTTGAAAAGCAGGCCAAGTTCCAGTTGGAATGTAGAGCCATAGAAGAAAAAGAAGGAAGCAACCGAGCTTTCCTGAAAAAAAAATCTGTCATGCCTCTTAAACGGAAGCTTCCGAACCTTTAGATTCGAAAGCATATTCTCAAAGCATATTCTCAACATATTAGTCAACATTTCACTTAGATCAGGTAGATTGCATTGAAGATTTTTAAAATTTGCGCATTCTACGTTTTGTCCGTTTGATCTTTTGTTCCGCATGCACTGTGCTGGTTGTGGAGGGCAGGATTCAATTGGCTTTGATTTACTGATCGCCATCCATATTATGTACAAGACAAAATTTTGAAATAAAAAATACACAATTATCGAAACTTTATCAATAAGTTTCGATGGAAATTGTAATACGTCCGCCATTACGCATTTTTGTCCGAGGTACCCCCTAGGGCCAGGTACATGTACCCCAGGTTGAGAACCGCTGATCTAGAGGAATGGATATCTGGAGGAGTATTGGGAGGAATACCTGGAAGAGTAGCCGGAGGAATTCCTGGAAAAGCTTCCCTTAGACCCTAAAAAACACAAAGCTGCGAGTCTTCTGGGTATTTGCAACTGTATTTATCGTTCTTTTATTAGTTTAACCTTCCTACAGTGCTAAAAAACTCACACCTACGGTCCCAAGTAGCATTTTAAGTTTTATAACGCCCTTGAAGTCCATAATTTACTCTACAAGAGTGTTATAAACTCAGCATAAAACCAAAATGTTACTAGGGGTGTTCGGGTCACATTGCCCCGGATTTGACTTAGCAATATCTCAGGCATTTCTCAGCCAAATTCACATGTTTATGTATCCAAAATAGTTATCAGTTCTTAAATTTTCAGAAACTGACCTCAGATTGATGATCACACACACCTACATCCGGTTATGATCGTAGGAAGGATAGACAGTATGAAACGTTGTATTTTTTTTTTAAATGCGTCCAATACTATTTCAGAGATGACGAATAATGAATGCATGCAGGTAATATTTCTACAGATGTTCTAGGATCTCCAAACTATTTTGCATTTTAGAGCGTTGGTCAACCAGCTCAATTACTCTTGGTACGAAACCAATCCATGGTGTCCATACAAGCCATTAGAGGCCATGAGCAAGATCTACGATCTAAATATTTTAAAACCGGTTGTTCGAAGTTCTCCAAATCATTCTGAAGTTCAGACGAATTGGTCTACCAAGACTGCTGGGCTCGAAACAAAGCCAATAGCAATCCATGGGGTTCATACATGTCCTTAGAGGGCACGCGCATGATTTACCAAACCGGATGTTCTAAGATATCCAAATTATTCTGGAGTTCAGACAAATTGGTCTGCCAATTCAACTGAGGTCGGTACAAAATCAATAGCAAGCCATATTCTCCACACAGTCTTTTAGAGGCCATTGTCATTTTTGCTGAAGGTTTGACTGAGTTATGGCCATATTCTGTCACAGGTAGAAAACTATTGCGGTAAAACCAAAATGATTTTTAAATATTTTGAAATGCAATTATTATGAACATACCTTTCAAATTTGTAATACACCTCTACCTACACCTTATAAAAATTAAACTAGGAATGGTAACCTTTAGGTTACGGTTACGGTCATTGATCTAGTTGTTCTGCAAAATGCATCAACTTACCTGAAAATAAAAAGAGAGAATAGCATTAATAAAATTTTACACAATAAAAGATCAAATGATTCTATGAAATACATTTAATTACTTATAATTCACTTCTGTTCACCATCATTTTTCTACACAAGACATTTTGAAACATAGGAGATTAATAAAAGACTGCTTTTATTACCATGCATCTATACTAACAATTCTGGGATTGTTTCGTTTATTCCATGTTCGAGGAAATGGAAACCATCGTATTGAGACAAAACGATGCGATTCGACGCTATAGAATCACCGACCACGGAACAGATGTTCGATACACAGTACTCCTAGCATCTCCACCGAAGGCAAAGTATTTTACATTGCTCTCAGCCATGTTTCCATATTTATTCAATGGTAAAAATAATCTGGTAGCAAAACAAACAGCACATGATAAATTGAAAAGGTTTTTTTTTTTTTTTTTTTTGTGTCTTTATTAAGGAGACTTTCAGCCCGAGGCTGGCTCGTCTCCGAAATTGAAAAGGTAAATAATTCAGGAAATTGATTAAATCTCATGTTTCAAAGAAAATACAAATTAAATTTATTTACAATCTAGGTAATAAGCTTCCCTGAATCGGGATACTGCCGCATCACAGCTCAGTGTTGATTGAGCACTTCTACAGCTATAAGCAGCGAGGTTTCTAAGCCTTTGTTCGCATTTGTGGCTGACAACCAGTGAAGTCGTGAAATGCTCCACCCGATAATTTATGAAGGAAGAAAAATGCTTTTTCATTACCATTTCCGAAACGACTATGGAACTCATTGTCTTTTTCTGCGAAGCATAACCATTTCAGTCCAATGCCCTCATCCGTTCGGATCAACTTGTACGGTCAGCGAGCCCGGCAAGGATCATCGCCGTATGATAAATATCGGACGGTTCGGTGGTGCACTGCACAACATTTGCAACCATGTGTGTGCTGCATGATTCGGAAGCCGATAGCGGCGGTGCTTCCAGGCGGGCGCATATCATGAGAATCATAAACCAATGAATGGGAAAAAATGACAGCTTGTGTCGTGTTTACGTTCGTCTGCTCCTGATTGTAGCATTGTAGCCAGCAACAGTCTCAACAGTCCAAAATACATCGAACCGGAATGCGATGGTTCTCTATGATGACGGTGGCACGTGGTGAATGGGAAAAGTTTTCTGACTTTATTGGCGTCCTGGTATGGGATGCAAATCGAGAACGGATTGAAAAGCGATGGCAGTCAACGGTCCTTATCGTCAGGTGCCGCCGGGCAGAGGTGGGACGAATTTCCCAGAGGAAAGTTTTTCTTGAATCAGCAAGATGATGGAAACATATTGCATTATGTCAGTACTAAGGGAAGGGAGTTTAGAGCAAATGGATGGGATATCGATTCGATCAACTTTGCTGACAATGACATTTTTCCCCGTAGGAGGAGAATGGACCACTATATTCGTGCAAGTTGTTTTATGTCATTGCAGTTCAGTCATCCTGGCAGTGAAGCTGTGACACATGCTACTAGTGGATTTGCGTCTCAATGACAGTGGTCGAATTGAAATAATCCGAAATTCTATGGGTTCAAGAAGTTTAACCCTAGGAAGGGCATACACAATCGTTGGTACTTCAATCCTGCAAAATACAGTTATTCGAATCTTCTTATGGACAAAATGTGTATGTATTACATCTAATGGAGAGAATAATAATTTTAATAATATTTAGGGCAAATTGGTTTGAAATGCGCCAGTCAGCAAATACGAGCCACTTTTTGATGAATATCTGAGTTAAGTTACAATACAGATGGCACCTGAAGTCCCATGTCATATGTCTGGAAGAACATTTGTGCGTTTTCAATGTGTCAAGTTATTGATAAGTTGTCTTAACTACAACTTTTGATAGAAGGCTCTGAGACTTATAGTTTTTAATATCCATCAACTCAGCTCGACAGATTTAGACGATGTCTGTTATGTGTGTATGTGTACAAAATTTTGTGGACCGTTTTCCAAAACTTAGCATTGGTTGAATTACTCGCAATAAGCTCCTTGCGACGGGAAATCCTTTCATACCATTTTTTGCTATTGAAAATTGGCTAGATTGAACTATGGGATGTTATAGCCAAAATTTGTTTTATTTCTCAAAAGACGCTAAAAAAACTTACTTTTTTAATATTTATATGCATGGGAAAGGCAACAACACCGCTAAGTGGATGATTCAGGGCTTTTACTAAAAGCTTTCCGGTCCGTTACTTTTAACGTCCACACTTCTTGTCCGTAAAGGGCCACTGGTAAAGTAGGAGTTTTATAGAGCACAAATTTCGCTTCTATCTGCATGTTGCGAGACCTAAACTGGTTGCATAATTCGTAGAAGGCCCAATTCTCAGCAGCGTCTTTTCACATCACAAGGAAAACTAATTCTTCAACAACTTCAAACAAATCCCCATCAAGAACTACATCAGCACCACTATCACTATGTTTCCCTCTATCTCTACCCGCAACCATGTACTTTGTCATTACCATTATAGAGTTGACGGTTAAGCCCTTTTCAGTGAGACGGTCCCTTTTCAATGAGACAAAAGCCCTCACTACTCCCAATGAGGTCCATGTCATCCGCACAACCCAGATCTCCTAATCGAGTTCTGGGGTGCAATGTTGAACAATAAATTCGAAAGTACATCACCCTGCTTCAATCAATCTAAGGTCACTTCGTCTGCAATCCGAATACTTGATTCCGCGGCATCAAGCGTTGTACGCATCAGCCTAATCAGTTTCGCCAGAAAACCATGTTAAGATATTATCTGACTCAGCTTATTTCATTCCCTGAATCGTACGCTGCTTTTAAATTAATTAACAGATAGTGAGTCTGCAAGTTGTACTTCCGGAAGTTATCAAGAACCATCCTCTAAAACATCTGATCAGTCGATGTTATTCGCCGATGAAGGACTCCTCAAGGACTCATTTTCCCAGAAAGTTTTCATTTGAAGACATTTTCAATTTGGAAATGGAAGAAATTTCAAATGGAAATATTCAATCAAAGGTAATTTCCTATTTCCCAGAAATTAGTGGATAGGTGATGGATGTGGATGTGGACAGTGTGGATAGTAAATACAAAACTCGGTGTGCACAAAACATGGCAAGATATAAAACATGCAAGATATAACATTATGCATAACGACTATCGATGATGGTTTTGATCTATGAGTATCGAAAGAAAAATTTCCATAGCACTTGATTAAACGGGATATCTCGCAGCAGATTGCGGCCTTGCGTTCAACTTGGCCAAAGACTGATCCAAAACTTAGAAAGGGCAGAGCAGTTTTCGTAGTACTTAGGGTCCCACGTCATGCTTGCGAATTACGTGAACAAACTTCATAATAGAATCCTTATATGTTTAGAAAAATATCAATGCTACTGTGCCGACCGAATTGTTAAGCCGAAAGACATCAAATCGAATTACGTTTGTCCCAACCGAACGTTTGGCCGAAACGGTTATTGGCGTTCTTGAGGACGAAAACTAGTTGACAGAATATGTCGTTCTGCTGAATACGACATTTAGCCGAAAGCCGTTACACCAAACAAGTCATACAGCCAAAAGAAGATTTTTGTCGGAACATATCACTAGACCGAAATTTGGCCGAACGAGTCATACGGCCGAAAATTATCATTCACCGAATTGGACAAATGGTCGAAAATGGCGCTTAGTACGGGCACGCTTAAGAATTGGATTGGTCCAAGTAGTGAAGTGTGATTTTGTATATTATCCTGTGTCGTTTCGGTTAGAACGACGGGTAATAAACATGTGATTCTTCTTCTCGTCACTACTCTTGATAATTTACACAAAATAAATTGAGCTCAAAATACTTTAGAAAATGATTAGAGCGCCCACTATAATCAGAGAACCAAATGAACTAAATGATAGCAAAAAGAAAAACTGCTTCTACTTACACTCCCGGCCATAAGTTTGGCCCTTTAAAAATATGACAAACTGTTTTCCACATATTTCTTTAGTCTTATGTACGATTTTTGATCTTCACGGCTCATTCGAAAGATAATGAGTTGATTTTGAGCTTGGGGTTTATATTCCTATGCAAAATTATCATTTATGCATTCGTATATCATGAAATTTTTATACCCGGGGAAGTCGAGTAAATTTCCAACCCATTCTTACTCGAAAGCATCTTGAAATTTGAACCAAAGTTGCACTTTTTGTCCAAAATAAATTTTTAAAGAATTTAGGTTAAAAATTTATGTTAATTTTGAACAAAAAGTGCATAATGGTTAGCTACGAAATACCGACGAAAAAGCAATTTTAGAATTTATTACAAAATTGCATTTGTTTTGTTCAGGAGGAAATTGCATTTTTTATAGTTTCATCAATTTAATTCTGTTTCAAACAAGGATTATATGAGTTTTTAGCTAGATAAACTTTAATTAAATTATACAGTGGAATCTATCGATGTTCTGTTACTCAAATTCAAAGTCCCTTGATTCTATCATACTGCATTCCCTCCGTAAGTCGATATCTCCCTTACTCGATTTTCTCGAGTCGAAGTAATTTCCCAATGCATTTTCACCTTGATAACTCAATGTTGTCAGAAACAGTTACATAAGCGATAAACGATAAGTGAGAAATGAGAAGTGAGAAGTTAAAAATTCGAAGTTGGAAGTGAGAAATGAGAAGTGAGACATGCGAAGTGAGAAGAGAAATTCAAAGTGCGAAAAAAGGAAAGTGAAAAGTAAGAAATGAAAAGGGAAAAGTGAGAAATAAAAAGTAAGGAGTGAAAAGTAAGGTTTAACGTCATAAGTGGGAAATGAGATGTCGGAAGTGAGATATTATAAATGAGAAATGAGTAGTGAGATGTGCGAATTGAGAAGAGAGAAATGAACAGTGAGAAATGAGAAGTCAAAGTGAGAAGTGAAAAGTGAGAAGTGAGAAATACTATGTAAAAAGAGAGAAGTGAGGAATGGAAAGTGAAAATTTAGAAGTGAGAAATTCAAAGTGCGAAGTAGTAGTGAGAAATGAAAAGTTAGAAGTGAAATGTGATACGTGAGAAATGAGAAGTCGGAAGTGAAAAATTATAAGTGAGAAGTGAAAAGTGAAAAACGAGAAGTGAGAAGTGAGAAATGAATAGTGAGAAGTGAGTAATGTGAAGAGGAAAGCGAGCAGCTAGATGTGCGAAGAGAGAAGTAAGAAGTAAGTAGGGAGAATTGAGAAATGAGGAGTGAGAAATAAGTTGTGAGAAATTAATAGCACAGAGAAACAGACGTCTCATTTAGAGCAAAATGCAACAAAAATCATCGTCACGGAATTATTACCGCCCAATGCTAAATGCACTGTATGTGGACAAGCGGTAACCAGATGGCGGTAGTGATTTATTTATTTGATCAGACTAAGGTCAAAGTGGCCTGTGCGGTATATAAGAGTATTCTCCATTCGGCTCGGTCCATGGCTACACGTCGCCAACCACGCAGTCTACGGAGGGTCAGCAAGTCATCTTCCACCTGATCGATCCACCTTGCCCGCTGCACACCTCGCCTCCTTGTGCCCGTCGTTGTGTGTAGAGAACCATTTTCACCGGGTTACTGTCCGACATTCTGGCTACGTGCCCGGCCCACCGCAGTCGTCCGATTTTCGCGGTGCGAACGATGGATGGTTCTCCCAACAGCTGATGCAACTCGTGATTCACTCGCCTCCTACACGTACCGTCCACCATCTGCACCCCACCATAGATGGTACGCAGCACTTTCCTTTCGAAAACTCCCAGTGCGCGTTGGTCCTCCACGAGCAACGTCCAGGTTTCGTGTCCGTAGAGGACTACCGGTCTAATGAACGTTTTGAAGATTGTCAGTTTTGTACGGCAGCGAACTCTATTCGATCGGAGCGTCTTGCGGAGTCCAAAGTACGTACGATTTCCAGCCACTATGCGTCTCCGAATTTCTCTGCTGGTATCATTTTCAGTAGTCGCCAGTGAGCCCAAGTACACAAATTCTTCTACCACCTCGATTTCGTCACCACCGATGCAAACTCGCGGTGGGTGGCTTGCATTGTCTTCTTTTGAACCTTTTCCTATCATGTAATTTGTCTTCGACGTGTTGATGACTAGTCCGATCCTCTTGGCTTCCTCTTCAACTTCCTCCATCTTCTCTAAGTTACGTGCCATAATATCTATGTCGTCGGCGAAGCCAAATAGCTGGACGGATTTATTGAAAATTGTACCACTCGTGTTAATCCCTGCTCTTCGTATTACCCCTTCCAAAGCGATGTAGATTAGCAGACACGAAAGACCATCACCTTGCCGTAACCCTCTGCGGGTTTCGAAGGGACTCAAGAATGCCCTTAAACTACGCGCATCACCCGATCCATCGTTGCTTTGATCAACCGTGTCAGTTTATCCGGAAATCCGTTTTCGTGCATTAGCTGCCATAGCTGGTCCCGATCGATTGTATCATAAGCGGCTTTGAAGTCGATGAATAGATGATGTGTAGGCACGTTGTATTCGCGGCATTTCTGCAATACCTGACATATGGCGAACACCTGGTATGTGGTGGAGCGTTCACCCATAAATCCCGCCTGGTACTGCCCCACGAACTCTCTTGCAATTGGTGCTAGTCGACTGCATATAATTTGGGAGAGTACCTTGTAAACGGCCTTCAGCAATGTGATTGCGCGGTAGTTGCTACAATCCAGCTTATCGCCCTTTTTGTAGAAGGAACACACGACACCTTCCATCCACTCCTGCGGCAAAACTTCCTCCTCCCAAATCTTGGTAATGACCCAGTACAGCGCTCTAGCCAGTACCTCACCACCGTGTTTAAATAGCTCTCCTGGTAGTTGGGCAACCCCAGGGGCTTTTCGACCAATCTCCTCGTGGATTTCCTGGAGAACCGGAGCCGGTTTAATTAATGTCCTGCGCGCGTTCTTCTAGGTCCATCACCATACTGCCATCTTCGTCTGCCACATCGCCATTCAGGTGTTCTTCGTAGTGCTGCCGCCACCTTTGGATCACCTCACACTCGACCGTAAGAAGGTTCCCGTTTATGTCCTTACACATATCAGGCTGTAGCACGTGGCCCTTACGTGAACGGTTAAACTTCTCATAGAATCATATGGAAATGCTAATATCATCTTCCAAACTTAGACGTACATGTTCATGATATAATTAGAGGCGAAAGTATAGAATTGATAGTTCCGTTAGGATACGGCAGGCATGAAGAATGTTTTTATAGAAGTCGATTTGAAAGCGAGCGGAGGGCAAATCGACTTCTATAAAAACATTCTTCATGCCTGCCGTATCCTAACGGAACTATCAATTCTATACTTTCGCCTCTAATTCTATCATGAACATGTACGTCCAAGTTTGGAAGATGATATTAGCATTTCCATATCATTTTAAATCGTTTAACTTCACGTAGAAGTAATACACTCAAATCATTAATTAGTTCTCATAGAACTTTCGTGTGTTATTAGCGCGGTACAGTTGCTCCGTCTCTTCACGGTCTCGATCATCCTGCTGGCGCTTTCTCCTTCGGAAATCGAACTTTGTCTGTTCCACGCCCATTTATATCGTTTCTCGTTCGCCCCCGTGCGGTGTTGCAGTAATCTCGCCCACGCTGTATTCTTTTCTTCGTAGCCGCCCAATGTTAAGCCGCGGCGTCCGACTTCGACGCGTGTTGTTCACCGTCGAGAGTTTTGAGCGCAGGCATACTGCAACGAGGTAGTGGTCGGATTCAATATTCGCACTGCGGTAAGTGCGGACGTTCGTGATGTCGGAAAAGAATTTACCGTCGATTAGAACGTGGTCGATTTGGTTTTCCGTTTCTTGGTTAGGTGATCTCCATGTTGCCTTGGGGATATTTTTGCGGGGAAAGAAGGTGCTTCGGACTACCATTCCGCGGGAGGCTGCGAAGTTTATGTATCGTTGGTTGTTGACATTCGATACGGTGTGCCGACTATCCGGTCCGATGACCGGTCTATACATTTCATCCCTTCCCACCTGTGCGTTCATGTCACCGATGACGATTTTGACGTCCCGCAGTGGGCATCCATCGTATGACTGCTCCAGCTGTGCGTAGAACGCTTCTTTCTCGTCGTCGGTTCTCCCTTCGTGTGGGCAGTGAACGTTGATGATGCTATAGTTGAAGAAACGGCCTTTAATCCTCAGCTTGCACATCCTTGCGTTGATTGGCTGCCACCCAATCACACGATGGTGCATCTTACCCAGCACTATGAAGCCGGTTCCCAGCTCGTTGGTGGTGCCACAGCTTTGGTAGAAGGTAGCCGCTCGATGCCCGCTTTTCCACAGTTTCTGTCCTCTGTCCAGCAAATCTCCTGCAGCGCCACGACGTCGAAGTTGCGGGGATGTAATTCATCGTAGATCATCCTATCGCAACCTGCGAAACCTAGCGACTTGTAGTTCCATGTTTCAAGCTTCCAATCGTGATCCTTTATTCGTCGCCTAGGTCTTTGTCTATGATATCGAGTCGCATTATCTCTTATATTGTTCGTAATTATTGGTTTTCCAGGCGGCTTATTGGGCCTGCGCAAACCTCCTGTCTCGTTGGAGGGCCGTCGTGTCAGGGCTGATTAGGGTCCCACCTAACACCAGGACTTGGGCTTATGCGCTTTGAGCGGCATACGGTCGCTTTGGTGGGGCCTACTTGCGGATACATCCAACTTTTTATAGGAATTTAACAGGGCCCACTGTCAAACCCCACCACATCCTAGGCAAGCCCCACAACTCGCAGATGGCCTGGGGAGGAATCTCTTATATCAATCAGGTCCATTTCACATTTTGCAATTTCAAAATACATACATCAGCAAATCAAATATTTGGTATAATAATATTTCAGCGAAATAAGTTTGTAATTTGGATTCTGATGCATCAATTTACACTCTGTTCTCACCTATTCAAAGATGTAAAAATAGAGAATCAGTGTCTTATGCAAAATTTTATTTAAAATTGTAAGAAATCTAAATTTTGACAAGGTGAAATCTGTCACAAAAAAAGCGTTTTAACGTAACGAAAAATTTACTGTTTTAAATTTTCTGAGAACTACATATAAGCCTTGAATTCCAAAAATTCCATATGCTCTTTGTACTCGAAAAAAGCTTTGTTTTGGTGGTAATAGAAATAAAATCGGTGGTAAATATCCTAAGTTTCACCTACGTAAAGTTTGCGTTGTAACGTCACGAAAAAATATTCTTCATAAAGCCTACGGAGCTGGTAAGATATCCGGACAATTTGGTTCAATTTGTGTTCAGCCACTGGATGAAGCCATTTCAATATAAATACAGAAAGCAAATTATCAATTTACGTGACATAGGGTGAAGTAGTATTTCGGCGATATCACTCATTTCCGTCAGTATATGCAGGACGAGTGAAACATCATTTTCAGTGTCTCGTACTTGACTCGACTTAAGGCTTACAGTTGAAGTCGAAATATGTATCCAGAGTGTAAAGTAATTGAAATTTTTTGGTGAAGTCGACCTTTCTTCACTTGTCAGCTCACTTCCAGACACATTCATAGTCGGCTCTGGACAGTCAATATTCAGTTGAATATTAGTCATTGAATATTTATGCACATTTTACAAATTGATAAATTATCTGAAATCTGAACACGTTTCAAACGAGTACACATAGAACTGAATCCGATTGTCATCCGCGATACACTTTCAACAGTTAACATCAATATAAACAATGCTAATTATAGTGACACATGTGACACTGTCAGTGACAGTCGAATGAATGAGTTGGTGGAATAGTCGTCTGACTATGTCATTCTATGTTTTGAATATTCATGCGATATTTGTCAAAATTCGGACTGAAGTTGCTTCCTGAAGATGAATATTTTAGGCTATGTATGTATCTGTAAAGATTACAACGTGGTGGAATTAAAAGAAGTAATAGTGAACTCGTCTCTTGATATGTTCAGGAAATTGTTTCAAAGCTCGATGAACAACTAGAACTCGGCCAGGTTTTTGTAATTTGTTCTACCAGTTTAGTAAGGAACAGTGCTATACAACCATCAATGTGAGATTCCTCGGTGTAGAAGTCTGGGCGTCAGTAAATCGTTGCGGCTATCTATAGTCTCCCGGGACTCAGAAACCTCAAACCGCATTGAGAGTGACTATGTGCGTTCATGCGTCTGATACCAAATTAAATGTTACTCAAGAAAAATATAAAATTCCTTCATCGATGGTGTTAATAAACAATGTACTTATCAGATAGCTAATGTTAGATTTCTTGAAGTATCTTGTATTTCACGTAGAATAGCCAATCTATGTATATTTTTTCTCAGAACTAGTTCTGCTATTGCAGTTACCTGCAAACAGTTTGGCGTTCAAAAACCCAAGTATAAAAGCGAACGCTCGGAATATGAAGTCTAATAAATGTACATACACTTCATTCTACCACAGACAAACAGACGTAACAATAGAGAAATTTCCATCGACCATGACTTCAACGATCAATTTGAATTTGATCGATTGCGCGTTTCACAACTAGAGGTGCTAGCGTCGTAATCCTTCGAGTTTGACATTTCACCCCAGCGCCTTCTGGTGACAATGTCATACGAAACATTGTTTCGTGCAACATGCTCGCAAGATGGTGGTAGAGGAGTTGGGCGATGGATTTTTCTGAAAAATGTTCAAACTGTTACGTCTGTTTGTCTGTGCTTCTACTATTACCTATAATAAAATTTATCATTTCAGTTCTGTCGCATTTTTTACATAAGATCAAACACTGTTTATTATGCTCAAACGATCAGCTTTTTGTTTCTACTCGGTGGAATCTTACAAAGAAGCCAAAATATGTGTTCCAGTTTGCAAATTTGGGCATTGGAATTAACGCTCCTTGCCATTGATCAAAAACCAGGATTTCAGATAATACATTATCGAACATTTTATCTTTTTCATTTTGGTACAGGAAAGCTTGTCCACGTTAAATTTCGGACACTTTGGTAATGTCCAATTGATTTGTCGCCATTTTATCGAGAGGATGACGGCTAAAACATGCTGAAAGCAGCGCATAAAGCGAAAATGTTCAGCTGTGGTGTAAATGGATCGTCTCAGTGGTTTGTAAAAATGTTTTAAAACCATATTGGAAGATGAATGTCCGAAATTTAACGTGGATAGGTTTTACCATACTATACGGATCGGAAACTCAGGTTAAAATTGATGTTAAAGAGGTATAATTTTTCGTGACGTTACAATGCATTGAAAACCCTGTTTTTAGAGCACCTCGCGTTGTAACGTCACGAAATGTTGATGTCGATTGTCGAATAAAACGAACTTAGTTCGTATTTTAGGCATATTACCCCATAGGCTCATCCATTATCCTCATATATTTGAAGGGCGTTCATTATTTTCAAAGTAAAATAACGACCAGAGCAGAGAATTAACCATGTTTAAGGTGAGGTACAAAATCACGAATTCACGCGCGTTGTAACTTCGCGTAGCAAATTGCATCCCAGAAAGCCATTTTCTACACATATTCGCTGTTTATATATCTATTCGATCCGAAATGTTATAAGGATTCAGAATATGTAATAAAAATGCAATATTCAGAATATGTTTTATGCAAGTTTTCTTCAAAAAACTATTTAAAAGTAAGTCAAAACGTTGTAACGTCACGCCGAAATGTGTCTGAGCTATTTTCGTCTACTTTACATAGATTTTTTTCCATTTCCATTACCCAATTAGAGTACAGGCTACATATTACATTCAAATATTTAGAGGAACTGTTAGGCACTTCATCTCATAGGTCCCATGTTCAACCCATAAAAAAACGAAGCAATCAAAAGGAAATTGGTTTGTTTTTTTTTAAATTATGTGATCCTTTTTGCAGTGAGCATGCATGTTTGAAAAAAGATTGTATTGCTTTATTTTACGATGAGATGAAAATATGATCTGTGAGATAGAAAACAGAACAGTTCCCTTATGTCGGAAACAGTATTCAGAACCAATTTTATCAATCTCATATCAACAACATTCAATATCAGGCTTCGCATCGCCTCACGAACGTCCGAAAACTGCTTTGGCCTTCATCGTCATAGTTGGCCGAATCAATTTAGCTGATATTGAGCACACACACACTGACTATGCATACAGCGGCAGATGCGCCCGGTAACCTTCACATCCGTCTTGTCGTATCCCGGTCCCGGCGCCGCCACCGACCGACTTGCGATCCATTAGTTTCGCTCGATATACTCGACGACCGCGCTGAGCCCGGCCGGTTGGAGTAAGTAAAACCCCCCGTCCAGTCCACCCCCGTTCATCTGGTTGGAATCTTCACTTATCAATCGATCTCATAGTGTTTCGGTTTCCTACATATTTGCACGTACACTTCCCTGAACGTAAGGGTCTACTCGTGGCCCCTTCCGGCAGGCACGTTTCGTGAACCACCAGAAGGAAAGTGAGTGAAGGGCCAGGAAGCGCATTAAGCTAAAGATCAAATTGATTCCAATAACTCTTCCCGCTGCTGTTCGTTGGGAAAATGCTCAGCCAAGCGTGCTTTCTCCACACTATCACCATCAGCGTCATCATCATCATCCTGATCTGCAAATCTAATGCTAGTGTAGCTCTCACCGATGATGGTTGGTTAGGCAGATACGTAGTTGGAAAGACCCGATTCGGCATTTCCATCCACCATGTACGTGAACTTTCGGTCTTTCGGGCAATGACGGTACCCGGCTGCGGAAAGAGTAGTGCCCCCGAGAGCCGGTGCGATGGGCGGAGGCAACTGCTGTAAACATTACATTTTGTGAAATCACGTTTTGTGTGTTTTCGCTGGCGATGTGGTTACCAGCGCATAGGATCCATTTTCGATTTTTTTTGCAGTTGTTCCTCGACTCGACAGCGCAGACAGTCCCAGGACAACGAGCAGGACCACACCCTAAACAAGGACTGCAGCAATCAGCTGCAGGCGACATTTCTTTTTTTCTTGCGCCATGTTGCTACTAGTCCCAGAATGGGAGTATTTTGCTAGTCTAGCAAGTCTGTTTGCCAGACCATGCTTCACAGTGGTAGTATTTTGTGTCACTCGAAACCGGGAAGGTTTGGCTGCTGTAGGCGAAATTACACGTTGCAAATTACCAATCCAGCCACCGGCGAAGGCGCGGAGCTCTTCGGGGTATAACGTAATTGAGCGAAATAACCTAATCATCGTTATGGTTGGTTTTATTCCAAACGCAAACGCGAACGAACATTCCACTGTCAATGAAAATCAACTGACATCGGTTATAGGTTATTGTTGCACACATTGGTGTAACAGGGGAGTCAGGCTACATTTCTACTATTTAGATTTCAAATCTACAATTTTCATCCTTAATTCGGTTACTCGAATTTTTCGAAGACATCCCTGGAATGTTCTACGGAAATATCTCTAGTCTTGATTTAACAAAAACACCCATTAGACGAAACGTAGCTCTCGATATTGGTTAGAACAGATGTAACACTAGCATGCTTATCAACGAAAGGAAGTGGACAATGTTGAGTAGACTTATAGAATGTATACTTAGTACGGCTCTGCTTGAATGTCATATGGTTATCAAAGATAACAGTTACAAATGCGCCATACTCTTGATTTTGATGAATTCCAATCTTGTTTTCCACAGCCGATCGCAAATTTCAATTTTTTGGATCAAAATATATTTTTTTGCTATAATTTTCCAAAGATTGGTAGACGTGCATATTGTCCTATTACTTGCTAAAATTTGCTAAGTAATGTATCTTAAAATTGTTCTATATGGGAATACACTTGAACTATTTTATGGATTTATGGTAGTGTTTTACGGAACAATTAGGTTCCATGTGTAATTTACGGACTGTTTATCTTTTTTGTCATTATTTGGTAACATGTCATAAGACGAGGGCCCTCCTTAGTCATGCGGTAAGACGCGCGGCTACAAAGCAAGACCATGCTGAGGGTAGCTGGGTTCGATTCCCGGTGCCGGTCTAGGCAATTTTCGGATTGGAAATTGTCTCGATTTCCTTGGGCATAAAAGTAACATCGTGCTAGCCTCATGATATACGAATGCAAAAATGGTAACCTGGCTTAGAAACCTCGCAGTTAATAACTGTGGAAGTGCTTAATGAACACTAAGCTGCGAGGCGGCTCTGTCCCAGTGTGGGGATGTAATGCCAATAAGAAGAAGAAGAAGAAGATGTCATAAGACGAGTTTGTTCGAGCTGCGAGGCGGAATGTCCCAGTGGGGGATGTAATGCCAATGAAGAAGAAGATGGTTGCATATAAAATATGCACCCGTACCGATTAACAAAGAAGAGGGATTAATGGGCCTTATTTATTGTTTACAAGAAAGCTACTTTCCCGCGCGCTAGCCATTTCGTTCGAAATATCGCGGAAAGCGGAGAGCGGTCCCTGCATCGGAAAGGAAGGATTTTTTTCCTACCGACGCGTGAGTCGTGTGGTCGTCGTCGTCAACATCAGCAGCTCTTAAGTGGAACTTTCTCGCAACATTCTGACTAGGGTAAAGGATGAATTTTGGACCACCCATACGGGGGCTCTTATTTTGGACCACCAAGAGTAATTTGCACTCAGTGGTCCAGAATATGATCCGTCGAACTGGTGGTCCAAAATACCTCCCTTATCCTATCGGTTGCTTGCTTCGCTACGATGGCGTCTGTGGTGGTCGTGACAGCAGCGCGGTGAAGTACATTTCTGCAACTGTGGCGTCTGCAGTACCATCGATTGGCAATCATCAGTGAAAGCAGCTTTCAAACCACAATTTTCTTGCAAATCCAAACTATCTAGTGGTTGTTTTTGGTGATTTTAAGACGCATTATTGGAAATTAATCAGTTCGTCTCAGGACCAACATTCTATACAAGTGATGGTTGAGTCGAGTCGAATTCGCTTGACGACGGCAGAACGTTACCGTCCGTAGCAGCATCACAAGCGCGCGTCGAAGGGAGACGCTGCAAATATTTATTCGCATGGAAGACATCAGTAATAAGTTATGAGAAATTTTAACTTTAGATTCTTTTAACTTCCGAGCCTCTTGAAAGGAGGCTTCTGAGCCCTTGGAAGAAGGCTTCCGAGCCTCTTGGAATAAGGCTTCCGAGCCTCTTGAAAGGAGGCTTCCGAGCCTCTTGAAAGGAGGCTTCCGAGCCTCTTGAAAGGAGGCTTCCGAGCCTCTTGAAAGGAGGCTTCCGAGCCTCTTGAAAGGAGGCTTCCGAGCCTCTTGAAAGGAGGCTTCCGAGCCTCTTGAACGGAGGCTTCCGAGCCTCTTGAAAGGAGGCTTCCGAGCCTCTTGAAAGGAGGCTTCCGAGCCTCTTGAAAGGAGGCTTCCGAGCCTCTTGAAAAGGAGGCTTGAGCCTCTTGAAAGGAGGCTTTGAACCTCTTGAAAGGAGGCTTCCTGAACCTCTTGAAAGGAGGCTTCCTGAGCCTCTTGAAAGGAAGCCTGAGCCTCTTGAAAGGAGGCTTCTGAGCCTCTTTAAAGGAGGCTCTGAGCCTCTTGAAAGGAGGCTTCCTGAGCCTCTTGAAAGGAGGCTTCTGAGCCTCTTGAAAGGAGGCTTCCGCTTCTTGGAAAGGAGGCTCTGAGCCTCTTGAAAGGAGGCTTCCAAGCCTCTTGGAAGGAGGCCTGAGCCTCTTGAAAGGAGGCCTGAGGCCTCTTGGAAGGAGGCTTGAGGCCTCTTGGAAGGAGGCTTTGAGGCTTCTTGAAAGGGAGGCTTCTGAGCCTCTTGGAAGGTGGCTCCTGAGCCTCTTGAAGGAGGCTTCCGAGGCCTCTTGGAAAGAGGCTTCTGAGCCTCTTGGAAGGAGGCTTGAGCCTCTTGGAAGGAGGCTTCTGAGCCTCTTGGAAGGAGGCTTCTGAGCCTCTTGGATGGAGGCCTGAGCCTCTTGGAAGGAGGCTTCTGAGCCTCTTGGAAGGATGCTTTGAGCTTCTTGAAGGAGGCTGAGCCTCTTGGAAGGAGGCTTGAGGCCTCTTGGAAGGAGGCTTCTGAGCCTCTTGGAGGGAGGCTCTGAGCCTTTTGAAGGAGGCTTCTGAGCCTCTTGGAAGGAGGCCTGAGCTCTTGGAGGAGGCTTCTGAGCCTCTTGGAAGGAGGCTTGAGCCTCTTGGAAGGAGGCTTCTGAGCCTCTTGGAAGGAGGCTTCTGAGCCTCTTGGAAGGAGGCTTCTGAGCCTCTTGGAAGGAGGCTTCTGAGCCTCTTGGAAGGAGGCTTCTGAGCCTCTTGGAAGGAGGCTTCTGAGCCTCTTGGAAGGAGGCTTACGAGCCTCTTGGAAGGAGGCTTCCTGAGCCTCTTGGAAGGAAGCTTCTGAGGCCTCTTGAAAGGAGGCTTCTGAGCCTTCTTAAAAGGAGGCTTCTGAGGCCTCTTGAAATGAGGGCTTCCTGAGCCTCTTGAAAGGAGGCTTCTGAGCCTCTTGAAAGGAGGCTTCTGAGCCTCTTGAAAGGAGGCTTCTGAGCCTCTTGAAAGTAGGCTTCTGAGCCTTTTGAAAGGAGGCTTCCTGAGCTCTTGAAAGGAGGCTCTGAGGCCTCTTGAAAGGAGGCTCTGAGCCTCTGAAAGGAGGCCTGAGGCCTCTTGAAAGGAGGCTCTGAGCCTCTTGAAAGGAGGCTCTGAGCCTCTTGAAAGGAGGCTTTGAGGCCTCTTGAAAGGAGGCTTCTGAGCCTCTTGAAAGGAGGCTTCCTGAGCCTCTTGAAAGGAGGCTCTGAGCCTCTTGAAAGGAGGCTTCTGAGCCTCTTGGAAGGAGGCTTTCGAGGCCTCTTGGAAGGTGGCTCCTGAGCCTCTTGGAAGGTGGCTCCTGAGCCTCTTGGAAGGTGGCTCCTGAGCCTCTTGGAAGGAGGCTTGAGCCTCTTGGAAGGAGGCTTCCGAGCCTCTTGGAAGGAGGCCTGAGCCTCTTGGAAGGAGGCTTCCTGAGCCTCTTGAAGGAGGCTCTGAGCCTCTTGGAAGGAGGCTTCCGAGCCTCTTGGAAGGAGGCTTTGAGCCTCTTGGAAGGAGGCTTTGAGCCTCTTGGAAGGAGGCTTCCGAGCCTCTTGGAAGGAGGCCCTGAGCCTCTTGGAAGGAGGCTTCTGAGCCTCTTGGAAGGAGGCTTGAGCCTCTTGGAAGGAGGCTTTGAGGCCTCTTGGAAGGAGGCTTCTGAGCCTCTTGGAAGGAGGCTCTCCGAGCCTCTTGGAAGGAGGCTTCCTGAGCCTCTTGGAAGGAGGCCTGAGCCTCTTGGAAGGAGGCTTCCGAGCCTCTTGGAAGGAGGCTTCCGAGCCTCTTGGAAGGAGGCTTCCGAGCCTCTTGGAAGGAGGCTTCCGAGCCTCTTGGAAGGAGGCTTCCGAGCCTCTTGGAAGGAGGCTTCCGAGCCTCTTGGAAGGAGGCTTCTTGAGAGTGCGCTTCTAAGCATCTTGAAAGTAAGCTTTAAACCTCTTGGAAGAAAGCCTCTTTCAAGATTGCATTCGTTTTTTTTTTAAAGAAACTCTGAAGCCGCTTGAAAGAAGGCTTCGGACACAGTTACTAATATTTTTAAATTAAACGATTATTTTGATGCTCATATTTAGATCATGGAAATAAACAAATGTGCTGTAATTTTAAATATAAATCAATTGAAAATTAGGCGATCATGTAAAAATACAGCAGATTTAATTACGATTTTAATAAATATAAATGTTACACAATTGTTGCTACTCCGTTATTTATCAGAACTGGTGCAAATGCACTACGAAAAAAATCTCTCCCAAATTTAACAATGATTAAGAATTTTCTAATTGACTATTATTTGCAATTAATTGCAATGTATTTTTTTATTGAATTCTTATAACAGCTGAATGCATTGAAATCTTAACATTAGTTGGTTGATTTCAGATAATGAACTCTCAATCAGTCAATAAAGCTGAACGGTTTACAATCTCTTACCCGTTTTTATTTAGTATCATTTTTTTAAACTACAAATGCCGTGTAAAATAAAAAGATGAAAACCAGCTGAGGGCTCATTAATAAAGATAGAAATATAAAAATGCTGGTTTTGACCCTTACACCGATAGCGAATAGTTACACCACTGCTCGCAGAACCGCTTTGTTGAGCTCCAATTGCACGTTCGTGCTTTCAAACAGATGTCGCTAACCGACTAGGCTTCCCAATCGTTCTGAGGTTTTGCCATCCGGCGTCATTCCACACCGACCACCATCGAGAAGTCGGGGACGTGCAACCGAAGACGCCATCGACTGCGGGTGGACACACAAAAACTGCACGTGACTTCGATGCTGTCGCAGTTGATTGAGAGATGGGACATGAGACTGGATCGAATGGAATGTTTGCGGAGAATGTCTATTTGAACACATATTGGATTAACGCAAAAACCAGTCGATGAACGACACATTCGGAACTGCAGTACTGGAACTGTTTCCACGCAGAAGTATATTACGCATTCAACACATATCTGTGCAAAGTTTTATTCATTCGTTGGAAATTCGATTAAATACATAGTTCTTTATTTTGTAGTTTCACGCCATTTACCTCAGTTGTTGCGCTGGAGAAAGCTCTGAATCACGACCGTCATCCTGTTCATTGCAAATCATTCAGCCTTATCAGCAAGCCTCAACTCAAATCCCCTAGCTATCGTCATTGACACGAACGCAGAAGGTTATAGGAGCTTAGAAAAGACCTTTTCAGTGATGATGATTCCCGGACGACGGTTGAGAATAGTTTTGAAAATTATTCCACATAAAATGTCACGTCCGTCGGCATTCTGGGCCGCTGAGTTGATGGTTACAAAATCTGATTTGGTCCTCTACACAGAATATGTAGATGGGATCACCAGGGAAAGGGTAGATGTCTCTTGCACGTCCCGTGGAATAGTCGTCTTGATTATGCGGGAGATGTCGTCACAGTTCTCGGCGAATGCCATATAGCCCAACGTTAGCGCTGAATTATAACGATTTCGAAGCGATTATCCAACAATAGAGAGCGCGTATCGCCGAAAGGAGCTGGGAGGCAAAAGCGGAGCATATTTACATTAAAATAGAAAATTAAATGGGTGGATAAATTTGCATTTGGCCACCTTCCATTGATTCCCAATAAGAAAATCAAAGCCCACAAATTCAGCTCAAATTGGAGATTCATCTGGAAAATTAATAACTTCATATCAGAACGCCCTTTTCAAATAGTTTTTCAAAATATGACATCAAAAACGATTCTGGAATAGCGGAAATTCTCCCGAAACACTAAGATGGCCCAAAAGGAAGACTTTATACCGATAATCTAACACGTCGTATCCGGATTGACAATCTACGCATTTTCTTGCAAGGCCAACTGCAGGCCAAACTATACATAGTGAATTCTGACATTTGCTAACCTCTGTCCGTAGAAACTAATTCCACGCGATTAATTCCACGAATTTCGCCATATCACTCCAATGAGATCACTTTTCCGGATTGGAGGGGCGCGCGCGCTGAGAACTAACGAAAATGTTCCGCACACGAAGCGGCGAATGAATTTGAATTTGCAGACATCACCAACATCGCGACCGGAGCAGAATGAGCAGGAGGACTGTTATCTGTGTGTTCGCTGTGTGAAGTGCCGCTGATTTCCGTCTCCGCTCGTGTGATTTCTTCAGAAGCTCTCATTTCCGCAATGGTAACCGGGACGGGACGGGGGGTCGTCGGTTTTGCATGAATATGTCGTCGCTTCCCGTATCATGAGTGTTTGATTAGATTTAGGCGGGAAAATTAAGTTATCATCATCTGTCGCTCGGTCCGGGGGGAGCCGCCGGATAAGAGAAAAGATAACTCGATGCAGAGCGACAACATGTGCTGCCCTGCCCTGCCTGCTAGTCGCCTGGCGTATAGCGTGCAGCTCCCAGACGTGCGAGGATTGTATCTTTTTCCTGATATCTAGCTTGCCACTGTACTCTACTGTTACTGCTGACGATCGGAGCTGTTCACTCATTCCAGGTTTTTGAGCTGGTTTATAATTGAGTTTTCTACATTTTCTTTTTCACCGCTTGCAGCGTCATAGGTAGGGCTACTGCCAGCGGATCGTGAGATTTTTCTCAAGCTTTCGTGTTCCATCTGTGATAAAAGTATTTGGTAGATGGGGTATGTGTTATATCGAACGAATTATAAATGCGGACTCGCTAGGTTCAAATGAAAGCATTTCATGCAACTTTAACTTTGGTGATTTTTTGTGTATTACTAGTGAAGTTTTCATATAATCCCCCGACAGCTCTACTCAATTTACACTATCAATTATTTAGATTTGTGTCACTATCAATATCTCTGTCTACCAAAAATGTCTTAACTTTCACCTAAAAAATTGATAAAGACCGAGAACCTCTTGATTAAAACTTGAAATTAAATCACAGATTCAACCGTGTTATCAATCTCAAACCTGCTCGTCCGTTCTTCATGATACTTATAATATTATTGCTCATTTCCATTATGTATTATCTAAAGGAGCCGTAATCCTTCGTATTTTTTGGTACACTTTATATGTACTTACTAAAAATGAACTGCATATCTTTCCACACCATCAGTACTATTTAGGCTACTAATTCGACTATTATAAATTGCTAGAATTGAAAAGAAAGATCAAACCACAGCCTCGTTCTTTGGAATGACTTTTCAACTTTACATTTGGATGTAACTTTACAAATATGTATTTTGATTTCAACAACAAAATCGTCTTCGAAATAGGATAAAAATACAAAGTTTTTATGCTTATAATTTTGGGAATATTTTGCTATATTTTTTTATCGGACAGTCATTAGAACAAAGCATTTGCGAGTTATATTTCACCATTTTTTTTTTGAAAATAAACAATCGAAAAGAGCTGCTTCGCCTCGGAGCTACGTTTCCCCAAAAAACGCTTCGATACCTACTCTCACTCAAATGTCCAAGCAACATCCCTAGCAGCACACATGTTCCGCATGAGCTACTGCAACTTATATGTGACCAGATTCAGTCCCAATCAAGTTGCTGCAACCACTTTTGTCTAACTGGTGCTGCTCGGGATTCCTACCAGCATTCCTCTATCTGATGCGACTTTTAACAGCGATTATCCTACCATCTTACTTGATTCCTAGACTTTGCAAAACGACAACCTTAATACATCCAAGATCTCCCCAGGTCAGAAAGTCCTTTTAAACCACAGCCACATACATCGAACAAAGACCTAAGAACTACGGCCAAAACCAAAACCTCCTACACCGGAGTTGTTCTTAAGGATTGAAATACTTCACAACGCATCTCCTGAGTCTAAAGGCCCCAAAAATGGCCCCGAAAACCCGGTGTATAACCAACAAAAAGGGTGGCGGACCTCCCGCCAAGACCTAACTACTTCTTCAACAAGCACCCACACACCCTACAAGTTACCAGCTTCCAACGTGCCAAAACAATCTACATTACTGCAACATATGAGCCGTTGCCTGATTTGAACAGTCGTGGTGCCTTAGCACCACAAACTTTGGACCGACCATGGCGTCAGAGGACGGTATCGGACGAGGAACACAACCACGGTGTCATATTGGTAGTATGGGCGCAGAGAAATGATTGGATCGACCCCAGCACTCGTTGGACAAGGAAGCACAAAGCAAGGCTCTTCTTGCTTTTCTTTGGTATTCGGAGCCGATGGACAACGTGGGAATCAAGACACCGAGAAGCAACGTGTCAACTGTTCTTCTGTTAGAACGTCCGATGCTGCGAGTTTTGTCAGGCATTCCAAAAGGCCGCTTTCCAGGCACCGAGGTGACTCCAACCCGGACAATAAGTCCCAACAAACACAGCGTCCTAGGCCGCCCAGGCACTTCAACCTGGGTTGTAAGTCCTACATCATCAAGCATCTTCATCCAGCTCCTTCTTTTTTTTTCTTGAGCAAGAGTAAACGGAAATCTCCATCCAGACACCTGAGGAGGTTAACACAGGTAGTGTGGGGATGGGTATGTCATGTAACTCTTACCCGACCCACTAAAACCAAAATCCTTTCGCCAGTCCGTACCCCCGGCCCGCAATTAAGCAATACATCAGGGGGGGACTATTGAGAACGCTTACGCCTATGCTAACGCACTTGACTTTAATGCACACAACATCGACTTCAAGGGTGATAACCTCACCACCCATCGATCGCAAACTATGATAGTAACCTAGCGGTCCGTATCATAATCTCACGTTGGAGACGAGCACCCCGACAACAACCATCGCGCATGAACCGCAATGACCTCTATATCTACATACGGAGGTCCCCGCAATCCACCCGCGACATGTTGTTAGTTCCTTCTGGCCCTATCAAAGGATACAGCAATCACCAAAATATGATCTGACCTCCCGTTGATAACAGCACCCCTCCAGATATATAACGGGGACACCATTCCAACGCATAATTTGGTTTCTTCCCCCTGTCCAGCACAACTCGGCTGGTATGTCGAACACATCGCCCCTACCTTCCATCGGATCAAGGTAGTTCGCTTGCTGCTTTCCCGACCCCCGCAGTTCCGCTGGAGGAAGTGGAAGATCAACGGCTTCTAGAATAACCCGGAGATGACTTTTCAGTCTTGACAAAATCAAAACACTGTTATTTAATCTTGTCCAACGTTTCGGTCCGTTTGGGACCTTCCTCAGGGACTCAATTCTTACAGGTTTATCCTCAACTGTGGTTCTGCTGAACCATTGATTGTTATGAGGTCAGGATTTTCCCACATAAACGAGAACGGTTCGAGCACCGCGTTTATGGTAAAACCCTTTCCGTTTATCGTTCGTTGGAATTCAGTGTCTGGCACAAGATCGATCACCATTGCTTTCTTTCTCCTTGGGGGACATATATTATGCGTTTGAATCTGCAGACCTTGTACCGTTTAACGGTTATTTCACCATTTTTAATAGCCGCTTGGCTACTGTTTTTGACGTGACCGCTGCCAGTCAGTATATACGTTAGTTATAGTCAGTATTACTTTCCGATTTCGGTCATTGTGCAAGTCTCGCCTGTGGGACATCGCTTAGAGGCCAAGATGGCGCTACGATGCAGCCAACTGGGAGGCATATGACCTCCACCTCGGACGCACATTTGAACGAAACACGTCAACAAATATTCCCGACTTATCCCAAACGATCCTGATAAGATAAGTACCCTTCAAGATACGACGGCAATGAGGGCAAACACGCCGACCTGGCCTTCAACAGAACTTGAACCCCCTTTGTTCTCCAGCAGTTGAGCGAGTGAGAATTTTCCTTACTTTTTACAGCATCCTTACCTTTGTCCAGAATTTCCCTCTCGGGTCCTAATCGGGAACCAGGGTTCGAGGATTTTCCCGGAGGAGGCCGGGGTACCTCAGGGTTCCGATCTGGCGGTGTTCAATAGCCGCCAACATTTACATTTTCGTCCATATAGCAAATTCCGTAAGGGTGACAACTCGGACGCTCTCAAAAGGTCGGTGGCCTTGCAATTGAACAGAGCATTCAACAATCACGAACACAGATATACGGATGGGTCCGTTTCAGACCGTGTAATAGGCTTCGGCGCACCGGGACCAACATGACTATCTTGGATAGTTTTCCATAGCAGACTCCGGGCACTGCGGAATACCTGGAAACAATTATTATTATTATTGTCTTTATAAGCCCGAGGCTGACTCGTCTCCATTACCTGGAAACGGCCAACCTTCTAAGTAAAAAGTAAAATACAAGAAGTGAGAAGCGTGGGAAATGTGAAATGCGAGGTGAACAGTGTTGAGTAAAAATGTTATTATTATTATTATCTTTATTAATGAGGTTTGCGGCCTCGGGCCGGTTCACCTCGTAGTAAAAATGTTTAATATCTTCACATGAGAAATAAAAAGTACAAATCAGTAGCGACGAAAAAGTGAGATGTGAAAAGCGAGAAGTGTGATGTGAAATGTGAAGGGTAAGAAAAAAGAGAAGTACGCGTAATAAGTAAGCGAGAATTATCGTGTTTTTATCCCTTGCGCTATTGGTGAAGTTCCTATCGAGTTTTTCGTTTTCCGTTTTCATCGTTCGTTCTCACTTTCGCGTTGATGTTTCGTCCGCCTGATTCCATTATGGGAGACACGGTGACCAACGCGGTCGCTAGCAAGGTGTCGAAAGGAGAAAGGAACAGAAACGCAACTGCCGCAGGTTCAACCATAGATCTACATGATATGCAGGAGGTCGACCTCTTTGCCGAACTGGAGGGCTGTGGACTAAAACCCACCGCAGCCAATAAAATTGCTCGTCATGACCGGGCGAGAAAATAGCTATACCTGATCTCCTTGCAGCATGGGTCGATCGTTTGGAAGGACATCAAGATCATTAATATCATCAACTACGCTACTGTTGATTGCGAGCGCTACAGGCCGGTGTACACCGTAATGTTACACAGTGTACCAACTGTTTCAATTTCAGACATGGCAGCCAAGGTTGTCACATGGCCCCACTCTGCAACAAGTCTGGTGATCCGCACACCACCGACCAATGTGACAAGATGGAGGTAGCTGACCTCAAGTACGCCAACTGTGGCGACAAACATCGGGCCACTACCATGGGCTGCTCAAAGTGAGGGGAGTTCCTAGAAATCCGGAAAAAGGCTTCCACCAGAACACTGCCAAATTAGAACCGACCCCAGTAATCAACGAGGTGAACTTTCCGACCCTTCCGGCCCCCCGTCGATCGTTTCTAATCCTCCCATGTATTACAATCCCACAAGTTTACGAGGTGAACCGGTATAGGGCCGAAAACCTCGCTAATAAAGACAATAATGATAACCCCACAATCGACTGGTAGCGGCTACTGCGTTGGTTCCTTCTGGATTCCGATGGCAGCCAGAGAAAGCAACTGTCCCACCGGAAGAATCTGCTTCGCATTACACCCCGATTTGACCAGGTCTTCACTCATCATTGAAAGTGGATGCTATGGTGGACCTAGTCCACTGAAATACTTTCTCGCTTAAGAGCAAAACAATCGAGCTGAAGGACTTCCTTGAGAAGAAAATAGGCATGGCGTTGACCAGGGAAGGCAGTGTGGTCATCGTAAACATATTGGTGCGAAGTTAGCCACTAAAAAGCGGGAATGAAAAGAATTGCTCTGGAAGAAAACTACAAAGAAGTACAGTGTTTGAGCAAACCTATTATATTTTCTGCCGACCGTAATGTTAATGTTAAGATGAATGTATTTGTAATCCTCCCGTACTATATGACAAATAAATAGTTAGTTTTATACCTCCCCCATGGCAGGACGGTCAATACCGTGATTGATATAGTTTCATTGCTTAAAAACACAACGTAGGATAAAAATGCCCAATAATGTGCAAACATACAGTTTAATCTTATATACGTTATATAAAGAGTTGGCCTTAGCCTTTAAACTTAGATTAATGAATAATAGCATATGGGGTCTCCAGTAGCCTTGCGGGAAAAGGCGTAGGATTGCCAATCCGGAGATGGTGAGTTCGATTCTCGGTCCGGTCTGTGTATCCATGTGTATCCATTGTACTTGCCACACAAGATACATACTCATGCAATGGCGGGCATAGAAAAGTTTTCAATTAACAACTGAGGAAATGCTCATAGAACATAGAACATAGAAGTTGAAAAGCAGGCCAAGTTCAAGTTGGAATGTAGAGCCATTGAATAAGAAGAAGAAGAAACATATGGCCCATGGTCCGCAGTGCGGCGTTGTTTAATCTAAGGTATAACATGACTGTTGGACGGCGGCCATTTCCGGATGATGCTTCTGATCCTATTGATGAGTTGCTTCGTGTCTTTGGCCTTCCAATCACCATTGAATACAATGGAGCTCGGTCTACTTCAAATCCTTTAACCGTTTTCGAAACATTTTCACGTTTCAATTGTCCACCGTGTACTTTTCCCACGATCTTTGTTCACTTGAAAAAAAAAGTACAATGCGGCGCGCATCCCTCCTGTTTTGACGGCATGTACACACTAAAAAAACCTAATTTTCCATACCACCCTAACGATTTTAAAGTAAAATCGATTGAACAAGTGATGTAAACAACCTACGATTACGGTCTGTACAGTGAAGTTGTCACGTTTATAAGCGTTGATATTATTGAACATGTTATTCTACCAATCGGTATATTGAGTGAAGATGCGCTGGAAATATATAAGGAAGCTATGATTACTATAAACATTTTGTTTTTGACGAATTGGGCGGAATTTTCGGTTTTATAACACTTCTAGAACTGATGATTTTGATTTCCTCGTACATAAAGCCATTTTTTCAAATGATGGAAAAACCTCAAATTCCCTCAAATTCCCCAATACCAAAATATGCAGAGCAATCCTTAGCCCTTCCTCTGTCTAACCCAGGGAAAAATGGATCCCCCTTTTTCCCCCATTCAAAAATACAAGCATTTGAAAACAACGGATTTTTTCAAGAAAAACAGTGATATCTCTGCAATCCACCAATGAATTTACTTGGTTGTGTAACCAAAACGTGCATTTTTTTATGCTCTAAAACTTTGTAGAAGACGTCAATTCGATAAAAATTAAAACTAAAAAGTTACAATCAAAATATTGATTTTTTAGGGTCACCCTAACATAATTATTTAAAATTATCATAACAAATGATACCAACGACGTACAAAAATGGTTTCTTCAGCAAAGTGCCTCAAAATTAAATAAGGAACAACTTTCTAGAACATCGTACAATGCTAAAATTAGAAATATAGAAGATAAAAATTTTATCTCAAAATGTAGTGGGGCCACCCTATTGCAACAAACTTCAAAATAAAGCTTAAATAATAAGCTTTGACTTTGCTGAAGACACTTTGATCCTAAAAAATTATCATTATGGTGAAAATATTTTTTTCTTCCTAATTCCACGACGTGGCCCAATGTGCATTCTAAGGATTCATTCACATAAGGAAATATTTCTCAAATGAAATTAAAAAAACGTTTCGCTATTCTGAGAAATACCAACTTTGAGAATAATGTCTCGAGGTTGGATCCAGTTCGAAACCCTTGAAATAAACAAAAATTCTTAAAAAACCTCAAAAGCCAATTCCAGCGCTTAAAGAGGGAAATAAAATTTTATTAACAAATGGCGAAAAGGCTCAAAAACTTGCTCAGCAGTTCGAGAGTGCCCATAATTTTAGTCTAGTTCTCACTAGTCCAATTGAGGATCAGGTTACACGGAGCTTCGAAGACATTCTCAATCAAGAGAATGTTTTTGACCCTTCGTTGGGAACCAATTTGGATGAAGTGAGATCTATTACTAGAAAATTTAAAAATATGAAAGCCCCGGGTGATGATGGTATTTTCTACATACTTATCAAAAACCTTCCTGAGAGCTCTTTATCCTTTTTGGTTAATTTATTTAACAAATGTTTTCAATTGGCATACTTTCCAGATAAATGGAAAAACGCCAAAGTTGTTCCAATTTTGAAGCCGGACAAAACTCCAGCTGAGGCTTCTAGTTATCCTTAATCAGTTTGCTTTCTTCAATAAGCAAACTGTTTGAAAAGATTATTTTAAATAGAATGATGGTTCATATTAATGACAATTCTATTTTTGCTGATGAGCAATTTGGTTTTCGCCATGGGCATTCAACCACTCATCAGTTATTAAGAGTTACGAACTTAATTCGGCTCAACAAATCTGAAGGATATTCGACTGGAGTTGCTCTTCTTGATATAGAGAAAGCATTTGACAGAGTTTGGCATGAAGGTTTGATTGTAAAATTGATGAATTTTAATTTTCCTCTGTACATCATTAAACTGATCCAAAATTATTTATCAGATCGCTCACTGCAGGTAAACTATCAGAATACTAAATCTGATAGATTACCTGTAAGGGCTGGTGTCCCCTAAGGCAGCATACTGGGGCCCATATTGTACAACATTTTTACTTCTGACTTACCTGATTTACCAACAGGGTGTCAAAAATCTTTGTTTGCAGATGACACGGGCCTTTCAGCCAAAGGGCGAAGCCTTCGTGTCATTTGTAGTAGATTGCAAAAAGTTTAGATATTTTCTCCACTTACTTGCAAAATGGAAAATTTCCTGAATGCTTCCAAAACTCAGCTTATAATTTTCCCACATAAGCCGAGAGCTTCTTATTTGAAACCTTCTAGCAGACATATTGTCACTATGAATGGGGTTCCAATTAATTGGTCTAGCGAAGCTTAATATTTAGGACTTCTGCTAGATCAAAAATTAACTTTTAAAAATCACATTGAAGGCCTTCAAGCCAAATGTAACAAATATATTAAGTGCCTATATCCACTTATAAACAGAAAATCAAAACTTTGTCTTAGGAACAAACTTTTGATTTACAAACAAATTTTTAGACCTGCCATGTTGTATGCTGTGCCAATATGGGCTAGTTGCTGCAATACCAGAAAGAAGGCACTCCAGAGGATTCAAAATAAAATTTTGAAAATGATTCTGAAGTTGCCTCCGTGGTATAGTACCAATGAACTTCACAGAATTTCTAATATTGAGACATTGCAACAAATGTCCAACAAAATAATTTCCAATTTTAGACAAAAATCGTTGCAATCTTCAATTGCAACGATTAACTCCTTGTACCCTTAGTATAAAATAGGTTAAGTTTAGTTTAAGTAGAAAACATTGTAATTCCTACATGGTTCAATTCAACCAGAGGAAAAAATTCTAACTGCTAGAGGCAATTGAAATGTATTAATAATAACTAAAAGCGTAACATAGCAAATAAGGATGATAGTGTTCAGAAAACACGGAACACCTAGTCTAAGAGATGAATGCATGTATGCATGTATTAGATAATTAGCAAAAAAAAAAGGAAATATTTCTTTGAAAGCATTAATGTCAGAAAAGTATTGAAGTATTGAAATTCCAGTTTTTTAGTGATCACCCGTTATAAGAAATAAGATATAGGGACACGGCAGGTATTTCCGTCCATCATCATAGGGGCTAAAATCAATTAAAGCAACGTCATTTTGCTAGAACTCCACTATAGCAGAACGTTTCGCCTAAGCTAAGGTTGGCTTGTCTAGTTCTTTCTTTTTTCTTCGTGCCTGCTTCTTGCAGTTTCCTTCTTTCTTTTCCTTCATAATACTTCCTTCTTGTTCCTCCATCTTTTCTCCCTTTTCTTTTTTAATTATTCCTTCTTCGTCTTTTTTCTTCTTCTCCATAAATTCTCTTTTTATCCCTTATCCTTATTTTTTCTTCATTTTTTCATCTTTTTTCATCCTTTTACAATCCTCCTGGCATCTTACTTCTTTATTTTACAGTTATCCTTATTCCTTCGTTCTTCCTTTTCCTTCTTCCTGCTTCCTTTTTATTTTTTCTTTCCCTCTCTTTTTTCTTCTTTTTTCTTCCATCCTCTTTGATCTCTCCTCCTTCTTCTTTCTTCTGTATTTTTCTTTCTTTCCTTTGTCTCACTACACACTTCTGGAAAAATTGAATCCATGACACCAATCCACAAATCCGGAAGTGTTCGTATTGTAAGAGTGAATAGTGAGTAGAGAAAAATGATAATTGGAAAGTAAGAAACGATACTTGAGAAGTGAGTGGTGATACGTGAGACAAAGAAATGAAAGAAGAATGAAGAAACTCTTTCCTGGAAGAAGGATGGAAGAATAAATAAGGAAGAGAGAAGAATGAAGAAGTAAAAAGAAGAACTAAGAAAGAAGAAAATGAAAAGATGAAGGACGAAGGAAAAAAGAAGAATGAAGATAAAGATAAAGGAAGCGAGAAGGAAAAAAAGAAAAAATACGAAGAAAAAGGAAGAAGGAATAATGATGGCGGTAGAAAAGATGCAAAAAGGAAGGTGATAGTTGAGCAGTGAAAAGTAAAAAATAAGAAGTATGAAAGTGAACCAAGAAATTCTTATTTCTCACTACTTACAGTGATAAGTATCACTTCTCACTCTTCATTTGTTAGGGCGTTTTCGACCAAAGGACTTTTTCGGCAGAATGATCGTTTCAGCGGAACGATATTTCGGCCAGATGGATTTCAGCTTAATAGTTTTTTAGGCCACATTTAGGCATTTTTCCCCCATTTTTTCCAATGGTCACCCGTTAGAAAAAAAATCAAAACCGAGAATTTTTTTTTCAAAGTCTGCTGCAATACATTCAAATGAACGCAAATAAATGTGAATTGATGGAAATAACTGAATATATCTCCCTAAAGTGCAATTTTTAACTCTATTATGTGTGATAATTCTGTTTTTTCTTGTCTTCAGCATTAACTAAGTATACGTGAAGGCTATAGGATGTGTTTGTGTATCTTCAATCTAACCCTCACTGTCCGTCAGTGGTATTATGGAAAAAAAGATGTCAGCTTCAGCCCGGGATTAGAAGGTTAAGAAAATTATTTTGAGCTTTTTAGTTGAATGTCTTCACTTGTCATAAGACGAGTTTGTACAATCCCATTGAATTCCACCACTTAACCAACCACTTAAGTGGTGGAATTCAATGGGATTGTACAAACTCGTCTTATGACAAGTGAGTTAGAAGGTGTTAGCTCTACTGCAGCTCCAGTGACCCATTTCAGACTGCCTGGTAACTCACGTCCAGCGAGAGGTCACTTTCACTTGCAATAAGCCCTGCCTGTTGCAATCGACGCTGATTGTTGTCTATTTGTTTCCTATTGAAAATTGGATCAGTCGGCCATTGCGTTCTAGAGTTATTCAAAAAACATGGAAAAACCGTTGAAAAAGAAATTCAAAATCGGAGAAAAAATCTACAGAAACCGCTGCGATGCACTCAAATGACTGCAAATAGACATAAATGGAAGGAAAAAGTAAAATCTATCCTTCTAAAGTGCAAATTTAACCTCTTTTATGTTTTTTTTTCTCATTTTTATAATGCGCGAGAAAGGCACCTCCAACAATAGGTGGATTAATTTGGGTTTTTTTTTTGCTTTAATTTCCTCCCGAGTGGTGAGATTTCTAAGCCAATAGCAAAACAGTGGCTGAGTGTAACCATAAAATTAAAAAAAAAAAACACTTGATCAACGGTTCTTAACCATTGACAATTCTTCACCGATACTCATCATAACGTTTCATAAATACTGTTAGCTTTTTCATGTCCGGAATGCCGGTCGTCCAAAAGCGCTCCCCCTCTTTGATGTTAAAGATTTTCATCTTTATTCACTTCCGAGCTCGGATCAATACGGGAAGGAGAAGTCATCTTGGGACCATGCGAAATTTCCATTCCCACATTAGACTTAGAAAGTTTTTTTTTGCTTCGTTCCTTTATTTTCGGAGGTTTTTGCTTCCCGCCAAAGTGTCTTCTTTTCAGACAAAAGAGTGTACTGAACTGATACGACCAGAACATTCGACATGACAAGGCTGGTTTATGAAACGGAAAATTAAAACCACATAAAAGTGCAAACATTAAACAAATGTAAAAAGTATATTTCAATGTTCGAAGAATAATTTTCATTTGAATAATGAATGATAGCTTTGATAGTTTAAGCCAAAATAAATGGACAAAACCTGATTTTTGTGATACATACTTACACATTCTTAAAATAGAATTATTGATTCTGTTTTGTTTGCAGGGATGAGATATTTCAAGAAATTGTGCCATAAGGAAACACTTAATTTCCATTGTCTTGAAAGCTTTCGAATTTTTCCGTTAAAAACAAAATAACAGCCCCTATTTGGATGCACGTAGATGTCTAATCACCCATCCATAAAGCTTTGAGTGAGTAGATCCTACCAGCAATTCAGTTGACATGTCTTTCTGCTACTTGGTCCATTCTTCTGCTTTGTTTTTCGCATGGTTGAAGGGTCAACCCTCCACCCATCACACAGAACGGGAAGAATGTCGTTCCGCTAAGTCATTTATGCAAATAAACTTTTCCGTATTTTTTCTTCCTCTTCTCGTACCTCGGAAGGATTCGTACACTTTTTGCCTCCGGATTTGACTTGTCTTTGCCATTTAACTGCGATGTATGGCCCGGGAACAAAAAAAAAATGCGGAAAGGAGCCTTTTTCGCGTGTCAGGAAGGAATTTAATAACATTTGAGAAACGACCGAACCGGGCGCGCACTCGGAACAGCAACTTGACAATGGTGATGACATGCCGTGTGGTGGTGAAAGATAGATAGGGAGACGGAACCATGGCGGAAAAAAATGCGTGTAACTGTCGTGTCGTCGCAGCGTTGCCACTACTGTAGTGGGCAGATATCAGGAAGTTTTAGTGCACTACAGTGGTGACAGCAACTGCGGTCGAATGAATTATGCATGCGAAAATAAAACCAGAAAACATCCTTCTTCTGTGCTATCGACACGCTTGTGTGTAAGAGAGAAATGCTACACCAGTATCAAGAATGGTTCCATTAAAGAGGTGCTTCTGACCACAGAACTCCAATTTAATCAATTCGTGAAGATTTGATAAACATTGGAATGTTTGCAGAATTAACGCAGTGCTGTAATTTCGGTAAACGATACTAAAAATGTAGACAAGTCTTCATCCTTCAGACATCTCACGATAAGTGGGAATAATTACGAAGCAACCTAACATTCCTGGTGATGTTAATCAAATTAAAATCGCATCAACATCCGCGTTGGTAAGCACAGCGATTATGCTGTTTTCAAATTAAATCAAATTGGTCTCACCCTTCGTATCATCCCGTCGTAGGTGCAGAATAATTCCAACTTCAATCAAAAAATAAACAGAAGACGAAAACGATCCACTGGATTAGAGTATTACGTGCCATACCTCATAATCAACCTTATCAACTACCTTTCATCACCACTTGCAATCACTCACGCAAAGCTCCCTCTCAATCAACCATAATATCGCATGGACGTGAAAGTTGTGCAAGCAAGCTCCTAGAACTTTCACGTGTGCTGTTGGTTAGAGAGCTCGGAAATTTTCACGAAAGCCACCCATTGGCCAGTCTAACCAATAATGGAGGAAAGCATCTCCTAAATGAAGCAAGTTGGTCATGTGATTATGTGTACATATTCCGGTTGGGCTCGAGCTCGGCGTTCTGCTTGCAGCTCTGCTACGCACATAGTTAGTATGAGAATTTAATTAAAATTTAATTGAATAAAACTCACCTAGGAACGGAGAATATTAATTAGGAGGCTATTAATTGTGCACCGGGGAGGGCCACCGCCAACACGGCGATACGATGGATGGCATTGCGGGTGATGCGAAACTTAGACTGCAACTCGCTCGGTTGACCACGAAAATGAAACAACCCAGTGCAAAACTGCGAACAAACCGGAGAGGATCTAGCCCAAATAGAATTAGTTGCGAAACCTGCGAGTACGATTTGCAAGCAATAATGGCGGGAACGTATTTTAATTTATGGCACGCAAAGTGGGCCTCCGGACTCCGGAGTGACGACGATGAACGGAATAGTAGAGTGGCTTTTATGGGGCAGAGACATCTCTTTAGGGACGGGTCCACTTTGGGAGTGAAGTAAAAATTACGACCGGATCGTGCTTTCGTTAGTAAATTTACCAGCAATGAACTACCTTAGAAGAAGTATCACAAAAACAGCTCGATGTTTGCGTGCTAACGATTATCGTGATCCGTGCGCAAGATTCCTCTTGGCGTTTTTTGCGGAACGTTGATGAGTGTAAGCGTGAGAATAATAAAGCTAAAGATGGGTTTTTGAGCTGCTGATAACAATGTTTAGCCGAAACAATGATTACGGTTACAATTAATTTGCCTTGCTATAAATTCGCCTCATAAACGACTTTAAACATTCGATAAACATCGAAATTTTAACTTATATTAATTACAAATATTTAACTTATGAATTCTTGATTTTTTTGGCGAATTGGACTGTGGAATATCTTTACCTGTCAGTTTAAATTTTCATTTTGTAGATGCACAAAGTTGGTCAAAGTTTGTCACGTGAATTCGGCGAATTGTAGTTAGGAAGCAATATTTACATCAATTTTTTTTTCGAACAAAACGGAAAAGCTCTACTATTTAGGCAGCAAAGTTTGGTCATCCCTTTTCCTAAGAACAGCATCTCCTCCCGGGACATCCCCAATTGATGGACCGGTTCTTGCTGATCTCTTGTGTGTCCAGGTCGTCGAGAGGTTGGTAAACCGGCGGCTGCGTGACAAACTAGAAGCAGAAGGTAGACTCGGATTCTGGCAGCACGCGTTTTCCCAGGATACGGTACGAACACATACTTTGCATACTTGAGAAACAGTGAAAGGACGCTTACACGCCGACCAGGTATCTCTGGATATTTCCAAGGCTTTTAGCGGGACCTGGACTTCGTTCTCTCTCAGATGAGCGAATGAGGATTTTCCAGCAACATATTTGCGTTATTGGTCTGGAATTTCCTCACAGGGCGCTATTTTCAAGTCCTAATTCGGTTCTGGCGGTCACGCTGTTCCTTGTCGCCACGAACGGTGTAGTGTCACCAGATACCAGACACCAGCCGAGTCTGCCTGTGCCGAGGCAGGCATCTAGCCATTTAGCCATTCCACCCTTCAGAGCGAAACGCATCAACACTCCTGGCACTAGACCATCCTAGCATAAATGTTCCCGAATACGATCTTTGGTTGGATTCCGGATACTGCGAAATACCTGGCAACATCACGACAGACCATCTTGCCGGAGACCAAAAAAAACCTCGATAAAAAAGACAATGTGAGATATCTGGAGAGCTTCCACTATTGGACAGCTCCGTAAAATCAAGGTCACAACCACGGCCAGGTCAGATCTAAGCAACCGTAAGAAACAGTAAATTGACTATCGGCTCAGTAGATGCCATACAATTTTGGTAGAATCCCATTAATACATTAAACGCCGTTTGTTGATTCTACAGTTCAGTGGAACCACCATTCCAATATCCCAGGAGAGCAGTACATCGATTCCAATCCAGTTCCTGTTTTGCGGTCATCTTAGGATATCCAGACTTCCACTGTCTCTTTATCCGGTTCATCCTCGTATAGCTTATTAACAGTTTCTTTTATTCACATCAATTTTCATCGATCAGCTTTTATTTTCTAATCAAATTGTAGTCCAAATTTTTCAAGTGTTAGCTTAAGTTTCTTTTATACGTGTTTGTGTTAAGACCAATTTTGAACTGTTTACTTGTAATTTATATTTATGGAACGGAAGGTCCCTAGGTTGGACCTAAGGATGGTTTCTAATTCCCTCTTCTGGCAAGTGCTCTTGCATCTTGGTTATTTACGGCAAGTGAAGAACTAAGCTATTATCAAATTCCAAAAAAAAAAATACATTTTCAGGTGCGATCTAAATCGGAAAAGTGCACCCAACCGGCGGTTGTTAGATTTTCTAACAATTCTGTATAAGAATCTACCAACACCTGTATAAGAACTGAGCATATACGAAATTGCTAGAATCTTATACAAGTATTGTATAAGAATCTAACAATTTTGTAAGTTTTTCTTACAATATTTGTTTGATAGCTTACATTTTTTTATAAGAATCTAACAATTTCGCATATGCCCAGTATGGTGTGGTGGAACGCCCTCATTCGAGATTTTTTTTTGAGACGGGACGCCCGCATGACGAATAGTGCTATTATGGATCGTTTAATTGTACAATCGTTTTGTTGTACAACCGCACAGTAAAATATTATGAAAATTAGGCACGACGAAATTCACAGTTGAATGTAAAATTTGGTAACATAAAGTGTTTCTGTGATGTAAATGATAAAATCATTGAAATTTCAATTTAATATATCTTAATTTTACATGATTCTGCCGGAAATCTTGGTGTGCGAGCACGTGGCTGTCAAAACAAATCAAAACAAACCCCATTCCATTTCATGCAAACCGCAGCTGGGACCTAATTTATTCACATAAGCGTTTACCAAATGTACACAGTACGAACAAAACCTGTAATTTTCCGTTCAAGTAGATGTAACAAATCTGCTCCGTGTTAAATAACATAAAGTTATAGGCTGTTTTAAATTTACGCGTGCTGGAATTTTACAGTCCTAATTTGTATAGGAAAACAAAAAAATAGGAGGATAGCATGAGAATCGAACTTTGGTCCGCAGAGTGAGGGCCTAACTTGTTAGCCTCTCGGGTATGTCCGCTTCTTGGTATCGAGTCGATCAGAGTGTAACAGATTAAAAGTTTTGGTGATTCGATAGTTCTTCATCCAGGCTGAACGATAGCTTAAATTTACATGACACGGAAACTCCTTCGAGATGGAATCGTTGGAGACTCAGTCAGATGAATGCATCAAAGATTCCTCGCTAACATGTCCAAACATCATTAAGTTATAGCAAAGAAATGTTGCGACAGGACGGTCATCTTATTGGGATATCCGAATATATACACAGTAAAATATTATGAAAATTAGGCACGACGAAATTCACAGTTGAATGTATCTCCTATTTTTTTTGTTTTCCTATACAAATTAGGACTGTACAATTCCAGCACGCGTAAATTTAAAACAGCCTATAACTTTATGTTATTTAACACGGAGCAGATTTGTTACATCTACTTGAACGGAAAATTACAGATTTTGTTCGTACTGTGCATTCAAGAGTGTTTTCATCTGCGTCGGTGGGACGCCCGCGAGAATAGTATTATTGTGGACCGGATAGATCACAATTCGACGTGGTGAGAAGCCGGCATCCATTACAAACTTTCTTTCTCTGCGTTCGTGGGACGTCTTCAAGAAGAATAGTGTTAATATGGATAATAATTGGCATAAATAATTTTGTATGGTGAGACGCCCGAATTCAAGAGTTTCTGCATGGTGGGACACCCACTTGAAGAAAAGGGTTATTGTGGAACGGATGGATCACAATTATGTGTGGTGGGATACCCACTAGAGTGGTTCAAATTTTCAATTTCCCGCTTCCTGTGCTTAATTTGATTGAGCACGCGCAGTTTCAAGATTGTATGAAATCTTCTACCAAAACAGTAACTTTCATGGGAAAGCGATCCACAACGCTTCCCATGAAGCTTTAAAACATATAAATACATTAGCAACAGAGGAAATGTAGCATGGAAACAGATATACTTTGTGAGACAATTTGATGGTGGCAAGAAAAGTTATCAAGGAAATACTGAAGCGTGGGAAATTCAATTTAACACGTAAAAGAATAACATAAATATCAATAACGAGCATTTTTGTTTTCTTCATGACTTAAGTCATGAAGCAAATTTGCTTTCAAAGGTTAAATCGTTTCGCAACAACAACCGCTTTTCAGCTCAGGAAGTATTCCATGTAGTCGTTGATTACATTTAAATAATTCATGGGCCACCTCACGGAACTGGTTTTCACATAAGTGTCGATTTCGGGGAATGACGGCTTTGGCAGGTTTTGTTCTATTATTGTCAGGGGGGTTTTTTAAGACTGATTATGCTCAAATTTGGCTTAAACATTCTTTGCATATCAAAGAATATTGTGGCCAAATTTCATAAAATTCGGTCGACAAAACCCCCCTGCCAATAATAGAACAAAACCTGCCAAAGCCGTCTTTTCCCCTATTTTATTTTATTTTTTTAAATTTTTTTTAAAGAATAGTGCTATTATGGCTCGGAATGGTCAAAATTCTGGATGTTGGGACGTATGCATTCAAAAGTTTATCCCCTGCGTTGGTGGTATTCTTAAAAGAAGAATATTTTTATTGTGGACATATTGGATTGCTTCCTCTGCGATCCATAGAGGTGGAGTAGCTTAATTTCGTTGAGAAAAGTTAACTGTTCATAAAAAGAGCTGTTTATCATAATTTCTTTGGTTACGCTTTCCGTTTTTCAGCCTTAGATAATTTTAAATACTCAGTGAAATAAATTAATGTTCGAAGAAAAAACCAAGGCGATACTAACTACTAGTAGACGATTCAAGTAAGATAGAGCGCGGTGTAAAAAAATGATTATTATCGAAGTTTCATGTACCTCTGATTTTTTTTTTACAGAAAGTTAGGCAAGGTTACTAAAAATGAGGTACGGTGTGTTTGAAAATATTTCATCGGTGATTAAAAAAAGAAGTGATTTTTATTCAACCGTCTAAGACGAGTTAAGTAACTCCATTTAATTCCACCAATTATTTCGATATCTTTGCAGATACGTATTTCGACCACAACTGTGTGTTCGTCTTCAGTGTCTCGTACTTGAAGTCGAATCAAGCACGAGACACTAAAGACGACCACACAGTTGTGGTCGAAATATGTATCTGCAAAGATATCGAAATAATTGGTGGAATTAAATGGAGTTATTTAACTCGTCTTAGACGGTTAAATACATTCCACTAAAAAGAGCATAAAATATTTTTTCTGATTTTTATTGTTTTCTTCTCCAATATACCTTATAAAAAGTCCATTGATAACTCACCAATTGATAAATCATTGTAATTGGCTCTTAAAATTAAAAATATAAATATGTTTAGCCTTTTTTGTATAGAAAACTTATCTCGCAGCGGATCAAAAAATTTTAAAAATATGTTTTTTCTGTGATTCGTCCAGGGTGGGACTACCCTACGTTGTATTTTTCTGTTGATTTCCGGGCGGCGAATGAGAAAAACTACTGCTTCTGAACTGGACTTCTAATTTATTGCCTCCGAGAGGCAGCGTACAGAACATGATTTCAGAGTCGCCTTTTATAGGCACTACGGCCTTCCAAATGAGAATCGAACCGGATGATGCGCTCGACAGTTCGCATGGCGACGCTGTGGTCCTGAGTGGCACTGCGGCCCAGCGGGATGACGATCCCTGGAGATGGATGATACACTCTGCTCCGAATACAGCCCGGTGGCTCGGCATAGCGGCTTTTCGATTTCCTCTTTTTCGGCTTCGTTGGAATTGGTAGTCCAGCTGGAACGGCGGGCTGATCGCTTGGGATGCTCGGGATCCGACTTGGGAGCACGCAAGTTCGCTAGGACGTTATCCAACAAGAGCGCCGAAGATGAGGCTGTCCAGTGTGCTTGCTTGCTTCTTACACTTATGCGTTTCGGATCTGGCAGTCGGGCTGTAACGGCAGGCTGTTCGCTTGGGATGCTCGGGATCCAACTTGGTAGCACAGGTACGTTGGGACGTTATCCAAAACGGTGCAGAAGAAAAAGCTTGATCGTCCAACTGTTGCAGCAGCTTCCTTTCTCGTCGATTCCAGGCACCATCCTGGTCACGGCACCAAAGTTTCGTCCAGGGTGAACCATTGTGTTTATTTTTGATGATGATACTCCGGGCGACGAATGAAAGAAAACTACGTGATTCGTTTTCAAAGTATGTTTTCGGATTTTTCTTTAATTTTTGCTTTATTGACATTTTTTTAATTTTTTGAACAAGTTTCGTCTATTTCTAGCCTTGGTTATTATTTGTATTTACAATTCTTTCTTCCAACATTTGCACAAGATGGCCGCCCTTTTTCAATCTGCCATGTTTTACAAGATTCATAATATTTTCCTCTAGATACAGTGTCATTTCTGTGGCATACGCCATGTACAAGAACCTCACTGAATATTGTTTGCAGCACATTTTGCTTGAAAACCCGAATGCTTTCTGTCCTGCATCTTACAGTTTTCACGCTTCATGTCCGAAATGGGGTATCGGTTGAACTAAGGCTTTATACAGAGCAAATTTAATTTCCGACTGCATGTTATCGAAGCTAAGCTGTTGCTACAAGCACAACTGTCCCATATTTGAGTAATTCCATTTCTGTGTGTGAGTCATTCATACTTTCATTGACAGTAAGTTGGTTACGTAAGGCGTAGAAGACCGTATACGCAACAGCAATCCACAAGTATTATAAGGAAACCAATTTCTCCATCCATATTTCTATTTCTATCCGTAACAATGTACTTCGTATTTGTAGAGTGAAATACCGTCTCAATCTTCAATGAGGAAAAGGTTTCCACCATTTCGTCTGCAAAAACCCAAGAGCATATGCGTAAGTACTGCCGAGATGAAGTACATGGTTACGTGTAGAGGCAGAGATATGCTTAGCGTTGCTTGTGCTGAGATAGTGCTTGTAGGGGATGTGTTTGAAGGTGTAGTAAAAAAAACCTTTGAAAATATTTGTATAGACTTGCAATGACGTTAACTGTGAAGTATTTCTGTTGCGAATAGAATAACCTGCGGCGTACCTATAGGGTTATTGGAAGTTATACTTCCTTTGCATTTCGAGATGCCCGTTGCACTGTGTCTTGAGAGTGATCTTCCATGTAGAGATTCGGCACCCATAATGTTGTATCCAAAGCGAATTTTGTGTGCGACTGCTAACACTGGTCTCCCTACAGTGGAGATCCTGATCAAACTAATAACCAGGGATCGTAATGCTCCCTCATTCTCACGAGCAGAGGATGCTCATTCACGCTGATTTTCGCCGAGAAATTATTTTGCGGGAAACAAAAAAGGCCTGATGAGAGATAACTCTCTGATTTCTCCCTCACTGTCAGTGCCGCGAAAAGTTGATTTGCTCGTTTTCTTTTTCTTCTTCATGCCGTCACCAATGCAAACAAGAGTAGCTTTTATGGAACAAATAACCTATCCCTAATAAGGAGTCGATGGGGTGGTATGGCTTAAGTGGGCACAATCAAGTGCCAGTTTTGTTATGTTCTGGGTTCGAATCCCGTTGCGGTCATATATTTTTTTATAAACACTAAAAATTTTCGCAAAAAATGAGTGAGGCGTAAGAATGATGAAACGAAAAAATAATTTCATCAAGTAGGCACGATTTTCGTTTATCTTTCAGGCTTGTTCTAGAGAAAAAAGTAGCGAGTGAAAGATGTTTCTCGCCACAGACTTAGAAAAAAGATTCTCCTTCGGCCCGAAAATCGCTTGTTTTCGTATCACCGAAACGAAGCTCAGGACAATGAAGCAGTAGATTCAGTTAGAGGAGTCAGACATAGGGTGGAGCAGCAGAGCAATTCTGTTTCTGGCTGATAGGAAAAAAAGTGGATCAACTAATTCTGGAATCAACTACGGCAAAATAAAAAATCCAGTACGCTTAGAATAATTAAGGGCGAACTAGTGACAGCAAGGATCCAACTTTTAGAAAGCAGCAGGTTTTATTGCAGCTTCGGACTAGCTATATTATAGGCTTCGCCAACAACTATACGGAAGCCAACCATAGCGAAGATTTGTTTTTTTAAATTTACTTTGTTGAGGGTCTGTGGGTTGCGCAGATATTTAAGTTGTCGTTTGTGTTTAAGTGTATAACATGAGAAGCATTTTCAGTCAATATTTTGATACGTATTACAAGGGATTTAGTATAATAATTTGTATAATCCACAGAATCGCCATATATGAGAACTGTTCCCTTTTCCATCTCACTGGGCATATATTTATCCCATCGCGAATGAAAAAAATACAGCACCAATCTCATCGCTTCTTTTTTCCAACACGCGTGCTCACTGCTCACTGCTGAAACAAATCACAAACATTTGTAAGGCATATTTTTTTCATTTCGTTGCTTCGTTTTTAATTAGATGAATATCGGATGATATGAAAACCAGAAGCAGTAACCTAGGTGGGGCTCCTACCTACTAAATGCCATATACGTACTGAAAAACGACTATCTCGAATTTTCCTTAGCATTAATACGATCCAGTGAACATGAAAAGAAAATATGAGCAACTCTGTCCCAAAAATTTTAGCTCTGGATCTATCTTTGTGCAACTCTCAAAAAGCAGTACAATTTAAACAATCATAATGTACCTAGGTCCTAGATTATGATGCATGAAACATTTATACAATTTGAATACTTTGTTGTTGCATATATAAATGCGACTTGAACCGTATATGGAAACTTCAAATGATTTTTCCGATAATGTTTATGCATAATAGCGTTGGCGCAGCATTCCAAATGATTTTGCGCAGATATTCATTTCACAATCAGGGTTGGTAGCGTTGAATGTCGTTAAAAACAGTAACTGTAGTGACAAACGGTGATGAAAAAAGTGACCAAATAGTGACTTTCAATTGCAGAAAAAGTGACCAAATAGTGACTTTTGTATGAAGTTCTGAACCGGGTATAGAGCTACAAGATGCATTGGCATTGTTACGGTATAATTCGTAGTTTGCAAACTAGTGTTTTATTTTTGAAATCCATAAGTAGAATGCTATCAGGAATCAAGAAAAGGCAAAAACAACAAAAGCATAAGGATTACTGCTACTGGACACGCCCATCCTCATCGTAAGGAGGGAGAGGATGGAAGCAAGATGCCAGTGACTGCGACACTCTCATAAGCACCACGGAGTTGAGCATGGTATTCGTTGGATCTGTCAGGAGCTTGCAATGTGGCCATGGTACCTCATATTAAGTAGCATACTACAAGAAGGGTATATACGTCACGAGAACGGGTAGTAAGTTACAAGTTGTGTCACAAAATTATGTTGATAATTACAACAACATTTGTTCTTCAATATGAGCTAGAAGATTTCTATATAATAGCCAAAGAATGATATAAAATGATCTAAATGATTCCTAGCCGGTGAACTAGCGGTATTTGGACTCACAAAGCTTATGGTAGCTTATGTGGTAGGACCATTTGTTTGAAAAATATAAAGTAATTAAAATAATGAAGAAATTAAAAAAAAAATAATATAATTAAACAATGGTTTATTAACCAGCTTAAAAGAAGTTTTTGAGATTTTCAGTTCGACGTGGCATTCTAGGGAAAAGTTTGAAAATCCAATCAAACGATGGTCTCGTGTTAGTTAACTTTAATTTCTAAGTGACAGACTTTTGTATTAAAGTTAATTAAAAATGAATGGCCAAATAATCTGGATTTAAAAAATCTTTAAATCTATTTTTTTTGTTTTATTCCAGATTAAAAAAATCCGACAAATTCATTCACCTCCATACTAGCTTTTGGGATATCTATTCTCAATTGTTAATAAACGGATTTTCTTTTATAAACATGTGATATTTCTGAATATTTCTGAAATAATTTCAATCAAAAAGTTTTTTAGTGGCAATTTAGTGGCTTGTGCTAGAATTGATTCTGACATAAGTTGCTCTACATTTTTTTATTGGGACTTTATCTCGAAGAATCGCAAGGCGGATTCAACAATCATAAACGGATTACCATTTCACAACCAACATGCCCTTATCGCTCATTATTCTTCCTGACGTTGAGAAACATCAATCATGTTTGTCATGTGATGAACCAGAGGCTGTTCACTATTTTTGGTATCAACGCTCACCGACAGACGTGGTTCTGGTTCCAATGATCATCAATTCTGTACTCCTCAATTGACCTTTTTCGTCAAATTTTTTTATTCGCTTAATCGATTCTTTGGTTTATTAAAGGTCTACTTTCCCAAAGAACCCATATACTTTGACGCCTTTAAGTATTTTTAAAATTTAAAACAAAAATCGAAAAAGTGCTGTTTTTTGGATTGGCCCGAATTTGAACGAACATCGGGTAAATTTTTCAGGCTGGCTCACACGTGCAGCACTTTTTCGGTTTTTATTTTCGATTTTAAAAGTAGTTACAGGCTTCAAAAAATATGGATTCCTTGGGAAAGTTGACCTTAAATATGCCAAAGAATCGACTGAGACAATAAAACGAGATACAATTGTCGACGGGAAAGGTCAATTGAGGTTATTCTTTCGCATTTTAACAAATTCCATGTGTGAAGAAAAAGATTATAGTCGACATGAACAGGAAATAACCTCAAGATTTTCACAACACACTTGGAACTTCTTTTGTGCATATTTTTCAAATTTAATATATTACTAACAGATTCATATTTGATATGGTTGATAATAATAGGTACAAATGATTTTTATTTTCAACTTTTTTACAACAGGCAATGTAAAAATAGTGACTTTAGTGACCATTTTCCGAAAAATAGTGACTTTAGTGACTTTTGGATGCAAATAGTGACTTTTTAGTGACTAGACTCAAAATAGTGACCAAGTCACTAAAAAGTGACTCGCTACCAGGCCTGCAATGTTTACTTCCGAGTTATTTTTATTTAATTGTATTCCGTTTGTTTTCTTCCTCTGCGTTGGTGGGACGCCTGCAAGAAGAATAGTGATAATTTTGCATTGGAACCATTCGGCGTGGTGGGACGCCCGTATTCATTGCTAATTAATCGAGTAAAAAATTTCTTTCTCTGCGTAGGTGGGACGCCCGGAATAAAATATGTTGAATAGAGTAACACTATAGTGATGGCTTTACAAAACAACCGAAATTGGGATATTGGAAAAGTTATTTCCTCCAGTACAAGCGTGTCTTAACAATGGTCTTTCAAAGAAGAGTTCATCACCAATAATATTATAACCATGCGCCGGAAATAATCGTTAATCGTAAGATGTCTAGTAAAACATAATTAATACGTCGGACGTCACATAAATTACGGAGTTGAATACAATCTTAAATTACGGAATATTTGTGCGCGCTAAATATTGCTGTTCGGACTTCTTTTCAAACCGTTTCGTCTGATATTCGGATACTATCCTTCACACAACCCCTTCAGTTTCGATCCATTCTTATCGTCATCTTACATGTTTCCACAGTTCTAGTAAGAATCCCAAAACCTTCGCCAGTATAACTTAATTTTCTCTTCTCATTCGTGTAATATTTGTTCTAAAATTTTAAGGTTCATGAACTACAGTGCATTTTTTTTAAATACAGATATAACATTTCAAACAATTCAAAGTGAGCGAGAATCCTATGAACGTAATAAACGATTCCCTCTATATAATGTTGAAATTCTAATAAAAAATAGACATTTCTTTTGGCTTTTGGTTTTCGTGAGAAACAATTACAAACAGTATGAAACCGTTCATATTTCGAAATCATCATCTCAGATTTAGAATTTCGTTACCTCTCTTTACGTGAATGATGGTTGTATGTAAAGTACATGTAAGTGAGTAAGTAAGTATACAATTTACAATATTACGTTTTAGCTAGATGTCTTCGAAATAAATACAGATAAATAAATTTAGCTTACTTCGTAGAAATGATGCTTTGTCACCAGCCAAATTGTTAATCACTTACTGAAAACCACAAATGAAACTCCCGCTCAGAAATATATGTTTTTCATTACCGTGTATTAGAAGTCTAGTCTGTCATTAAATCATATATTTTTTTATGTACATCAGAAGGCTGGAAATAACGTTAAACCCGTCCAGTGAATTCATTTGCGATTGTTTACCACCATTAAATGCCCCAGCAAAAACCACTTTTGCTCGTAAAACTATCACCTACTAAGCAAACGCAATCTTCTTCTACTGTGTCTGGACTCGTTAGCGAGTGCGAAACGAGCAAGCGTTAATTACCTCATTTGGAGAATTCAGACGCGTTCATTCGTTAGATTCCACCTCACACACACCGCCGTCCCATTCCGCCAGTGCACCACCAGTAGAACTAACCTCAACCATTTTTTTTCCATTCCTCAGTCCTTACACTAAATATCGTCGAACCGGAGACAGTGGTTTATAGTGTCCAAGTGCGCTGCACTGATTTCCTTTGCGTTTTTTTTTTGTCGGCACGCCACGCGACGGACCAGGACCAGTCAGTGACGACGAGGGACTTCAGATGTACCTCATTATCATTTCCAGCGAGACCAATTTGCCTGCCACAGTCAACTCCGAACAGCAAATCACCCGACAGCGAGCGAAAGGGGGAGGGGAAAATCGCTGGTTTTTGTTCGCCTTGTTTTCCGAGATAACTGAAGATGCAATGCTCGGTGAGTATCAAACGCCCATCCTCTGTAGTTAGACAAGAAAAATTAGTCAATGCTCGGAGGTAATGGTTTGTTAAGATTGCAAAACTAGGAATGTCCCAATCTGAGAAACGACATTCCAATGAGTTGGGTGTGAGCGATTCCCAGCAGCGGTAACGTCACGGTTTATGTCATAGTGAATGCAGTCTTTCGAAAGCGTCCATCTAACATTCCAATCTAAGCTACATGGATGTTTATGAAATCACAAGCTTCGCTTCATGAATTCAGCAGTAGATACGCGGAATTGGTTTAGTTCAAACAGCATAAAAAATTATGTGCAACCTGGCAAAACCCAGCCCAGCAGGGGTAGCTAAAACCTAACCATCATCATAATACGATTATGGGTGGGTGGATGAACGCGCTCAGCTCCCACTGAGTAGCATCCATCCGGAAGCGAAAAACTTGCTTCTTGGTATCACTGCAACCACCACCGCCCTTCATGCCGAGGTATCTCGGGTGATCTTTTCGGATAGTTTGACAAGGTTCATCTTTCTTTTTTTACCGAGGCTGTCGCAGAAGAGACTGAAACAACTTTTGCAATTTTGCTTTTTCAGTAGCGAAACTATAGTGTCATAGTCGTCGTCAGTGGAGACGACACGAAAGACAGCGACGCCGTAGCGCATAATTAACAGTGTAATTATCTTATGAAATATTTGTACTGATAATAAAACAAGCTAATTATGCTTTAAATATTCTGCACGTAGCCGGCGAGCAAGATGCGTGCATGCTTTGCTCTTCGGCCAAGTTGCATTTCGTTAACAGAAAATTAGCACCAGTGGGTGTTGCGCAGCTGTATGTTTTATTCTGGGATTCTAATCATTTATGCTTTTGTGGGACGTTTTTTATTGCTTTATTTAAGTGATTTTTTAATAGTTCATTACGAAATGAACTTAATAACTATGTTACAAAAGTAATTAAAAAATAGAACTTGATAAAGATGCATTTTATTGTACCTGTTACGCGCGCGAATTGCCTCCCTGTGCGAAGGTCCAGGCTGAACGAGACTTTCCTCCACGCCCAACGGTATATTAGCAAAAGACTTGGTGCCGAAGCGGACCAACTCTAATAGATTTCTCTCGGGATTCTCTATCCTAGCTAGTTGACTCTATCCAGAGCTAGTTGACTTGCTCTGAAAGCCTATGCGATGGAATTAAGGAGAGAGTTTCATCTATTCGAGACTGAACTACCATGTGGAAATACTTTCCTTCCTAATCTTCCCGCTAGTATACTTTGCTCAGAAAGTCTATGCTGCAGAAGAGTGGAAATCAGTCTTTCCTTACTGGATGCCAGGGATTTTTTCGGTCTTAACCAACAGACAGCCGTCTTTAGACTAAAACGAAAACTTCAATCTTTATTGATACTGCAGGGTATATATACATAATTTTTGCTTATTCTACATTTTACAATTTTTGGTTATTGCCGTTCTGCCTGCGCCCATCAATCCGCCGTATGGGCTTGATGCGCGCGTTCAGAACGTGGTGCTGCTGAGTCTAGCACAAACAAATCGCCCTGACCTATGCTGGAAGTGCACTGCACTGCGGCGCACACGTAATTAATTATGTGCGGACGGGTCGCTGTAAGAATAATTTTCATTGTTTTGGGTACATCGGCGCGCGCCAGCGCCGTTCGTTTGGGATCAAATTCTGTTGTGATTGTCGCGTCGGTAACAGTACCTATTTACAAATGTATATCTAATAAGGATATTTACCAGCAAAATGCAGTTTACATACAGTGTGGAGGTTCTACACAGTATAAAAATGTTACAGCATATATGATGTAACAAAAAGGCTCCGTTGGATTCGATTCATTTTTCCATCACTTTTTAAAATTACAGTCCGTCATTACTATGGAGCTTGTAAGTTGCAAGAAAAAAGTTGGATGTAAAATTAAAGGCTATTAAAGGCAAAATTATGCGTTTCATTATTTCCATAGCGTGTAATTTTCAGAATTTTTAACTGTGTACCTCTTATGCCCAGGGAATGCCTTCGATGATAATTTATGCCCAAGGAAGTCGAGAGAATTTCCAACCTGAACATTTCCTAGACAGGACCGGGAATCGAACCCAGCCACCTTCAGCATGGTCTTCGCCACTGGTCGATCAGTTTGATTTACGGTCTGCTCGGCCGGTCTGCAGCGACTTTGTTCGAGAGGAATAGGAGCGAACAGCGCACGATCTTCTGGCTCTTATGTTGCAATATTTATCTACCTACAGGCGAGAGGCAGACTTTAATACAGTTCTTCATAAAAACCTTACAGAAACCGTATAAAATTCCGGCACATACAATTTCGGAAGATTTTAATACATACAACCATTGTATTGAAATCTGACTATTTTGCATAATTTAAATACTGTATATGTATGAAAAGCTTACATTTCGTGTATCAAAACCTTTCAAAATTGTATATGAACAAACTTTGCACAATAATTATGAGATTTGTTTTTTGGGTGTATTTACACTCAGGGTCTCCAGATAGCCTTGGGAGCAAAGGCGTAGGATCAGTGTTGGGAAATGTACAGTAAATGACACTGTGATTTTGGGGACTCTACGACACTACCCATAATTCCATTACCTATAATGCCAGTACCCCGAAGGCCACTACCCCGAACGCCAATACTCGGAATGAGTCACTACCCCGAATGCCATCACCCCGAATGGGACACTACCCCGAATGACTCACTATCCCGAATCAGTCCTGATTTCAAGTTTATAGTTTTTTGCATTGAAAAAAATTTAATCAATAGAAGTTTATTTATTATTCATGTGAATAATTAATATTTGTTCTACGACTTATGCAATAGCAAGGCGATTAGAGTGATTCAAATTTTGACTTTTTCGCTCCCCTGTCCTTAAACGATTGTTTTTGCTATTTTAATAGTCCTCCTAAATTTTTAGCTGATTTGGATGTAATTTGATTGTGCACGTGCCATTTAAAGGTTATATGAAAATTACTATGAGAATTGCCACTAACGTAAAGGATCGTTCCGTGAAGCAGCTCAGAATCTAATTGAATGTATTTAACGCATCGCCATAATAGAATAGATCCTAAGCTGATAGTCAGTTGTTGTTACGAAGCAATCTGACTTTTGTGAGCAGAATTATAAAGAAAACAGAAATGCTCATTATTGATATTGATATTATTCTTTTACGTGTTAAATTGAATTTCCCACAATTCAGTATTTCCCTAATAACTTTTGTTGCCAGCATCAAATCGTTTAGCAACAACGACGATATTTTCCCTCGTTAAATTTTCTATGTTGCTAACGTATTCATACATTTTTAGAGCTTAATGGGCAATAATGTGGAACGTTTTTCACAAAAGTTACTGTTTTCATAGTAATTTTCATACAAGCTTGTGCTTGTGCTCAGTTAAATTACATCCAAATTAGCTAAAAATTAAGGACGTTTATTAAAGTGGCAAATGCCATCGTTTAAGCATAGGGGAGCAAAAACGTCAAAATTTGAATCACTCTAAAGGCGATTCCAGTCGAGTAAATTACACAATTTAACGATGATTTGTATTGTAGATCCGTACTTATTTTTTAAGCCGATAGCTCTTTACAAGTTTCACCGTGCTGGACTCGACTGAGTCACTACCCCGAATGCCATTACCCCTAATGGGACACTACCCCGAATGAGCCAGTACCCCGAATTAGTCATTATTTCAAGTTTATACTTCATTTCAATGAAAAAAATTATACACAATAAGACATTATTCAATCTTTAATAATAAGAGCTTTAATCAATTTTATGTGTTGAAGATACAATTTCGGAACATTTCAGTTCATCCAAAATATCCGTGACCTTGGATACCTGCCAAGAAACGTTATACATAGGAATGAACAATAATTGGAACTGTTTCAATGCAGTATAGAACTAAGTATTCTTACTCCGTAAGATCCCGTTTCACTTCGTATAACACTCTTCAAGAGTCCTGAAGGGCAAGGGGAAATTCTGCAGCACGTGTTCATGCACAATGCAGAGAGTAGTAGTAGGGAATTGTGGGTAAAACCGACACTGCGGGTAAAACCGACACCACTTCAAATCTCTGATTTCAAGTGATTATCGGACAGAATTTCAACACACTTTGAATAAACGTTTGATTTCTTGCATTTCTAGTCATTTTGTAACTGGCGGAAATGTGTAAAAGTCATAATAAACAGACAATTAGCATTGATCACCATTGAGGAGATATGTTATGTAAAATTTTGGCATCGGTGTATAAGCTTTTTCGACAATAATTTGGTGATTTTCAGTATTTAATTCATCTCTGATTCATAATTGAACATCATTTTGTGTATGTTGTGGAAAAATAGTTAACTTTTCTAATTATAAACATCCACATGTATCTCATCATTATTATGTTATCAGTTGGGGTAAATTCGACACCTGCCATCGAATCACGAAATACCTTTGTTTTATTAGACTTATCATTCGCATAATATCATTCAAGTATTGGAATACGAGTCGCCGAGAAGTATAACTTAATCATAGACTGATTACATACCATATCATCATTGGACGTGACAATAGGTCTAGTGGGTGATATTGGGTCATCAAGGAAAGCCTGCAGGTCGGATAACAATAGCGCTCAAAGAAGAACCGTATTTTTAGGATTATTTTGCTCTTAGATATATTCAACCCGTTCTCTAGTGTTATTCTTGCATGATCCATTTTCACCCCTGTAAACATGTAGCTTGTCACGGAACTGGTCATTTTCATTTCTTGTCATAACTGCACCATACGCATTTATTTTAAATCGCCGTTATAAACACCTTTTTAAAATAAGTGAAATTTAAATGTAGGTCAATATTTACAGTAGTTAGTAAATTTGTTACTAACATTCTTATACTCTATATATTTTTCACTCGACCAACTAAGGAAACTAAATAAAATATGATATGTGGTGATTATTTTAAATATATAAATTTTGTTCAACCATCGTTTATGAGTGATCCCTAAACATGAATTTTAATTAAAATGAATGTTGTTAAACATTTTCTATTATGTTGTAACATCATTTAGAATTGTTATGATGTTCAATTCCATAAAGACTTGATGTGTAGGTTTTACCCTCATGTGGTGTCGATCTTACCCGCACCCCAGCTGTTTGGGCTGGAAGATGGACTGTTCGCGTTTTCATCATAAATCAAATTCTATCAAGAAATATTGTCCTGAGACCTCATGGACTGATGCATGAAGAGCCAAAGTATGTTTCTATGAAATTTCTAGACCGGAAAATTGCTTCATAGATTGGGGAACTGTAAAGTTGCTTAAGGTGTCGATTTTACCCACTTTTCCCCTAATTGCGGTCCACGTCAGCATGGCTACTAGGGCAACAAGGTAGAAGTTGTTCCTTGGTCGCTGCAGTAAAAGCAACGGATTCTGGATGAAGCGTGGTCTAAATCTCAGAATCGACGAGTGGGTGAATGGGTGAGTAAGAGTGAGTGATTAAGTGAGTGAGTAAGAGTAGTGTGTGAGTGAGCAAGTAAGAGTGAGTGAGCGAGCAAGTTAGAGTAAATGAGTAAGAGTGAGTGAGTAAAAGTGAGTAAGAGTGAGCGAGAAAGAGAGAACGAATGATTGAGAGTAAATGAGTGAGTAAAGTGGATGAGTGAGTAAGAGTGGTTAAATGAGTAAGAGTGGGTGAATGAATGAGAGTGGGTGAAAGATTAATAATTGGTGAGAAAGAGGAAGTGAGTGAGTAAGGGGGTGTGTGTATGAGAGTGAGAGAAAGGGTGATCGTGTTTGTCTTCGGGAAGTTGCGTTTACTTAAAGAAGGCATCATCTCGGTTCGCCTTCTATCGATCAGACGCGTTACTTTTAAAAAGGCAGTATTTCCTCTGTGTGCCTTATCACGTTATATTAACACGTTCATTTAAAAGTGGTATCACCTCCTCTGTCAGCCTTATACCGGGCAAACCCGTCCATTTAAAGAAGGCATCATCTCCTCTGTCTGCCTTATGCCGGGCAAACGAGTTCATTTAAACAAGGCATTATTTCCTCTGTGTGTCTTATACCGAGCAAACGCGTCCATTTAAAGAAGGCATCCTCTCCTATGTGAGGACAGTAACCCGGTTAAAATGGTCCTCGACAACGATCTGACGGGCACACGACGGCGAGGTGCAAGGCGGGCAAGGTGGATCGATCAGGTGGAAGATGACTTGCGGACCCTCCGTAGACTGGACCGAGCTGAATGGAGAAGACTCTTATATACCGCACAGGTCACTTCGGCCTTAGTCTGAATAAATAATAATAATAATCCTCTCCTCTGTCTGCCTTATACCAGGCAAACTCGTCCATTTAAAGAAGGCATCATCTCCTCTGTTCGCCTTATACCGGGAAAACACGTTCTGTTGGAAATAAAGGATCTCTTACTCCATTTCGTAGAATAGTACTTTTGCAGGTCATAATGACAGGAATGGCAGTTCAAGCTAATTAGAAGAAAAATCAAAATTTTTGGTTAAACTGGTTGGTAAAAAACTGTTGCGATTCATCGATATCTGTTGGTGTTAAACATAATAGAATACTACAGATTCTAAATGTCTTCGGGGTAATTGCCTTTCGGGGTAATGGATTTCGGGGTAGTGTCCCATTCGGGGTGATGGTTTTCGGGGTACTGTCCCATTCGGGGTAGTGGCCTTCGGGGTAATAGTATTCGGGGTGCTGTCATTCGGGGTAGTGGGGTGGAGCCGCTGGACTCGCGATTTGTTTCATTAAACTAGAACTGTTGGAATAGAATATAGAACGAATAGTTCTCGTTCCATAAAACATCATGTGCTACCTTTGTAGACTGTTAAAGCTGACGAGAGAATTTCGCAGCACGTTCTCATGCTCAATACAGGGAGCTGAAGGAAATTTCAGCCCACGTCGACTGGGCCTGAGACGGCTCGCGAGCATGTACAGTATACCTCCGCTGATCAGACAAATGTATGGCCGGACTATCGAGGTTTCTCTCGTTAATCCGACTGTCAAATCCATACAAATGAATCAAAACAAAATTACAGCAAATTTGAAAACTGACAGCATAATGTGTTTAAGGTCACTCCTGACGGAATCCAAGTTTAAAAGTGCTCGCGTTTTCGGGGGCACACCACTCGGTACGCAAGCAACGCACAACTGTCATTTTTATTATTTCACGCATGCTGCGACGCAGCAAAGCTAAATCAACAAAAATGACAGTTGTGCGCCGCTTATGAATCGAGTGGTGTGCCCCCGAAAACGCGAGCACTTTTAATCTTGGATTCCGCCAGGAGTGACCTTAAATGCACAGAAAAAAAATAATGAAAACTAATAAGCGAGTAACAAATAAAGACGTACATGGATCGGCTCCACCCAGTACCCCGAAAGTCATTACCCCGAATGGGACACTACCCCGAAATCCATTACCCCGAAAGGCAATTACCCCGAAAACATTTAGAATCTATAGTATTCTATTATTATATTTAACACCAACATATATCGATGAATCGCAACAGTTTTTAACCAACCAGATTAACCAACGGTTTTGATTTTTCTTCTAATTAGCTTTAACTGTCATTCCTACACTATTAAAAAAACAATAGTTTTTTATATGTGCAGAAACTTATAAAATGACCAGAAAGAATCAGCTATCGATTCTATATGACATTAATACTTTTGAAAATGTAAAATATATATCCGATATTTATAAATTATAGCTGCTACTTTCAAAACAAATAAAAAGTATAAGTCAGGTACAATAGCAAAAATCGATAACATGGTACACATAAAATGGATGAACCATGAAAATGTCATTGACGCGCAAGACAAGGAAGCAAGCAATCGTGTCAAGAAGCGTGCAGTTTTGAAAAAAATGGCGTCCACGACAGATCTTGCGTCTATAGTGCTCAACGAAATGGATCTTCCAGAGGATTTATTCTGGATTTTTGAAGGTATCTTTCAACATTTCAATTTTTATCATTGCTTTCAATCGTATTGTTTATATAATTTAGGTCAAAATTTTGATTCAAGCACTTTGATTAATATATCGAAGGACGAGTTAGTGGCGTTGCTGGCCGAGACTCGGAGCTCTGAGGGACAGACATGGAATATCGATGAAATTTTCCGACGAATCGTTAGCTGGAGGCAGGAACACGTAAGAAACATTATTTATATTCTTCTTCTACTTCTTCTTATTGGCATTACATCCTCACACTGGGATAGAGCCGCCTCGCAGCTTAGTGTTCATTCAGCACTTCCACAGTTATTAACTGCGAGGTTTCTAAGCCAAGATAGCATTCTTGCATTGGTATATCATGTAGCCAAACGATTATACTGTTTATGCCCAGGGAAGTCGAGACAATTTCCAATCCGATAATTGCCTAGACCGGCACCGGGAATCGAACCCAGCCACCCTCAGCATGGTCTTGCTTTGTAGCCGCAAGACCATGCTGGCATTATTTATATATGCAGCTTAAATATCGGCTTATAAAATATGTTTTACATGTTGCAGGGACACGATATCATCGGATTTTCAAAAGTGGAGGTTGAAGAATGTTGGCTAGAGTCACAGGAATTAATCACATCTGATGCAGAGTTTTCTCAGGAACAAGTGGTAGTTGTGGAAACAAGCACGAACCATGAAAATGTCAGTGACGCGCAAGACAAGGAAGCAACTCAAGATGAAGTCGTGTGTCAAAAGGATTCACCCACGCAAAGCTCTGTGTGTCCCGAAGTCACTAGTCAAGACTAGTCAAGAGCTCGGTGATTGTCGCTATGCCCCGTTTCTTGAACAACCCCTCAACTTCGAATGAAACTCTTCCCACTCAAATTCCCACGGCAACTACCAATTCGTCATCGGATACACCTTCTGAAAACGTCAATCCAGCTGCAAATGAAGTTCACGAAAAATCAAGCAATTCAGAAATAGGCGCTGAAAAGAACGACGGATGTGCTTCATGTTCGATCCATTTTTCTCCTGCTACGCTTACGCGTCTGCTGGACACCACCGTCACAGGGAAGCAAATTTTACAAAGAGGATCGTTGGGCCTATTGTCGAAGGACAGCCAAAAGGAACTTGTGGCGATTGTGGCAGACTATCATTGTCAGCGAGGAGCTGAGACGAACGAGCGAGTCCTCGAGGAATACGTCAACTCCATCACAGCCTTGTTTAAAGGCGAAACCAAAGTAAGCAACTTTCTACATTTTATTAAGTTTAATGTAAAAAATGTCTTTTGTTTTGTTAGGAATTGTACTTTATTGCGCGAGGAGGATCTAAAAAAAATCCAGGCGGGAAGCTTTACAATCGGATTGTCAATATGAAGCAAAAGACGGCTAAACGAAAGTGGAAAGAAGAGGAACACTTAAACGAGAGCCAGAGTAATTCACTTTCATCGACTGACGTCATTACCAAGGAGGCGAAGGAAGCAGCTGTGTGGCTCCAACAAAACGAAAAGCCTTGGTCTGCCACACTTGATAAGTGGACCTATTCATTTCCGCTGCGAAAATCGATGCTAAGAAAGTCCGACCAGCAAACAACACTTTTCAGGAATACCACCATTATAATGACGAATTCGGCTACCAACTAGTAAGTACAATTTGCTCCTATAAATATCACAATATAACGGAAATATTCACAAAATGTTTTGTCCTTCTCAACCTACCTACATATACAAAGCCGGATACCGGAACTTTGGGGTGATTCAAATATGACGTCCAGCATTTTTTGGGATATCTAGACCCCCCTTAGACCTCCCCCCTCTGTCACGCTTTTTAGTATTACCTAGTATATGTAGTGTCACAAAACCTTAGATCCTGGATCCCCTCCCCCTAAAACCTGTGACATAATTGTTGAACGACCCCTTTGCCAAATTCTCGGTCAAATTGTATAAATACTGCTTTCGTTAACGGTCCGTATTTGGGGGCTAACTGTAACCCATATACGAAATAATACTACTATGTTCTGCTTATTAGATACTATTGCCTGATTTTCTCAAAATTGCACGCGGCGAACCCTTCTTGATAGGTACCGCCGCGCTTTCTGCACCCCGTTTACTTGATTCTTATGGGTGAATAGCATTGCGGTGTATCGTTTGGCGCGGCCGTACCTTTCGACAGTCATTCGCCGCGTGAAGTTTTGTGCAAGTACCCATTTGGGAACATTACAAACGCCGCGCAGTGTATCATATCCAGAAAATCTGACAATATATATTCGCACCTGTTCGCACAGCATTTTATTAAAACTATGTACCGACAAAAGAAATGCTATCGTTCAAAGCCAAATGATATGTTAATCCCGTGATACGAACATAAATAGTGTTTAAATAATTATTTATGCCGGTTCCATTCAACAGTTCACACATATATGTGCATTTTTCCTCGCACCTATGCTATAAAACATTGTTTCAAGTTTTGACATCATCATTAAATTTGACAGTCAAACAACAAAATATACCTATTTAACAAAATAAAACTTCTGAGACGAAAAATATTAAATTCAACGAGTTAGTTTTATTCTAAATAATTTTGGAGCAGTTCAGTGTTTATAAATTCCAGTATCCCTACTTGTTAAACATAAATCCAGGTGGAGGCTGTTGTTCCTGTTCTAAGTTATAAACAGTAGAACGATAGGTAAGTTCAACTATGTTTTGTGTTTCGATTAGTATCCTTTGCTGATACATAAATAGTTTGGCTGTCTTCTTCAAGACATCACTTCATTCTATATTCATTAAAAATTGTAGCTCAATCTGAATCAATATTCCCACAGATTGAACGGATAGCACCCTGTACGCTGCTGGGAAGTGACGGAAGAAAACATCTTACTTCCCTGATGCATATCTCGTGATTGCAGAATTCGATCCAGTGAAAAATGTATTCTCCTGCGAAAGCATGCAATGTTTGCAAGAAAGACACACGTACGTAAACAAAGTGTTGCACAAGCTACCCTTGATTTCCAATTCATTTTCAAAGTTTGAAATGCAAGGAAGGAATCAGGTCTTGTGTTATTGATGTATTGAGAAAGAGATCTAAATTTGGAACATCAAGGAAATTGAGGCTATATAACATCTATAAGAAGCATACACATATTATCAGGTTGTCGCTGTCTTCGAATGATCATCGATTGACGACGAATCCTACTTAATATTTATGTTAAAAGTCCTATGTGCGGCTATTGGGCCCTCCTTAGCCGTGCGGTAAGACGCGCGGCTACAAAGCAAGACCATGCTGAGGGTGGCTGGGTTCGATTCCCGGTGCCGGTCTAGGCAATTTTCGGATTGGAAATTGTCTCGATTTCCTTGGGCATAAAAGTATCATCGTGCTAGCCTCATGATATACGAATGCAAAAATGGTAACCTGGCTTAGAAACCTCGCAGTTAATAACTGTGGAAGTGCTTAATGAACACTAAGCTGCGAGGCGGCTCTGTCCCAGTGTGGGGATGTAATGCCAATAAGAAGAAGAAGATGTGCGGCTATGTCCCTATGTGCGTTTGTGTTGCATTTAACATATTTCCCTTGGCAAACGTATCCTTTGTGTGGGGTTCTATGGTAAACGTTTCAGTCCAGTCCAAATGAACTTAATGCATCTATAAAAGTTGTCCACTACTGGTCTGTGCCTGTGAGTTTGTGCTAATGGTGCTGACAAAAAAATAGCGAAACAACAACAGAAATATGATTTGACAGAACATTTGTTTGATGCAGTAATGTTACTAAATCGAATTTATGAAATTATTGAAATATATGTTTAAGGCAGTGGGTGTATGAGTGAAAAAGTTAGTATGTATTTTTTATTGGGAATGAATATTTAAATCAATATTGGAACAAATTCAGCGTGAGTAAGCCCTATATTTTGGGGCACTGCAAAAAGTGTGTATGGTGAGGGCATGAGAAACGTTGTAAAAAAAACTCCATGGACATCAGTAGTTACGTAACTGAATCACATCTTTTTATTAGCATTACATCCCCTATTAGGACATTTCCCGCCTCACACCATACTATTTCCACATTTATTAAATAGCAGCTTACCAAGTTGAATTATCATTTTTGCATCCGTATATCATGAGGCTAACATGATGATACTATCATGCCCAATGAAGTTGAGAAAAAATCTTAGACCAAACCGGGGATCGAATCCAGCCACCAGCAGCATGTTCTTGCTTTATTGCCTTTATCGCACTGCCAAGGAAGGTTCCAAGTTAATAACAAGTTACGTAATTAATGATGTCTACTACTTAACATTGTTCCCAATAGTGATATGTTTCCCTTTCTTATATACTTAGATGTAACCAGTTTTTTTTTCTTTCCAGGTCGACATTGATTTTCACTTGTTAAGCATTGGTAACAGGGAAGGCTGGAAGAAGTGGGAGTTATTACTTCCTAAAATTATCAAGTATATTGATAGGCCATACAAGGAAGAGCCCTCGAAATCTGCGTTGAAACTTCTGAAGTCATCTAACGTGAGTCAGTGTACGTATTATTTTATTTCTTATTGAATGAAAATATGTGTCTTAAAGCTAGGCCAGGCCAGTAGCATTGCGAGCAAAGACGTAAGATTTCCAATCCAAAGATATCGAGTTCGATTCTCGGTCCGCTCTAGAATATTTAATTGAATATTTTTCGCGTTTCTATATCAAAATATTTCCGCAAAGCAAGATCAACGCTTTTTTCGCTTTAGTCAACCCAAATTTGACCAAAATATCACTTAGGGAAGATCCAACGTAACGTAACGCAAAAATTAGGTATTTTAGACCCATCCTCCGTCTATGTCACACTTATAGTATGAAACATCTGAAAACTTTGTATGGATCGTCAAGCTTCGCTCAACCGCCCCTCCCCACTCTAAGCGTTACGTTATTTGTGGACTCTCCCTTACACCCCTCTGCTTCTAATCCCCTCAATTGTCTTGAGTATTATTCAATCATGTGATGTCAAAAACGAAAATGGTACCAGCAGCGTAATATCTTATTGGGAATAGGTATAAGATGTTTTAGTTACCAGATAAAGATTGTCGATGACCGGAACATCTTTTGCTGGCGAGGATAGGGGAGCTAAATGTCAAAGAAGGAAAATCCATACGATTTGACAGCTTGGTACCCAACATGTTCCGGGCAACAGAACAAAGGGAACCGAAGCGGCAATCTTCATCTAGTAACTAAAATATCTTTTGAATAGGTACACAATTGTAAATTTACGGAAACGATTTTTTTTCTACTGGCAGCAATGTTTGCATACGTAGGTATATTAAAAAATTTCAATTCATTGAAGTGCTTGTTACCCGTTGCGAAGTAGAAACAACATTTGTTCGTTGATTGATATGATTTTTTATTCTCAATCCAGTTGAAAACCGGAATTAGGGGATAGCGAAGTTGGATTTTTCTCAAAATCCTTACGTTAAACCTAACTTCGGAAGTGGTGCGCTGTTTTTATATCGCGATGCGCTATTCAGCGCACCACTTCCGAAGTTAGGTTTATCGTACGGATTGTGAGAAAAATCCAACTTCGCTAGCACCCAATTTCGGGTTTCAACTGGATTGAGTATATAATCTTTTTTCTCATGACAGACGTCCTCGGTGCATTTAGCATCCATGTGGCAATGTTTGGTTCCAAGACACCTCTTTTGGCACTGAATGGTGTTTTCGAAATTTCCCCCAAGGGGCCATTCGCAAAGTACGTAACGCGTTTAGGGGGAGGGGTGGTTTCGAGAAGCGTGACTATCCTTAAATTTTTTTTAGAGAATTAATACAAAAAGCGTGACGTGGGGGGGTCGAAAATTACCATTTTACGTGACGTACTTTTTATATTGCCCCAAGACTGCGTAACATGAGACATTGACATGACATGAGAAATCATTTGCATTATCCATAGTGAAAACTAGATATACGAACATTGATATCAACTTCCTGTGTATCAAGTGATATAGCTTGTTCAGACGGCACATTAGAAATCTTTTAGTAGGGAAGATCCATAAAGTACGTCACGCAAAAATTGGCGATTTTCAACTATCAAAGGGGTCTCCGCTTCGTCACACTTTTTGTATTAAACCTCTAAATGTTTTGTATGAGTCGTCACGCTGCTCGTAACCCCCTTCCCCCCTAGGAGCGTGACGTACTTTGTGGAAAGCCCCAAGCTGCGTAGTGGGTATTCTCAGTTGTGGGATGCGAAGCCAATAAACGAAGGAAATATAAATCCATAACCAAAGGTAGTCAACCACAGGTACGGAAGAAAGGCTGTCGTTATTTAGGTATAAACAATATATGGTATATATGCATATAAGTCGTAGTTTTTAGTAATCCGTTCACATTCAAAAACTGGATTGCAGAAAAACAGTCTTTCGTTTACATTTGAAAATTGTGTAGTGGAAATTTCGTGCGAGGTTGTATATTTCTTTTATTTGTATTAACAAATTAGTCCTACGCTGGCTTATTTCGACGCTTGTACAATTTATTTTTCAACATTTTCTGGTGAGTTATAACAAAACTATTATTCACAATCAAACGGTTCGTGAATCAGAGATAATATTATTCATTTTCCCTTCTTTAAATTTATAAGTGACAATTCAATAATTTTGGGCATTAGACTTTGTATATTAGAACCTGAGAAATTTGATTTGTTTGTGCATGCAAATGTCTAGCTCATGATGGCCAGGGATTGAACTTATTATTTCATTATAATTTAGTATTCAACCAATAACTTATTCCAGAGGCAGTATTCCGAATAGTGTTGTATGGCGGACTTCTAGCGCTATTTCCCCTCTACAACTTTGTCTTAGGGTACATTGCTCTATGTCTCATATTTACATCGTTAAACGCTAGTATCACTTAATATACTAAATGATAATAAGTGTTATTATCATTTAGTATGTTGAATGATACTAGCGTCTCACGCTGTAAATATCAGACGTAGAGCAATGAACCCTTAGGCAAAATTGTAGAGGGGAAATAGCGCTAAAAGTCCGCCATACAACATTTTTCGGAATTCCACTTCTGGAATGAGTTATTTGCTAAATACTAAATGATAAGTTCAATCCCTGATGATGGCACTCATCCTTAACTGAGTTGCTCGCAACAGGTTTATTAAACGGGGAAACTATATCCCATAGTTTCCGATTGAATAGTTCCCTAGACCCATTACCGAAGTGACATTTTTTTTGTTGGTAGATTTAAAAATCTTTTACTTTCTACTGAAAATCACTAACTGTTTTTCTTAATTAACCAACGTTTGTTGTGCGTATATTTTAATGTCAATTAATTTTTTTTTCGCTTGCAGGTCAACAAATCTGTTGTGTACTGCTTCTGTTGAACAACCATCTAAGACCAACAAAAGTAACACGAACATTCAAACCATCGGTCTTATTTGCACAAGAGGAGATCATTTCATTTGCAGAGACGGATGAGCAAGTCTACGAAAAAGTGAAAGCGCTAAATGCCATAAATTCACGCTACGGAATTCCTTCGATAGCACGTATCGTAGTACGAGGCAAAGACTTAACTTTGTTGGCTGGGATATTTGAAGTTCATTACAACGAGACGATTTACAAGCTTGATTCTGCAGCGAAGGCGATCGACGTGTTGGTGAAGTTGAACAGTGTCCTCGGACTGCCTTTTTCGCGGATTTCCGGGTTGGTGTGGAACTTCATCTGTTCATTTGTATACGATCTACAAATTCCTGAACAATACGAGTCCATCATTAAGATCAAACGCTATTTGGATTCGTAGTGATAATGTTTGCTTGTATGATTTCAGAATGTTCAGAAACTTTTTCTTCGCCTTTTATCTATTTCGACCATTTGAATAGTAGTCATAGAATACCAAGACTGTATAGTTATAAATGTACCTACCCAGAATGTTATCAGAAGCTGTCGAATTTTTATGTTTTTAAACGACATGTGCTGGGACACATTCAATCTTCTTCAAAAACACTTGAAAAGGAAGAGATAGCTGGAACTAGTAGCAATATTCAAGAACGAAAAAAACATGATCCTAAAATTAAAGGGCACGAAAATACTGAAGACGATTTAGCCGATGCAACACAAACTGATGGATTAGAAACACACGAGTTAATTCACAATCAAAATTTGGTTAAGTTCGAACATTCAGCTGTTGATTTCACTTTGAGGCTCCACAGTGAAACAAATATCTCCCGTAGTGACGTAAAACTGATACAAAGAGAAGCAATTAAACTTAATTCTGGCATAGTAACTGAAATTGAAAAACTTCTTCCTTACATGAATGCAAATGATCCTCAAACAGAATTCGAATTTCAAAGTTATCTGGCAAAATTAAAAATCCATTTCAATTGATTGATACTGAATATAAATTTTGAAATATTTAGAAGAAAATAATATTTTCGTATGCCACAAATAATAACAATTGTGAATGATGCAGTTGTAACACATGATGAATCGGATTTGGACGTCCAAGAAAAAAGTCATTTGGTAGTTATGGATATTGAATTTCAACTCAAATCCGTTTTCAGTTGCCCGAGTGTTTTAGACATTACAATGAAACGAATTAGTGCATATCAAAATTCCGAATTCATAACCAGTTTAGTAAATGGAAGCAATTGGAAGAAAATTCAGGAGAAGTATCCAGACGAGGTTCTTATACCTATTTCACTGTATGCAGATGAGTTCGAAATTAATGATAACCTCAGCTCACATAACAAAAGGCACGTTGTTTGTGGTGTCTACTATTCAATCCAGTTTTGCCCGAAGAATTTAAATCTAAATTGTGCAACATTTTGTTGCAGCAATGATTAAGAAAGTAGATTTAACTGAAAAAGGATTTAATATGCTTTTTAAATACGTAGTGGAAGTATTCAAAGATATTGAAGAACGAAGTACTATTCTTAATGTCGATGGTATCGACAAGAATGTGAGGTTTGTCACAGTTTTACTACAGGGCGACAACCTTGGCATACACCAATTACTACAATTTTCGTCATTCAATGCAAACTTCTATTGTCGCTTTTGTAAAAGAACACGTGAACAATGTCAGCATGATACAGAGGACATCAAGATTATATGCGAACTGTTGAAGGCTACAACATAGATGTTAGTCTGCAAAACCTCCGAAACAGGTTTGAAGGATGAAACAGTTTTTAACCTACTACCCTCATTTCATGCTGTTGAAAATTTGTGTGTTGATCCAATGCATGATTTTTACTGTAGTGGTGTATGCACGTTTGGATTTACTGCTATTTTAAATCACTGTATATACAAAAGACGGTATGTTTCTTTAAGAGAGTTCAATGTAGCAAAACATGTTTTCAGTAAAACAGCACTAGATAGTTCTTTAAAACGTATGCCAGACATTACTGATATGTACATAGCAAGAAAAAAGGAACGAACAGTAGTACTTAGAACGACAGCAAGTGAGATGAAAGCATTCTCGCACTTTTTTATGCTAATTATGGGTCCATTTGTACCACAAAACGATCCTGTTTGGCAGTACTGTAAGATTCTCGTAAAGTTGACTGAAAAAATGTTATCGCGAACCTTCTCTTCGAAGGATATTGATGAGTTCAATGAACTTAGTAAAACTCATCATACTCTGTATCAAGAATTATTTGATGAACACCTTAAACCCAAGCACCATTTTGTTTGTCATTACGGCACAGTTATAAAAGCAAGCGGAAATGTTGTGCATATGATGAATTTTAGGAATGAAGCAAAACATAAAGGATTCAAAGAGTATGCACACATTATGTCATCGCGTAAGAATGTTTGCTTCACGTTGTGTATGAAAGCTGCCCTGCAGTTCACGAATGACTTGCATACTAAGGCATTTTTCAATTCAACTTTGGACGGAAAACCTCCGTCTGTGATCTTGTATCACAAATGTATTTCAAAAAATTATCACTACCTTTGCCATTTGAAATTAAACAAGTTAGAACTGCTCAGGAAATCAGTATTAAAGGATGCGCATACAAGATTGAGACGTTTGTTACTAGAACGGAGCTAGAAACCATTAATTTATACGAAATAGTTGATCTGCTAATAACAACAAAGAACGAATTGTTCATAATAGGTCGGCTATGGGAAATAGGAGGATTTGATGAACATTTTTGGCTTATTCTGTATCGGATGTAACAGATGCATTCCATGTTCTTGGTATAGATGAAATCGACGGGCCTCCAATTATGGTTTACAATGTTAACAATCGACAACTATTTCGAAAAAAAATCTGATTTTTATATTGCCTGAAAACAAAAAGGATTTCATGAAGAGAAATAAACTGTAATTTGACTTGAAGAATTCAAAACAATTTTAATATGTTCCTTTATAACTCTTGTGTTTTATGATTTTATGTTCGCAAAATCCTAGATCAGATAATATAGCATAGTGCAATAAAGATGGAATATAATTAGGAAGTTTTTTTGTATTTCTTGGAAGTTCGATAAAATTTGCATTTACATCACATAACCACTCATGTTATGAACGATTGAATTTATTTTTATCGAACTTTTAAGAACCGTTAAGACTATTATTTATAATCGCATTTTTAGTAAAAAAATAACATTCATTTTATAATACCAATTGAGACGACTAGCGAAGTTGTATATTTCTCGGAATCCGTACATCCGTACCTAGCTTAACTAGTGGTGTGATAATCCAATTTGTCACAGCGTTATATAACGCAACACTATATAGTGAAGATGGGTTAAACGTACAGATTCCGAGAAAAATCCAGCTTCGCTTGTCGCCCATTTCGGTTTTCAACTTAATCGAGAATATTGAATTACATTTAAACGTTTCATAACATCTATTTGTTTTATTTTTCGTTTTATAAGTATATTTAATAATGATTATCAACCAACTTTATATGGTACATAGAAGATAATCATAAAGTATATGTGCTCTACTAATAAAAGTGTCTTGTTATGAGTAATACAGTTTTTATAAAACCCACACATAAAATGTATTGTTATGAAGCAATTGCAAAAATCTATATCGCTCACACATAAACATGATATGGACTTTTTCCTCAGTGTATCATTATGACCTGAAAAAGTACTGTTCTGCGAAATGGAGTAAGAGATCCTTTTTTCCAACAGAATGCGTTTTCCCGGTATAAGGCGAACAGAGGAGATGATGCCTTGTTTTAATGAACGAGTTTGCCCGGTATAAGGCATACAGAGTAAATATGATCTTTTTTTAATAAACGCGTTTCCCCGGTATAAGGCAGAAAGGAGAGATGATGACTTCTTTAAATGGACGTGTTTGCCCGGTATAAGGCAGATAGAGGAGATGATGCCTTCTTTAAATGGACGGGTTTGCCCGGTATAAGGCACGCCGAGGAAATAATGCCTTGTTTAAATGAACGCGTTTGCCTGGTATAAGACAGACAGAGGAGATGACGCCTTCTCTAAATGGACGGGTTTGCCCGGTATAAGGCATACAGAGGAAATTATTCCTCGTTTAAAGGAACGGCAGACAGAGGAGATGATGCCTTCTTTAAATGGACGCGTTTTCCCGGTATAAGGCAGACAGGGGAGATGATGCCTTCTTTAAATGGACGCGTTTGCCCGGTATAAGGCAGACAGAGGAGATGATACCTTCTTTAAATGGACGCGTTTGCCCGGTATAAGGCAGACAGAAGAGATGATACCTTCTTTAAAAAGACGCGTTTGCCCGGTATAAGGCAGACAGAGGAGATAATGCCTTCTTTAAATGGACGGGTTTGCCCGGTATAAGGCAGACAGAGGAGATGATACCACCTTTAGATGAACGTGCTTATACCTTGATAAGGCACACAGAGGAAATACTGCCTTTTTAAAAGGAACGTCTGCTCGATAGAAGGGGAAACGAGATGATGCCTTCTTTAAGTCAACGCAACTTCCCGAAGACGAACAATATCCCCCTCTCTCTCACTCTCATACACAAACTCTCACTCACTCACTTCCTCTGTCTCACTAATTATTACTCATTCACCTACTCTCATTCATTCACCCACTTTTACTCACTTAACCACTCTTACTCACTCATCCACTTTTACTCATTCATTTACATTCAATCATTCGCTCTCTCTTTCTCGCTCACTCTTACTCACTCACTCTTACTCGTTTACTATTACTCGCTCACTCACTAACTCTTACTCGCTTACTTATATATTCACTCTTACTCACTCACTCACTCTTACTCAACCATTCACCCCCTCGTCGATTTTGAGATTTAGACCACGCTTCATCCAGAATCCGTTGCTTTTACTACAGCGACCAAGGAACAACTTCTACCTTGTTTCCCTAGTAGCCATGCTGACGTGGACCGCAATTGCCTCCAACTCTCTGCGTTGTGCATGAAAACTTGCTGCATAATCTCCCCCTGCCATTCAGGAATCTTCAAGAGTGCTATACGAAGTGGAACGGGATCTTACGGAGTAAGAATACTTAGTTCCATATTGCATTAAAACAGTTTCAGTTCCAATTATTGTTCATTCATATGATTGAGTAACATTTTTTTCATTGAAATGAAGTATTAACTTGAAATAATGACTAATTCGGGGTACTGGTTCATTCAGGGTAGTGTCCCATTAGGGGTAATGGCATTCGGGGTAGTGATTCATTCGGGGTTGTGGCGTTCGGGGTAGTGGCCTTCGGGGTAATGGCATTATGGGTAATGGAATTATGGGTAGTGTCGTAGAGTCACATGGATCTTTTCCAACAAGTTCGCCCTAAATGTATGCAATTACTAAGCATTATGTTAATTTTCACAGCATAAATCACAAATATATCATATAAAAGGCAATAATATCATTTTAATTTACGATCTTTTTGGCGTTCCCTTTATGTGCAATACTTTTCGTTCAAAGTTCAACAACTTCTCTATCTATGTGGGTGTTGATACTTTTTAATCTGGAAAATTCCGAATTAGCGAGATCCGGACTAACGAGTCGTCGGATTAGCGAGGTCCGGATAAGCGGGGGGATACTGTATTTCAACAAAATAAAGGCGTGGAAAAGTTGTTTCTAAAGTTTGCGGATTGCCGGCGATAAACCTTACTGTGACAAGAAGGGCATGGCGACAAAACCATAGAATAAGAGGATCTCTTCTGCTCGTCAAATATGCTTGTTTCTCCCGTAGCAAGGATACCTTGAAACGCGATCATTTAAAGGAGGTGTTATCTCTTCTGTTTGCCTTATACCGGGCAAACGAGTTTATCAAAAGCAGGAATTTTCAACTCTGTTCGCTTTAAACCGGGCAAATACGTTTATGATACTTCCATCTCCTATGTTTGCCTTAAACCAGGCAAATGCATTAATTTAAAGAATACATTTCAAATATGTTCGCCTCATATCGGGAAAATGCATTAATCTAAAATGCATTTTCATCTCTGTTCGCCTTAAACCGAGCAAACACATTCATTTAAAGAATGCTCCATCTCCTATGGTTGCCTTAAACCAGGCAAATGCGTTCATCTAAAGAAGGCAATATAAACTCTGTTCGCCTTAAGCCGGGAAAATGCATTCATTTAAAGAAGGCATCACCTACTCTGTTCACCTTAAACCGGACAAACACGTTCATCTAAAGAAGGCATTATCTCCTATGAAGGCATTGTGCCTTATACCGGGCAAATGCTTTCATTTTAAGAAAGCATTATTTCCACTGTACACCTTATGTTAATTGAAAGAAGGCGTTATCTCCTCACTTACTCCATTTCGTAGGATAGCACTTTCCCAGGTAATAATGGCGTAGAATGATAGTTTAAGGCTTAAGTCCGATTCGCGAATTGAAATCAAATTAAACTTAAAAGTGACAGTTTGGAAATTAGGAAATCCCCCGGTCATAATAATGGCTGGTGCTACCCAGCAAGACCAACAAAACATCTATCAAAAATGATTCAATATTTGTCAAACGTAATCTTGCTCTGCGAGCAGAGTTATTTGAAATTTTTTGAACTGTCACTTTTAAGTTTAATTCGATTTTAATTCACGAATCGGACTAAAGCCCACACAGTATAAAAATGTTACAGCATGTATGATGTATAAAAAAGGTTCCGTTCGATTTGACTCATTTTTCCATCACTTTTTTTGAAATAACAGGTCGTCGTTATTTATATTCAATATCGCGTACAAAAAAGAAAGTTGGATTATAAATTAAAGGCTATTGAATACAAAAATACGGGTTCAAATATCTACATAGCGTGTAATTTTAACTGTGTAAGCTAATAAGACCGAAAATCAAAAACGTTGGTTAAATAGAAACTTTAAAGCGTTTCTCTAAGTAACTCTAAGTAGTATACATACTTTTATTCTAAATAAATTATTTTCAAAGATTGTCATTTTACGTAATGGTTTTCGGGGTACTATCCCATTCGGGGTAGTGGCCTTCGGGGTAATGGAATTCGGGGTACAGGGGTGGATTTTGCGACTATTTACTCCTCATAAGGTCAAATTTTATGCACCGAACAAACCGAAACAGTTTGCCAAACAAATGTACGCGACATTTTTTACTTTTTTTTCTTCATCGGTGAACAGTTTCTTGCGGTAGGAATTTTCATGAGCTTTCTTGTTTCGGCTCGTGCGCAGCGCGAACAGAACAGAATCGAGTTTAATTACCTGTGAGGCAAAGCGTAGAAAGGGTGCTAGCCGCAGGCACTGATTTATTAGTTTCAATCTCTTAAATGGCCACTGCGTAGGATTGCCAATGTTCGAGTTCGAGAAAATGTTCATGCTTGAGGATCAAAATCTTGATTCCTAGCGATTAGATTAATACATATTTTGTCTCTCAGCTTACAATGACCTAAACATTTAATGAATGTTATTTGCATGGATGATGAAGTTTGAGATGACGCAAGATGGGGTTTGGATCACATCAAAAATGGTCACTTCCGCTGGGAAACTAGGTTCCCGGAATGCCACGAAACTTGACCAACACCACCCAGGTATTTCAAGATAGACTCTTATGAGCACATTTCACGAAATCATAAAGTTTAAGACGTCGCAAGATGGGTATCAGTGCATTTTCAAAAAAGTGATCACTTCCCCGGGGTTCTCGGAATGCCGCGGAACATGTCCAAACGCACCAAGAAGCCTTGCAATAGGCTCTATCGAACATGTCTCGTGATTTCATGAAGCAGGACACTCATGAAAAGTAGTTTAAAGGTCAGTCGATTTGAAAAGTAAAACATACCCCACTCACCCCAGGAATTATTCCGGAGCCAGGTAGCCAATGGCAAATCTCTTCCAAGTTTTAAAAACTTCAGGTTCTTTTGGTAAGTGAATCGACAAAATCGGTTAAGAATCAAAGGAGTGAGTGATTTCTTAAAGACATTTTTCGTGCCTAAAAAGTATCAATGGAGGATGAGGGTTAAGCAATCGACTTGCCTAGATCTGACCGGACCGAGAATCGAACTAGCCATCTCCGGATTTGCAATCCTACGCCTTTATTCACAAGGCTAACTGGAGACCCCTGTGGAGTAAATTCTAAGTAATAAAACACAAATTTCAATAATGTTTCAGGTAACTTGGTTGTGATTAAAAAAATTAATTGAAAGTCAATTTATTTACGGGTGGCCACTAAATAGCGGGAATGGAAAGAATGGCTCGAGAAGAAAACTTCAAAGAAGTACAGTTCAATCTGATTTAAGTTATATAAAGAGTTGACCTTAGATTAATAAATAATAGGATATGGTCCGTGACCCACCTTGCGGCGTAGATCAATCTTGCTGGTTTCACATGACCGCTGGATTGCTGCCATTTCCGGATGCTGCTTCGGATCGTGCTTCGTGTCTTTGGTCTTCCAATTACCTTTGTATACAATAGAGCTCATTAGACTGTATCATATAATATCAGTTTTCGAAACATTTTCACGCCCAAAATAGTCCACCGTGTACTTTTTCCACGATCTTTGTTCGCTTGGAAGAATTGTACATTGCGCGCGACAGAACTTACTGTTTCGACGGCATGTTTTAAACGACAGAACATGTTGGAGGAAAAATTTGTGGGCGACAATATTCTGAATATTCTAAGGATTCATTTACAAAAAGTAATATTTCGCTGAAAGCATTAATGATTACATAGAGTGAAGAATTTGATTGTTCAACATTAATTTCCATAATTAAATAAAACAGCGGCGTGGGGTCGGTGTGAACTGATTTTAAGTGTCAAAAATTAAACGGAATTTCTTCGAAAGTTCCTCAACGAGTTCCTCCAGTTCCTCCTCCTTCGGAAGCTTCTCCGGAAGTTCAACCAGGGATTCGTCTGGAAGTTCCTCCAGGAATTCCTCCGGAAGTTTCTCCAGGAATTCCAGGGCTGTTACAAACTGACCAAATCTGCGACTGCAAAATCAAAACCGTGACCAACAATAACGTAGAAACTTATTCCAATGCAAAATTTCAATTCTTTTGCTTTTGATCTGCCGAAACTTTGATCAATAGAAAAAATGACATAATTTATGCAGTATAATGTTTTGAATGATAAAGCAAAAATAATTTCATGGATTATAAATAAATGAATGCTTGCATTACTAATAACCTAATCAAACTCCAAGCTTTGTCGCTTGTTCACCCTTTCCTTCTGACGACTTTTTTTTAATATATCAATAGGAAGGCATTAAACCTTGGAGAAAAATGAGCATGAGCATGATTGACCGCTCGCGGTTGCTACTCCATTATTGAAAATCAGCTTTGAGAAAAATACAAGATCAAAAATTAGTGTAAAACAAAAAGTTTTTGATTGTTAATCAATAGTTAATCAATAGTTTCATTGATTGTTTTCAATTTTTACACTAAGCTAAATTTGATGAAGCTCTACAGCTACCATGGGAAGGAAGGGTTTCAATTTCACTGAAAATAAAATTCATGACGATTCATATCAAGATACATTACTTTTTCATATGACAAAACTCGTGATTAGGTTATTATACGTACAATCAGAACTGACTTTAACATTCAGCCAAAATACTTGACGGCTATTTCACAGCCAATTGAAGGGTTTCGATGCCTGCAATTGCATGAATTTGAACAGTTGGCAACTCCAAACTATTGGTGGACCCAAGCAACCAGCTTGAGAATCTACACACTTGAAATCACATCGATACGAGGTTCAAAGTAAGTTGTTCAGATGGCGTTGGGTCACACGTAGATCACAAATCGATAAATGACAATTTTGAAGAGTAATAAATTTGAAATCCAGAGTTCAACAATCCTTAAGGACTCGATTTTTCAAAACTGATTATGAGGAGAGGTCCTAAAATCCTACCCAACAAAGCTTGAAGAACTGTCTGTGATTTATCAGAGGCAGACAGAAATGACTATAAGGAATATGTTGAACATTGGCCAATATACGGTGTGCTGTCCACGAAGTGATGAATAGAGCTAACATCACTCTTCTCTTCTCTTCTCTAACATCACTGCATGGTTCATATTGGAACATAAGGGAATATAAGAGTTACGCGATTTTGCTCCCCATAAACATACATAATATAAACGAAAAAAAAATTGAAATGGAAGTTTGTCATCCAACTATCAACAACCCAGTCAACACAATGCCGTACAAGATGCTAAAGTGGAGGCTAAAGATATAGGTACTTCCCCATGCAACATGTACGTATATCGTCTCCGCTTTAGCATCTTATGTTGCATCATATACGACAAACAGTCTAAGGCGTGAGAGGTTACTGTGGAGCTTATTGTGGAGCTTATTGTGGGAATAGGCAAGTGGAAGTCTGCTGGAAAACTATCAATGCTGTCTGCAATGGTTCACCACATGTATTTGACTGACGGAAAATTGCCACGATTGCTTTGATTGATATTTTGGTGGCTCTCCGTTGTCGTTCATATACAGCCTACTTCGATACTTTCAAATCTATTGGATTGAACTTTCCATAATTAAAACCCAGTGCCATTTCACTGCCACACAGTAACATGTCATTCAAATGACGTTATTTAAATGACAAGTGACATTTAAAAAAAATCACTTTCAAGCCTGTGATGTTATATTTAGATCATTTGTACCTTCGTTTAATAATAGAGGACCGCTCAAGTTTGGGTTTATTTAAAAATATGAAGTTATCTAGGCTTCTAAAAAATAGACAAATTAGTAAAATGACATGCAGGTGACCTTTTACAACACTAGGCATAAACAAACAAAGAAACAAAGAATTTTGGATTGCGTATCGTTTTTAACCGAAAAAATATCTTAAAAAGCAATGATGGTAATTGAGCTATGACAGTACAAAAGAACAGATTAGCAAATAGTTTGAATAAGCAGCCTGGAGTACTGTGAATCAGTAGTACTGGATGCAGCAGAAGATCAGAACGAAGAAAAACCTCTCTATCGTTCAACCAATTGGACAGAGTTGATAACCAGCATGATTACTTGCAACAACCAGTATGCTTTAGCTCAGTTCCGGCGTTCCCAAGTGAAAACTTCAAGGCGTTTGACCCGGACAATATCAGTCATATAGACGTTACCGAAATTGTAATAATAATCCGCGATTTTCACAATAACATTCATGGGAACCACTGTCATACATATTGAAAACAAAGACTAACTTATAAATACAATTCGGCGTCCCGGAAACCCTCATACTCATACTCCTCATACACAAACATAAAAATCATTTATCAAATCAATTTCGGAAAAATCTTAAATCGCAATTTTCGAGAGAGTGTTAACATAAATCCGCGATTATCGCGACAATATTTTAAGGAACCGTGCTTTTGCGAATGGAAGAGCAAATCCGCGAAATTCGCGAAAAACGCGAAAATCGTGAAATCCGCGACTGTTGTAACAGCCCTGGAATTTCTTTAGAAGTCCCTCCAGGGATTCCTCCAGAAGTTCCTCCAGGAATACCTCCAGAAGTTCCTCCAGGAATTCCTCAAAGTTCTCCAGGAATTCCTAAGAATGTTTCTTCAAGAATTTCTTTGGGAGTTCCTCCAGAAGGTCCTCCAGGAATTCCTTCGGAAGTTCCTTCAAAAATTCCTCCGGAACTTCTCCAGGAAATTCTCCAAGAATTCGTCCTGAAGTTAATCCGGCAGCTCCTCCAGACATTCCCGCTGAAGTTCATCGAGCAAAGAAAAGTTCCACCATGAATTCCTCTGGAAATTCCCCCAGGAATTCATCCAGAAGTTCCCCCTGGACTTTCTCCAGGAATTTCTTCGGGAGTTTCACCAAGAATAAGTTAGAAACAGAGATGCATCTGAACACGAGAACGCGTGTTCGTGTTCAAAACTTTCTGAAAACTGCACACTGTTCAAGAGCACGACCTAACTTAACAACTTGTATCCTAGGAAAACAAATTCAAGCGACGGCATGCTACACATTTTTCGGTTAGTAATGGAACACGTGGGCATCTAACGGATGGAAATCAAGCATGCTCGTATGTTTTTGCATAGTTCCAAATCTAAGGGATCTTAGTTATCATGATTGTTTTGCTTGCGTACCAACCCAGTGCACACTGAACTGTGTTCAGAGTTCAAAACTAAGAACACCAAGGCATGGCTCATGTTCTGTTCAGGATGCATCTCTGGTTAGAAAGTTTCTCCAGGAATTCCTACAAAAATCCATGAAAACTTCCTCAGGAATTCCTAAGAAAGTTTCTTGAAGAATTTCTTTAGAAGTTCTCCCAGGGATTCCTTCGCAAGTTCCTTCAAAAATTCCTCCGGAAGCTTCTCCAGAAATTCCTCCAAAAGTTTCTCCAAGAATTCGTCCTGAAGTTCCTCCGGCAGCTCCTCCAGACATTCCTGTTAAAGTTCCTCTATGATTTCCTTGAGAAGTTGCTCCATGATTTTTTTTAGAAGTTGATCCTGGAATTCTTCCGGAAGTTCTTCCAGAAATTTATCCGAATGTTCCACCAGAAATTACTTGGGAAGTTCCTCCAGGAGTTATACGGAAAGTTTCTCCAGGAGTTGCAAGAGTTCTTCTCTTAATTCCTACAGAGGTTTGATAAAAATTCCTCCAGGAATTCCTCAGGAGATTTCGTCAAGAATTTCTTCGGAATATTTCTCCAATAATTCCTTCGGAAGTTCTCTGGGAGTTCGTCCGGAAGTCCCTTGGGTAATTCCTCCGAAGATTGCTGCTACTTTTTCGGAAGCTGCTGTAACAATTCCTCAAAATTCCCGAGAATTCCTCCAGAAGCTTACCTGGGGATGTATGGATGCCCAAAAATGTTTTAATCGTGCAGAATCGACAACTGGTAATGAAAAACTCACTTGAAACTACTTTGTTCACTTATTTTTTAATTTCCGACACAGTATTCCTTAATTAACCAGCATTCAGACACGAACAGCGCTGGTATTTCTTTATGTTGGGTCACACCGGTACTTTCACATTGAAGATGATGTTAGTCCCGAACTTCATCTGTTATTTCTCTGTGTAATTAGAGCTGATCTGGCCATAATGGAATAGTAACCATGGGCGGTCAATCACGCTTGTGTTCATATACAAACCCAATTCAAATTGATTCTCTGTGGTGGTTGCATCTTAAGCCTTGAAGTAACGTTGTGGTCAACATAAAAACAGAATAAGTCGTAGCAATTCTGCTCATACTCTCAAACTTCTTACCTACATCTCACGTGAATTAAAATTGTAAACCTTGTTCATCGGTAGATTATAATTATCCACAGCACTCACCTGCAAAGACAAAGAAAAACAAATAATTAAATTAATTACAAAACATTCTATCCTGATTAATATAAAAAATGAGATACGTCTGAATAAGAACCTTCGGAAAGTTATAACGCATCCAATCAAATTTGAATCGAGCTCGATCGTATTACTTCTCTGTTCTGTTCATTATCATGAATTAGAGTGACTTTCAGAACCGAACACATTGCGAAAAAGTGCGTGTGAGCCAATTACTGCTTAATTGGCAAACTCACATTCCCGCTTATGTCTCGCACTTGAAAATCGACCAATAAACCGAATTGAACTGCGGTATCACCGTTTTGATTGTCACTAACGACAACGGAGGTCGTCATCGTAGACAGTCTCATGGCCTTCGCCGTCGACTACGTCAGTAGATAGCAAGCTCATACATACGTACCACACCATATCGTTTAACCCGTATCGCAGGATGACTTTCACCGGTTTCATAGTGGTTATACATTCAAAACGGTTGATGACAAATCGCGGATGCGATGTTCTGGGATCTAGTTGTCAGTCACATAGTCACATTTGTGTCATAAAAGTTTGCAATTTCAGCATGAGAGGCGTTTTCAGCAAAGTACACGTTCAAACAAGACGACGAGTTAGTCAGGGGATGAAATCGAAATACATGAAATATTGTTTTCGAATCTGATAAACCTATTATTACCATATAATATGCAGTAGAACGACATCCACTACATTGCTATATAGAGAGTCCTATCTAAATTATGAATAGAATTGTACAATTCGAAAACCGTAAATGACACCCTATTCCAATTCTAACGTCCCAGATGAAATTAACGAACAAGGTACATTTCAACACTTTTCTACTTCCACCATTTTACTTCAAGTATCTACACTCTACAGTAATCAACAATCCTTCAGGAGCGTTATACAAGTTCTCTTTTTTCCGCTTTCCCAGGAACTAGTTGATACTCAATTGCAACGACGACATCAGTGCCAGTCATTGAATGGATCAACTATCACCGGAACGCGCTATATCCTATTTGCATGCCGTGGACATCATACAGAGTGTGTTACTGCTGTTCCACCGATGGCGATGTCGGTTATGACGATGGCTACACCAACTGACACAGGTCAATGCGCGTTTTCCAAATGTTTCCCCAGAGTGCCACTTCCGTCCGGCAATAACAGTAAAAAGATCGAATCCTGGAAAAGTACCGCGACGGCGGTGCTACCAAGCTCGATTCTTCGGAAAGTGGATGGGAACGGTGACGATTGTTCGTGGCGTTGTATTGTTCCCATTTGGTGTACGGAAGGAAGAGGCTTAGCCATCAAGTTCCAGAGGGCTTAACCACATGTGTTGGTATTACCTACCGCCATGATGCGATGATAATAATTATTGAACCGAAGCGCAAATGTAGCGCACCGGTATGAAACGATTATGGATTATAAGTGGACCATTCGAGACAACGAGTCGAGATTGAGCGAAGTGACGGTACTATGCGCACCGCGCAATGTTGCAGTGCCTCAGGGTCAAGTTCATCATAATCACAATCGGACAACGATTTGATATCATTATTTAGCGCCTACTGCTTCCAGGAATCCACCCAATCATGCATGCGGCCGCGCTGTGCTGCTCGCTCGTCGTGGTCGCATATCAGTTCCATACGGATAGGAAATTCAGCAAAGATGGGACCGATATGCGATCATGGACAATCGTGTTGGAGTGTTACACGATTCCCATTTGGCGGTGGAGATAAAAGCTTTCACAGGAAAAGAGGATTAATTTGCCCTAATGCCTCATAATGATTGAATAGCAGACACAGTTGCGAGGAAATCGATTGGCGTTTGTTTGAATCGTTCTCTAAATGCGCAACCAATTATGACTACGAGCCGGAAGATCAGATTAGAATTTATTACTTCAGATTAGAGCCAATTGATGAACATATATGGTTCTAGAGAAAATAAATTTATAATAATTTCAGAATCATTTGAAATTGCTAATGTTAAGGATGTGTTCATTTGCTTTTGGTACCGCTTTTTAGAAAAATGAGTTTCGGGCATTGACATTCAAGTTCTACTCTTCGCTCCCGATAGGACCATCGTGTGCCGGTGCCGTCGTAATCGCAACGCAACCATTCCGTGCCATCTCTCCCACCGAATCACTGAAACATTGCACCGGTCACGTCTCCTTTACTTCGTCACGTTGTTTGTCGCATTGTTCGCCAATTCAATAACAATTAGATGTAATGCAATAATACTACCAGCCCATACTCTACGAAGGAAACGCTTTTACTAGCGATACTCTGCTGACGGTAAAATCTAATTCTAAAATCGTGTTTATGCGCTGATAAAAAGAACTCTACTAACAGCAAACTTACATATTCATGATGAGTACGATAGTACATTTATCGATTCGTCAATGTAGTCGTCGGCGAGGAGTTCAACTATTATTACAACTCGAGTCGCCACTTAGTCATTCGAGTAAGGGTGATGGATTTGCAATCAGAAAATAGCACAATTCTCGATTTGCTTGCCACACAATATACAAGTGTTGGCAGCTATGTCCTGACATAGAAATTAATAACATTGGTTCTGCTAATAAGAATACTGAACTGAAGGTAAGCTGAATCCCAGTAGAAACATAGAGCCACGAAAAAATAATAAGAAGAAAGAAGTCGTCGGCGACTTCTAACGATGCGATAACGGTGGCGCCGACGATAGCATTTGAAAGTGATTAAAATGCAACATTGTACGGCTACCTCACTGCATATTGTCTAATAGAGAAAAGAAAGCAATGCACCATCTTCGCTGGTTTGATTATTCAATACACATATAAACAAACATAGAATAAACATGTCAATTAAAACTAATTTGAGTACAGACGTAAATTAGAATTGATGGTTGATTCTCAAGGCCGTTAGCAGTTGCGACAAGCTTCTGGCATCGTTAGTCTGAGTCCATTACTAGCGCGGCCATTTCTCGATGAAATGGAACATCGTCTAGCTATTGACATCAGGAGCTCAGTAGGTCCCATAAGGACATTGGAAGTAGTTTTTTTTTTACAAAATTGTTCTCTAACTTTGCCGCATTACATTTGGTAAGCAGATTCAAAATATTAGGTATTCTTCCATGTTATATCATGTTTGATATCCGAATCTAATTATTTAGTTGGGATTAGTTTGATAATACTTTTTTGTGTATTTGCCTATTGTACCATAAATATTGCACGACAAAGGCAAAAAGCTTTTAGCAGTGAATTTGCAAGCGAATGGCTGATATATTTTCCCGTAGAGGCACACGAAAGCCTGCTTCACATCACATGGCCTCGGAATATCTTTCAACCTCTTCGGCTGAGAAATCAGAAATCTCATGAAATTCAATTTATCTTTTCGGCGCGCCAGCAGCATCATCTCGTGTGAACGGGCTTAGCGGTGCGGCATTACCCGAGGGAAAAGTATGTGGCATCATGAGAGTTATGGTGAAACGTGGTGGGTTGTTTATACAGTTTTTCCTTGAACGTTTTCGGACGAAAAGTTGCGTGTGAGCTTTTGGATTTGTTTTTATTTATAAGTTCTTTTGGAAGCGTGCAAGAAGTGAAGAAACGCGTGGAGTGTGCATTGTGGTGTTTAATCATTGGGACCGGCTGCCAGAGCGTGACATAAACATGCCGTTTTATGTGGTGATAATATATTATTAGACAATGAATCTTATATAGACACATGAATCTTAAGACATTGCCAATGGATAAAAAGAAAAGATTGATATGGAAAAAATAATTACTTAACTTGTTTGAAGATGAAGCGTCATATGACCTTTAGTCTTTTTAAACAATAACACAGGGAGGCATTATTAGTACATTAATAGAGCCTAAATCTGTAAAAAAAAAGTGAGTTGACGTTTATTTTATCGCAAAAGTATTGATCGATTTGTAAGATTTCTTATAAACAAAAAGAGACAAATATTTTCAGTAGCACACTGTCATGAATATTGACATTAATTTTCGTTCGATTAGCTTTAAAAAAAAATTCAATTCCAAATGAGTTTAAAACCTCACATCGAATGAGGAACCTGAATGTTAATTCCGCGAAGCGATCTGATAAAGGAAGTACTGTCGACCAAACTCATTGCATGAGTTGAGTTCATGTAGCCTAAGTCATGGTTTCCCAAACTGTGGGTCCCGACCCCCAGGGGGGTCGCGAGTGGATTGTTGGTGGGTCGCGCAGAACAAATATTAATTGCAGCTCGAATGCCGAACCTTTTGATCATTTTTTTTCAGGAACATTATTTCAAGTTCAAACCGCATTTTATTTTAAATATCCATCACCACGCTATTTTATTTAAACATTTATTCCTAAAAGCTGTTCCCTAATGAAGTAAAATAAAAACGCTAACATTTTGACAAACAATACCACGTTCGTCATTTTTTGAATTTGTACATGTAAGGTAACGTGAATATTTTTTATGTGGAGGAAGCCGAAACAGATGACATTCTGATTCAATTAGTGCTTAATACTACATACTTGGTGAAATGCATTTTTTCATAGGTGGGTCGCGAGACATATAGAATTTTGCTAGGTGGGTCGCATACCCAAAGGTTTGGGAAGCTCTGGCCTAAGTCGATGAGGAAACAACGATATAGATTACGGACAACAAATTGGAACGGGATCTGGAAACACTTTATTGACGATCAAATGGATCAAATGGATACTCATATTCTGAGGAAAAAAATGATTTATCGAAAACAACACTTCAAAAATTGTCACTAAAATCAATGAGCCTCATCAGACCTTTAGCCAATGGCTTCATTTATGCAAATTAAGGTTTCAGAATAAAGAAAAACTAGCTGTCAAAATGTTTATATATTTAATTATAAAATTGGTCTATTTTTTCGATAAAATTGTTCCATTTGATCGAAATTCCAATCAAACCCTATTACCAGCTGACCATCGTATATTAGTATCATTTAATTTTATGTGGAACAAAACGGGCTGATATGTTGAATATTCAGTTTAAAAATACTGAAAATCGTTTTTTAACTGAGTTTTTGACTGCCTTATCCAAAAACTACGATATTCTAAAACATTGTCAAAAAACCGAACAAAAAATTTTTGCTCGGGTACTTATGTTATTTTAACATCATAGTGGATTTTATGCTTCAGATGCTCTCCTGCCGTAACCTGAAAAAGGGACGTATACGCCATTTTCCAAAAAAAGGTATTTACGTGTAGTATTCATAGAGCTCTTCAGCAGAAAAATGGAAAACATGTAGGTATTAATTTGACGTATACTTCACATTTTCATATTACGGCAGTCTCGGACAACTTTATAAACCCACTAGCTTTATGTACCCGGCTTTATTCGGGATAGAAGAATATATTACGCCATTGAAATGTATTATTGCAGCGTCAAACGTACATAAGTAGAATGATTGGCAAAAAGGAAGATTGACACATCCGGTGTTCTCAATGGAGTACCGTTTTGTATATGAATCGATTTGGTCAGGTGCCGCTTGCAGTGTTGGTAAAATCTCGAATTTCATGGGCGATTCAAATCCCATCAGACCAGAGAATTGCTCATGTTCGAATCACGATTTGCACCATTGCATGATTTTTACGTTTTACGCATTGAATTTATTTTTATTTACAATTATTAGCTTTACCTTCTGTCTGTGCTTCAAAAAATTTACGTTGTCCGCTCTCTAGGGTCAAATTGACCCCAAATTGAAATGGCTATAACTTGTTTATTGTTCACCCAATTTCGAATTTTTTTTGGCTGTTTCGAAAGATAATAAGCTAAAAAAATCCCAAATTATAACCTCAGAGCACAAACAACCTAAGTTTATTGAAAACAGCACACTGTAGCGCTTATTTGGATGATTTTTCAAGGGGACCTAGGGGACAGATTTCGGCGAGTTTTCGGTTGAAAACTTGGCGGTTTTTAGAACGAAATCATTTTTCGGCGAATGAGCGAAGCGATTCTGTCCGAGAAATTCAAGCGCGATGCTCTCCCTATAGAATCGCAAGTGAGTAAGATCGTGCATGGAGCCTAGATGATTAAGATTTGGATATGATTCTACTAACACTGCGCTTGTCTTAATACTAGGGGAGGAGGTTCGGTTGTGGGCACCCCTACGTATCCTTTGACAGGTAACAGATGACGCATACTGACTACCGTTATTAGTTTGCTATTGTAACATGATGTTTTGAGCTCAATATCAAACCGGAAAGTGATCTCTACTTCAAAGTAGGGACAAATCAATTTTTTTACGAAAAAAAACAACACGAAAGTTTTATTTGGCCTTTTTCAAAGTGTCATAAGTGATTTAATTCAAAAAGTGAATTCCAATGCATATTTATACAGTAAATTTAATCTATTTTGAGGCTCAATGACGATTGCCATTAAAATTTCAGCGCTATTTTTTTTTTTGTTTATTTATTTTCCAAAATGGCTGCGAAATTCGGTTGTGGGCACCTTTATTGGTTCGGTTATGGGCACCCTTATTTTATTGACAAATCATTCAATATCGTTTTAGTAGTCCCCTAACTTATTTCAAATGATGTTTTTATGCAGTTTTTAAACACTGAGGAAAATGGACGTATGGTTTTCAATCAAACGCCTTATGAAAGTTTGCCACAAGGAATCGGTATAAATTTCAATATGTTGCGTTATGAATGATGATTTTCATTTGAAAAAAGTGAAGTGCGGCAGACTGGGTTCGAACCATGGACGTCGGGGTCGGGAGGCCGGTATGCAGACCTTACGTCCATCGACGCTTGATTACTCGGGAAGGTTTCTGCGTATAAAAAGCACTGTAGGTGGAATAATCAGTCGAAGATTCATAAGGCACCAGTTATGAATTTCGATAGTCCAGTTCGCTGAGTGTAATTATTTAGACATAATTGATTGAAATAATGAGTTTAATTCATATTTTTGTTCTTTGGGTATGTCTAGTTATTATATCCACACTTTTTGGAACAAATCATTGACTGATTTGCTTGCAACAAGTTGCATTCAACGTGGAATTCTGACCCATTGTTTCCTATTGAAAATTGGTCAGATCGGACTATGGAATCAAAATTTATGGCCAAAATATTAATTTTTGTAATGAACGAGAAAGGCACTATTACCGCTAGGGTGATTAATCAGGATTTTTTTGACTGTGAGGTATATCAATAAAACGTAAATCAATGAAAAATTGAAACCCATTTACCTGAAGTGCTATTTTAGACTTTTCTTATGTGATTTTTCCAATATCCTCCCTAATGCACCGACGATGGAGGCATCATCACTGCTAGGTGGATTGATTTGAGTTTTTAGTGCATCCTGGCTGGGTGGTTTATATTCATGCATCTTTATTTTTAGCTGAGTTTTCAAGGGTGGCCACGACCGAACCACAAAATTGAAATGTCAAAAAATGTCAAATTTTCAAAATTGTCAATATTTATTTTCAAAACGATGAAATCAAACTATTTCTCGCTATTAGTAAGGTTATTTGTCTAGCTTTTAATTGGTATACAAATGTCGGCATAAGACCAACTAGGGCCAAAGTTATGGATCAAAGACAAAAGGGTGCCCACAACCGAACCTTTTCCCCTACCATAGGTTCGAAAACGCAACTCTCGGGCTGATTATTACATACAGCTAATAGATGGATGTTGAGTTTTCTAAATGTCACTTCGATCTGTAAAAATGGTACACGCCGCACATCAAATACTCCGGCGTATATTACACGCCGGTATATTTTCAATCGGTGCGCATGCGTGGCTGTGGAGTGCACTATTTTGAAAAATCAGTGACATTCAGAAAACCTAGATATGTATCTATTATTTGCACTCATTAAATGCATTTAATTTAATAGGTCAAAATAATTTTAAATAAAAGAGAAACTTTTTTGCCAACTGTATAGGACAATTCTGTATCGCGCAATACAAGTTTTATTCATTTCCTAAATCAACAATCTTTTTTATCTCTAACAGAACTATCTAAATATTCATAATATTGTAGTAATTGATGATGATGATGATACTACCATCTATTGTAGCAAGGCACCTGCCGATAGCACTGGCCATATCTGACAAACGATTTGATCATGATTATACTACTGTTTGTATTTCATCAGACTCCTGTATGAAGGGCCAAAATGGGTGGGGTGGTTCCATAAGCAGAGACACTTATGCGAATCCACGGGATGAATAGAGAATCTCCGTCCAGAACAAAGTTCGTACATACAATATTATAATCTAGCCCTCGTTTACCAGATTGACCCAATAGATGGGGAGAAGAGCCCGCCCTTTATCCACGAGATGTTAACAATAGGAAGTTGGCGATTCCACTCTTCCTATCCAAATCGCTTCAATCGGGTGCCCTGATGGTTTTTTTTTATGGTCAATTCAACGCCAGCCAGTTTTAGATTTATGTCTTCAGAAATAGAAAACCAATAGCTTTTCAAGAGATGTGCTGGTTTGGATCGGGGGATATACTTCATTCTTGTTCAAAAAGCGAAAAATAGACTTCATGATTACTGTTAAGATGAAATAAAAAGACGGATGGCAGTATCATAAATAATAACATAAGGGAAGATCCATAAAGTACGTCACGCCAAAATGGGCGATTTTCGACCTCTCTTCCCCCCTTCTTCACACTTTTTGTATTAAACCTCTAAAATGTTTGTATGAGTCGTCACGCTGCTCGCCCTCCCCCTAGGAGCGTGACGTACTTTGTGGATGGCCCCTAATTGTTTTGATTGATAAGAATATGTATTCTGATTTTTTTGCCTTTCTCGTACAACGAACTTTTTTTTTCAAAGACATTATTTTTCTTTTTTTTTATATCGTTGTAATAGGCTGTAATCAGAGGATTTATAAACGTGATAAGTACAAAACAACTAGGGGAACGGTTCGTCACTTCATTTCATAGCTCCTATTTCCATCCCATCAAAAACAAAGCAATGGAAAGGAATTTGGTTTGTTTATTATTTTTGTGATTTTTTTCAGCATTGTGCACGCATATTGACAAAAAGAAGCGACGAATTTGGTGCCGTATTTCTTTGTTTAGTGATGAGATGGATATATATATACAGTGAGATGGAGATCGGAACAGTTCCCCTATATTTTGGACTGTGATGGGCTGGTTATTCAACAAAAATATTCAACAAAAACAAACTCCGCAGTGATCTAATAGGTGATTTAGTGGAGTTCATTTAGGAATCTTTCTTGGAGTTTCTACGAAAATTCTTCATGAAGCACCTTCAGAAAACACTTCAGAGGTTCCTCAAGAAATTGCTCCTGGAGTTATTCCAAGCAATACTCTCGGAGTTTTTTTTAGGAGCTCTTCCAGGAATTCCTTCTGGAGTTCTTTCAGGATTTTTTTTTAAAGTTTGTTGAAAAAATCATCTTTGTGTCTCTTTAGAAGCTTATCTTAGAGTTAATCCTAGTGCTCATCCAGAATTCTTTGAATAACACACGCTTGGGGGAATTCTAAATGGATTCCTATGGGAGTTCAGAGTGAATTTCTGGGAGAATTCAGAACAAATTCCCGTGAGAATGAGTTATTGACAGTGGCTGGTTTTCACCGCTGCTGCCAGCAACGAGGCGCTATCGTATACCTATGCGCAAATGGCCAGCATTAGTTAACCGCCAGAAATGTGTATGTCGAAACACATCTAACGTGGGATTTCTGGAAACGGGGAACTTTATCGGGAAAATATATGGTACCAGTTAAGCCGGAAGGTATCCGCTACTACGCTTACCAAATACTTTTCGATTAAGGTATCATAATTTCGAGAAAATAAACTTTAGATGCCTTTCGCCATACTGGATAAGTTTTCAAGAAAGAAAATAATTGGACGGGTTAAAAATAAACAAGATGGATCGTTGGCAATTAACACCAATCAGTAACCAGATTGTTGGTTGGCTTCCAAATGACCTGTGTGATGGTTCCCGGGTACCTGCTAGACTGAAGAAGCAAGAGAACAACAAAATCTAGCATATCTTGCTGATAAGTTCTCCGATCAAAATTCAAGGTAATAGAACGCGAACCTGATCTACAAGGGGAAGGACCGGATAGTTTGCATACAACCAGCTAATGAAGAGGGTCAAGTGTTAATCTCAGGATATGTAAGATTTTCAAAGTATCCAGAAGTCCAGGTATGTACAATAACTCCGCAGTGATCTAATAGGTGATTTAGTGGGGAAAATTTACTATACAAATATTTTTTTGCCGCAATGAAATCAAATATAATTTGGTATCTTTAAACTCTTCTCAAACTAATCAATGCAAAATAGTTATTGATTCACTCAAAAGCTTGTCTCCCTTATTCTTATGGTTACGGAGGTCCCGTTATTACTTTATTACACTACATAAGAAATACGCCCAATACCACACAAAAAGAACTGATCCGGCTTCTTCTATTATACTATTGTTCATGTTGTAGATTTTCACTGTGTAATGTGTGTACACTAATATAATTATGAGTAGTTGCGACTGGGATGCTGAATAAAATAATAATAAAAATAAATAATAATAATAATAATAATAATAAAAATAATTGAACAGATCTTGTTTTTCTAAGAACTAGAAACGAAGATCGATCCACACTGCATGGATACATGAATGCAAGTAGTAAACATGTTGAAAGGTTACCTACTTGGCTTCCAAGTGTACTTACTACTCGTTGCTTTCTCTACCAGTGAAACGGTGTGAACTTACAACTTGGTCCTCATCGGTATGCATTAGGAAGGTAGATGACAAAACCTTAGCGATAATGCAGTCATGCAATCTGTCCGCTAAACGTTATTGTTAGTTCCGACGGGCGATGCCATAAACAATGGGCAATAGATTCCAATAGGGGCGTGAACTTGTCTGGTTGAGTAGAACATCTGGAAAGGCTCTCAATTTTTCATTCCGATCATCCATAAGAGGCCTTTGGTCTTGCGAGCTTGAATTTACTTTTTAGCGAGCTTGAAATTTTCGTTTTTTCAAATTTATTTTCACAGTTCATAATATTGTAGTAATTACTCTTTTTTTGAAAATTGCTCATTCTTCAACTTTGATTGATGTGATGAGTGTGTTATTTCTGTTTGAAGTTAAATGCATTTCATAAGTTCTTTTGGAATTCACTCAACTTGTTATCAGCTTGTTCTTGATCGACCTTTTGTCCCTTTCGACCTATTGTCCTTTTCGACCTTTTGTCCCGTTCGACCTTTTGTCCCGTTCAACCTTTTGTCCCGTTCAACCTTCTGTGCCTTTCGACCTTTTGTCCTTTCGACCTTCTGTCCCTTTCGACCTTTTGTCTTTTCGATCTTTTGTTCTTTCGACCTTTTGTCTTTTCGACCTTTTGTCTTTCGACCTTTTGTCCTTTCGACCTTTTGTCTTTCGACATTTTGTCATAGATTCACATTCGCCAACGAAGCATTGCTTTTATGTTCCATCACGAGGCAATCGGATCTCAGTACAGAAGACCGGGCACCGTCTGGAAATTTCCGTTGCAAGCATTTTTGGAACAATGGTCGCCATACACCATGAGTGATCTTCGCCATTGCCGCATTTGGCACTGGTGCCGCAAAACCACATATAGAGTCGCTGGCCCGCCGGTAAATTGTGCTTCGCTGACAGCTTTAACAGTTAGTTGCTTACGTGGAAGATTTTGATTTGGAAAATTCCTTCTTCGATGGGACTCGAACCCACGATTCTCAGTACGCTAGACTGGTGCTTTTAACCAAATAAGCTACGAAGGACCTCCGTCGGCCTTCGCAATTTAGCGGCCCGAGATTCCCAAATCGGACGCATATTCGAAGCACTTAGTTTCAGAACATTGTGAATTAATGTCCAAGTCGGGTGGTCCAATACCCGGAAAATAGGAAATTAACTTTGATTGAACTGAAATTGAGTTGCGTGCTTCTGCCTACGCAATGCGGTAGGGTCTGAGCTTGATGACTGACTTGCAAATAGCACACACAGCCTCTGCATTACAAGTTCAGTGCATTTGCTGATGAAGAATGTGTGTGAAAAATACTCACGCTCACTCCAATATGGATGTGTACTACACACATGTGGAAGCGTTGGTTTGGGAAATGGATTGTGAGTGCTTCAACTATGCGTCCGATTTGGGAATCTCGGGCTCATTCAGAAGCCGCTAATTGCAAAGGCCGACGAAGGTTCAAACGTTGTTAAGCCATTCTAGAAGATAGAAATTCAAGTCCCGATTCATTCCACCGTTGATAGCGTTATAGACAATAATGGTTTTACGGAACGCCTAAAAAGCTGCTTCGGTAAATAAGTTGACACCTCGCCGGTCTCTCAAGGACATATGAAGTTGCCATTAATTAGCAAGCAAGTGAATTTCAGCTGACTCACAACAACTTCTCGGAAAACTAATCAAATTATTTGGAAACCCTTTGTTTGATTTAGATAACATATCGAACACGGAACTCAACTCACCTAGCGTTGATCTTCAATCATTGTCTCCGGCTCAACAACTTCGCGGTATTTTGTCCCCAAAGCTACTTCTAGTCTGGCAAGGATCTCATTTTTCCTCAAGCTTGTTGTAAAGCGATATACCGTCGTTTGCGAGATTTAGTTGTTAGGTTATAAAATAAGATTGTATTCTTCTTTAATCGAAGCATCTTTAACCGAAGCAAAACCAAAACAAATCAAATTAAATTTTAAATTTCAAAGGTCAAGATAGCCGACCAATCAGATTGTGAATGCGCATGATTGATTATTCAATTTATGGTTTAAAAGAAATAAATATTGGAGAAGAATTCATTGCTTCACTCATTCCACTACACAACATGCAGAGGTGTGTTATGAACTAAATCTAAACTTATTTTTTACAAAACTAATCGACTGTTCTTCTGGTTGAAAAGAACTACATTCGGATATTTCTTGGTACGTTCATATGGCCTGAGTTATACATACATATATTTAAAGATTAAACCACTTTGTCCCTGCAATGCCTTTAGCATGCGATATGACACCACATCAACGTAAATGACACACTTTTGTTTTATTTTGACGGTTGTCGACATGGGCAGCAGATGTTTTCGGCAGGAAATCCATTTTTCACTGGGCAAGGGATGGGGGACCCACCAATGCGGGTGTGATTCACTTGGGAGGAATATGGTACCACGCACAGACAGAACGAGTCAAGTTCGATGGTAGGATTCATGAAAGATAAGTAAACTGCTCTTTTGGTCCTTTTGAGCTTTGAGGACAACCTATGTATGTTATAACATACAACATACAGGGGAACTGTTCCGTTTTCCTTCTCACCGAACACTTATTCATCTCATCGCGAAACAAAGAAATACGGCACCAATTTCGTCGCTATTTTTTGCTAACAAGCTCACTGTTGAAAAAATCACAAAAATAAGAAACAAATCAAATACTTTTTCATTGCTTTGTTTTTCGTGGGATGAATATCGGAGCTATGACATGAAGTCCAGGAACAGTAACCCTATTAGAGTGCCAATGAAAATCGACTTTTCGAATTTCAAAAACGGGTAGGTAGTGCTCAAAAGTCTCATCTCCTCGTCCCTATGCATAATCGGACTTTGTTAAGTGTTTGGCCAAGACGGTCAAAATCATTATTTTTATGCCAAATGTCTTAGAAATGCATGAAACGTCGAGATTTGGTGTTATCTCTAATACATTTTCTAATACATCTGGCATAAAAAAATCAATTTCTAAGTCCCAAAAAGTCAATTATTTTCAATTTTTTTTTCGAGATAACACCAGATCTTGATGTTTCATGCATTTCTAAGATATTTAGCATAAAAAAAATCGATTTCGAAAAAAATTCTACGCTTCAAAAAGTAAATTTTCTTGCAAAAAAATTTCCAAATCTAAAACATTTGGCAAAAAAAATCGATTTCGAAAAAAATCAAAGATCCAAAAATAAGTCTCACAAAGTCGGTTTTATTTTCAACAACAATTTTTTCGACTTTTCATGCATTTCTAAGACATTTGGCATAAAAAAAAACATTTTCGAAATCCCCTCCCCTTTCGAAATGTTTTTTTTTTCATGCACATATTCGAAGCATGCAAAATTCAATCGATATTAGTGTTCTTCCAAATCGAAATGAATTTAAACTGTGCTTGCTAGACTGGTGCTTTAACCAACTAAGCTACGAAGGACCTCCGTCGGCCTTCGCAACCTAGCGGCTTTGATTGAACTTAACCTGAGTTGCGTGCTCTTGCCTACGCAATGCGGTCGGGTCTGAGCTTGACAACCGACTGACAAATAGCTTACACAACCTCAGTACAGTTGCTGATGAAGAATGTGTATAGCCGCCAGACATTTTAAATACTCACGCTCCTCTAATGTGAAAGTTCACTATACACATGTGTAAGTGTTGACTTGAGAAATGGATTGCGAGTGATTTGACTATGCGTCCAATTTGGGAATCTCGAGCTCATTCAGTAGCCGGTAGGTTGTGAAGGCCGACGGAGGTCCTTCGTAGCTTTCTTGGTTGAAGCACCAGTCTAGCAGGGTCATGGGTTCGAGTCCCATCGAAGGGAAAGTTGTTACCTCCAATACATTTTCCAAATCAATATCCTCCACATAATGTACATATTCACATATGAGTTTTCACAACATAGCTTTTTTGTTTGCTCTGTACATAGTAACCACATAACATATAGGTAAATAGGTCTTCAAGAGCGTTACTTGGGAAGCATTCTCAGTTACAGTCGAATGAATGAGTCGATAGAGTAGTAGTACTATGTCATGCCACGTTATAAATAATCATGCGATACTATAATTAATTAGATGAGTGTATTACTTCTGCGTAAAGTTAAACCCAAAATGATGATCTCCACTAGCAAAAGAAGAATGAGCAAATTAAACCACCTTTTTTTGTCACTTTGGAGAACTTCCACACTGATACTCTTTCCTCCCTCGTCATACGGGAGTTTGGCAGAAGAATCCCACTTCTATAAAACATTCCTCATGCCTGCCGTATCCTAACGGAACTATTAAATCTATACTTTTGCCCCTAATTCTATCATGATTCATGAACATGTACGTCTAAGTTTGGAAGATGACACATTAGCATTTCCATATCATTGTAAGAAGCATACTATGTTTGTCAAAAATCGGATAGAAGTAGCTTCATGAAGTTGAATATTTTACGTTCTGAAGGGAACTTAATATTCTGTTTGTGAGTATTAAAGTTCAAGTAGACGCTACTTCAGTTTCGCTAAATAATTTCTCCTGCACTAGGGCAGCCTTTCTTCAATATTTAAAATGGCAATTTGTCCAGAATCGTAACTTAAATCATGTCGAGTTGAAAAATAAACGTAGCTAAATTTCCAATCTACTTACCGAACCTAAACAAACACGGATATCGTTCCCTCTACTGGTTACGCAGGTAAACAACTCCAAGGAGGTTATGTTATTCTTCCTCTAAATCTTTGGGGATCGCTCATCGGCGTAGTTTGACACTGTGTAACAGCCACCATCGTGATAGTGTCCCAGGCTACAACAAAGGGGACACACAGCGTGAACCAAAAGGTATACCGAATGCCTACAAGAGCATGAACACATGTTCGTTTCGCAATCGATACACACTCGTAGTCGGACAACTAGACTAGACAGCTAGTCCCCAAGCGGGACGGAATAAAAAGAATCTCATTTTCACCGGAATACGATACAAATATTCCTTTTCAGTGAAGCTAAGCTCCCATTCTTTATCATGCTGAAAAGCTTTTCCAAAAGGCACGAAAGAACTCCCTCCAGTGTGAGGGCGGCACAATGCAAATACCTGTGTGAGTGTGAATGTGTCGTCATCCCACACGTACGACGGTGATACCCGGTTTGTGCTCTAATTGAATTTGTGGGTCACGGAGCTTTACGGGATGATACATTGCAGTGAGTTTGGTGTGGGATCGGCTTTTTTTAACGGGGTTAGATGTAAAACCTTGCAAAGCTGCCATGTATGTAAACAGGTGTGAAGGCTTTGTGTTCTTGATAAACGCAAGGTTGAAGCGGGGACGCTGTGTACGTGGATTTTGATTTTTGACTTTCTTGCACGAGGGAGACGTTTACCGCAGACGCAGGAAAAGAAACTCATCCAAGAATAAAACCAATCATTTGACCAGAGTATGAATCATTTGACAAAAACTCATTCTAAGGTTGAATTTCGGTTGAATATTTGGCGTTATCGCTACCTCAGCAACATTAAATGGATTGCTTCCGCCAAACCAAAGAATAGAACACGATGTCATTCAAAACAGTTTTTAGGTTAAACGGCCGGATGAGTCTATGTCCCTTTCCTATACTAACTGTAATGATAAGATGACATACAAGTAAAATATCATACTTGAGAATTGCGGCTCCGCAAAGTGTCAAACACGACTAAGCCTACCAAATAAATCAACCAGTAGAAAAAAAATTAAATAGTGGGCGAATAGACCCGTTTGAATGTTTTGAGTAAAAAAGAGCGCATTTTGCGCATCGGTGAAAAATAACTTTGTTTAGAAAACGTACTTGAACCAAAGTTGTTTGATAAGAAAATAAACAAAAAAGAAAAAGTGTTATGCCTTCAGTCGAAAATATATTAAACACTCTAAATTTTTACTGGACTACACGAAAGCTTATGTAGGATGTTCATCGTTTGACCCCGTAGAATGGTAGCTACCATCACTATCCTCGTAGTTCGAACCGCTGCTCCGCCAGAATTCCGCAGCAGTAAAAGTAACTCGAACAGGTCCTTCCGATTCTTGCGAATCCACATCGTCTACTACATCGTCTGTTTCAACGATGGTATTTCGGTTGAACAATTCTTCGGTTTCTGTTTCGTCATCCAAGGGAGGTGGCGACGGCGATCTATCATAATTTGTTGAAATATTGTCGGAAGGACTGCTGCTAGACAAGCTGATGCTGTCCACCACTACTGGAAGCTGATAACAGCTCACGAAAACAACAGAATCGTTTTCTTGGAGACAACCGGGTTGCGGTTTAGTGTGGTCTGTCGTACTCGTTTGGGCCAGTTCTCCATCAATTTGGGGCTCCTTATTTCCTGGACGACGTTTGGCATTCTTTTCGGATTCGTTAGATGCCATCCGTTTGGATTGGGGTGCCATTATTTACGCTTTCGTTTGAAATATTTTCCGAACGGATCATTAGATTGTGGCTGGATTACACATGGCTTACTATGTGCATTTTGAATTTGTGTTATATTCAAACAAAGTTTTTAGATAGAAAACTGAATACCCTTGGCAATTATTAGCATTTCTACAAATTCAACACAACAAACAAACAAAAGAACCTATTGCCTGAGCAATACACAAAAGATACCTCCATTCCTGAGGTTATTGAACATTATTTATCTACTCTACATGACTTCAAATAAAATCGGAACAAAGTCTAAATGTAACTGTAGCCGTTGTCAAATCATCTTCAACCTTGATTGCTGCTCACCTCGTCTTCTTGTGCTTGTCGGATAGCAATTGAGAATCATATTCGCCGGGAGTTTGTCAGACATTCTGGCTACGTGTTCAGCTCCTCGTAGTCGTTCAACATTTTCGCGATCTGAATAATCGATGACTCCCCCAACAGCTACTGCAATTCATAGATTATTATTCTCCTTCCGATACCAACTTTCACCTGCATGTCTGCATAGATGATAAAAGTGCATTAAACATAAAAAAAGTTTAAAATTTGGAGTAGTTTACATTAGTTTACTACAAAAATTGCCTAGGTTTTGTGTCCGTACAGGAATACCTCTCAATTAGTAGATGGTCAATTTGATACGACCACCATTACTGGATTAGGGGGAATGACGGCTTTGGCAGGTTTTGTTCTATTATTGTCAGGGGGGTTTTTGTTGACCTAATTTTATGAAATTCGGCCACAATATTCTTTGATATGCAAAATTTGAGCATATTTCGTTATAGAACCCCCCTGACAATAATATAACAAAACCTGAAAAAGCCGTCATTTCCCGTACTTAAAATTGCTTTTTAAATTTCTCCCGAAATTGCATCTGGGGCTTTACCAGCTATTCAACTTAGTAGTAGTTTAGCATTTCCCAGTTGTTATTTTGAAGTTTTTCTACGAGTAAGCAACATTGCATCATCTTGTTTGGCAACTGACAAGCACAAGGAATACACTATGGCCAGCAAGTCAAGAAAACATTCAAGACCGGATCGAGAATCGAGCCCTCCACCGCCAGGCTAACCGAAGACACGGCTTCTGGTATTCCGTCTAGGAAAAACTTTCCATTTAGTGAAATACTGGAAAGACAATTTTAAAAACTAATTTTTCGATAGACAAAACAAAGCAAAGACTTGATCCCCTGGAAGAGTTGATCCTTCTGTTTTACCGATAACCAAAGCAGTTTTGTTCTAGCGTATTATTTACCATAGATCCTCTGGACAAATGATCATTATGTAGTGACTTGTGTTGTATGAATTAACGAACATCTTCTTCTTCTTCTTCTTCTTCTTCTTCTTCTTCTTCAATGGCTCTACATTCCAACTGGAACTTGGCCTGCTTTTCAACTTAGCATTCTATTAGCATTTCCTCAGTTATTAATTGAAAGCTTTTCTATGCCCACCATTGCATGAGTATGTATCTTGTGTGGCAAGTACAATGGATACACAATGCCTAGGGATTCGAGAATGTTTCCAACCTGAAAACATCCTAGACCGGACCGAGAATCGAACTTGGCAATCCTACGCCTTTGCTCGCAATGCTACTGGAGACCCCAATTGACAGCCATACTAATTGTACAAACCAGCTCGTGTGATTTGACTACCTAGAGATCATTTCGACAAATTTGAACAACTGTTTGTAGCATCGACCAACTACGATCATATTTTCGCAACGCGAATACAATATAAAATGCAAAATAACTGACTTTATTGAGGTAATGTGTCGGCTAATGTCCAATCACTACTCACTAAACACGCATTCTATTCGAATAGGGCTCGAAGATAGCAATAGTAATGGATGCGGTGCAGGTTATCAAGACATCAACCATATTGTATGGGAATGTCCCAAATACGGAATTGCCGGGTTTATGAACATTCCTCCGGGCCCAACGGAAACCAAACAAGGAAAACAATAGAGACGTACTGGGTAACTTTGACTTGGACTACATGATTCTTGTACACAATTTTTTCAAATGTAACAATTTCTTCGTTTAACCCCTCTGTTACGACTCGGAAATGTCTGATGTCTGAATGGCAAATACGAATTACTGTTGCTTTACAGATCGTCCAACGTCATCGCTACGTTTACCACCAGCGGAAACACCACAACAACGCTGTTTGAAAACAACACTCCCTAGGCTCTATTCCGTCCTAATTTCTTACCTCGAACTCTTTAATCTCGGCAAAGCCGCGAATTTATCGGCTATTCAAATAGAAACCACTAGATGATTCATGAATTTGTAAAGTTAATTCAAAAGAAAAGCCCCTACTGGAGATTTGAGCCTTCAAATAAATGTAATTAAAAAATACACTTTTATCACGCATGCCGTGGAGAGGAATCAATTTCCCTCGCATATTTAGTAATCTTTTTTTTATCCCACTACAAAACCGTAATTGTGTATGAATAATTTGTGAGTCTATGTGAAAACAGTATCGAATTGTTTTATTTTTATTTATTTTGAATTCTTGAAAGAACTTTCGACGGAAGTTCCAGAAATTTCTAGGAAAGTACCTCCAGGATGTCCAATGGAAGTGCCTCCGTCGAAAACTCGTCCAGAAATACCTTCGGAAGTTCTTCTAGAAATTCCTTCGCAAGTTCCTTCAGGAATTTTCTCAGAAGTTCATACAGGAACTCCGTCGAAAGTTCTTTGAGGAGTTGCTTTGGCATTTCATCAGAAGTAACTTCAAGAATACAATCGAAAGATCCTCCAGGGATTTCTGTAAAAATTCCCCATAAACTCTCTCGCGAGTTTATCCAGGAATTCATTCAGAAGTTCATCCTCGGACGTTGGTCCCGAAAATCATTTGGAAGTTCCACCAGGAATTTCTTCCAAAATATCTCCAAGACTTCTTTCGGAAGTTTCGCCAGAAATTCCTACAGAAGTTCCTCCAGAATGTACTTCGGAAGCTCCTCCAAGAATATCTTCGTACATTCCTTCAGAAATAGCTTTGAAAGTTTTTCCAGCAACGCTTTCGGAAGTTCCTACAGGAATTCTTTCAGACGTTCCTCCAGCACTTCTTTCAAAATTTCTTCCAGACATTCCTTATGAAGATCCTCTAGAAACTCTGTTGGAAGTTTCTCCAGAAATTCTTTTGGAGGTTTCTCCAGGAATTCTTTCGGAAGCTCCTCCAGCAACTCCGTAGGAAGTTCCGCCTGGAATTCGATTGGAAGATGCTCCAAGAATTCCTTTGCAAGTTTCTCCAGGAATTCCTTATAAATTATTTTGATTTAATCACCGCGGAAAAATTAAATTCCTTATAAAGTTCCTCCAGAAATTCTATCGGAAGCTTCTCCAAGAATTCCACCAGAAGCTCCTCCAAAAAGTTCGATGAAAGTTCCTTCAGGAATTCCGATAGAAGTTCCTCCAAAAATTCCTCTGAAAGGACCTCCAGGAATTTCTGCGGAAGTTCCTCTGGGAATTACGACGGAAACTGATCCTAACGAAAGTTCTTCAAGCAATTTGGTCGGCACTTTCTTCAGGAATTAGTCATACATCCCTCTAGAAATTCATTCGGAAGCTTATCCAGGATTTTTTTTTGGGAATTTCACACAGAATCCCGTCGAAGGAATCAGAGATTCTTTCATAAGTTCCTCCAGAAATGTTGTCGCAAGTTTTCCCAATGATTCTGTAGGAAGATCCCTCAGGAATTCCGTAGTAAGATCCTCCTTCGGAAGCTTCGCTAGAAATTCACTAACAAGTTGCTCCAGGAATTTCTTCGTACGTTCGTCCAGGAATTTCTTTGGAAGGTCCTCCAAGAATTTCTCCGAGATGTCTTCTAGGAATTTCTATAGAAGTTTCTCCAAACATATCTTAGGAAGTTTCCACAGGTTACCCTTCAGATATTTTTTCAGAAATTCCTAGGAAAGTATTTTCAAAAATTATTTCGGAAGTTCCTTCAAAAATTCTTTCGGAATTTACTCCGGTAATGACACAATTTTTCGGCATGTTTACGTATTTCTTCTGAACTTTCTACATGAATTGCAGATGAAGTTTCAGGAGAAACAAAAATTCCTTAAAATCCTGAATAATCAACCTGGCGACCTTTTCGGGCATAATTTAAAATAAAAAATGGCCATAATATTTGAAAAAATAATATTTGAAAAAAAATTGGCCATAATATTTGAGCCGCCTTGGGCCTCCTTGGCCGTGCGGTAAGATGCGCGACTACAAAACAAGATTATGCTGAGGAGGTGGCTGGGTTCGAATCCTGGTACAGGTCTAGGCAAATTTTGTCTCGACTTCCCTGGGCATAAAAGTATCATCGTGTTAGCCTCATGATATAAGAATACAAAAATGGTTACTTGGCTTAGAAACCTCGCAGTTAATAACTGTGGAAGTGCTTAATGAACACTAAGCTGCGAGGCGACTCTGTCCCAGTGTGGGGATGTAATGCCAATAAGAAGAAGAAGAAGATTTGAGCCCATAATCCGATCTGCCCAATTTTCAATAGGAAATAATAAGACACGGTATTCCGTCGAATACAACTTATTGTGAAAAAAATAGTGTTTTGCTTTCTTCTATATTAAGTATACGTAAAAGCTATATGTTCCTCCAAAACCAACTTTTCATAGGACGCCCGGAGACCCATAGCGTTAGATATCGATCAACTCAGTTCCACGGATGTCTGTGAGTGTGTGTATGTGCGCAAAAATTCTAGCTCACTTTTTTGCACCTACTCATAACCGATTTACTCGCAACCGGTTGCATTCGACTGGGAACCCTGGACAATGGGCTCAAAAGCTATGGTCAAAACACGATTTTCACAAAACTGTTTTTTTTTTCAGACCGCATCGTGCTTTCGTGCTGTGCGGTTCTTTCTCTCTTTGCGGAAGGAAGTTTTTAATACTACCCGAAGCTATTTTAATTTCAACGGTGCTTCTTAGCGCTATTTGTACCCACTGATCCCGTTACGATCTTTGCAAGGACCCGTGCCTTCGTTTTACGTTGGACCCGTTTGCGGAAGTAAAATTCCGACAAGCGGTGGTAATCCTGCAGGGACACCGTTCTGGGAAAAAACCTCTTAGAAGGTCACGTCTCCACGCTCAGCCATGAGCATTAATTAAAACAAGAGGAAGGGGGAGTTCTGAATTCTCCACTTCCTTCAAAGAAACAAGGTTTCAAGACCGTCCTGCCAAAGCGCGGAAAAATAGAAGGAAGCTGGAGAATTCAGATATTCCTTCCAACTCTAATATCGGAAATAATTCTTCTCCAATCGAACTGAGCAATCAGTTCGATTTGATTAATGATGAAATTGAGCAAATCGAATATACCTCTAGCCCAGGTGATTCGATTCATGCGAAAAAGCAAAGGATTCCGCCAATTGTGGTATCTGTTGCCGAGTTTTCTGGCTTTCGGAATGAAATCTTGAGTAACCTTCAGGGGATCAAGGTTTCATTTCAGATTGCTAGGAAGGTTGACTGCCGCGTTTTGCCGGGATCCTTTGACTGAGAAGCGCCATAAATTCTTCACATACGACGACAAAACTGAGCGATTGTTCAAAGTCGTCTTGGTCTCCCCAGTGATGATAAATCACTGGATGAGATTAAAATTAAAATTTCTCAATTACTTGGATTTTCACCAGTCCAAGTAATTAAGATGAAAAAGAAATCCCACTCTGGTACTTCCCAGAGGGGCATTTCTCAAGAATTTTATTTAGTTCATTTTAACAAAAGTGAACTAAATAATATGAAAAGTTTGGAAAAGGCCTGTATTATGTCTCATGTCCGTGTTACATGGGAACATTTCCGCAGGCCTGGGGAAATTCAAAACCCCACCCAGTGCCGTAAGTGCCAAAAGTGGGGTCATGGAACCAAACATTGTCACATGGATGCTAAATGCATGATTTGTGGTGGAACCTCTCACGCCAAGGACGCATGTCCTGTGAGAGAAGATTCCAATAAATTTAAATGTGCAAATTGTGGGGGTAATCATAAATCCAATTTCTGGGAATGCCCTTCACGCAAAAAAGTTTTGAATTCCCGTGCAAAATTGATGACGGGAAATTCCAATCGGATCCCAGATTCGACGGGTAGAAATTTTTCAAACGCTCAAATTTCGAAACCAGTTACCGGTCGAGCAATTCATACCCACCACAATTCACAAACAAATTTTGCCGCTCGTCAACGGGTAGCAAGCACTTCAGTAAATTCCAATTTTTCCAATGTACCTACGTATGCAAACATCGCTGCTGGTAGACAAAATTTCTCTTCTCAAAATGAGGTTTATACCCATGTCCCAACGGAAAATAACGGTCATGTTGCCGATTCAGGTAGCATGACTGCTTCCGATTTTGGTTTTTAACTGAACAATTGCATCACATGATTGATGCAATGTTCAAAGCAAATACCATACCAGAAGCTGTTCAGGTTGGTATAAAGTACACACAAAAAATTGTTATCGGACTCCGTTTTAATGGATCTAAATAATTGTGTGAAAGTTCTAAATTGGAATGCCCGCTCTCTAAAGGGTAAGGAAGATGAATTATTCAACTTCCTTTCAGTTCATAATGTGCATATTGCCATTATAACTGAAACGTATTTAAAACCAGGACTCTCCATTAGAAGAGATCCAAACTATTTTATCTACAGAAATGATCGTCTTGACAGCGCCTGTGGTGGGGTCGCCATTGTCATTAATAGACGTATAAAACATAAATTATTTTCTTCGTTTGAAACCAAAGTTTTGAAACCTTGGGAGTTTCTGTTGAAACAAATTTTGGTCAATTTTCCTTCATTGCAGCCTATTTGCCTTTTCAATGCAATGGGCAGCAAAAGAATTTGTTGAAAGCTGATCTTCAAATTCTGACTCGCAACAAATCAAAATTCTTCGTAATTGGTGACTTCAATGCCAAACACCGTTCATGGAATAATGCTCAAAGCAATTCCAACGGCAAAACTTTATTTGAAGATTGTTCTGCGGGATATTATACTATTCAATATCCCAATGGCCCTACTTGTTTTTCTTCCAGTCGAAATCCTTCTACAATTGATTTAGTTTTAACGGATTCAAGTCAGCTGTGTGGCCAATTGGTAACTCATGCTGACTTTGACTCTGATCACCTTCCTGTGACATTTGAAATCTCACAAGAAGCCATTTATAATCCAATCAGCTCTACTTTCAATTATCATAGGGCTGATTGGGATTTATATAAAACATATATCGATAGGAATTTTGATGTTAATATTCCTTTGGATACCAAAAGTGATATTGACAATGCGCTCGTATCTTTGACAAATTTAATTGTCGAAGCCAGAGGCATTGCAATTCCTAAATGTGAAATTAAATTCAACACCATTATTATTGACGACGATCTTCAGCTACTGATCCGTCTTAAAAATGTGAGGCGAAGGCAATACCAAAGAACTCGCGATCCCGCGTTGAAAGTTATTTGGCGAGATTTGCAAAATGAAATTAAAAAACGTTTCGCTATTCTGAGAAATTCCAACTTTGAGAATAATGTCTCAAAGTTGGATCCCAGTTCGAAACCCTTTTGGAAATTAACGAAATTTTTTAAAAAAAACCTCAAAAGCCAATTCCAGCGCTTAAAGAGGGAAATAAAATTTTATTAACAAATGGCGAAAAGGCTCAAAAACTTGCTCAGCAGTTCGAGAGTGCCCATAATTTTAGTCTAGGTCTCACTAGTCCAATTGAGGATCAGGTTACACGAAGCTTCGAAGACATTCTCAACCAAGATAATGTTTTTGACCCTTCGTTGGGAACTAATTTGGATGAAGTGAGATCTATTACTAGAAAATTTAAAAATATGAAAGCCCCGGGTGATGATGGTATTTTCTACATACTTATCAAAAACTTCCTGAGAGCTCTTTATCCTTTTTGGTTAATTTATTTAACAAATGTTTTCAATTGGCATACTTCCCAGATAAATGGAAAAACGCCAAAGTTGTTCCAATTTTGAAGCCGGACAAAAATCCAGCTGAGGCTTCTAGTTATCCTTAATCAGTTTGCTTTCTTCAATAAGCAAACTGTTTGAAAAGATTATTTTAAATAGAATGATGGTTCATATTAATGACAATTCTATTTTTGCTGATGAGCAATTTGGTTTTCGCCATGGGCATTCAACCACTCATCAGTTATTAAGAGTTACGAACTTAATTCGGCTCAACAAATCTGAAGGATATTCGACTGGTGTTGCTCTTCTTGATATAGAGAAAGCATTTGACAGTGTTTGGCATGAAGGTTTGATTGTAAAATTGATGAATTTTAATTTTCCTCTGTACATTATTAAACTGATCCAAAATTATTTATCAGATCGCTCACTGCAGGTAAACTATCAGAATTCTAAATCTGATAGATTACCTCTTATAGCTTGTGTTCCATATCGCAGCATACTTGGGCCCATTTTGTATAACATGCTTACTTCTGACTTAACTCATTTAACACCAGGGTGTCAAACATCTTTGTTCGCCAGATGACACAGGTCTCTCAGCCAAAGGGCGTAGCCTTCGTGTCATTTGTAGTAGATTGCAAAAAGTTTGGATATTTTCTCCACTTACTTGCAAAAATAGAAAATTTCCCCGAATGCTTCTTATTTGAAACCTTCTAGCAGACATATTAGAGACATAATAACACACGAAAGTTCTATGAGAAGTTAAACCGTTCACGTAAGGGCCACGTGCCACAGCCTGATATGTGTAAGGACATAAACGGGAACCTTCTTACGAACGAGCGTGAGGTGATCCAAAGGTGGCGGCAGCACTACGAAGAACACCTGAATGGCGATGTGGCAGACGAAGATGGCGGTATGGTGATGGACCTGGGAGAACGCGCGCAGGACATAATTTTCCCGGCTCCAGATCTCCAGGAAATCCAGGAGGAGATTGGCCGGCTGAAGAACAACAAAGCCCCTGGGGTTGACCAACTACCAGGAGAGCTATTTAAACACGGTGGTGAGGCACTGGCTAGAGCGCTGCACTGGGTCATTACCAAGATTTGGGAGGAGGAAGTTTTGCCGCAGGAGTGGATGGAAGGTGTCGTGTGTCCCATCTACAAAAAGGGCGATAAGCTGGATTGTAGCAACTACCGCGCAATCACATTGCTGAACGCCGCCTACAAGGTACTCTCCCAAATTTTATGCCGTCGACTAGCACCAACTGCAAGGGAGTTCGTGGGGCAGTACCAGGCGGGTTTTATGGGCGAACGCTCCACCACGGACCAGGTGTTCGCCATTCGCCAAGTACTGCAGAAATGCCGCGAATACAACGTGCCCACACATCATCTATTCATCGACTTCAAAGCCGCATATGATACAATCGATCGGGACCAGCTATGGCAGCTAATGCACGAACACGGTTTTCCGGATAAACTGATACGGTTGATCAAGGCGACGATGGATCTGGTGATGTGCGTAGTTCGAGTTTCAGGGGCATTCTCGAGTCCCTTCGAAACCCGCAGAGGGTTACGGCAAGGTGATGGTCTTTCGTGTTTGCTATTCAACATCGCTTTGGAAGGGGTAATACGAAGAGCAGGGATTAACACGAGTGGTACAATTTTCAATAAGTCCGTCCAGCTATTTGGTTTCGCCGACGACATAGATATTATGGCACGTAACTTTGAGAAGATGGAGGAAGCCTACATCAGACTGAAGAGGGAAGCTAAGCGGATCGGACTAGTCATCAACACGTCGAAGACGAAGTACATGATAGGAAGAGGTTCAAGAGAAGACAATGTGAGCCACCCACCGCGAGTTTGCATCGGTGGTGACGAAATCGAGGTGGTAGAAGAATTTGTGTACTTGGGCTCACTGGTGACTGCCGAAAATGACACCAGCAGAGAAATTCGGAGACGCATAGTGGCTGGAAATCGTACGTACTTTGGACTCCGCAAGACGCTCCGATCGAATAGAGTTCGCCGCCGTACCAAACTGACAATCTACAAAACGCTCATTAGACCGGTAGTCCTCTACGGACACGAGACCTGGACGATGCTCGTGGAGGACCAACGCGCACTTGGAGTTTTCGAAAGGAAAGTGCTGCGTACCATCTATGGTGGGGTGCAGATGGCGGACGGTACGTGGAGGAGGCGAATGAACCACGAATTGCATCAGCTGTTGGGAGAACCATCCATCGTTCACACCGTGAAAATCGGACGACTGCGATGGGCCGGGCACGTAGCCAGAATGTCGGACAGTAACCCGGTAAAAATGGTTCTCGACAACGATCCGACGGGCACAAGAAGGCGAGGTGCGCAGCGGGCAAGGTGGATCGATCAGGTGGAAGATGACTTGCGGACCCTCCGTAGACTGCGTGGTTGGCGACGTGTAGCCATGGACCGAGCCGAATGGAGAAGACTCTTATATACAGGCACAGACACAGGCCACTTCGGCCTTAGTCTGAATAAATAAAATATCAGACATATTGTCACTATTAATGGGGTTCCAATTAATTGGTCTAGCGAAGCCAAATATTTTGGAATTCTGCTGGACCAAAAATAAATTTTTAAAAATCACATTGAAGGCCTTCAAGCCAAATGTAGCAAATATATTAAGTGTCTATATCCACTTATAAACAGAAAATCAAAACTTTGTCTTAAGAACAAATTTTTGATTTACAAACAAATTTTTAGACTTGCCATGTTGTATGCTGTGCCAATATGGACTAGTTGCTGCAATACCAGAAAGAAGGCACTTCAGAGGATTCAAAATAAAATTCTGAAAATGATTCTGAAGTTGCCTCCGTGGTATAGTACCAATGAACTTCATAGAATTTCTAATATTGAGACATTGCAACAAATGTCCAACAAAATAATTTCCAATTTTAGACCAAAAACGTTGCAATCTTCTATTGCAACGATTAGCTCCTTGTATCCTTAGTATAAATTAGGTTAAGTTTAGTTTAAGTAGAAAACATAGTAATTCCTACATGGTTCAATTCAACCAGAGGAAATATTCTACCTACCAGAGGCAATTGAAATGTATTAATAATAAATAAAAATGTAACATAGCAAATAAGGATGATAGTGTTAAGAAAACACGGAACACCTAGTCTAAGAGATGAATGCATGTATTAGATAATTAGCAAATAAAATTAAAAAGAAAGAAAAAAAACAAAACTGTTTTTTTTTGCTTCTACCCTCAACTGTTTTGCTGTTTCTCAATTATCAATGTTCATAGAAGTGAGCGTTTTTCAATTCCGTTTATTTGTCTTTAATTTTTGGAATAATATTATTCAAAACTCTTTCAATTCGAATTCCGTGGACATAATTAAAGCCTTGAAATAATATTCCACCAGCCGGTCACCTCAAGTCTAAAATATCCAAAAATCGCTAGCTCGGATGGAATTTTTAAACCCTTTGTAGGATTAATTCATAGTCGACTTTCAAGAAACAAATTAGTATGTGAGGTAGGAGATGACGAACTCTGCTTTAATCAGAGTAATTCAAAGTATCAAGTCGCCCAGTTTCTGGCGCACGGCATACAAAAAACAAGGCAGGCTCATCACGTATGTAAACATTCAGTTTGAATGTAAACATGTGACGTCACTGCTATCTTCGCACAAGCTAGACCGAGACGATGCTATACGGTCGCAGCATGCTTACTTTTGTACTCCAACATGTGGCGATAAAATATGCGTCACATTCGAAGTGTCATTTTTCTAACGAGCCTACCTTGTTTTCTGTATACCGTGTTTCTGGCGTAACCCACTTCTATCTACCACTAGCTTCTCATACGCAACCGTGAATAGGATTTGAGCTAATTTGTCCGTAGTTCAAATTATCGTTAAACGAATAAATTTCATCGAGTATTTATGATTTTAGAGAAAAGGTTATTCAATTTTCCACCCCTTTACTATTATCCGATGATGGTAAAGAAGACCCAAATAGTAATTTAAATGGGATGTTGTTTGTCATAAATGCATACATATGTTTGTCTACATTCTTGATTTTCTAAATGGTGATCAAAGTAATAATTATGCGTATAGTCAGTTTAGATTACGAGATTTATAACTTGATATAGTGCTAATCGACAACTTTGACTTCAAGATATTCCTTAATCCTTCATTCCATAAATGAATGACATATTTTTTTTTTAAATGAAAGCCTAAATATCGAAATTTTCGTAAAAGAAATTGGTAAGAACCCGAAATCGACGAAAAAAAAAGTTTAGTGTAAACGTTTCATGTAAACGTTCATTTCAAAATTCACGTGAGAAAGGGTCACAGTGTGAAGTATCATGAGAAAACAATAATCATTCGATTTTGGCAACATAAATGTTCCGAACGTGTTGCCAAAATCTAATAGGGTCTGTAATTGCTTTATATTTGTGTTGTTTTGAAGGTTCAATCAAAGTTAATTGCCTTTATTCCGGGAATTAAACCAATCGACTTGGACATAAATTTAAAATGTTATGAAAACTCATATGTGAATATGTACATTATGTGGAAAATAGTTATTTGAAAAATGTATTGGAGGTAACCACTTTCCCTTCGATGGGTACTCGAATTTCTCTAAAGAACTTTTCTCGATATATTTTATAATGAGCGAGAAAGGCATCATCACCGCTAGGTGGATTAATCTCGATTGTTTTCTTAACATTCACACATTCATACTCGCATACATACACTGGGATCGCTTTTAGGTGGATAGATTTTATCAGTTTCTCGGTTTACCTCAATTTTCACAACTTTTAGCTACCACCTCATTTTGAGTGATTTTTTTGTGTGTTCATACTTGGTATGAAAAGTTTATTGTAGGGATGATCCCATACTGCCGCTAACCGCAAGTAAGTCCAATCAAGTCCAATGGATGCCATATATAGATGAGACTGACCTTCGGTTTGCGGCTACATAGCCTAAAAAACCGAAAACGTTTGTATAGCAGAAATTTCTGGAGGAACTCCTTGAAAAAACTCTGAACGGATGTCTAAAAAAATTACCGGCGATCCTGAAAGATGTTTTGCAAGAATTCCTAGAGCTGCTTTTTAAATATATCCTAATGAAATTTTTGTATAAATAGAGATGTCGCATAATAAACAAATGTAGATATCGCATAAAGAATTTGTTAATATCGCGAAATACGTTGTTGATCATTGTATCGCTACGCTCTTCGATTGCTACTCTACTCGATTGTTTATCTATGTGCTTTTATCGTTATAATTACTAATAAACGACTGCGACTGCTCGCCGATGTGGACGTCGACGTGTGCTACCATCGGAACATTATTTGGATGTGTGACGACTGTCGCGAATCAATGGAAAATATGCGATTTTGTTCGTCCGTTAACCTTTACGATACCAGCAGACGAAAACGACTAAAAATTATTTTTCAATTTGCTCTCATTTCGTCAATGGTCACCCGATTTTAACGAAACAGGCATGGTTGGATCGAAAATTTAATATATTTTCAGGAAATGGCTTGAGGACATGAATTTTCGTAATGGTTCCGGATTGAGGCCAAAACCCCGTGGGGTACCTATGGTAACCCAGAATGTAATTTTTTGAAGAAACTCACGAAAAAATGATTTTGTTCATGAAAAATCTATGAATGGTGAATCTACATGCAATCATATGTTATATTTGAGATTTCAAGGACCCAGCAATTGGTTCCGGGTACATGGCTGCTTGATATCGGTTCCGGTAGGGACCTAAAGTGGACACTTCCGAAATGGATATATTGGAACCGTTTAAATACCCAAATGACTTGAATTCACTCACAAAAGCAAAAGGAGCTCATGCATTATACTTTAAAGTGTGTTTGACCACCTTCAGGTGGCCAACCTGGAGCCGGTTCCGGTGGGAACCCAATGAGGACATTTACGGATTTGATCATATTGGTGTCGTTCGACGGCTTAAAATTCGGGATTTTACTCGAATAAGCGATTCGAACTCATGCCGAATATTTCCAAGTGAATTTGGTCACACTCAGATGGCCAACCTGGAGCCGGTTCCGGTTAGAACCCAATGAGGATAATTACGGATTTGATCATATTAGTGCCGTTCGACGGCTTAAAATTCGGGATTTTCCTCAAACAAGCGACTAGAACTTATGCCGAGTACTTCCAGGGGAGTTTGGTAACCTTTAGGTGGCCAACTTGGAGCCGGTTAGGTGGGAACCCAAAGAGGACATACCGAATTGGGCATATTGGTGCAGTTCTACGGCTTGAAATTTAGGATTTTCCACACATAAGCAAATGAAACTCATGCTGAGTACTTCCAAGCTATTTTGGTCATCTTCAGGTGGCCAACCTGGAGTAGGTTCCGATGGGAACCCAATGAGGACATTTACGGATTTGATCATATTGATGTCGTTCGACGACTTAAAATTCAGGATTTTACTCGGATAAGCGATTGGAATTCCACCCGAAGTTCCTCAAGGCATTCCTCCGGAAGTTCCTCAAAGAATTCCTCCGGAAGTTCATCAAGGAATTCCTCCGGAAGTTCATCAAGGAATTCCTCTGGAAGTTCCTCAAGAAATTCCTCGGGAGGTTCCTCAAGGAATTTCTCCGGAAGTTCTTCAAGGAATTCCTCCGGTAGTTCTTCAAGGAATTCCTCCGGAAGTTCCGCCAAGAATTCCTTCGCAATTACCTCCAGGGATTTCTTCGGAAGTTCCTCCACGAATTCCTCCGAAAGTACCTACAGGAATTCCTCCGGAAGTACCTCCAGGAATTCCTCCGTAAGTACCTCCAGGAATTCCTCCGTAAGTTCCTCCAGGAATTCCTCCGGAAGTTCCTCCAAGAATTCCTCCGGAAGTTCCTCCAGGAATTCCTCCGGAAGTTCCTCCAGGAATTCCTCCGGAAGTTCCTCTAGGAATTCCTCCGGAAGTTCCTCTAGGAATTCCTCCAGAAGTTCTTCCAGGAATTCCTCCGAAATATTCTCTAGGAATTTCTTGAGGAACTTACGGAGGAATTCTTTGAGGAATTCCTTGAGGAACTTACGGAGGAATTCCTGGAGGAACTTCCGGAGAAATTTCTTGAGAACCTTCCGGAGGAATTCCTTGATGATTTTCCGGAGGAATTCCGTCAGGAACTTCTGGAGGAATTCCTTGAGGAACTTCCGGAGGAATTCCTTGAGGAACTTCCGGATGAAATCCTTGAGGAACTTCCGGAGGAATTCCTTGAGGAACTTCCGCTGGAATTCCTGGAGGAACTTCCGGAAAAAATTCTGGAGGAACTTCCGGAGGAATTCCTTGATGAACTTCCGGAGGAATTCCTTGATGAACTTCCGGAAGAATTCCTTGAGGAACTTCCTTAAGGAACTTCCGGAGAAATCCCTTGAGGAACTTCCGGAAAAATTCCTTGAGGAACTTCCGGAAAAATTCGGAGGAATTCTTTGAGGAACTTCCGGAGAAATTCCTTGAGGAACTTCCGGAGGAATTCCTTGAGGAACTTCCGGAGCAATTCCTTGAGGAACTTCTGGAGCAATTCCTTGAGGAACTTCCGGAGGAATTCCTTGAGGAACTTACGGAGGAATTCCTGGAGGAGCTTCCGGAGGAATTCCTGGAGGAACTTCCGGAGGAATTCCTGGAGGAACTTCCGGAGGAATTCCTGAAGGAACTTCCGGAGGAATTCCTGGTGGAACTTCCGGAGGAATTCCTGGAGGAACTTCCGGAGGAATTCCTGGAGGAACTTCCGGAGGAATTCCTGGAGGAACTTCCGGAGGAATTCCTGGAGGAACTTCCGGAGGAATTCCTGGAGGAACTTCCGGAGGAATTCCTGGAGGAACTTCCGGAGGAATTCCTGGAGGAACTTCCGGAGGAATTCCTGGAGGAACTTCCGGAGGAATTCCTGGAGGAACTTCCGGAGGAATTCCTGGAGGAACTTCCGGAGGAATTCCTGGAGGAACTTCCGGAGGAATTCCTGGAGGAACTTCCGGAGGAACTTCCGGAGGAATTCCTGGAGGAACTGCCGGAGGAATTCCTGGAGGAACTTCCGGAGGAATTCCTGGAGGAACTTCCGGAGGAATTCCTGGAGGAACTTCCGGAGGAATTCCTGGAGGAACTTCCGGAGGAATTCCTGGAGGAACTTCCGGAGGAATTCCTGGAGGAACTTCCGGAGGAATTCCTGGAGGAACTTCCGCAGGAAGTCCCGGAGGAACTTCCGGAGGAATTCCTGGAGGAACTTCCGGAGGAATTCCTGGAGGAACTTCCGGAGGAATTCCTGGAGGAAGGAATTCCTGGAGGAACTTCCGGAGGAATTCCTGGAGGAACTTCCGGAGGAATTCCTGGAGGAACTTCCGGAGGAATTCCTGGAGGAACTTCCGGAGGAACTCCTGGAGGAACTTCCGGAGGAATTCCTGGAGGAACTTCCGGAGGAATTCCTGGAGGAACTTCCGGAGGAATTCCTGGAGGAACTTCCGGAGGAATTCCTGGAGGAACTTCCGGAGGAATTCCTGGAGGAACTTCCGGAGGAATTCCTGGAGGAACTTCCGGAGGAATTCCTGGAGGAACTTCCGGAGGAATTCCTGGAGGAACTTCCGGAGGAATTCCTGGAGGAACTTCCGGAGGAATTCCTTGAGGAATTTCCGGAGGAATTCCTGGAGGAACTTCCGGAGGAATTCCTGGAGGAACTTCCGGAGGAATTCCTGGAGGAACTTCCGGAGGAACTCCTGGAGGAACTTCCGGAGGAATTCCTGGAGGAACTTCCGGAGGAATTCCTGGAGGAACTTCCGGAGGAATTCCTGGAGGAACTTCCGGAGGAATTCCTGGAGGAACTTCCGGAGGAATTCCTGGAGGAACTTCCGGAGGAATTCCTGGAGGAACTTCCGGAGGAATTCCTGGAGGAACTTCCGGAGGAATTCCTGGAGGAACTTCGGAGCAATACCTGGAGGAACTTCCGGAGGAGTTCCCGAAGGAACTTCCGGAGGAATTCCTGGAGGAACTTCCGGAAGAATTCCCGAAGGAACTTCGGCAGGAATTCCTGAAGGAACTTCCGGAAGAATTCCAGTACGAATTTCCGGAGGAATTACTGAAGGAATTTCCGGAGGAATTACTAGGAATTCCTGGAGGAACTTCCGGAGGAATTCCTGGAGGAACTTCCGGAGGAATTCCTGGAGGAACTTCCGGAGGAATTCCTGGAGGAACTTCCGGAGGAATTCCTGGAGGAACTTCCGGAGGAATTCCTGGAGGAACTTCCGGAGGAATTCCTGGAGGAACTTCCGGAGGAATTCCTGGAGGAACTTCCGGAGGAATTCCTGGAGGAACTTGAAGGAACCTGGAGGAATTCCTGGAGGAATTCCTCCGAAATATCCTCTAGGAATTTCTTGAGGAACTTACGGAGGAATTCTTTGAGGAATTCCTTGAGGAACTTACGGAGGAATTCCTGGAGGAACTTCCGGAGAAATTTCTTGAGAACCTTCCGGAGGAATTCCTTGATGATTTTCCGGAGGAATTCCGTGAGGAACTTCTGGAGGAATTCCTTGAGGAACTTCCGGAGGAATTCCTTGAGGAACTTCCGGAGGAATTCCTTGAGGAACTTCCGGATGAAATCCTTGAGGAACTTCCGGAGGAATTCCTTGAGGAACTTCCGGAGGAATTCCTTGAGGAACTTCCGCTGGAATTCCTGGAGGAACTTCCGGAATAATTTCAGGAGGAACTACCGGAGGAATTCCTTGATGAACTTCCGGAGGAATTCCTTGATGAACTTCCGGAAGAATTCCTTGAGGAACTTCCTTAAGGAACTTCCGGAGAAATTCCTTGAGGAACTTCCGGAAAAATTCCTTGAGGAACTTCCGGAAAAATTCGGAGGAATTCTTTGAGGAACTTCCGGAGAAATTCCTTGAGGAACTTCCGGAGGAATTCCTTGAGGAACTTCTGGAGCAATTCCTTGAGGAACTTCTGGAGCAATTCCTTGAGGAACTTCCGGAGGAATTCCTTGAGGAACTTACGGAGGAATTCCTGGAGGAGCTTCCGGAGGAATTCCTGGAGGAACTTCCGGAGGAATTCCTGGAGGAACTTCCGGAGGAATTCCTGGAGGAACTTCCGGAGGAATTCCTGGAGGAACTTCCGGAGGAATTCCTGGAGGAACTTCCGGAGGAATTCCTGGAGGAACTTTCGGAGGAATTCCTGGAGGAACTTCCGGAGGAATTCCTGGGGGAACTTCCGGAGGAATTCCTGGAGGAACTTCCGGAGGAATTCCTGGAGGAACTTCCGGAGGAATTCCTGGAGGAACTTCCGGAGGAATTCCTGGAGGAACTTCCGGAGGAATTCGTGGAGGAACTTCCGGAGGAATTCCTGGAGGAACTTCGGAGGAATTCCTGGAGGAACTTCCGGAGGAACTTCCGGAGGAATTCCTGGAGGAACTTCCGGAGGAATTCCTGGAGGAACTTCCGGAGGAATTCCTGGAGGAACTTCCGGAGGAATTCCTGGAGGAACTTCCGGAGGAATTCCTGGAGGAACTTCCGGAGGAATTCCTGGAGGAACTTCCGGAGGAATTCCTGGAGGAACTTCCGGAGGAATTCCTGGAGGAACTTCCGGAGGAATTCCTGGAGGAACTTCCGGAGGAATTCCTGGAGGAACTTCCGGAGGAATTCCTGGAGGAACTTCGGAGGAATTCCTGGAGGAACTTCCGGAGGAATTCCTGGAGGAACTTCCGGAGGAATTCCTGGAGGAACTTCCGGAGGAATTCCTGGAGGAACTTCCGGAGGAATTCCTGGAGGAACTTCCGGAGGAATTCCTGGAGGAACTTCCGGAGGAATTCCTGGAGGAACTTCCGGAGGAATTCCTGGAGGAACTTCCGGAGGAATTCCTGGAGGAACTTCCGGAGGAATTCCTGGAGGAACTTCCGGAGGAATTCCTGGAGGAACTTCCGGAGGAATTCCTGGAGGAACTTCCGGAGGAATTCCTGGAGGAACTTCCGGAGGAATTCCTGGAGGAACTTCGGAGGAATTCCTGGAGGAACTTCCGGAGGAATTCCTGGAGGAACTTCCGGAGGAATTCCTGGAGGAACTTGAAATTCCTGGAGGAACTTCCTGAGGAAGTCCTGGAGGAACTTCCTGAGGAAGTCCTGGAGGAACTTCGGAGGAATTCCTGGAGGAACTTCCGGAGGAATTCCTGGAAGAACTTCCGGTAGAATTCCTGGAGGAACTTCCGGAGGAATTCCTGGAGGGACTCCGGAGGAATTCCTGGAGGGACTTTCGGAGGAATTCCTGGAGGAACTTCCGGAGGAATTCCTGGAGGAATTTCCGGAGGAATTCCTGGAGGAACTTCCGGAGGAATTCCTGGAGAAACTTCCGGAGGAATTCCTGGAGGAACTTCCGGAGGAATTCCTGGAGGAACTTCCGGAGGAATTCCTGGAGGAACTTCCGGAGGAATTCCTGGAGGAACTTCCGGAGGAATTCCTGGAGGAACTTCCGGAGGAATTCCTGGAGGAACTTCCGGAAGAATTCCTTGAGGAACTTCCGGAGGAATTCCTTGAGGAACTTCCGGAGGGATTCCTTGAGGAACTTCCGGAGGAATTCCTGGAGGAACTTCCGGAGGAATTCCTGGAGGAACTTCCGGAGGAATTCCTGGAGGAACTTCCGGAGGAATTCCTGGAGGAACTTCCGGAGGAATTCCTGGAGGAACTTCCGGAGGAATTCCTGGAGGAACTTCGGAGGAATTCCTGGAGGAACTTCGGAGGAATTCCTGGAGGAACTTCCGGAGGAATTCCTGGAGGAACTTCCGGAGGAATTCCTGGAGGAACTTCCGGAGGAATTCCTGGAGGAACTTCCGGAGGAATTCCTGGAGGAACTTCCGGAGGAATTCCTGGAGGAACTTCGGAGGAATTCCTGGAGGAACTTCCGGAGGAATTCCTGGAGGAACTTCCGGAGGAATTCCTGGAGGAACTTCCGGAGGAATTCCTGGAGGAACTTCCGGAGGAATTCCTGGAGGAACTTCCGGAGGAATTCCTGGAGGAACTTCCTGAGGAATTCCTGGAGGAACTTCTCGAGGAATTCCTGGAGGAACTTCCGGAGGAATTCCTGGAGGAACTTCCGGAGGAATTCCTGGAGGAACTTCCGGAGGAATTCCTGGAGGAACTTCCGGAGGAATTCCTGGAGGAACTTCCGGAGGAACTTCCGGAGGAATTCCTGGAAAATCCTAGATAAACTTCCCGAGGAATTTTTAGAGGAACTTCCGGAGGAATACATGGAGGAGGAATTTCTGGAGGAACTTCCGGAGGAATTCCTGGAGGAACTTCCGGAGGAATTCCTGGAGGAACTTCTGGAGGAATTCCTGGAGGAACTTCCGGAGGAATTCCTGGAGGAACTTTCGGAGGAATTCCTGGAGGAACTTTCGGAGGAATTCCTGGAGGAACTTTCGGAGGAATTCCTGGAGGAACTTCCGGAGAAATTCCTGGAGGAACTTCCGGAGGAATTCCTGGAGGAACTTCCGGAGGAATTCCTGGAGGAACTTCCGGAGGAATTCCTGGAGGAACTTCCGGAGGAATTCCTGGAGGAACTTCCGGAGGAATTCCTGGAGGAACTTCCGGAGGAATTCCTGGAGGACCTTCCGGAGGAATTCCTGGAGGAACTTCCGGAGAAATTCTTGGAGGAACTTCCGTAGGAATTCCTGTAGAAGCTTCCGGAGGAATTCCTGGAGGAACTTCCGGAGGAATTCCTGGAGGAACTTCCGGAGGAACTTCCGGAGGAATTCCTAGAGGAACTTCCGGAGGAATTCCTAGAGGAACTTTCGGAGGAATTCCTGGAGGAACTTCCGGAGGATCCGGAGGAATTCCTGGCGGAACTTCCGGAGGAATTGCTGGAGGAAGATGAGGAGGAAAATGGTCTATCACGTCACCACCGATAACATTTCAATATGCGCACAGCTCTAGCACCCATAAGCTCAATTTTTCAATTGTCCTCATTGGGTCATCAACTGGAACGATTCAAGGTTCCAGGTCATGAAAAACAAACACACTGAATAAGTTCCAATCCCTTATTCATGAGAAATCACGAATTTTAAGCCGACTAACGGCACCAATATGTTCAATTCCGTAAACTTCCTCTTAGGTTCCCACCGGAACCGGCTCAAGTTGGCCATCGGAGGGTGACCAAACTCACTTGGAAATATTCGGCATGAGTTCCAATCGATTATTCGAGTAAAATCCCGAATTTTAAGCCGTCGAACGATACCCATATGATCAAATCCGTAAATGTCCTCATTGGGTTCCCACCGGAACCTACTCCAGGTTGGCCATCAGAGGGTGACCAAACTCACTTGGAAATATTCGGCATGAGTTCCAATCGTTTATTCGAGTAAAATCCCGAATTTTAAGCCGTCGAACGACACCCATATGATCAAATCCGTAAATGTCCTCATTGGGTTCCCACCGGAACCGACTCCAGGTTGGCCATCGGAGGGTGACCAAACTCACTTGGAAATATTCGGCATGAGTTCCAATCGATTATTCGAGTAAAATCCCGAATTTTAAGCCGTCGAACGACACCCATATGATCAAATCCGTAAATGTCCTCATTGGGTTCCCACCGGAACCTACTCTAGGTTGGCCACCTGAAGGTGATCAAAACAACTTGGAAGTACTCAGCATGAGTTCCATTTGCTTATGTGTGGAAAATCCTAAATTTCAAGCCGTAGAACTGCACCAATATGCCCAATTCGGTATGTCCTCTTTGGGTTCCCACCGGAACCGGCTCCAGGTTGGCCACCTAAAGGTTACCAAACTCCCCTGGAAGTACTCGGCATGAGTTCTAGTCGCTTGTTTGAGGAAAATCCCGAATTTTAAGCCGTCGAACGACACCAATATGATCAAATCCGTAAATGTCCTCATTGGGTTCCCACCGGAACCGGCTCCAGGTTGGCCACCTGAAGGTGGTCAAACACACTTTAAAGTATAATGCATGAGCTCCTTTTGCTTTTGTGAGTGAATTCAAGTCATTTGGGTATTTAAACGATTCCAATATATCCATTTCGGAAGTGTCCACTTTAGGTCCCTACCGGAACCGATATCAAGCAGCCATGTACCCGGAACCAATTGCTGGGTCCTTGAAATCTCAAATATAACATATGATTGCATTTAGATTCACCATTCATAGATTTTTCATGAACAAAATCATTTTTTCGTGAATTTCTTCGAAAAATTACATTCTGGGTTACCATAGGTACCCCACGGGGTTTTGGCCTCAATCCGGAACCATTACGAAAATTCATGTCCTCAAGCCATTTCCTGAAAATATATTAAATTTTCGATCCAACCATGCCTGTTTCGTTAAAATCGGGTGATCATTGACGAAATGAGAGCAAATTGAAAAATAATTTTTAGTCGTTTTCGTCTGCTGGTATCGTAAAACATAGTTGGAAGGGTACCACGATGGCAGTCAAAATGGCACCGGACCCTCAACGGATCAACTCCACACCTCCCCTACCCCTCTCCCACCAACATTTGAATGCATCTAGTAGCGTCGAACAAAAGTTTAATATTCAAATTACTAACCTGTGCACCGTATATTGAATTACTTCCCGTGATAATGAACATATTTCTTCAGGGAGTCCTACGTACTTCGGCTCGCATTATTGCATAAATCAGCACTTTCGTGCCAATTTAATAGCCCTTTGCGGTTTGGTGGTTTCATCACTGCACTCCACTGCCTCTCAAAGGGCATTGAAAAAAACAAATTTTCTCACACTTATTCACCCAGGAGTAACCAGAAATGTTAATCGGATGCAAAACAGTCTTCACTTTTTGTAACAAGTCACTTGTTTAATGCAAAAACTTAATAAAAACTACTATTTTTGACCGAGAAAACCATCGAAATACTGATCGCGGAGCGAATCTAAACACCGGAACCGTCAGCAGCAAACTAAAAACTAGGGTGACTCAAAACATTAATTTTACTTCGCCACGCTCAGTCATTTATGTTTCATGTTTTGGGTTTGGGCTAGTTTGAATAGGGGCTTACCGTGGTCGTTTAAGTTTTGTATGAGAGTTGGTAAGGAGAGGCTGAATTTTACATAATACTAATTGTGGCGCTTCTCCATTGGGCGCTGGCGAGGGGGAGACCATATGACTGGATGGAATACTCAAGAGCTTTCACTTAACAGACAATGCATATTGAAAGGTCGTTCCAATAGTTGGTAGTCGATTTCAATCGAGTTTGCGAATCTTTAGTCATGATAATTAAACTTCTCAGACGGCATCAGTGAAACGTGCAATTCAACAAAGTAGCCTGAATTTGTCATGAATGATTGGTAATGTGAACATTCATCAGTAATGTATCGTTTAGAGAAGGAGGGTGGTTCGGCTGAAGTTTGACGATCCATACAGAACTTCTAGATGTTTTATACAAAAAGTGTGACGTGGGTAGGTCGGAATACATTGTTTTGGGTTGCGTAATCAATGGATTTTTCCTTAGGTGCGTTCCATGAAGACTCTGAAATGTGGCTTTTAGCTATGTGGGTTCTCTTTCGCCGGCGCTTGGAGTCAGTCAGCCGTTTAGTCAGTGTAATGAAAGGTTTAGTTTCCCATACTAGTTTTCACACAAACTTGCAACTGCTTGTACTCATTTAATTTTTGTTCAAATCTGCTCGGATTTTTGAAGGAGACACGCGGAGCATGGGATGGAATCGAGTGGATGTGGTGGAACTGGGTGGTTTTTTGAAACACCCTACTAATAATATTTGTTTTCATAAATACGATACCAATACTACTACAGTATATGGAGTTTTTTTATTGTACCAATACTTCCAAAGTTTTGTTTTGGGTACTCAATCCACCTTCACCTTAATGCTATGAGATCGCAAAAAACGCCCGTTCAAACAGATGCTGACCCGACTAGAATTGAGGTTTCCAAATTAAGTGAAACAGTCAATCAATTAATTGGAACTATTCATCCATGTGTTGGTGTTTTTTCTATGCCTCCAGCATCTATATCATCGCTGTCGCCAACTAAAGATATGCCTAAATGTCCACAAACATTATTCAATTCTTAGATTTAATAAGTTTTCAATAAAACAATACCATGCCAGTTGAAATAAATAAATAAATACAAAAATTAAACATAGAAGTTTCTGAAAAAACACAACAGCAAATCATCATAGTTTCATAATTATTTCAAAAGTCGATTTAAAACAACGTGATAATATTGATCGATTCCCCCTCGAATGAATGAATCTGGAAAATATGAAATTTTTGAAATGAAAGTTTTGAAAATGCTTAAAGGGAAAATGACGGCTTTGGCAGGTTTTATTCTATTATTGTCAGGGGGTTTTCTATAACTAGTTATGCTCAAATTGCGGCCAAATTTAATAAAATTTAGTCAACAAAAACCCCCCTCTACTCTAACTTAATTGCGTTGGAAGCAAAAGATAGAGGAAACTACGTAGCAAAAAAAGTAAAAAATATAGAAAGCAATAATAAAATTTGTAAGTGATAAATTTACAGAATTTACATCCTAGTTCCGATGTAATACGAGTAGGAATGAAAATGAAGTTTATCGAAGTCGTAAGTCCAACAAATTTGTTCAAAGGATTGGAATGCTATCACAAGTAATCCGAGCCGCCTATAGGAAGATAAACGAGAAAGTTTTTATTATGAGCCAAGCCATTTTTGGAGTGAAACTTTCGTTCGCCCTTTGTAGTTGGAAAGTCAGAAGCTATCCATTCCAATGTCCTCCGGTTGCCAGTTGACGACGCGACGGTCTTATCGAAAGGTCACACTTAGCAACGACCCAGCAGTTTGTCGATTAATAATGAACAGCAACGTTGATTGAGTACATCAAAAATGCATTATTGGGAGGAAAGTTTTCCGACGGAAACGATTGCATCTGGCAGTTCAAGTATTTACTCTGCTCTTGCTCATTTTATCGCACCGAGCGACCACTCTGATTTCCCTGCGGTTAATCGAATGAATCAACCGAACGGTAACCAACTCCCATCGACATCGTTTCGCTGGCGCTGGTTTGTCTGGCTGGGTTGGGTCCTCTCAGGAAAAAAAAAGTTCACTTACCACCACTACTGCTGAGTACTTCCCCAACACGCAGCCCGATCAATATGCCGGGGTCCAATCAAAGACCGGTTTCGGGACGACACGGTTCCATATCAGAAGACCAGCAGCGGCCTCAGTCCTATGTGACAAGGAGAGCAAAGTCAAAAACAGACGGTGTCGACGCGACCGATGAACCTGACGGGTGACGCGGCGAGCGTGATGACGAGAAATGTGTCGAGATGCTGTTTCGGATGCTCGACGGATTCGTAGTTTTTGCGACGTTGGAAATGCAATTTGGCATGACGTGTCGTGCTGCTTTGCCGAAGATTAATTGCGATGGACTCGAGAGTGACGCCTATGTAGTGGGTGGCATCTGTTGGATGCTTGACAGAAGCAAAATAAAAGTCGATGGCCATGAAATTGAAATTGCTAGAGACAATAATCGATTTTCGACTAATTATTTCGAGGCAAATGTCAGCTAAAATATACATATTATGCAGAAACTAACATTATCAAAAAATTACTTTGTTCCACATAGCTGAAACAAATTCGTTTCCTGGGTAGACCCATTCTGAATAAATAATGACGTAAAATCTAACGTAACTACGTTCAACAGCTATAAAATAGAATTGATTTGTTTTCAGAAGCTCTGGAAAATATGATTCACTCTTTTATGGCCGAACTTACCCTTTATTTATCTATTGATTGCTAACTGAGCCTAATGCAAATCGTGTATCCCGAACTCGAATCGATTGTCAGCCGTTTCTGTGAACGGATTAATTCTCATTTTTCTATTAACTACATCAAGCTTTTGCATGCCCTTGTATCTAGCCAAAAACCCAGACAACAATTCAACTGGAGAAAGAGTACTTAACGACCACTTTATCGAGCTAATAAAAATCAAATTAAAAACAAACAACCCCAAAACTTGGCGAAACACCATCAGTAGCCATCACCATCTTTCTCGCTCGGGGACAGAACATCGCCCGCCATCGATGATGATGGCGAACGATGCTTTCAACGTAAATTGAACCACTCAAGACTTGAACGAGGACATACTAAGCAAACAGGGAGCAGCCGTTTTCTCCCAAATGACACACATTCGCTGGGTCGGCTCCCCCCATTAGCTGGCACCCCTCCCTTTAGCTGGGGCCGCCTTGTCAACGCTACGTCCGTTTAGTCTCCACTAAAATGCGCCGAAACAATTTATTTGTGAATAGCTCAATGTTTATAAATTATAATAAAGTGAGTGCTTTGGCGTTCTCCATCGTCTTCATCGTGTGTAGGACGACAACTCGTGCCAACATACAGCGGTCATGTTTTCTGGAACTGCTACTCACTCTGCTGGTGGCGTAGGACAAAAGTCCATAAAAGCCTTCAGCGCGGCACTTTGGCAGCGGTTTTGGAGCATTGGCTCCCCCGGTTGAAAGCTACCGTTCCATACTTCGAGTTCTCTGGCTGCTTGACAGGCTTCTTGCCGAGTTGAGCTGAAGTACAGGAACGCGGATGGGTGCTAAAGTGGGGCGTTCCTTCTGTGACAGACTGTACAAGTGCCTCCGTTTTATGTTTTGTGTGAAATGAAGAAGGCAGCTCTCCACATTCTTCCCACCATTCAAAGCAACAAGGACACACAGTTGATTCCTATATATGTGGTTCATTTTCTTTTTTGTTCACTGGATCAGGCTTAGCGTGAGAGGTACAAACTCTGCAGAAAATATGTGCTTCAAACTTCACAATAAAGTTGCTTGATTTAAGTGGGCCATATTTTGTACATGGAGTTTATTGAGTAGGTGCCTTTGAAGGAAGAGTGGAGTTCAAAATATGCACATAGAAATAAATGTAACAAAACCAAGCCTCGTATAGTGTTGCTATTTGAATTAAAAAATATTTTACGATACTTATACCAATCAGGAATCGAATCCAGTCATTTTCAGCATGATCTTTCTTTGTGTTCACTTGCGTTTTAGCTCTGAGGCATGTCTGTAGCGAAATTCTTTCAGAACTACCATGACTGACCACATCACATTATGATATTACTGTAATAAAAGAATACGACAACTGCTAAGCACATCACTGCAGAACTAAATTGAAGTAAAATGGCAGAAAATTCTACCCAGCGAAATCAACTCAAATACCGGGCACTGCACTACACCACCATCAACATCATCAATGACATCATCCTGGCACACAACATCCACACCATCATCAACATTGCACCTCCAGCTGGCTTCGAGATACGCTGCCTGGTTTGCGGCGACGGCAATAGAACAAAAGCAAACCATAAGCACCAGCGATAACACGGCACCCTACCAGCGTTATGACTAACGTCATAATCATTATCGTACTCTCAACCCCCATCATTGCAATCATCATCATCAAAGCGCAGGCAGTAAATTGCGCTATCACCACCAAAAGCGATCACCTGAAGCCACCGCATACAATTGGTTATCAGGATACTGGGAAATGTAACCCTTTGCGGTTGGGAGAGATAAAAGCTGGCGATTAATTACATCGATATTTTTGACGCACGTTTACAAATTGACTGGCAAATACGACTGATTGCGTCCCAACTAGTTGATTCGGACCTCAACCAACTGAAAGCCAAATTACCTAAACTTCGTTGTTTCGAACATCGGTACGGTACCGGTGAATCCATTCAATTCCAAAGGGCGATTTAAATCAATGTCCTGAGGCAGTGTGGTCGAATAAGTGTTGTCTTCGGTAAGTTTGCTGATCTTTTTTTAACAAATTTTATTTGCACTTAGACAAGATGCTATTTTGATGGACATTTGTTGCAATGTCTATACCACGGAGGTAATAAGAATAATTTTCAAAATTTTATTTTGAATCCTCTGAAGTGCCTTCTTTCTGGTATACTAGGCAACTAGTCCATATTGGCACAGCATACAACATGGGAGTTCCTGTGAAAATCATCGGCCTCATCGAGGCACAGTACGAGGCCTTCTCGTGTAGAGTGCTGCACAATGGGGTCTTGTCCGACCCTATCCGGGTCGTAGCTGGTGTGAGGCAAGGATGTATTCTATCACCGTTACTGTTCCTCATCGTAATCGATGAGATTCTGGTAGATGCGATTGACCGTGAACCAAACCGCGGGCTGTTATGGCAGCCTATAACCATGGAGCACCTAAATGACTTCGAATTGGCGGATGATGTTGCACTCCTCGCGCAACGGCGCTCTGATATGCAGAGTAAGCTCAACGACCTTGCCGAGCGCTCCTCTTCGGCAGGTTTAGTCATCAACGTCAACAAAACCAAATCGTTGGATGTAAACACGGTGACTCCTTCCAGTTTCACAGTAGCCGGGCAACCAGTGGAGAATGTTGAAAGCTTCCAATATCTTGGTAGCCAAATGGCGTCAGACGGCGGTACCAAGATCGACATAGGCGCACGGATAAAGAAAGCAAGGGCTGCCTTTGCGAGTTTAAGAAATATCTGGAAAAACAGGCAAAGACCAAAATACGAATTTTCAACTCTAACGTGAAATCTGTGCTGTTATACGCTAGCGAAACATGGTGTGTATCAGTGGAGAACACTCAACGGCTGCAGGTGTTCATTAACAGATGCCTGCGGTATATAATTCGGGCCTGGTGGCCTCACAACTGGATCTCAAACAACGAGCTCCATCGTCGTTGTCACCAGAGGCCGATAGCAACAAAAAATCGGGATCGGAAGTGGGGCTGGGTCGGCCACACTTTACGTAGGGGCGGAAACGAAATCTGTAAACAAGCATTAGACTGGAACCCAGCGGGACATCGCAGCAGAGGCAGACCTAGAGGCTCGTGGCGGCGAAGCCTCAATAAAGAAATAAAAGAAGTCGACCGAAATCTAACCTGGCAACAGGTTAAAGCGATAGCCGGGCAACGCTCAGGATGGAGATCTTTCAAGTCGGCTCTTTGCACCACCGGAGGTGTACAGGATCCATAAGTAAGTAAGTAAATACAACATGGCTGGTTTAAAAATTTGTTTGTAAATCAAAAGTTTGTTCTTAAGACAAAGTTTTGATTTTCTATTTATAAGTGGATATAGACACTAAATATATTTGGTACATTTGGCTTGAATGCCTTCAATGTGACTTTTGAAAGTTAATTTTTGATCTAGCAGAAGTCCTAAATATTTGGCTTCGCTAGACCAATTAATTGAAACCCCATTCATAGTGACAATATGTCTGCTAGAAGGTTTCAAATAAGAATCTCTCGGCTTATGTGGAAAAATTATAAGCTGAGTTGTGGAAGCATTCGGGGAAATTTTCCATTTTTGCAAGTAAGTGGAGAAAATACCCAAACTTTTTTTTGCAATCTACTACAAATGACACGAAGGCTTCGCCCTTTGGTTGAGAGGCCCGTGTCATCTGCAAACAAAGATTTTTGACACCCAGGTGGTAAATCAGGTAAGTCAGAAGTAAAAATGTTATATAATATGGGCCCCAGTATGCTGCCTTGGGGAACCCCAGCTCTTACAGGTAATCTATCAGATTTAGAATTCTGATAGTTTACCTGCAGTGAGCGATCTGATAAATAATTTTGGATCAGTTTAATAATGTACAGAGGAAAATTGAAATTCATCAATTTTACAATCAATCCTTCATGCCAAACACTGTCAAATGCTTTCTCTATATCAAGAAGAGCAACTCCAGTCCAATATCCTTTAGATTTGTTCAGATTCGTAACTCTTAATAACTGATGAGTGGTTGAATGCCCATGGCGAAAACCAAATTGCTCATCAGCAAAAATAACATTGTCATTAATATGAACCATCATTCTATTTAAAATAATCTTTTCAAACAGTTTGCTTATTGAAGAAAGCAAACTGATTGGGCGATTACTAGAAGCCTCAGCTGGATTTTTGTCCGGCGTCAAAATCGGAACAACTTTTTCCATTTATCTGGAAAATTGAAAACATTTGTTAAATAAAATAACCAAAAAGGATAAAGAGATCTTAAGAAGTTTTGTGATAAGTATGTAGAAAATACCATCATCACCCGGTGCTGTCACATTTTTAAATTTCCTAGTAATAGATCTTACTTAATCCAAATTAGTTCCAAAAGAAGGGCCAAGAACATTCTCTTTGGAATAACAAGTGTTTTTTTTTTTTGGATAATGCAGTCCTTATTCGATAATCTTCAATATCGCTTAAACAAAATTGATTAGGAGAGGTAAAATTTACCTGCCGACTATTTTAATCACTATTGCTGGTCTACCGTTTCTATGGCCAAACCTTCTTGAAGGCCCATCTCTTGATAAAAGCATTATCCAGTTTTCCAGCGATAACGGCCGCCAGTTAGCCTGTGAATAGTTTCAAATTTGATGTTCAAATTTGATGGTCAACCGCCCCCAGTTCTTTGAACATTCTGAACAATGTGGTAAATAAGAAGCTGTGGGTGGATGCAATAGATCCACACTTTCTTATTTGCTGCATTGCTCAGATTGCTCCTTCTCACTTCTTTCTTTTTCATTTTTCTCTTTTCCTTACAGCTTCTTCCTTCTTCTCCCTTTAAACTTCTCTCTTCTCACTTGTCACTCTTCACTTCTCACTTCTTACTTCTCTCTCCTCACTTCTTACTACAGTAATATCCCGATTTTATCATACCCTTGGTGAATTTTGGTGTGATAAAATAGGGAATGTGACAAAATCGGATTTTTTTATTTTCAATTTTTTAATCCATTTCGCAAATTTGAATCAGTTAATACCATGGAAAGGTAAAATGCGTGAACGTGCACACTTAAAATAGCAATTTTTTTTGGGATTTTCGACCCCCCTCCTTCCATGTAAGATTTTTTCATACAAATGATTTCTGGACTGCTTTGCGATTTGGGCGTAACTTATTTTGTAAACAAACATTGCTTAATGGATTCCGGAGAATGCAAGCGTTTTCATCCCAAACTAATTCCCTTATCTAATAGAGGAAAGCTCATTCTGTCGGATACATATCGTGGTTTTCCCAGGAAATGCTTGCTTTAGAAGGAATTCGTCTTTCAATGTTTGTTTACTAAATAAATTACGCCCAAATTGCTGGTCGGTCCCAAATCTGTGAAATGACTTAAGTGTGTATGGATATGATTCACTTATCTAAACTAGTTTTGTGGTGGTTTGATGTGTCATTCGGTGTATAATGCACTAGTGCGACAATTGGTGTTATAACCACGATTGGTACATCTACCATAGCTATGTATGATCTTTGATCAGAATCAAAGTTTGATAATTTTAAAGCTTGCGTTCCGATTTTATGTACATTTACTTTACTGACAACTAACCCTACTCATCCTGTATTGTTATGGTGCTTAAGAGAACGGCAGACTCCTCTCCCTCCATAAGTGCTTACGTAATATGTGTACGGTCCCTGGTGGAGCAGTGTCATGGAAAAAAGTCATCCAGTCGAGATTTGACAAACACGTCCAGCCCAATGCAACAATTTATTACGCAAACAATACAAGAAGAAGAAGAATTTTCAACTACATAAATAGTGTATCGGTCGTTGTTACATATTTGAAATACAGATAAAGAGACACTTGACTGGCAGAGGCATCAATGAAGTGTTGAAAATGGAGTAGAAAAGCTAGGTGCTCGATTTTTTTCATTGGACAGGAGCATTCTATGCTTGTTAATATTGGCTTAAGACCAGTTCCTGGTTGCGGCACCGTGTGAACAGTTAGATCGAGATCTTGAAAAAGGATTAGGTACTAAGATTAAAACTCAAGATATTAGGGACACAAGCATGGTTCTACTCCGGTGCCGTGGAAATATGCTAAAGAGTCTAATAAAAAAAACAATTCTCGCGCGTTGTAACGCCAGTGCTGCGTGGCGTGGCATCCCAGAAAGCCATTTTTCTATACAAATTCTATATACGGCTTTTACAATGTGATCCGAAATTGTATACGGCTTTAGAATATGTAATGCATATTTATCCTAATGTTTCATGCAAGTTTTCTCAAGAAACCATTTAATAGTACGTCAAGAAGTTGTAACACCACGGTGGAATATGTCCTCCACAAAGTCCGTGATAGAATAGGCGAACTATGCAGGTAGATACCTACTAGTGTGGCAAATAAATGTACTGATTATAAAATACATTTTATTTGGGATAAGAATGTTAGTCCTCTTATTCTTCTTTATATATATATATATATATATATATATATATATATATATATATATATATATATATATAAACCAATGTATATATAAACCAATGTATATATAAACCAATGTATATATAAACCAATGTATATATAAACCAATGTATATATAAACCAATGTATATATTAACTTCATTGCATATTATTTGACGAGTCGACCGCTGGAAAAAAAAAATTATCTCTGTTAATTAATTTGGCTTCGCTTACGGACAGCACATGTTTCGAAATGGACAAATTGATACTAAATTGACGAAAAAGAATCTACGTGTCTTGGAGGGACTCGGAGGCTGATGGTTTCTGGATTTTATTTCCGCAAATTTAGTATCAATTTGTTCATTTCAGAAACATGAGCTGTGCATATGCGTTGCCAAGTTACTTAACCAGCCAATGTATTTCAGTTAGTTCACTTTGCACGAGTTCAACTTTGCTAAAATTTTGCAGTATGTTATTTTGTGGCCCAGATTGAAAAACGAAATTAATTCCGGTACGAAATGTGACACGTAATTCTACATGTGCCACGAGAAGAACCGAGTATTTTTACCTTGTTTTATGCACTTGGCAAAGGACGAATCTGTAGGGGAAGAGGCCCCAAAACGCCCTAGTGGCGCTAACCTACAATGTACTTGCGTCTCCACGCACTATCCATACCAGAATGCTGATTCGCCGACGCATGGTACTTTGTTCCCTAGTAGTTGCCAGCTAAAAGGCGTTTTGCCTCATGAGTTTTCCGGCAACAGAATATCACCAATTTTTTGAAATGTGAATATTATCAATATGATTGAGATTTTTGACAATTTTTGAATGGCATCAACTAGATATCTTGTTTAACTGTTGCATAATGTAAAAATACCCATGAATAGCGTTACAAATAAGACAATAAATCAGTGTTTGCTTAGTTAGGGCATTTTGCCACCCCTTCCCCTAGTAACCCATCAATTCGCACCAATCAAATGGTGACTCGTCCTACTTGACTTAATCTTATTCTGCGTCTCAAGAATTGTCCATTTTGACACGTCTCACGTGTAATTTAAATTGGACGTATCGTCAATTCACACTTCATTAGTAACGTCTCACCTGATATGAGACGCAAAATAAGCACAATTATACAGGTGGAACAGCATTATTGCACTTCACAATACTAGAAGAACTGACATATAAGTGGATCCTTGATAAGCAAAAAGTGTAAAAATCTTCATAATCCACAGATAGGAATTGAGTTATATTTCAAACATATTTAAAATGACTGTTCAAATATTTTTTTTCGATTGTTTTTGCCTTTCTCGTATACTAAGTATACGTAAAGGCTATAATTTCACTCCAAAACCAAACTTTTGATAGAAGGCTCGGAGACCCATAGTGTTATATACCAATCGACTCAGCTCGACGAATTGAGGTGATGTCTGTTTGTGTGTATGTATGTATGTGTGTGTGTGTATGTGTGTATGTGTACAAATTTTGTAGACACACTTTTTGGAACTTAGCATTACCCGATTTACTCGCAACAAGTTGCATTCGACGGGGAATGCGGTCCCATTGTTTGCTATTGAAAATTGGCCTGATCGGACATTGCATTTCGGAATTATTGAAAAATCATTGTTTTTTCCCAAGGGTCCCCCCTTGGAAAAAAAATTTTTTTTTCAAGAATGGTGGAAATGCATAGTAATTAATGCAAAAACATGCAAAATGATAGAAAATATGCGATCTATCCCCCTAAAGTGCTTTGTTGACCTTTCCTATGTGATTTTTTCAGTACATTTTACGATGCACGAGAAAGGCACCATCGCCGCTAGGTGGATTAATCTGGGTTTTTTTTTAATAAGGAGTAAGGATTCTGCCGATTAATTTATTTTGATTTTTCCAAACCATATTTGATTATATAAACGCACAATAAGGATAATAATGCGCAAAAAAACGAAAATGGTGAACCTGTAAGGGTTAACGCAATTTCAAATGCATCCAGTAGTTACTGCAGCCCCCTCCCCAGTAAAAGTTTTCCATTCATCCTCCCGGATGCTATACACCCACCCACACAGTTCCTACACCGCAAGGCCCGAAGCGACCGACAACGCTCTTCCGGAGCACTGGCAGCGAAAAGAATTTACCAAAACTGGTTCGGCGATTCCCGAAGCCATTACGGCATTTTTGGAATACCGTCGTCCCTGCTTTGCATCGCGCACGGATCCGGTCGTCGTCGTCGTCGTCATTCTGTTTTTCAGATAACAACGACCTATACGATGACGCGCACACACGCTAGCAAGCTACTATCTATCTGGATGAGACGACGACGTCGACGGTGGTGTCATCAGATCATGCACTTTACGGTGGAGATAAAATGACAAACAAAAAAATGCACGGCGATATGACGCCGAGCGCATCGACACGCGACACTCCTAATATGGATTGTAAGTGCAACTGCTGGTTCTGGTGTAGCCGAAGTTTTCCATATAACATCACATCTTTTTGCTGAATTGATTTTTTTGTATATACGATAAGCACTCACAAGGTTATAAATTATTATAGGCTTAACCGCATTTGAAGGAAAACATCTAAAGAGCTGCATTGCAATCACCCAGCATGATTTAAAGAGACAGCTCAGAACGAAACATTTTATAGGAGGATCAGAGACCCACTGTAGGTACTATACAGGGTGATTAGGGTTCCTCGTCAGTGTTTGAAACAATAAGCTTTTTTAATGTTCTTAAGTAATGTTTATATCTCTTTTTTTCTTTGAAAGTAATGTTATGGAATACTGGTGATAAATGCTGGTGATTTTTTATGAGATTGTTTTTGATTCAACCAAAATAATGGTTATTCAATCAAAATGGTGAAAAAAAATGTATTAAATATTTTAGACCACATAAACACAAACTGTTATCACTTACACGCTTAAAAATACAACGTAGCGGTAGCATTTCGAAAAGACTGGAGCTGTGAACCCCTTAATATAGTTTACGCCAAAAATTAAAGAAGTTATGTTATAGTTATAATATTGGTAAGCAGCATCGTGCGTGCCAGCTCCTTTTTTTGTTTTAAAAAGCTTAAGGGTGTGTGTCCGCAAGAAGAAATAAAAGTTCACTTCAGCCCGAAATTTACATATTGTTATGTATAATCTTTACCTAAAATCAAAGTTTATGTACATTTACTTTACTGATAACCAACCCTGCTCACACTGTATTATAAATCGACTTAGCTGTACAAAGACATGAAAAGTTTCTACAAAGACCTGAATACATCTGAATCTTCTCGGGTAAGCCTCTGAGAAATTCTTCTGAATTTCATGACAAAATTTGTCTGAATTACAAGTTCTTTTGAATGTCCTCAGAATCTTCTTCTGAATTTCCTTCGAAAGTTCTTGTTACAGAAAATTCTGCACGAGAAATGTTGAATTTTCACGGGAAACTTCTTTATTCTGTTCAGCTACTTGATATCAGATGATATTGACAATTAAGTTTGAGAACATAAGGTAAAAAGACAATGTTAGGCACCCACCACGAGTCACGAAAGTGATGTGGTTAATGAGTCCATATAGAGCTCAATTCCTGACTTGCGCTGATCTGACTCTGAACACGAAAGTGTCAACCCTTGCATGGCCTCCCTGCATGTCGTAAGGCATGTAAAGATAACCATGGGATTATTAAAGGCGACTACTCTAGTAGGATTCGACGGCAGCCACAAGGGGGACCCAGTTACAATGAGTGAAAGAAAAAACCAAATAACTCTTTTGATGATGCGTTAAGCATGGAGGTGGTAGACCCCTTTGCCAAGGGGGGTTTGGCGAGGTCTCCTCCCAGGGAGGCGGAGAGCGGAGTGACAAAGGCTGCAACTATCAGCACCGGAGTCTCCCCAGCTGTGACAGGGTATAGCCCTATCAGCACGATCGGCGGGCCGGGCGATGATATCATCGAGTTCGCGAACACAAGGCAGAACATCAGTAAGGAACTAAAACATGCTTCGCCAGGCTGTTCGAGTCGCAAGACAAGAACAGGATGCGTTTTTCAGGCGGGTGGTGGGAAGAGAGAAGGCCGACAAAGGTGCTCAAACCGATGCCTTCTCTTTCCTTGGAGGAGCAACCATGGCCCAAGAGGCGATTGATTTCGCCTTGACGGCTAATGAAGAAAAGACGAAAAGAAAAGCCAAACGACGTGCAACCATAAAGGCCAAACGTCGTCTGGGCGGAGCAGATCGGGGTGCAGAGGAGCCCGAAGGGCGTCGACCCGAGAAGGTGACTTCTCGGCCCAAAAAGGCGAAAGGCATCAACCAGGCGCAAGTCGCCGGGCCGCAAGAGGGTACCAGCCAGCCTGTGCCATCGGCACAAGGGACCGAAAATCCCTGGCAGCTGGTCAGTAGGGCAAAACGGAAGTCAAACGCATCTCGACCCGCAAAGAAAGCTAAGGACAGAGGCGAGGCCTTGTTGGTGAAAACTGATGAGGCAAAGTACGCTAAAGTCCTAAAATCGATGCGGGCGGCCAAAAAGCTTTCGGCGCTGGGTCAGGACGTGCGAAGCGTCAGACGCAAAAGACCGGCGAAATGATCTTGGTTCTGAAACGCGGAGCGCAGGCTAGTGGGACTGACAACAGGAAGCTGGCCCAAGAGGTCTTGGGTGACGACGCCGAGGTGAGGTCGTTGGGGGCGGAAATGACTCTCCAGTGCAAGCAACTGAACGAGGTAACGAACGCGGACGACCAGACCGTAGCAACCTGTGTCGTCGTTGTGGCGAGGAAGGGCACAAGGCGCATGAATGTGATAAGGCACCAAGGTGCCTTATCTGCGCCAGCAAAAAGCAAGCCTGTAACCACGTTATGTGTGGGTCTTCGTGTCCCATCGGAGAGAAAAATAAGAATAAGCCGTGTCACTCGGTCTTGAAGTCGAGGACTGATGTCGCCCTCCTGTCCGAACCGTACAACTACTCTGTCGATAACGGCAATTGGGTGGCGGATGTGTCTAGGATGGCAGCTGTTTGCACGACGGGACGGTACCCGATCCAAGAGGTGGTACACTCCTCTGCTGAGGGTGTCGCGATAGCTAAGATCAATGGTGTGTTCTATTGTAGCTACTATGCCCCACCAAGGTGGCCATTTGAACAGTTTAACTAGATGATAGATAGGCTATCGTCTGACCTAGTGGCTCGTAAGCCGTTCGCAATAGCAGGAGATTTTAACGCTTGGGCAGTGGAGTGGGGAAGCCGTTGCACCAATCAAAGGAGTCAAACGTTACTAGAGGCGCTAGCGAAGCTCGACGCAGTGATGATGGTTCCGCTAGCACGTTCAGAAAAAACGGGGTCGAGTCATGGATTGACGTAACGTTTGTCAGTCCTGGTCTGGCACCAGACTTACACCCATAGTGATCATCTAGCAAATCACTTTAAGATCAACTATGGCGTGCAACATCCGAGGTCCGGGGATCCCTGTCAGGTCCGGGGGTGGAGAACCAATCACTTCGACAGCAAAGTTTTCACAGCGGCCCTGGGACTGGAAGCCAACACTGAAGGTCTAAGCGGGGATGCGTTGGTAGCTGTCCTATCACGCGCGTGTGACGCCACCATGCCGAGGAAAGCCCTGCCGAGAAATGGCAGACGGCCGGTATACTGGTGGAGTCCCGAGATTGCGGTCCTTCGATCAACCTGCCTCAAGGCTAGACGAAGGATGCAACGTGCCCGCACCGAGGATGAAAGAGCGGACCGCCGTGAAGTGTTTCGAGCTGCGAAACTGGCCTTTAACAAGGTCATTAAGAGCAGTAAGAGAGTGTGTTTCGACAACCTATGCGAGGCAGCCAACGAGAGTCCATGGGGTGACGCCTACAGGATAGTGATGGCCAAGACCAAAAGGAGCTCTTCACCCCCCGAACGGTCCCCGGATAGGTTGGCGAGGATTATCGAGGTACTATTCCCGTCCCGAGCCTCCTGCACCACAAGGCAATATGGGTGCGGCCGAAATGGTGGCTCCGGTGACGAACGAAGAGTTACTCGCGGTGGCCAAATCCCTGGTAACGAAGGAAGCTCCTGGGCCTGATGGAGTTCCGAACAGCGCTCTCAAGGCAGCAATCATAGCGAACCCGAACATGTTCAGGCTGGCTATGCAAAGATGCCTAGATGAGTGTAGATTCCCCGAAAAATGGAAAAGACAGAAACTGGTGTTGTTGCCGAAGGCCTGGAAGTCGCCGGGAGACCCATCGGCGCATAGACCAATCTGCCTTATAGACACGATCGGCAAGTTGCTAGAGAGGATCATCCTCAACAGGCTGACCCCGTACTCAGAGGGTACGAACGGCCTGTCTACCAGTTCGGTTTTCGCAAGGATAAGTCCACGTTGGACACTATTAGCTCGGTGGTGAAGACCGCCGAGATAGCGATCCAACAGAAAAGGCGAGGTATTCGATACTGTGCGTTAGTGATACTTGGTGTGAAGAATCCCTGGGATGCCATCGCGCTCGCGTTACACCGGCTTAGCCTGCCGGTGGCCCTGTACCGGATTTTGTAAAGCTATTTCCAGAACCGTGTACTATTATACGAGACCGATGCCGGTCAGAGAAGCGTACCTATTACCGTAGGAGTTCCGCAAGGTTCAATACTGGGCGCTATTATGAAACCTTATGTATGACGAGGTTCTGAAGCTAAAGTTCCCTCCTGGTGTTAAGATCGTCGGTTTCACAGATGACGTAACCTTGGAGGTCTACGGGGAGTCAATTGCCTAAGTAGAACTGACCGCGGTATACGCGATCAGCACGGTGGAGGATTGGATGAGGATGAGCGTTAGAGGCCTGGAGCTCGCTCAACATAAGACGGAGGTGGTTATCGTCAACAACCGCAAGTCGGTTCAACATGCAGTGATTCACGTGGGTTAAGTCGCGATCGCATCAAAGCGGAGTTTGAAGCTCCTTGGGGTCGTAATAGACGACAACCTGACCTTCGCCAGCCATGTCGACTATGCGTGCAAGAGGCCATGTTGCGGTTGCTGTTGCGGCATTATCGAGGATGATGTCCAACAGTTCCAAGGTGTGCGCCAGTAGACGTAGGCGGCCCGTCCTGGGCGAGAGCTTTGGGGGTAATCAGTTACCTGCGGAAGCTGGAGAGCAAGTACCGCTTGATGTGTCTCAGAGTGATATCTGCCTACCGCACGATATCACATGATGCAGCCTGCGTGATTGCGTGCATGATGTCAGTAGGGCTGGTCATCCGGGAAGGCGAGGAGTGTTTCGAGCTACGTGGCACCAGAGGTGTCAGCGAACGCATTAGGGTGACTTCGGTTGCCAGATGGCAGCGCGACTGGGATAACTTTTCTAAAGGTAGGTGGACCCACCGGTTGATACCTAACATATCGAGCCGGGTGGGGAGACCCCATGGGGAAGTTCACTTCCATCTGACACAATTCCTGTCAGGCCATGGCTGCTTCCGGCAGTACCTCTACAGGTTTGGGCACGCGGAGAGCCCCGTCTGCCCTGACTTCCCAGGGGTTGATGAAATTGCAGAGCACATATTGTATGTCCTCGTTTCGACGTCGAAAGTCGGGACACAACCCCGGGTACCCTTATCCAGAGCAGAGGATGTGCCAAGCGGTGGAAAAGTGGAACGCAGTTTTGGCTGCAACCACTCAGATTGCCTGCAGCTTGCAGATAATCTGGCGTGTCGAGCAGCTTGTCGACATGACCAATTTTGATTTGTTAGTTAGAGCTTGAGCTTGAGCTTGATTGACTGCTCGTAGTTGCTACTCCATTATGACCAGATCAGCTGTTCTTGCACAGGGAACCAACAGATGTTTGCTTGGGACTAGCACACATCTTCAATGTACAAGTACTGGTGATCTCATTTGTAAGGTCATACTGGCGCCTGCCACGTCAGAATGCAAGTCAATGTAGGGAAGGGAAGGAAATGATGATGCAAACACTCGCCCACTGCAAGCCGAATATACCTCTGCACTGGCCACGAGTTCATACGGAATTTTATTTGAGTTTTTGGGTTAGGTGGGAGAGGCAGAGGTTCGTCTTGGTTAACGAGCTGCCAATGTTATAGAGATAGAAGAAAGCCACTGATGGAATTTCTAATTGGATGTAGGAAACGAGCTCTATACAGTGATCGTTCGCTAATTGGGGCACGACCTCACCCCAACTAGCGAATGCCGTTCGCTAATTGGGGCGTTTTGTCAAGCGTCAATGTTGTTTACTTTTTGCATTGAACAAAGGAAAATTTTACGCGCCAGAAAATATCGATCCCGCCAAACACGGAAACAAAACGTCAACGCGTTTAGCTGCTTTTTAATTGGGTTTTGCCCCAATTAGCGAACCCCCAACTAAAAAGCGCCCCAACTAGAAAAAACCCAATTAGCGAACGTTCACTGTAGTTCATTTCCAATTCTAGCAGATTACTGATAGAATACTCAAGTTGAAGGTATAGGAATAGTAATGGAAACGGTATGGAAGTCCATTTCCAGTTCTAGCGATTGCTGGAACATGAGAAATAAAGAGAAAGATACAAAGTAGGAGAATGGAACGGACCTGGGATTGAACCCACGACCTCCTGCGTATGAGGCAGAAGCAGTAGCCATATGACTACCAAGCCCGCTTCGAAACAAGAGAGATCACGCACTGAACTGATTAATTTTATTACCGGCCGCGCAATGCAGAACACAATAATTCGGCCGACCGCGCGATCGTTCTGCTGTCCGGAACAAGAGAGATCACGCACTGAACTCCCAATTTTTGATTTGTTAGTTAGAGCCAAAAAAAGCTGTGCGCGGGGAAGTGAATGAGAGGTTTGCACCGGGGGTCTGATGTTTTGGTTGAGTTTTCTTAGTACAGATGCAGTCTCTTTTCTTCTGCTTTTCGTTTATGGACCTGTCAGTGTGGATCGCACCTATCTCTTTTCTTCCCGTGATAATCCTTATGGCTGTCAGTGCGGAATTTCCAATGTTGACTACGAAACCAACTGTGGTGGAGGTATACAAGTGTCAGTCCCGTGGTTTACACATGTCGAGGTAAGAGTGTCGCAGCGGGTGGCAACCGCAGTCGCCACCACGAGGCATGGCAGAAGAGTGAGCGCATAGGTGTTAGTATGGACTGCACATGCCGAGGTAGGAGGGTCGTAGCGTAGAACTGTTGGTACCTATCGCTATCGACACCTCGAGGCATGGCAGAGGAGAGTAGAGTGAGCATCCAAGTCAGCCTCGCATGGCATGTCAGAAGTGAGAACCTAAGTAAGTCCCACATGGTGTGTCAGGAGGAGTGGCAGGGTGTGCTAGAGTAACCACTCAAATAAGTCTCAAATTGGTGTGCTAGAGTGTGAATCAGGTGATCATCCAAGTTAGACTCACATGGTATGTCAATGGTGAGCATCCAAGTAAGACGTCAGAAAGAGTGTCAGGGTGTGTCAGAGGGTATGTTAGAGAGAGCACCCAAGTAAGCCTCATACGGGATGAGTGCCTGTGTGAGCGTGAATGAGCGAGTACATTAAGTACCGGTTATCCCCCAGAAGCAATACTGGGAGGCAGATCCTGGGGGAACCAAGGTATTAATAGAGAGGGTAACTCAAGTAACCTTCCGTTGCTAGGGTGGGTTTAGTGGGTCCCGCGTTCCGTCAACCCCACTCCCTGAGTGATAATTTCAGGTGTCTGTTTGCAGATTTGCCTTCATCCCACTATTAAAAAATGAGTTCAATGGTAACCACCGAAGGCAAGGCCAGCAGAGAGTGAAGACAGCTTGTATGTACAGGCCTTCAAATGATAATAAAATGTAATGAAGAGTTCTATTTTCAATCCAGTCTCAGACCTCTGCAAGTCCTGTTTTCTTGTGCATAGTATTACACAAAATTCAAAACACATGGGAAGCATTAATTTAATAATTACGCAAAAATACAAAGCAGAAACCTATGTTCTAAGGCACGCTTATTTACATTTGAGTCTAACCCAAAGGGGTGTAAGTGACAAAGGCTTAGTTTAGAGAAAAATGGGTGTAAAGTTTTCAAATATTTCTTTTGTTACATACAAATTGTAGATAAGTCAGAGGCGTCGCGTGGTCAATTCTTCAACCTGTGCACTTTTTCAATATTCCGAGAAAAACATATAATAGAAATGATAAACGAATTACTTTCCAGCGTGTTTCTTAATAAGTTTTGCTTATTTTGTTGCATCTAACTGGTGCTTGGCAACTTCTTATTTACTGAATTCACTCAAACTAAACTAAGCTTAAAAGTGATAGTCTATACAATAAACAATGAAGTTCATAGCCTTAACTCTTCTCAATTAATAATTATTCTATTTACAATTTATTTCTTTTGATCAATATTCTGGACTGGACATATGTCGAACAATTTTCCGTCCATCAGGACATTTCCTCATAAAATTTTTCATAAATTTGTGTGGACCATTGACATTTGACGTACCCTCTCCCTAATTCCCTGGATTTATCGAAAAAAACCTTCAGGAATAAATTTCTTTGAAAAAGTTGACCCGTTTCATTTTCGGTAATACCTACTGATTTTCATTACAAGATCTGCACCGATCTGAAGAAAATAGTTTTGTCTATTGTGCTGAGGTGAAAATATTGCAACAAATTTTAAACTAGCCTAGATATTAGCAAAAGAGAGCGTAATGAAAGAGAGTCTCGCATTTGGACTTACGACGTTTTCAAAAATCACGCGAGAAATGTCTGTTTACAATATGTTAATATTGTCGGATACTTCAATGTCTAGTATAATAGGCGTATTTGTAAACAGGCTTTATTTCAAACGCTTATTAGCAGATGACAATTTCTGTTTAAATTGAGCTAATGTAGCGCTAGTATTATCGGACAGTACATTGTCGCTTGGATTAGTGGATATGTATGTAAATTATAGGCCATCCTATTCAATATCAAATATCAAAAGCGCTTTTGCTTCGCAGTATTTATTCAACGCGGAACTTTCCTTACACGCTTAAAGTCATTCACACAATTTTGTGTTTCGTTCACACAAAACGGGCCTAACCTGGAACAACACATATTATGTGTAACTGCCATGTTACTCATTTTAGTGTAATTGACGATTAACGATTTCCGATGCGTTCATTTCACACAGTGAGAGAGCGGTCGGAAAACGGACCTAACCTCAATTATATTTTTTCATGTAAATTGAAAATTATCCCAACATGTTTATACTGTTTCAGAGGAGTCCCCATTTGCTTCGATATGACCAAACTAAAGTGCGATGTTTATAGTTGCACATTTTAGTTGTATCGTATCGAAACATGACGAAAATCCACAGAAAAAGTCATTTTCGTTGCGATGCGTGCCGGACGCAACCGCCATCATGGCGATCAAAATGGACTTGACAGTTCGAAGCAAAGTTTCTTACACATATTAAAAGAATAAAAGACATTACACAGCGACTGTGCATGTCTTACACATAATTTTCACACAGATTGCTATTCTCTCGTGTCATCGTCGTCATGTGTGAAAATTATTCATGCGATGTGTAATTTACTTTAAGCGTGTATGGAACGCTTTGAGGGAGCAGAAATGCGCGCGCTTTACTCTTCTCTTTCGATTTTGTTCCGATTGCGCTCTCTTCACCGAATCGCGCATGCGCTGTTTGAAGCGGTTCTCGATAGGCACCAAACCGTGCACTTCTTGCGAAGAACGCTTTGACTACCTATACATCGCCGATGGCGCTGAGAGCAGATGTTCCACACATACAAAATAATGCGTGTATGATGCATGCCAAACCGTTCTCGGCTGAAAGTTCCGTGTTGATACAACATGTGGTGTCGGTGGGTCGATTTGGTATCGTAGAGAAAAATATAATGCGCCCCCATCGCAACATTTGGTTGCCTCACATCACATGTCGCCTATAAAAAATTCATGCATATTTTCCGTTTATGTATCTAATAGTCAAATTTGCATGAAGCTTCTAAATGCACATATTTCAAATAATCTAATATGTTTGGATTAGAAAGACAAGAAATCTATTGAGAGTTTAAATGTTGGGGATAAAATTGCCACATGTGCAGTGCACAGGTTGCACATGCGGACGCGACGCCTCTGAGATAAGTTCAAAAAATTACAAATTTCCGGTGAATTTTCACATTTTTTACAAATAACGTAAAAAATATTTCAACATATTGCCGCAAAGCTCTAAAACCAAAGCATTCTTCGCAATAATCATCTCAAATTTGACCTCCGCATTTAGGCCACGAAAAAAAGACAAATATATTATTCACCAAATAAGCTTTTCCCAAATTTAGGTCCAATAAGCCGCTGTCATTTTCGAAATGATGAAGAGCACCTCTACTCATTTGCAAAAATTCCAGCTGTTTCAATATAAAACCAAACCAACGACGGCGCCGCCCGGTGGCATTCGTGGTAGAAAAAAAAAGACGCGAAAAGACACACATCCAAGCAGTAATAACACAACCAACCAATACTTGCCAATCAAGGTACACTGACTTCTCAGCTACTCGTTTTGGATTTTCCGTCTTGGCAGACTTGTGACTCCTTCGCCGGTCTTCCGCCACGGTCTGGTCGTGCTCACACACTCGTTAACTGACTTACTAGAGTGAGCGCTTAGCTAGGTATAGGTACTCTTGGCAACGACGACGATGCACCACATGCTTTGGGCCGTGGTCGTCTCATCATGCATCTTCTTTCCACGGCTGTCCATCCAGTCAAGTCTGTTCTGTATAATCGCCCTCAGTTCTCCCCACATACCACTCCAACGCGTTGCACCGTGTGCTCCCCTTATTTGGTGTAATTAATGTGTTTTAGCACGTTTTTGTAATCTGTCTTTCGACTCCACAAGGTTCATGCATGCACCCCAATTTCCGCTCGTGCCAGATATTTGCTGTGTACTGTTCAATAACGGGCCACATGAAAGAGCTGATACCGGAAGTACGCTCCTCTCTTTCATTCTACGTTGGACTACCCCAACAAGCCAACAACACCGCGAGGTGCATAACAAATATACTTACCATCATCTTGTAGTGTGCTCTCTTAGCGTCCAACAGTACTACCATAACCCACTACCGGATTGGCCCGTCTCGTCCGTCTGCTGCGTACCGTCGTACAACCGGAAGACTGTGAGTTCGGTGCGACTCGCACGGCAAACAAAAACAAGCGTGTCTGAGTCTGGCCTCTACCGGAGCCCGTGCGAATTGCCGGAAACACCGCAAAACTTCTCCTCAATCAAACAAACAAATTCAATGCCAGAATACACACAGCACAAAAATCGCACCGATCCGAATTTCGATCCTATTTGCTTCAGTGAGTTTATTCACTTTTCTGAAAGACCAAAAACAACAAACCCAAATTTAGCCGAATCGCGTTCCACACGAACGACTCTCAGCACTTGGGACGGCTGGATAAATGCAGTAACCCTTTGAGGATTTGCCGGTTTCCGAATCCACCGGAACGCAACCGCCAGCCAGTTCTATCGCAAAACACGAACCTAGAAGATCCACTCGCACACCGGAAGTTACAATTCTGGGGGAAAACAACTGGCAAATATCGGCAAAAGCAAAATGCTTCTTGGGGGCAATTGTTCACACAAGCACAAATCGGTGAAACTTTTCACTTTGACTTTTCCGATATTGATTATTTTCCCACACGGCTCACGCATACACGGGCAAAAGGCATGTGATTAGATCATCCATACATTGGCGTGCACTCAGTGCTGCGAGAAAAGGCACTCACGCTCTCCATACATTCATTTGGAACTTTTTTTTGGGAAATTCCATGTTGCATTTCCTAGATTATAGGATTATAAGATCTGTCTAATCAAATGTTGGCGTAACAACGTACTGCGCTCTGATTAGAATTGAACAAAATTTTATTTGATACGAGGTAGATGACGATAATAATTATAATTGAATTCCAATCTCAAGAGAGCCACTCCCTACAGGAACTCATTGGGATTAAGAGAACTTGTTCTTGTGTCATGCTCGTGCCGGTCGTGGTGTTTGTATGAACCAAACTGTAGAGGGGCGAGACTGATCAACATAAAACCACGGTTGCATCTTATGTCTTTCACATGACTTCCCACTCACTTCGCTTCCTACTTTACGCTGCCGTGCACGAGTCATGTGTGCCGTGTTTTTATGCTATTTTCCGTTCATTTCCCCCTGCGAAGCGAAAGCGATTGAATGTGACGTCTTCGTTTATCGTTAGTTACGGAGGATTGGAAACTTTACTGGAATCGAAGGCGAAGGCAATATCTTAAAAAAAAACAAATGCTGCATTATTACTAATGAACTAAGAAGCTTAAGCTCAACATCGAGTGTTAAAGAACATACAAGGCATATTTGACCACATGAGGCCACATATCGATTCCAATTAGCCCAAATATGTATATGTATCAAGGAGATACAAAATTACCAAAGAATGTCTTAATGAAGATTGAATGTTGTACGATAATTTTGGGTAATTTCTAGACAATTACCTTAAAATTGGCCCAGATGGAATACACAGCATTTATTGTATGTACTATGTATTAGGCCATCTAAATCGAAAAAATGAAACATAGCTTAAGCACTATTTCAAATATCAGAAAAATAACTTTTCGAAAAGTGACTAAATCAAAACATGCATTTTATATTCGGATTTTTCCCGAAGCCCTGCGACTAACCCTGCAGATCAGTTCCCAAACAAGAATAAACTCAACTTTTTTGACGAAAAAAACAAAAAAAAAATATAAAAAAAAACATTTTATTATCAATCTCACCTTATCGGCCGGGACGATTTGAAATCTTCGCAAAGCAAATTGACGCCAAAATCGTCGCCAGCCAAAAAGCCATAAGATCTGTCAAATCAACTGTGAACAAAATTTTATAAACTCAATAATCTTATAATTTCTCAAAATTGAGCCCTGTTTTTCATGCAGATTAAAATGATTCAATGTCCTGCTAACACAGTTTTGGAACATAATTGTTGGCGACGATTTGAAGGTGTCAAAAAAGTGGTCGGCGCGTTTTGTTACCACGGAAACAGTCAATAATTTTCAGAGATGTTGGTATCAGCTTGATGGAGGCGCATGGCGTTTAGTTATATGTTGATTTGACGATTTACTTCATATTCAATAGAAATAAAATCGTTGTGGAAATTCAGTCGAATATTGAGAGTGAATTTCAGCAAAATAGGTCACTCACTCACTCACTTATGTATCCTGAGCACCCCTAGGGACACCCCTACTGCCGTAATCTGAAAAAAAAAATATGTATACACCATTTCCCAAACATGGTGTTAAGTAACGAATAGTAGCTCTCATTGAGCTCTCTAACAGAAAATAGAAAACACGCATGTTGTAATCTGGCGCTTACGTCACTTTCTCAGATAACGGCAGCCTAGAGTTACTTCCTTTATTTTTTTGTTGACGTTACGTCACCACGTCACCACCCAGCTGCCTCTGTTGCGATGTCCAGCCGGATTCCAGTCCAGCACTTGCTAGCAGATTTCGTCTCCGCTCTTTCATAATGTATGGCCGATCCACCTCCATTTGCGCTCTCGAATGTCTGTTTATATCGCTTTTGACGGGGGACTACGTCTGTATTTTCTATAGTGGGGAACACTTTACGATTTTGAAAAATCGAAAAACGTCATGAAAATAAGAAAAACTATTTCAGCCGCTTCTTTATGGATTTTCAATATTCTTGGACCATTCGATCATGGAAGACCCAACGCTTTATATCCTTTCTTCTTTTTTTTCTTCTATGGCTTTACATTCCATCTGGATCTTGGTCTTCTTTTCAACTTTTTTTATACTGTCAGGTGATTGTCACTGCAACCATTCTTTAAACTATTGTGAAATACCAACCTTTCAGATGACTCATTTTTGCTTTTTTTTTTGTTTATTTAGGAGTAGAAGAATGTTTATAAAACCACCCCGAAGTCAAATTTCGATAGAAGGCTCTGTACACTAAGCATATTTGAATCATTTGTTTGAGAAACTGCATACATACATATATCCATTTTACTCAATTTCGAGAAAACAACAAAACACTGTTTTTGAACAAATGGGCACCGAATGTTTCGATATTTTTTATACAGATCAATAGTTCTTTAGCAAAACTCAACACCCTGGGGCACCTCCAATACAAAAATTGCAAGCAGTACTCCATAATTGCTCTTCAAAGTGCGTGCACATACATATGTAGTTTCTCAAACAATTTCATACATTCCTGAACAAATTTTTTTTCGTATTTTTTGCAAGAGTGCGTTTTTTTTTGGACAAGGATTCAGAATATATAAAAATCCGATTTTGGCCAAAAATTTTACATCTATACACACTTCGAAAAAACCATGTAACTTTAGATGTTTCGAGACCGACACCCACGAGCATCATTATTGATGCGAAATTGTGTTATGATAAATGTGAAACTAAGTTCACTTTTAAATTTACTTGGCTGTATTATTTTAACAAAAATGATAAAGTACCAGACGGGAATCGAACATTGGTTCACTGCGTGAGCGCCACTCACGCTACCACTCAGCCAGCGCCTCTTCATGAAGAAGCAGAGTTCAAAGTGAAACAAGTTTTACATTCATCTGCGCATGCTCTGTTCATTGCATCAACCCGTCGGCCAAGATGAATACACCACTAGGTGTTCCAATCTGCCAAATTCACGATTCAGCCATCTTGGATTTTAGTATGGGAGAGGCAGCCGGTTTGTTTATGTTTTGTAACGAAAATGAATTTTTCACCCCCGCCTTCTTCTCGCCCATAAATTGGGCAAATTGAAACACCTAGCTGTGTATTCATTTTGCCGTCTGCTGTTTGGTTGCGTGTGTTGTCGTTTCATACGTTCATCGCACCGGTTGCTGTGCTTTGGGTTCGATGGATGTAAATTTCAGTTTGTTTTGAGCTTGAGCTTGAGCTTGATTGACTGCTCGTAGTTGCTACTCCATTATGACCAGATCAGCTGTTCTTGCCCAGGGAACCAACAGATGTTTGCTTTGGATGTAAATTTCAGTTTGTTTTTCATTAAAACTGTGGCGATTGTACTGAAACTTTTGTGTGCATCCAAATTGACTGAAAAATACATTTTAATGCATATTACATCTTGTAGTATTGTGTCAGTTTTTTCCATTACGTCACCTGTAACATTAATAATTTTTTGGTGTGTAGGGTAAAACGACCAATTATGGAGGGGTAAAGCATCGTGTTAAAACAAAATTGATTTCAAAATTCTTAAAAAAAAATACCTGTTGGTGTCTTTATCCGTATTGCTGTAGTCGAATAGGATGCTCGTTAACTATACTGCCGCTCACCGCAAGTCAGACTTATCTGTATATGGACGCCATATCCAGATAAGACTGACTTGCGGTTAGCGGCAGTATAGTTTCGTATATATTATGTCAACTATACTGAACTTATAAAAACAATAAAACAATAAAAACAAAATACCGCAATAATAGGACGCAGTTGCCTATCGTTGCGATAGTTTTTGAAGGTCAGTCCTATTGTTGCGGTATTGCATGTAATTCTTTCTTATGGAGATCGACACCACAACAATAGGACCTTAGCACTACCGCAATAATAGGCACAAAGGATTAATTTTTTTAATGAAAAATGTTGATTTTTTATAGTTTTGAACGGAATGTTGTCAAACAAAAGCTGTTCTAGTAGTTTATTCGAAGAATTTTAGCATATCCACAATTGTTTTTAATGCTATTATATCCAGAATAGACTATTTTATACCCGTAATGCTGGGTAGATACCTCTTCGTGGTGTGTTACGGGGTAAGTTCAACCATGGTCACATTGCCAGCTACAGGCACATCCTGACCCAACGAATACCTTCCCAATATCCAACTCCGTGGTTCTTATTCCTTCTCTCCCTAGTAACGGTACAGATAAGCGTGGCCAGGAATAGTAATTCTAATGCTTTTGTCATTTTTGTCATAGATTGAAATTAAGGACTACACCCACCTTGATTTCTGATAGCAATCTGGACAGAGATTTCAAAGGAAACATAATTATCACTAGTTTCCAGTCCACGAAATATACCGTAGCAATGCCATGCTTTCGTATTTTCATATATTCATATTATATTTATTTTCCATATTTCATTATACTTATTTTTCATATTTCATTATATTCATTTTTCATATTTTTACATTTTATTTTTTAAATTTCCATATTTTTATAATTTCATATTTTTGCATTTTAATTTTTTTTTTATTTACGTATTTTATACTGTCCTAATTTTACACATTGATATTTAATATTTAATGTTTTAATATTTTTAAACTTTTATATTTCATATTTTTGTATTTTCATATTTATATAATTTCATGTTATTACATTTTCATATTATAATTTTTTTATATTGTCATATTTTCCATATTTTTATACTTTTCCTATTTTTATACATATATCACATTATATGATGCTTTTATATTTTTATATTTTCATGTTTTCACATTTTTTATACCTGTATATGTTCATATTTTTATACTTTTGTATTTTTAAATTTCAAATTCCATATTTAAACCCTTTGTATTTTCATATATGTGTATTTTCTTTTTTCATGCTATCATATTTTCATAATGTTATAATTTCTAATATTTCATTTTCATATTTTTATGTCTTTCTTATATATTTATACTTTCATGTTGTTATAATTTAATTTGCATATTTATATATTTCTATATTTTCCGGTTTCCGTTTTCATATTTTTATATTTTTATGATTTAATTTTCACATTTCCTTGTTATATATTTTTGTGTTTTAATATTTTTATATTATCTTACTTTCAGATCTTCATATAAAGCCTGTCCACGTTAAATTTCGGACAACCATCTTCCAAAGTGATTTTTTTTAAATTTTCACAAACCGCTGAGAAGATCAATTTTCGCATAGCTGAATCTATCCGCTTTATGTGATGCATTTAGCACGTTTTCATCTTCGTCCAAATTGATAAAATGGCTGAAAAACATTTGGATATTATCTCAGTGTCCGAAATTTAACGTGGACAGGCTTTAGTCATATTTTCAAAATTTTATACTTCAACATCAATTACAAGATACAACAATATGAGTGCATAGGAGCATGGAGGCATGGAGGTGTGCGATTGTGAAAATATTGAAAATTTTCAATATTTTCATATTCTCATGCTTTTATGTTTTTGTGTACTCATATTTTCGTATCTTCATTTTTTTATTTTCATGTTTTCATATTTTTTATTTTCATATAGCAATTTTTATTCTTTTATTACATTATATTTGTATGTTTCTTATTTTCATATTTTCATGCTTTTGTATACTTATATTATTGTATTATGTACCTTCATATTTTCATGATTTATCATTTTCATAGCCCACTACAAAACATCCCAGTAATGAAAGCTTCACAACCTGCCATAAAACCTTTAGGAAGACGACGTCCTGGCACATAACCTGCTATCTGATACTCATAACATTCTAAATAATAATTAAATTCAATTAAATTAAGTTTACAATTTCCAGCTTCTTCTACAAGAGATGTACAACCCGAGATAACTTCGGCTCTTAGTTGATGTTATATTCTTCAAATATATATAAAATTTGATAAAATTTCTGATCATAATGTTATTCATTTCACTACATATTTATATACAACTACCAAAATAAGAACTTAAAAAGAACGCGGTGCGTATGGTACGGTATGTCCACGCATCCTTCAATCCCTGTAGATTCGTGATATGTATCATGTTGAAGTAAATACTTGAACACGATACATCTCTAAGAATCATCTCTGCGGCAAACACAACGCAGTGGGCCTGGCCGCTTTGAAGTTTATGTCATACCACTGGTATGCTGTGAGCCTCAATATTGACAAGAAAAATTATTGGGCGTCATCTAACTCAATGATTTTCCAGGATGCTTTCTTTGTACTGGCTGCGTTTGTGTTCGATTAGATTAGATTAGATTAGATTAGATTATATCCAGAATAGACTATTTTAGCACTACCGCAACATTAGGACATACTACGACGATGGGATGTTTTACCCTATGCAGTTTCTCAGGTTTTGTCAAGAAAATGAACAATTTGGTGTAACTTTCAATCCCGTGGACCGATTTCAAGCAAATTTTGTACAAATATCAGCTATGAGGAGATCTCCTACGTGATGAACTTATTGTAAACATAAAAAAACACGATAATAAAGATCTAAAAAAAAAAGCTATGAGGAGACGAGTTTTTGGAAAGTGGGAGTGTGTTGGGATAGGGGTATTGTTTAGAAAATGGAGAATTCTTATTTCAACCAAATGTGTTTCAAATATTGATTGTGAGGGGTCGAGTCGAAGAAAGGTAGAAGATTGTGTGGTGTGCAGGGAGGGGCACTGTTTAGAAAATAAGCAATTGACTGTTGCTTCTGCTCCGCTTGCGCTTGACCGAATTCATAAGTGAGAAAAAAAGAAGTGCTGTTCAGTAAACGAGTAGTATATAGAATGGGAAGAAAATAGAGGAAAAAGGAATAAGGAAGAAAGAATAACCAGGCAGATGGAAGAAGGAAGCAGGAGATGGAAGAAAAAAAAGAAGGAGGAAGAAAACCCCAGATTAATCCACCTAGCGTTGCTGGTGCCTTTCTCGTGAATTTTTAAAATGAGAAAAACACATAAAAGAAGTCAAATTAGCACTCCAGGGGGAAAGATTTTACTATTTTCATCAATTTATGTTGCGTTCATTTGAATACATTGCATTAGTTTCTGAAAAAGAAGTGATTTTGAAAGTTTTCCCCAGCAATATTTTTTTAATAACTCCAAAACATCAAAAGCGAAAAATAAGGCAGGATTCCGCGTCGTTGCAAGCAAATCGGATTAGACAAAGTACAAAAAAATGTTTGCCTCACATTTTTTTGTGCACACACACATACATACATACACACATACAGACATCAACTCAATTCGTCGAGCTGAGTAGATTGGTATATAACACTATGGGTCTCCAAGTCTTCTATCAAAAGGCAAAAAGGAGAAAAAACAAGAAAAAAAGGAAAAAAGGGAGCAAACTAATAAGAAAAGAGGAAGTTAGAAAAGGAAAGATGAAGAAAGAAGGAATTAAGAATAAGTTAGAAGAAAGGTAAAAGATAGAAATAAAGAAGAAAGGAAAGCGGAATGAAGAGAGAGCCTATGTAATGTTCGACCCGAGAATTTCTCATAGATTTGTTTCAGTTACCCTTCTAAGAGTCCCTCTGAGAATTTCTCCAGGATATCTTCCTGGAACTCAAACCAGGAACTCCACTGCGATTTTCTTCAAAAACTACTTTAGGAAATTCTCCAGGAAATCTTTCTAGAGCTCCGGAAAATTCCCGAAGAAAAAATCCCTGAGTAATTTACCGGTTTACCGGGAGAGTTCTTGGAGGAATTTTCGGAAGAGTTCCCGGAGCGTGAGTAGGAGGTGACTATCAAGGGCTTCCACATTAGCTACTGGAGCAATTCAAAGGAAATTTCTGGAAAGACCTCGGAGTAATTAATTGTGGACTTTCTGGAGTAACTCCACAGAGAATGTCAGTAGGAATGGGATGGGAATTTCTGAATGATTTTTTGGTGAAGGTTCTGGGAGAGGAAACGCTGATATATCGAAGGGAATTCCTAAGTGAATTGTAAAAGAAATCACCAAGAAAATAGGGCAAAATTTTTGGGTAAGGTACACTGGGCGAAATGGAAAAAGGGGGTAAGTATAAAAATCGACTCTAAAAATTGGAATTGTACATATAAGTAATACTATGTTAAAATCAGTGTTAGATATACACTAACACAGTTAACGCTGGAGCTTTCATTTGAGGTTTCGAAAGAAGTTAATTTTTTCATTCATAAAATCAATTCTTATTTGCACAAATTGTCCCTTTTTCCAGTAATTTACTATTATATGTCACAGGTGACCATTATAATTCAATTTAACTAATAAACTAATAAAAGATTTTACACTTACGCCTAGTATAAAAAACTGCGGGGGAAGTGGGTAATGTTCTGATCACGCAAATGTATCCTTCCCTCCAGAGTTTATTTCAATAGCTGTGAATCTCAATATGTTCCTTTCTTCAAAAAAACATATAAGAAAGATAAAATGTTGAAAATATTTGAAAATTTTGTACGTGTTTTGCGCACACACAGACATCATATCAATTCGTTAAACTGAGTCGATACGTTAATAATACAGTAAGTCTCATTCTTCCTCTAAAAAGTTCATCTTTCGGTTGAACATATAGACTTTACGTACACTTAGTGTTCGAGAAGGCAAAATCAGCCCTCCCCTAGCTATTACAAAAATTCCTTGGGGACCTATTCTGTTAATCCAACGAAATTATTCAAGAAAAGATACTCAGAGCAATTACCGTTTTGATTTTAATTATATGTCACAACTCATCACAATTGAAGGTCAAGATAACTTCGGTTTTCCACTTACCTCATTCCACTGGAGTAAGTGGAAAACAACTTCTCATTATCAAATCTATTTCTATAAATTTCAAGCGATCAAAATGATATGAATTACAGCACAGTTGGTATAACATTGACTGTTTTTGAAATTCTGAAAAATTTCTGGAGGAACTTGCAGAGGAATTCCTGGAGGAACCTACGGAAGAAATTCCTGGAGGAATTCCGGAAAATTTCTAATGCACAAAATAATTCAGCAAAATGAAAAAAATGATCTATTTATTTATTTATTTATTTATAATATTTAAAATCCAACTGACAACTGACTGACAGACAGTGAATAAAACTTAACCTAACTGGAAACAATCAGCGGTGCGGAAAAGATTGAGCATCTGTTGACGTTCGTTGACACGTCCGAGGAAACATGAAAATCAAATAGGTTACAAAAATTATTTAGTTGGTGGCTAATTGAACGAATGGGCTCGTGTAGAGCATAGTCCGTGCTTCGTGAGTTCATGTACAAAAATTCGCGTTGACGGAGTGGCCTCTCAGGAGCATACAAATTTAGCTGAGTTAGCAGAGCAGGACGGTCGATATCTCCCGTAAGTAGCTTTCCTGCAAAAGTGGCCTGAGCAATTGATCGTCTCACCTCACCACCTGAGGAACCGGAGTGCATATCTAACCAACTTTTTTTTTAAATAGATTCTATTCGGGCGACCCAGCTGACGTGGAATAAACTCCATATGACAGCATTCGACTCCAAAATTGATCGTACCAGCGAACAGTAGAGGGCTTTGAGACAAAATGGATCATGAAACTCGTTTGCAATTTTTAACATAAAGCCCAATTGTCGGTTGGCTCTGGAGGTTATGTCGTTGTAGTGGTGCGCACTGGTCTAGATTGAATATCAAGTGAAATCCTGTATGGAATTTTCGAACAAACTTCTAAGGTATCCCAGGAAGAGCTCTTGAGAAAAACTGCTGTTCCAGTAAGACATCTTATAGGAATTTTAGAAGGAACTCCTGCGAATAGATCATAACTATTATATCAAATAAATAAAAAAACTGAAAAATCCTTGGCTTTATGGATCAAAAGGTATGAGCCATCAACCAAGAGAGAAAAAAAGTAACTAAAAAAAAACCACAAAATAAATAAAAAAAAAAAAAACTATTCAACAAAATAAATTTATCTTGTTTTAAGTACCGCTGCTATAAAAAAAAGTGTCACTGACAAGTGTATAGATTGGAACAAAACTTACTGTACAAACTGGATATGTTATCAGCTGTTTCAGATGTTCTTTGAATTGTTTAAAATTGTATTATATTTTGTGTTACGTACGACTGTCAAACATTTATGACACGCTGCTATTTTAAAGTTTTTCTACTAAATTCGTTACCACAATGGTGTTTAAATCAGATGTGAAATTATTACGAAATTATGACAAAATTACGAAATTATGACAAAAATCGTAGAGAAAATCGAACGATACCCAGGGAAGGCGAGCAAATTTCAGACCTAAAAATTCGCTACAGGGGACCGCCAATCGAACTCAGAAACTTTCAGTATGATCTTGCTTTGCAACTGCGCACCTTGCCGCTTAGGTTATGAAGGCTCTTAATAATACCATACGATTGTTATAATTTCGGACTCTGGTCTAGTTTTCACACAAATTACTGCCACTCACTTAATCTTCATGGCGTTCTCACTTTATATAACATTACAGAGGGAGCTTATAGCGACATCGAAAACCCAAGAAGATGGCGTTAACTTGCATTGACCACAAAGCGTGGGCAGTCAATGAAAAAAATAAAAATAAATAAGACGACGACAGTGGAGGCTTAACGAAGTAACAATGATCCGATTATAGCGCATACCGTTTCCCATAGCTCGAACCCAACGGGCTCTCCAAGCACGGTGGAACGGATACTCCACTCTAACCAATAATCTACTAGAGAAGAAGCAAAACAAGATGCGGTATGAAATTAAACTCATTATTTTGTCGAGCAGAGTCCAGTTGAGGCTGCCTCTCGTCGTGCGCCGGCCGTCCGTGGTGGGTCGCAAAACATCCGAGGCATCTAACTATTAGAGGTACCCATCCAAAGCTAAAGTCGCGATTGCTACACCGCGCAAGTGACCGCACGTTCTGTTTCCCGACAGTACCACTACTACGACCGGCTAACTGTGACGAACTGAATGACTGCTTTCGATTTGCAGGAACCGTTAATGGGCGATAAACTGCAAAATGATAACTTTGGTTAAATGATTCAGACCGTTGTCATCGACTCATCGATGTTGAAAAATCGACTTATTGGGTTGTTCGACAATCCAAATGTTCATCCGCTCAAAGTCTCCCCACCCCACAGTCGCACTGTGCGCGGATAATGTGATTAACGTGTGACCGCAATACGACTTACCAAGAAATAGCGACAGCAGCAGAATTCCGCTTCTGTGGTGACCTTGAAGGTCTTCTTCCCTCCATCTCGTGTTGTGGCACGCTTGAGAAAAAAATAAGGGAAGCAAAAATGGTCCAGCTGAAGAGGGTCGACTCCTGGGTGGGTGGTGTTGAATTTTGTGCAGCAAAGTGAAAAAGGTTAGAGTTGAAAATCGTGACCCGCTGGGATTGCGGTTGGCGGGAATTTATTAGGATGAGATTAGAAGGTGTCAAGCTGAAGCAGTAAAGCTAATGCTGTTTGCTCTTGCCATTTGAGAAGGGGATCCGAAAATAGGACCGAAAGGATTTGATACTTGACTGTGATGAAAATTTAGGGAGCATTTTACGGACACAGAGAAGACCAAAGTAATGGATCGGATTTATGTGGAAGAGCACTCCGTTGTGAAGGATAATACTAGTCTAGACCTCAGATAGCCTATTTGGTATTTACAAAGCGAAAATGGCCTGACTGATCACAGAATCGATCGAGTGTTTCGTTTCGGACTTGTATACAAGTTTGATAAACTTGTATGATCATGGCTTGTTATGATTCGGAACAGTTTTTGCCTTTATTTTATCGTTGTTTGTTATCTATTGAGAGCGATTTCTGCAAACCCTGATGATGAGAGACTAAAAAGAGAGATTAAAAATAAAATCTGAGATACAATACCACAAACAAGCTATGATAAAACACTCGATCACGTGCATCATATTTCACGTTCACATTTCAAAAAATGTTCGAAAATTCCAACTCCCATATGTCTATTAGCATCATTCTGATAATTTAGGAGTTTCGGCAAAATTTTCGGCAATTCGGTGGCCATTTAGGAGTGGCGCGAAGTCAATTTATGTTTATATGGAAATTTGTGTGGGAAATCCCTACAACTCTTAAATCGTAATGAATTCAAATAAACATCCCCAACCTAAATTTTTGGAATCTATTTGAGCTCAACCAGTGGGTAACTAATTAATTTTGATTTATATTTCCACTGCTACGTTGAGGCTAATCAACAGCATTTTAGCTATTTATCTCATATTCACACTGTCAATAGAACCGTAACTAATGTGTTATCCGGAGGTCTCATTTATATAGATCCAAAAAGGGAGGTTGGGGATGTTTATTTGAATGTATCACAATTTGACAGTTGTAGGGAGACTTGAATAAATTTTATGTTTTTCCCATACAAATTTGCATATATTCATAAATTGACTTCGCGTCACCCCTAAATGGCCACCGAATCCAAATGATACTAATAGACATATAGGAGTTGGAATCTTCGAACATTTTTGAAATTTTAACTGCCATGTACAGTTGAGTAAAATAAATCATCGTACATAACCATCAGAACTACCCGACCAGGACAACTAAACAAAATTATATCAAATTTACAACAACGTCAGATGTTAATAACAACTTTTGATATAAATTAGTAATTGTCATTAATTTCGAATAAATATTTAATCAAATTTATAACAAGATATGTTTCATTTTTTTGGTTTGATATAATTTTCTGTTATTTTAACTACTAATGGGCCACATTTTATAACAGAATCTGTTACACAAATGCAAATGCAAATCTGTTTCTTTACTCTAGTCGGGATTATGCTCACCGCATTTGAAGCATCATAAAAGCAGTTCCTCATGATGTTTTTCACTCTCTTGGTAATTTGTGAATGATTCCTCTAACGATCACGACACCTATTATTACAAATTTTTACGAATTATTACAAATTACGCCGTTGATCTATAATTTCTTATTAAAATAAAAATTTTGAACGGAGGAGGACCGTTTTACAGAAAGCTATTTGGCCGAATATGTCATATGACAGAACAAACTATTTGGCCGAAGCCCATCGAAAATGACGTTTGGCCGAACCCTTTGCTAGCTTAGTTTAGCTTTAGCTTTGACTGACTACACTTATCTATGGTTGTTATTCTCTGATTGATCAGAATCAGTGAAATTGCACAAAGAATCAACTGAATGATTGACTGGGATTGTTTAAGCATGAACAGTGTGCAAGTTCCAATGACTCACATGTTAAAATGGTCAATAGCGGCGCGCGCCGGCCACGACCTGCTGACTACCAGAAAGAGGGAAAGAATATTAGTAGGTGATTTGGTATATGAAGACCGTGTTTGTCTCTGCGTCTTCAAAAGAACCACAGGAAGGATTATCAATTAGTAGGTAGGCATCGTTGGATCTAGATTCACTATGATAAATTAGGCGACCGTGACAGTTTTTTCACACAATAATTTTAACAAACTATTATTAGTGTCTAGGAACCTTGCATGAACATGATCAAACGCATACTCCACATCATACATGCCCAGTGACATATGCAAACTGTGAAGGATCGCGCTTTGAACGACCGAAACGACACGTAACACTAACGCACGATCCTCCGAACACAAATCAATTAACTTCGCCGTCCCTAGACGAGAAAAAAAGCACACGTTGCACGTCCGGTGGCAATTTGGCCGAAACCATGGGGAACACTAACACACGGTCTTCCGGAACACTAATCAATTACCTGCGCTGCCTTCGACGAGAAAAAACTTACAACACTGATGCCTGGTGGCATATGTAAACTGTCGACGAACGCGTCCAATCTTGCACTAATTTATTCATCTCCGACTGCACAATGCGCATACGCGGATCTCGAGACTATATTTTACGTCTTAATACGAACTCGTCCAATCTTGCACTTCTGCCGTTCTGCAGAACTCCGACTTTTTCAGCAGTCGGTTTGCCGAATAGCTGATTTGGCCGAAATGGTCGTTTGACAGTAAGGGTCATTTGGGCGAAATAGACAATCGGTCGAAAGTGTCGTTCGGTTGAACTGATCATATTGTCGGAAAAGTCGTTTGTCCGAAAAGGTCTTTTCGCGAATTTGTTTTATGTCAGAAAAAAACCCTTTCAGGCCAAATGGATCTTTCTGCCAAAAGACCATTTTTACCAAACGGGATTCACGGCCACATTATCTATTCGGTCAAACGACATTTTCGGCCAAATGACCATTTTGACCAAACAGCATTTTCGGCCAAATTACCAGTTAGGGCAAACAATTCTTTGGGGGGGTTGTTCCGTGTATACTGCTGAGCTAGCAGCTATACACTATTCACTCGAGCAAATCGCATCCCTACCTCCTGACCACTTTTTCATCTTCACCGACAGTCTAAGTTCCTTGGAGGCTGTTCGGTCAATGAAACCGGTTAGGCACTCAGCGTATCTCTTGAATGGGATACGGAAAGCTTTGAGTGCTTTATCAAAACGGTCTTACACAATCACCATGGCCTGGGTCCCTTCTCATTGCTCGATTCCGGGCAATGAGAAAGCGGACTCTTTGGCTAAGGTGGGCGCTATGGAAGGTGATATTTATGATCGACAAATCACCTTTGATGAATTTTTCTCATTAGTTCGTCAGGAAACCTTGATCAGCTGACAACAAAAATGGACAAAGGGGGAGATGGGTAGATGGTTGTATTCAATTCGTCAACAGGTATCGAGGCGACCATGGTTAAAAAAATTGAATTTGGGACGAGATTTCATTCGTACCATGTGTCGTCTAATGTCCAATCACTACTCTTTAAATGCACATCTTTTTCGAGTGGGGCTCTCAGAAGGCAATCTCTGTGTTTGCGGCGCGGATTACCAAGACATTGACCATGTCGTGTGGGCGTGCGAGGAGCATCGTGGCCCCAGATCTGCGCTAACTGAATATCTGCGGGTCCAAGAAAAGCAGCCAAGGTCTATTAGGGAAGTGTTGGCGGGTCTTGATCTCGAATACATGTCCCTTGTCCACCATTTTCTGAAAGTGGCTGATGTTAGACTGTAATCGTCGTCCACCCATCCCTTTCGTTGTCGTAGTCCTTTAAAAATGTCTCCCTCTTGTTGTCTACCGTTAAATCTCACTCGTATGTCTTCCTCTCGCTGTTGTCTTCCAAAAAATGTTTATCTCGTTACAGATGTGAAACATCGCCAATAATATCAACTATATGAATATCAACATCATATGTAATTAATTTAAGCACCCTAAATTCCCTTCCTTATTGTTCCTTATTGTATTCCCTAACCTCGACCAAACCGCGAGTCTTACGGTTCCCCAAAACTAACATTAGTGTATAAGAATCATAATAAACTGTATTTAAAAACATGATTCCGGCTCCGTAACGCTTCACGACAAATGAGCCTTCCAAATAAATGACAGATAAAAAAAATTTTTTGGGTCAAATTACCAGTCTGGCCGAATGTTTCTTTCGGTTGTATGTCGCTTTCGGTCAAATGACATTTGCGACCACATCATTTTCGATCTTATAATCGTTTCGGACAAAGGTATTATTCAGCCAAGTTGAATTCGGCTAAATGTGTTTCGGCATATCGTGTTATCGTCGTGGCTAAGTGGCATTCGAACGAATGGCTTTGCCGCCGAAAAACTTTTGGCCGGAGGCCGGAAGATGTTTAGCTGAATTTATCATACGGCCGAAACCCATCTGGCTGAAAATGTCGTCCGATATGTCGTTCGCCGAACTGGTCATTTGGATAAAAAACTTGTTCGGTAAAATAGGTCATTTGACCAAAAACGCCATTCCACCTGAACGGCAATTTCGGCCAGATTACTTATTCGGTCAAAAGATCATTTTGACCAAATGACCTGTTGGGCCAAAAAAAATTTTCAGCCAAATTGTCTTCGATCTAATAACCGTTCCTCCCAAACGTTCATTTCGGCCAAACGTGTTGTCCATCTCCCTTTTAAATTTCCAGTGAAATTTCCGAAGAATTTACTATGGCGAATACATAGAATTTTTTTTTTGTCTTTATTAAGGAGACTTTCAGCCCGAGGCTGGCTCGTCTCCGGAACATACATAGAAATTCTTTTTTGACTGAAATCTACATTTTGAACAATCTCTGAAAATCCGGAGAATTTTTCTTAAAAAATCCCAAAAGTTAGCTGTGAAAACTCCTCAAATATTTTTGCAGATATTTTGACTTTTGGTGTAAATTTCTGCTTAATACTCAAAAGAAATGTTGAAAAACTTTCCGTTGATATTCTGAACAATTTTCCGTGGAACTTTTCCCGTAAAAAACTAAATTATCTAACATGAGAATTTTCATAATATTTCCGAGGCAGTTCCAAACAATTAATTTGGAATTCAAAAAGGTTTCACTAGGAAATTCTGAAGAATTTCTGGCGCAAATTTCAAAGTAGTACCCGTGGAAAACCCGAATTTTTTTTTTTCAAATTGATCTCTTTGAAAAACTTTTTAGAATTTTTTAGGGAAATCCATGAGATTTTTCCGTCGGTTTATTAAATATTCTTTCTTTAATGTCTTGAATATGTCCAGAAAAAAAATCCGAAAAAAATCTTTAGGAAATAAACACAACGCCGATTCACGCCGCCGCCGCCGCCGGCTGAAATGGCTTTCGGCGTGATGCCGAAAACGCCGCCGCCGACGATTTTCAAACCGGTGCACACCTCTAGTTACAAGTATTGCTCTTCATTAATATTATATCACATTGTGTTATAATCATGTTGTGACGATCATGTAATATTATTTTCTTAATCCGAGACAGCGAATTTATAACAAAATTATTGCAAATATTGTTACTCGTAAATCGTAATACATATTGATTAGGGTGGCTCAAATTAGTATGGGAAAAACTTTTTTCAATTTTTTGATGGGCCGCCCTCTTATTCAGTTCTATTTGATGCCCTGATGCTCTGGACAAAATTTCACCCAAATCGGTCAACGTTTGGGCGGTGCTAAGCTCGTTGGAAGTTTATATGCAAAAATGTATGCAGAAACATCCAAAAACAGTGAATTGCAGTTGGACGACACAACTTACGATGCAGAACTATGATACTCATTCAGATCTTGAAGAATTTAATTCAGAATGTTATGCAGAAAACCACGAGAAGATTAAAGTTTGCTCTGCTAAGTTATTAGCATTTCTCTGAAGTGGGGTTTGAGCAAATTTCGTTTCTTTTACCTTTGAAAAGAAATAAATTCACCCCTACAACACTCCAGCAAAATGCTTATATCTTTGTCTAATAAACTATAATCTTCTCGCGGTTTTTAGCATAACATTCTGTATTTAATTCTACAAGAACTAAATGAGTATCATGGTTCTTGATCGTAAATTGTGCCGTCCAACTGCAAATCACTGTTTTTGGATGTTTTTGCATATATTTTTCCATATAAACTTCCAACGAGTTTAGCACCGCCCAAACGTTGACCGATTTGGCTGAAATTTTGTCCAGAGCATCAGGACATCAAATAGAACCGAATAAAAGGGCGGCCCATCAAAAAATTTGAAAAAGTGTTTTTGAGCCACCCTAATATTGATATTATATTTATCGGTGATTACCGATAGAAATCAACAAACCAGAAAATTTAAAGTTCTACGGTGACCGAAACCCCACCAAACATATTGATATTATTGTGATATAATTTTGTTATGACTATCTGATCGGTTATAGTGAGTGTATATACGGAGCTAAAATGAGAAATAATTCTTTTTTCATTTCTTACGGGATTCCAAATTTTAATCTGTTTTGACGGCAGCGTCTCTTACGTTTCGAATCAAATTATTGGATGCTTCTGGTTGATATCTGGCACAAAAGCGGATATATCGTTTGGAATGCTGCTGTGCTGCATGCTCATATTGTTGTTTACTGCCATGCTTCCTTTGTACGGGACTGTGCCCCGATCTTTCATCCATATATCCTTTACTCTTTTATTCTTATCTCCTTCATCTTCCTGCCTACTCTTCTTAACACACTTTCCCTTTATTACTTTTATTCTTTTTCTTTTTTTCTGTTTTTATTTTTTATATATTTTTTTTTTACTTTTTCTACATTTTTTCGCGAGATCCGGATTTGTGCGGTCGGTGAATGAATAAAGAATTCGTGCTCGTGTTTTCAAGAAGTACGCAGAACGATCCGAATTTATTTTGTTCCGTTTTGTGTGGCCGGTAAATAAATTAAAGAGGAATTTTGGAATTTTGTCCATATATTTTGTTCCCATGAGCTCCCAAAGCGAGACTTGTGAAATTTTTTTCGCGAAGAGTAAAAAATCCTGGCCAATTATAGTCTGCTTTACAACTCGAACTCTTGTAGATTTTCGCCGGATTGTATTTTGAATCGGGCCGAATTTCAATTTTTTCATAACGCAATCCATAAATCCCGTCCCACACATGGAAGCGAAATTCGCAGACAAGCTCCTGATGTGTAAACTAGCCTTACAGTACGTGAGAACCTTAGATCTAGCCTTTGATCCGACGAAATTTTCCCTCGGTTTGAAACTGCCCCAAACTTGATTTTGTTCAGTGAATTTATAAATTATTTGTTCATGCTGTCGTTTTTTTAAGGTAGATGATTTCGAAATACATATTCAAAATTTTCAAAAACACTTTGAATAATTCTAAATGTTTCGAAAAGAATCAAATGATTGAAAAGAAATGTGGTAAAGCAGATTTAAAAAAATGAATTACCTACTTTGAAAAATTCAAAAAGAATAATCGAAAATGAACTTAATCTAAAAATTAGAATGTCTGTATCTGTGCTTTATTTTATTGAAGTTGAGGCGTGATCTGATTGTCAGGAAATACTTGCCTACCAAGTTACTAATTCCGTTCAATCCGCTGATGAAATTGGCCAAATTTTAATGTACAAGTCCGTAGAGCCCATGCGTATGATTTGCAGCTCAGATATACCCAAATCAGATGTTCTCGGCTCTCTAAACTGTTCTGGAGTTTGGATGGAATGGTCTACCATGTCAACTGCACTCGATAGCTATCTGAAATCGACCAGCCATGTTCATACAAGTCCGTAGAGCCATGCGTATTATTTGCAATTCAGATATACCCAAGCCAGATGTTCTCGGTTCTCTAAACTATTCTGGAGTTTGGATCTATTGGTCTACCAGGTCAATTGTACTTGATAGCTAGCTGGAATCGATTAGTCATGTCCGTAAAAGTTCGTAGAGCCCACGCGTATGATTTGCAGCTCAGATATACCCAAACCAGATGTTCTCGGTTCTCCAAACTGTTCTGGAGTTTGGATCAATTGGTCTACCAGGTCAATTGCACTCGATAGCTATCTGGAATCGACTAGTCATGTCCGTAAAAGTCCGTAGAGCCCACGCGTATTATTTGCAGCTCAGATATACCCAAACCAGATGTTCTAGGCTCTCCAAACTGTTCAGGGGTTTGTATCAATTGGTCTACCAGGTCAACTACGCTCGATAGCTATCTGAAATAGACCAGTCATGTCCATACAAGTCCGTAGTTCCCACACGTATAATTTGCAACACAGATATACCCAAACCAGATGTTCTAGGCTTTCCAATGTGTTCTGGAGTTTGGATCAAATGGTCTACCATGTCAACTGCACACGATATCTATCTGAAATCGACCAGTCATGCCCATACAAGCACGTAGAGCCCATGCATATGATTTGCAGTTCAGCTATACTAAAACCAGATGTTCTTGGCTCTCCAATCTGTTCTGGAGTTTGTATCAATTGATCTACCAAGTCAACTGCACTCGATAGCTACTGAGATCAACCAGTCATGGTAATACAAGTCCGTAGAGCCCATGCATTTGATATTCCACTCAGTTTTTCTCAAACCAGAAATTCTCGGTTCTCAAAACTATTGTGGACTTTGAATCAATTGGTCAACCAGGTCAACTGCGCTCGATGCAAATCTGACAGCAACCAATCATATTCATACAAATCCTGCAAGCACACGTGTATGATTACTGAGTTTCAAAGTAATACCCGGTTTTAGGTTTTTCAACTGTTCTGAAGTTTCGATCAATTGGTCGCAAGTTCCTCTAGGAATCCCTCCGGAAGTTTTTCCGAGAATTCCTCTCGAAGTTTGTGCAGAAGAACTTCCTGGAATTCTTCATGAAATTCCTCCGGAAGTTCCTCTAAGAGTTCATCCGAAAGTTACACCAGGAATACCTCCGGAAATTCCTCCAGGAATTCTTCCGGTAGTTCTTCCAAGAATTCCTCCGGAAGTTACTCCAAAAGGTGGATGAATTTCAACTGTAAATTTATTAGTTCAATTTTTGGAATGGCTTTCAGTCGTGAATAATGCCGTTGACAATTTTATTTCTTCACCGACGTTTCGATCCGGGGATGGGAGTTTTGTCACTTTATAAGTGGAAATTGTTTCTGGTCTCATTGGACAAAATATAGCTCACTTCGAACACTTTTCGACACTAATTTTGTCACACACTATAGAGGGTTTTGGCAGCCCGAGGATGGGTGATTACACCCCATTCCCGGATCGAAACGTTAGCGATGAAATAAAATTGAAATTCCTCCGGAAGCTCCTCCAGAAGTTTCTAAAGAAGTTCCTTTAGGAATTCTTTTGGAAGTTCCTTTAGGAATTCCTCCGGAAGTTCCTCCATAAATTCCTACAGAAGTTCCTCCAGGAATTCCTCCGGAAGTTCCTCCAAAAATATCTCCGGAAAGTCCTCCAGAAATTCCTTCGGAAGTTCCTCCAGGAAGTCTTCTGGAAGATTCTTCTGGAATTCCTCCGAAAGTTCCTCCAAAATTCCTCCGGAAGTTCTTCCAGGAATTCCTCCGAAAAGTCTTCCAGGAATTCCTCAAGAAGGTCTTTCAGCAATTCCTCCGGAAGCTCCTTCAGCAATTTCTCCTGAAGTTGTCCGACAATTTCTCCAGGAATTCCTCCAAAAGTGCCACCAGGAATTCATCCGGAAGTTCCTCCAGGAAGTCCTCTGGAAGTTCCTACAAAATTGACCCTAAAAATCCTTCTGAATTCCTCCGTTATGATCTGGTTAATCTGTTAGACAAATTTATTCAAACTTTAGAACAGTTTGGAGAACCTAGAACATGTGGTTTGGGTATATCTGAGCTGCAAATCATACGCATGGGCATTGCGGACTTTTATTGGCATGACTGGTCGATTTCAGATAGCTATCAAGCGTAGTTGACCTTGTAGACCAACTGATCCAAAGTCCAGAACACATTGGAGTTCCTAGAGTTGCAAATCATATTCGTGGGCTCTAAGGACTTGTATGGGCTCGTCTGGTCGATTTCATCGGGTTTGGGTATATCTGAGCTGCAAATAATACGTGTGGGCTCTACGGACTTTTATGGACGTGACTATACGATTTCGGATAGCTATCGACCGCAGTTGACTTGGTAGACTAATTGATCCAAACTCCAGAACAGTTTAGAGAGCCTAGAACATCTGGTTTGGGTATATCTGAGGGGCATATCATACGCGTGTGCTTTACAGACTTGTATGGACATGACTGGTTGATTTCGGATAGCTATCGAGCGTAGTTGACATGGTAGACCATTTGATCCAAACTCCAGAACACATTGGAAAGCCTAGAACATCTGGTTTGGGTATAGCTGAGCTGCAAATCATACGCGTGGGCTCTACGGGCTTGTATGGACATGACTGGTCGATTTCGGATAGCTATCGAGCGCAGTTGACTTGGTAGACCAATTTATCCAAACTCCAGAACACATTGGAGAGCCTAGAACATCTGGTTTTCGCTATTTTTGTCTTCCTTGTTCTCTTTTCTCCTATTTCATTATTTCACGCTGTATTTTTCTCCGTATTTTTTATCATCTAAAAATTTCTTCATTCTTCTATATTTGGTTCTTTTTCTCTTTCCAACTTCACGATCTTATTTTTTATTCATTTCTCCGATCTATCTTCCCCCGTGTAGCACAATTCAGTACGATTTGGTTACAGCAACTCAAATACGATTTGATTTGGTTGCACGGAAGTCACAGAAACTTATTTATAACAAGTGTGTTACCCGTGCCTTCATTCTATCTTATACCCAATCTATTTACACATATATTACTACATAATCTAGACAAATGGAACCCCGACATCGCGTACCGAGCGATAAAGAGTGTTAAAATTAAGCATTACCCGCACTTTCCGCGAGCCCAATAATTTATTTCCTTCCTCGTACGACTAAACAAGATAGACCGACCATCCATTTCGAACCCTGTTGGGGTAGTGGAAAAACCAACACGCACGCGATCATTTGTGTCAAGTGACAGTTTTCACATGGCGCGGCATCCTCTCAATCCGATGGGCACGCGTGGTCTGGAGCAGGAGGCGGATAAATGGGGTGCACCTTGCGAGGGGCGTCAGATATGTGATAACGAAATTCCGCTGATTGAATCACGTCGGCTTTTGTTGTCGATCGGCAGAGGCTGGCGAGTGGGGGCCCTCATGCGACGTTTTCTTTTATGTAGGTATTTGCTGCTCATGGTGACCGGCAAAGCCATTGTCGATAAAGATGGTAGCGGTGAAGTGTTGTGGCACCGATGTTTGGTAGTGTGTGCTTCGATTGAGAATGAGTGCCTATGGTCGAATGGAAGAGAGCCAGAGAGATCATTTGTTTTCTCTCTTGTTGATAATATCGAAAGAGCTCTCAAGAGATTAAGAGAGTACCGCGATTCGAACTATATGCGTCCGTAGAAATATATGGACCAGCTTAATAGTAATTGTAAGTTTTTCCCGTTGCATAGTTTGGCACACCAAAAAAATGAATTATCCACACCCAATGTGCAGCTGTATGAGTGCCTCAGGCTGACTGTTCACACAAACGTCATCTTTGTGCAGAAAAATTGCTGGCTCGATAATAGAAAACTAAGTTTTAGGAATTTCTCTAACACCACAATACGGTGATGGTCGTGTAGCTCCATTCCAGCCAGCATAGCATTCTTATCGTGGTAGAAGGAGGGGGTGGTAATTGGGGCGGCCATGTTTAGCCAAGAAGAGGAGCTGGGTAGTGAGTGGTGGAGTTGCAATCTCTATTTTTAATAATGGAAGGAAATGGATTATGGTTGTAATTAAATTTTACCGTGCCATTTTGCCCCGGTCTTCAGGGCAGTAATTAGCTTTTATCATCGCCACTGTTTGGTAGGATAGTCGATTTGAATTTTTGCTGATCGCATTAATCCCCAACAGCTGGAAGGTTTTACCCTGGATTGTGGTTGTGCAAAAATGTGCTTATAGAACTTTACAAACAGCTTTCTCGACAGCCTTTTTTATTACAACTACAAGTATGTGTAAACAAACTACCATCAAATTTTCTTAAAGCTTCGTTAATCTAATCCGATGAGGTATGATGGAGTTATAAAAAAATAGTTCAGGCGTGGGGAAAGATCTTTAAATAGTAGAACAAAATTACACATACAATAGTATTTAAGTTTGCCTGACAAAGTGGAACTATTACTTGAACTATTTTGACACTTTCTTGTGTATAACAAGAATAAGTAATAGGCATGAAAATACCAAGAGAATGTGATGGATGTCCAACAATAATGGTCGATGTGATCACGATACGTCAACAATTTACAAGTTAAGCAATAAAGCAATCTTCATTGCATATCTTGCCACAGAATATTGCCTAATCTAATCTCGTACTGCTAATAGTTTGAGACCACAGTGGCGTTTGCGACAGGCATCTGAAGTAAGCGTATAGCAAGTGTTTATCTAAAAAAAACAATACGGTAAAATCAAACCAGAAACCAATAATAATATAAAAAGATTCCACGACTGTTTACAAAAACCCTAATAAAACCATAAGATATGAATACAAGTGTATCCAATCTCGCTCAACTGTGCATATGCACCACATATGTAGTAAACTGACTGTATGAAAACGTATTTCAGTGTGTGCGTTATACTTCCAATTGGATTCCCATCGACATGTGTAGTGGCCGAGAACATACTACCGGCCGGCATCTAAATAATATGCTCCGAGCATTATTTTGTGGGCGGCAATCGACATTGCTCTGATTGAAATATTGTAGACGTAAGCAACCAGAGAACGTTAGGAATAAGCTACTCATCAGTGCATTTATTTGTCTACATCACACAGTAGTCAAAACAGAATTAACCACGTAGTCGACCAGCCTCATAAGTTTTCTAAGTCGACATACAGCATGAAATTTGTGTTTATGCTGAAGTTCAATAAAATCGAAATATCAAATCATATTATGACAAATTTGTGGCACTGTTTACCTTAATACAGACTGGTTGGTTTGCTTTTACCGTTTCGGGAGAACGAGTGGAAGAGCAAGAGAAAAGAAAATTCTCTCACGGAAAAGTGAGAGAACTCAGAGCACAACACAGCTCTGCATTGCATTTGTTTGTGTTGTGCAATCGGGCGACGATGTTGTATCGGTCGGTACATTGCAAGATTTATGCTGGATGCGGGTGGGTGGGATATGACATGGCACACGCGCGCGGTTCTCTGACAGCTGGTGCGGTGCAAGCGCAAGCAAGGAGACGACGACATATCAGCGCGCGCGAGTGAGAAATACGAACGAAGAGAAGAAGATATACCGCGAGAAGGTCATGGCTGACTGAGAGTTGATTGGATTGGAAGGGTTTCCTCGCGGCGACGAAAGAAGATGACGAAGAAATGCGATGCGATTAACCGGGGAGGACGACTTGACGAAATAAGCAGCGGAGATTTATAATGACGTGACGTGCACATATGGTTGCGGCAGGTATTTGCGCATGGAGGTTTTTCTTTTGCTAAAAATCGGCCACTTCAAAACATGGCCCACTGAGATAAGTGTCGCATTGTAGTGAATAATAAAAGAATTTTGTTTTTATCGGCTTACTTGCTCATGACAAAAAATAGACCCAAGCCAGAAACACCTGCCGTAACCCTATGCGCAATGTGTGAAGATTTTTTTTAGTTGATAGGTCGGGGCGGTTTTTTCCATGCCTGTTACACCGTTCGTTAGGAAAATCTTCCATGGGACGGGATTAGATAATAACAAAATTAATGCATAATGGCGTGTCTCTAGATAAAACAGAGATAAACAAATTTATCTCGATGAGCTTGTGTAAGGTACATATGGGCACAGAGAAAATTAGATCGAACTTTTTATTCTTTTTTAAACATCTTTGCCCACAAGACACGCTCTCAATGAAGTTAACAGTTGGAGCGGAGTTCTGCAATTCTCTGTTCATAAAATATAAACGGAAATTTTACCTTACCTATTGATTCCGTAGCCTACATCTATTATTTTCATATCCTCCCAAGGATGTTAACGATCATTCAATATTTGCGTTCGATCATTTAGTAGTTTGTCAATAACTCATTCTAGAAGCTGAATTTCAAAATATGTTGTATGGTGGACTTCTGTGCGCAGGTTTTTCTACAACTCTGCCTAGTGGTTCGTTGTTTGAATTCCACTAGTAACGGAGTTATAGCTATAGTTTCAGTAACTTAGACTAAATGATAACAAAATTCCAATCATTTAGTTTAAGTTACTGCAACTAGCGCTCTAACTCCGTTATTAGTTGAATTCTAATAACGAATCATTAGGCAAAGTTGTAGAAAAACCTTCGCACTAGAAGTCCACCATACAACATATTTTGAAATTCAGCTTCTGGAATGTGTTATTGACAAACTACTAAATGATCGAACGCAAATTACTGAATGATCGTTAACATCCTTTTCCTCAACATCCTCAATTATAATTAGACATGTGCGCCGTTTGAAATATTAGCGGAGGCGGCGTGATAGATCATTTTTAGCCAGCGGAGGTGACGTGGAGGCGTTACGCCGTTGATAATCGGCGTGAGTCGCCGTGAACTAATTCCAAGCGTCAAGAATTTTTCGAAATTTCTTCGCAAGTTCCTAAACAAATTCCTCAGGAAGTTCATCCACGAGTTCGTTGGGAAGTTCTTCAAATAATTCCTCCGGTAGTTTCCCCAGGTATTCCTCAGGAAGCTCCTCCAGGAATTTCTCCGAAAGTTTCTTCAGGAATTCCTCCGGAAGTTTCCTAAGGATTCGTCCGGGAGTTCCTCCGGAAGTTCCTTCGGTAGTTCCTCAGGAAGTTCCTCCAGGAATTCCTCCGGAAGCTTCCCCGGAATTCGTCCGGAAGTTCCTCCGAAAGTTCCTCCGGAAGTTCCTCCAGGAAGTCTTCCGGAAGTTCCTTCAGGGAGTCCTCCGGAAGTTCCTCCAGGAATTCCTCCGGAAGTTCCTCCAAAAATTCCACCGGAAGTTCCTCCAGGAATTCCTTCGGAAGTTTCCCAGGAATTCGTCCGGAAGTTCCTCCAGGAATACGTCCGGAAGTTCCTCCAGGAAGTTTTTCCGGAAGTTCCTCCGGAAATTCCTCCTGAAATTCCTTCGGAAGTTCCTCCTGGAATTCCTCCGAAAGATTCTCTAGGAATCCCTCCAGAAGTTCCTCCAGGAATTCCTCCGGAAAATGCTCCAGGAATTCCTCCGGAAAATGCTCCAGGAATTCCTCCGGAAGTTCCTCCAGCAATTCCTCCTGAAATTACTTCAAGAATTCTTTCGGAAGTTCCTCCGGAAATTCGTCCGAAAATTACTCCATCGTTTCCTTTAGAAGTTCCTCCAGGAATTCCTCCGGAAGTACTTATAGGAATTCCTCTGGATGTTTCCCAGGAATTCGTCCGGAAGTTCATCCAGGAATTCCTCCGAAAGTTCATCCAGGAATTTTTCCGGAGGTTCCTCCATGAATTCCTCCGGAAGTTCTTCCAGGAATTCCACCGGAAGTTTCTCCAGGAATTCCACCGGAAGTTCCTCCAGAAATTCCTCTGGAAGTTACTCCATGAATTCATCCAGAAGTTCCCCCAGGAATTTCTCCAGGAGCTCTCCCAGGAATTCCTCCAGAAGTTCCTTCAGGAATTCTTCCAGGAATTTTTCCGAAAGTTCCTTAAGGAATTCTTCCGGAAGTTCCTTCAGGAATTCTTCCGGAAGTTCTTCCAGGAATGTCTCCGGAAGTTCCTTCTGAAATTCCTCCGGAAGTTCCTCCAGAAATTCCTTCGGAAGTTACTCCAAGAATTCCTCCAGAAGCTCCCCCAGGAATTCCTCCAGAAGTTCTCCCAGGAATTCTTCCGGAAGTTCCTCCATAAAGTCCTCCGGAAGTTCCTCCAACAATTCCTCCAGAAATACGTCCGAAAATTACTCCATCGTTTCCTTTATAAGTTGCTCCAGGGATTCCTCCGGAAATACTTCCAGAACTTTTTCCGAAGATTTCACCATGTATATAGTTGGGATGTTTCTTCAGGAATTCTTCGGTAAGCTTCTCCAAGAATTTCTCGGTATGGTCTTCCAAATCTTCTTCCCGGAATTCCTTCAAAAGTTCTATCAAAATTCCTCCAGGAATTCCTCAGGCAGTTTCTGCAATAATTTCCCTATGAAGCTTCTCAGAGAGTTCGTCCGGAAGTCCTACAGATAATTCCTCCGGTGATTCCTGCAAGAATTCTTTCGGGAGTTTATGAAGCCAAATTCCCTTTGAAACTGTCTCAAGAGTACAGAAATTCCATAAGAATTATTACGAAATTTCCCCTGGTTGGCTGGCACCCTGGAATGTCACCCTACTGGCTGGCACTCTGACAGTTTTTCCTCAATAAATTTCTCCGGAAATTCTCCCAGAAGTTCCTCCGGAAATTACTTCCCAGACTCTTCATAATATACTGAACTCTTGAACTCCTTTTGAATCTCACATAAAATTTGTAAGCCAACTTCACCTCACCCCTGGAAAGTTCTGATAATCCATTAATTCCTCCAGAAATTAACCCGACAGTACCCCCAGATATTTCCCAAAACGTTCCTCCAAGAAGCCCCTGGAAAATCATTTTGATTTTTTTTTCAGAGATTCACCCGGACATTCCTAAACAAATTCCTGTGGAATGCACACGAACATCTCTGTGAAAATTATATATATTTGAAATTCTCTTAGAAATTCCCATAGAAACTTCACAAATTTCACCAAATTAGCTGCCTTCTCTTCCTTTAGTTCCTCCATCAGTTTCCGCGGAAATTACTTTAGGAATACTTCTATAAATCCTTCTATAGATTCCCCAAAAAATTCTCGATGGGCTTACAGAAAATATTCTTGAAGGAGTTGCTAAAATAATTTCTAAAGAAATTCAAAGAGAAGTTTTAGAATTTGAAATTTTTAACTGCTCAACAAAATGTACGAAACTGGCTTAATGGTCATCGGCGTGGAAAAAAAATTCGGAGGCTTGGAAAATTTTCATACAGCGCGCCACTTCATTTTTGACGGCGGCGGCACACAGATCTAATCCTCAATTACTGAATGGTGAAGAATCGATGCGGTTTGTGATCAATTAAAATTATAATCATAAACCTATACAGGACTTGATATTTGACGCCTAACTCGATAAATGTTTAGTAGATTCGACATTTGAAGAGATGCCAGAGTATTTGGTAGATTCGCTTGATTTTTGCTCCTTAGCTGTCAAAACACTGACTTCAGTCGGAAGTTAGAAAAATTAAAATGACAAAAAGTACGTGGTAGTACATATAAAATATGTAACATGTGTTTTATTGCTATGAGACCAGAATTCGCCTTTGTTCAAAAATCCTATCCAATAGTTTCATTTGAGTTAAGGTTTTTACGCAATTCAAATGCAGGGCTGGTAACGATTGATGTCGCTAAAAAAGAGACATTAGTGACCAACACTGATGAAAAAAGAGACCAGATGGTGACTTTCAATTGCCATTTCATTGGCGTAACTAACCCCTTCATTTTTTACCTATTTTGAGCTTCTTTTCAAAAAAATTCGAACATATTATCACCTCATTAAGTTATCTTAGTGGTAATGCGATAAATCATCCATATTCTCTTTTCTCAAGCACGTGCTTTCTGTTGTAGCCCACAGTATCGAAGTGTGTTTGTCGGAACTTCTAACGACGTTGCAGTCTTGAATTTCGAGTCTTCTTCAAAGGCAGAATTCTACAAAATCGTGTGTCCTATAAGGGTACATATTCTGTTGGTGTCAATTCTTAAATTGTACATCGGATATTGAACTAAGTGAAACGAAGCGATTTTTCTACTAATTAATTTCACTTGATTCCCACTAAACTTGTATCTTCCCCAAAGGCGGTAACGGTTAGTTTGAAGTGTGTTTGTTTACCTACCGATGATTGCTACAACGACTCAAATTAATAACGTATGCTTACTTACTTGATACTTGATGGGCTACAGCTCTTCGATGAACCTACGCCGAATGGAGTATCCTTCTCAACTGGACTCGATCTTGGGCCAATCGCTTCCAGTCGCCCTGAACATTGAGCGCCCTCAGGTCCTCTTCAACTGCAAAAAGCCATCGTGTACGTGGCCTTCCACGAAGCCTGCGGCCTCTTCCGGGTTCTCTACTAAATATTATCTTCGCTTGTTGAATAAGCTTAATAATATCCAGCCCTTCATACACCTGGTACATACAACTCGTGATTCATGCGACGCCAGATACCATTCTCCTGTTTACCACCGAGTATTTTCCGCAGCACCTTACGCTCAAAAACTCTGAAAGCTCTCCGATCAGCCTCCTTCAACTTTCATGTTTCATGGTCATGTAATGCCACCGGAAGAAACAGCGCAAATTTCGTTTTCGTTTGCAGACTACGGGACTTGAGCTGGTTACGAAGTCCGTAATAAGCCCTATTTGCAGTTGCAATACGCCTTTTCATCTCGCTGGTAACATCATTATCGCACGTCACTAATGTTCCAAGATACACAAATTCTGGTTATTGCGTCTAAAAGTAGTAGCGCTCGGCTTTGTCCCGCATACTCAAAGGACAATATGTGATGGATCGCCGTCAGGTACCCACCGAGGCAGTGAATATTTTTGCATATTTCATAAATATTCTGTCTATCTCAAATGAAAAAAAAATGCAACATCCGACGGGAATCCTCCAAGGGTTCTGATGAGAATCCTTTAGTGATTCCGACGGGAATGTTCCAGGGATTGTGACGGGAATCTCCAGAGATTTCGACGGCAATTCTTCAAGCATTCCGCAGGGAAACTCCTGGGATTCTGAAGGCAATCTACCAGGAAGTTCAACAGGAATATTCCAGGGAGTGCAAAGGGAATGTTCCAGGGAATCTGGATATCCTCCATTTTCCAGGAAAACCGTAGGCAATGCAGAGATGTAGAGAGCAAATTGTCGAAGGATTCAGAAGCAACTTGTCGAGGGATCCCTAAATTTATTACTTAAAGTATCATCTAGCGATCCCGAAGGGAATCCTCCAGGGATGTCGTTGTCGTCCAGAAAATCGTTGAGGGATTCGGAAGCAAATATTCGAGGGATTCCAAAGCAAAATCGTCGAATGATTCCGAAGCAATTCATCGATGGATTTCGAAGCAAATCATTGAGGGATTCTGATGCAAAACGTCGAAAGACGCCGAATTAAATATTCAAGGGATTCCAAAGCAAATCGTTGAAGTATTCTGAAACAGATCGTCAAGGAATTCCGAGGATTTTTTTTAATGATTCCGAATCAAATCTTTGAATGACTCCGGAGAATTCCGAAGCAAATCCTCCATGGATTATGATGGGTCTCCCCCACAGATTCCCAAAGGTATTCCTCAATGATACTGAAAGGAATCCAGTGGGAATTCTTCAGGATTCCGGTTGGAATACTTCGAAGGTTCTGAAAGGAATTCTTTAGAGATTCCAATGAGAATTCTCTTCGGATTCTATTGAGAATTCTTCTCGGATTCTGATGAGAATCCTTCCCTTCTGATGGGAATTGTGGAGATTGTCATTCAGCTACACAAGCGGAAGTCTGCTGAGAAACTGTCCTTCCAGACCGGTTGATCACATGTCTTTGACTGCTGGCAAAGTACCACGATTGCTTAGATTTGGTGGCTCTCCGTTGTTGTTCATATCAAGCTTACTTCGATGCTTTCAAATCAATTAGATATTGCCTTCTCATAATTAACAGCAAGTGCAATTTCACTGCAGCACAGGAATCTTTCTCAGTAATGAGAAACAAGCTCATTTGTCTTCCACTCATTTCATTATTATAGGGTGAATATCGTTTGTCTTCAAACTTTTTCAGTAATTCATTTGCTATATGTTGAAAACTGATATCACTGCTAACTAACTTTTTTTTCTAGGGAGGGCTAAGTCCCTCTAGCCCTCCTTTATTTACACCAATTTTCTGAAAATGTGATTAAATAGTGACTTCGCTTCCAGAAAAAGTGACAAAAATTTCTTATTTTTCTTCTTCTTCTTCTTCAATAGCACTACGCTCCTACTGGAACTTAGCCTGATTTGCAACTAGTTACACAGCGATTTAATAACAAATTGGAATAGAGTTTTGAACATTTTGAAATCGGTATAGAAAGTCAATTTAAAAAAATTTGATGTCACAAAGCATTTTTAATTTTCCTATTTATTTGAGAAAAATACCATTCGCCAGGTACGTAAAGATCTTTTTTTTTTCAATACATTTTCCATTTTGCAAAGATTTTCCTAACGAAACCCTTGATTTTGATTAAAGCAGTTAAAAAAAAGTGAGTTTTTAGGAGAAAAAGTGACTTCAACTCGAAAAAAGAGACCAAGTCATTAAGAAGTGACCCACTATCAGACCTGCAAATGAAACAATATTCGGAAGAAGTGCAGCAACGCAGTATATATGCAGACATGAGGGATATTTCAGTGGTTTTCAACCCAGCTCGCCATGGGAAATTGGGCGAAAGAAAATCCAAGTACTAAACCCCTTACTTTGTAGGCACCAAAAACAACACATAGGCCTGTATGCTTTCGTAAATAATACTTCTTTATTAAACTTCAGTTCCATGTCTTGCTGTCATCAGTCTTGGTACACTTAGTTGTACTTTTTCAGTTTGCTGTAGCTGTATCCCAATCCGTGGTAGCCTCCGCCATATCCTCCCAGCTCCTGTCCACCACCCAATCCTCCCTCATGGATGGCGTGACCAATGTTCTTGACCTTAGCTTCGAAACCGTTCTTACCATCGGCGTAGTATTCAACGATACGCTTGGTACCATCAGCCTCATCCAGGGTATACTCGCCCTTGACGACATCTCCGTCACGCGTCTCCCATTGGCTCTTATGATCACCCGTTTTGTAGTCCTTCACTCCATATTCGAACTTGTACTTCGGATACGAGTAGTAGTCCTCACCACCTTGCTTCCAGCCTCCTTCCTAAACATTCAATTGACTGGTTAGCTGATGTTTGAAGAAGAACCCAAAAGATTGAAACTCACCAGTCCGCTGCCCAAGCCAATTCCACCACCATATCCTCCCTGAATACCGCCGTATTCCAGTCCGCCGCCGATTCCACCCTGGATACCACCGTACCACTTGTACGGGATGTGCTTCACCTCACTGATGAAGCCGTGTTGTTCGTAAGCTAGAGCAGCGCCCAGCAGGGCGATGGCCACTACAGTAGTTTTGATCATTTTACAAGACTTGAAACACGTTGCTGATATGTTCTACCAAGAACTAAACTCACTTCACTGATACCTATGCCTAACCAAACTTGACTTTTTATAGTAAGAATTCGAATTATTTCACTAATGTATTTGTCCTTATTGGTTTACAATCGACATTGGTCGATAAGAACGGTTCCGATCGGAAAATGCAAAACAAGGTTTTCCCATGGTATATTTTTTGTTGGCAAACCAACACCCCTTTGGCACTTCGCGGGGTAAATCCAGTATAGATCAATTTAATTAGCGGTCATCGGTTCCGATTGCCGACTCGGTGGTGGGCGGTGGCGGTTAGTCATGCCTCAATAGACCAGACGTTAGGGTGATGAAAATCTACTAAATCCAAATCGAACTGCTCACAAAAAAAGCTGAATTACTTTATTGAAACCTGAACGAAATGTTGAGGAATGCTCGAAGAAAATTCATATAAATCAATTTATTTGGAGTTTTCTAATTAATTGTTACGATGTAATGAGGATTGATCAAAAGAGCTTCAACCAATTTTAATTTGTTTCTTTTTATGAAAGCGTAATTTGAAAAAAAAACTGGTTAATCGATACAACGTTTCCTCATAGCATTTAAATGTAGCAACTAGATGTAATAAAATGCAATGTTTAATATGGGGCACTAATTTTTTGCTCAACGCAAATTACTGACCTAAAATCGAATAGATTTACATGGAAACTAGTTGACTACTTATAATAATAAGTAGTGTCCACGGAAACTGTGATGATTTCCGACTATTATTGCACGGCTTGAAGTCACTCTTGTTGTGAAATTTTACGCAGAACCGCAAGCTACGTTGGATGAGGTCGACTTGTTGATGGTAAAACCAACAAAATCAGTTCAAACGAGATTGTATTAAAATAATTAGACACTCTTCAGATTTTGAAATCCATTTTCATTGAAAACCATTTTTTCTACAAATTTTAAAGGTTTCCAATTGGTATTGATCTTCAAATAAAACATCAAATTAAAAGTAACTAGTGTCATTTAGAAAACGAATGCGCCCTAGTTTTCATCCACCGCAACCTGTCAAATCGGAAAAAATAAAATCCAAAACTGATATCCACTGCATCGTGTGCATGTTAGGAGGTACGCAAGATTATGATCGTACCAATTTTGCGCTTTCCTGCATTTGATAGCATCGCGAATCGGACCGTTAAAACCATCGTTAATTTATGCACTACGCCCTTGCAGTTTTGCATCATTTACCCTAGCACGAGAACATCGGAAACCGGTGATGGATGATCGGCCAGAAGTTTTTGTGACGACTGACGGTCGATTGAGTGAAACTCTTTTTTTTTCTATTGGTCCTATTATAAAATGCAGTGCGGCTGCACTGAACGGTTATCAGTCAATCGATTACAGTGGCAGAGCTAACAGGTCTCGTCGAATGGAAATGTTCGAATTCGTTACGGTTGGGTTGGCCCTGGTGGCAGTTTCCTGCGCTTACGAGCAACATGGATTCGTCAGCGAGGTGAAACATATCCCGTACAAGTGGTACGGTGGTATTCAAGGCGGAATCGGAGGCGGATTGGGATACGGTGGTATTCAGGGAGGATATGGCGGTGGAATTGGCTTGGGCGGCGGACTGGTGAGTTTTAATCTTTTGGGTTCGTCTGCAAACATCAGCTAACCAGTCAATTAATGTTCAGGAAGGAGGCTGGAAGCAAGGTGGTGAGGACTACTACTCATATCCGAAGTACAAGTTCGCATATGGAGTGAAGGACTACAAAACGGGTGATCACAAGAGCCAGTGGGAAACGCGTGATGGAGATGTCGTGAAGGGCGAGTACACCCTGGATGAGGCTGACGGAACCAAACGTATCGTTGAATACTACGCCGATGGCAAGAACGGTTTCGAAGCTAAGGTCAAGAACATTGGACACGCCATCCATGAAGGTGGATTGGGTGGTGGACAGGAGCTGGGAGGATATGGCGGTGGCTACCACGGATTGGGCTACAGCTACAGTAAGCTAAACAAGTACAACTGAGCTTGGATTGGCTAGATTTTGACTGATAGAAATGTGATACGCTAATTTGATACAAATATACTAATAGGCACCATCCAATTTTCTGAAAAGAGTCTGTAGAAGTTATAGAAAGAAAGCCTGAAACCATAAGTTCTTCCTTTCCAACATAATGGTCTATTTTTTATCAATTGTACTAGCAAAAACGAAATGAGGGCATCGTTTATTTTGGTTATGGCAAATGGAGACATTGCTCTAAAAAGCTCTAAATAATTGTCTAACTTTGTTTTTATTGTTTTCTTGCCTTTCAAGAGCGCAGGCTGTTCACAGGCAAGTCTTATGAGATAATAATAATTAGATATTCGATATTAGATATTGGGAAAATCAAGTATTCCAATTCAATATTATAGTTTATTGCGATCACTTCCCCCAAATATCTATAGAGTCACACAAATATCATAATATACTCACTCATTGTCTTAGATAATGAACGCAGAAAATCGATCCGTCAACTTACCTGGAAATAAAAAAAAGGTACAATTAGCAAAGCAAGCATTATACACAAATATATATCAAAATGTACATTAGTTATTAAACGCCAAGAAATTGCAATTACATATTGAATAACCAAAGTTTTGACTAGGGGAACTGCTCACATCAAAAACAATGCAATGAAAAGCAATTTGATTGGTTTCTTATTTTTGTGATTTTTTCAGCATTAAGCACGCACACATATTTCATTGTTGAGATGCGATGAGATGAATATATGTTCAGTGAGATAGAGATCGGAACAGTTCCTCTATATTGATTAGCAGGGTAAAAATTAGTTCGGTGAAATCAAAGTGATTTTTTTTGCCAAAATCTTGAAAACGATAGTTTTTTCAGCAAACTTTATTGTTTTGACAAATTATATAACAAAATAGACTGTTATAAAATAAGTCGACTGTTACCAATGTACCACATATTATGTACAGTGGATGTCCAAAATAACTGAGATAGGCAAATTTTGGGTATAATTAGATGTGTTGTAACTATGTCAATTATTATTGGATTTTTTTTATTATTAATGTGAGTTTTGATATTTGAATCAGTTCTCCACTTGTCGTATGGACCAAGGCCAAGGGTATTTGAAAGGGAGAGGGGGTTCAAAATGCCCACACTAAGGTCCAACCTTTGGACCTTCCACAGCCAAAGTATAATTAAATAATGAAAATTAATACTAACATTAATGAAACTAGTAAATAACACTTCAAAATTCAAATAAAGTTTGGTTCGAAGTTTAAAACTAGTCAACGAAAGTAACATAGGCAAAACAGAGAAGAAACGGAGAAGCTGAAATAGGCTCAAGGCGAGGGCCATACCCCAAAAGTCGCCAATCTAACCCTCAATTCCCTCTGGTCGAAAGATAGGATTAGTACGGAGATACTTTCGAAAACTTGTATTAAATTGACCGCAGGACCGACAGTCAACTAGACAAATCAGAACGCCTGGTATCCGACGAACACAATGTAACTTCAAAGAAGAGAACTTCATTGAAGTTTCTGATGGCAGCATTTTCAAACTTGCAGTTACTGCAACTTGCAGTGCTGCAAGAAACGACCAGGAGATAGATGGAGCGGGTTAGACGAAGATGTTGGAATTGGGGATGTGTGAGGCCCTCCCAACTGACCTTATTGAAATCAACAGTTAAGGTTGAGAAGGGAACTTAGAACCCGGGTTAAGGTTCCCGGGTTACCCAGTCACTAGGGGGTGGGGACTTACAACCTTGGGAGAATCCAAGAAAGCCTGAACGTCTCGAATTGTGGGTCCGAGATTACCCTCGGAATGCCCAGGGAGCGGTTTGGATTAGTTTTTTAAAAAGCCCCGATCTTTAAGGAAATCATCCGAAAGCGCGTCCCTGATACTGGCAGGTATCCCATAAATATCCCTCGGCACCTGGAATTTGGGGCATCGGCATACGTAATGTTCCACAGTGCTGTGAACCCCGCAAACGTCGTTAATTATCTGGAAGGGGGTCCCGACGAAGATGTTCGGTTCGTAGTCGAGAGAGGATTTGCTGGTCCTTAAGGTTGCTTTGGACCGTCCAAGCTGACGTGGTTCCCTTGATTTGCTGCAGATATCCAGTAGTGGAAGCTCTCCAGGATATTTCCCAGTTGTCTCGCACTGTCTTTCTAATCCAAGTTTTTACGTCTCCCACAGGGACGGTTGCCGCAAATCGCCGGCCTTGATATCCGTCTCAGGTAAAGAAATCAGCCATGGTGTTGCCAGGCACTTCGCAGTGCCCCGGGATCCAAGCAAAAGGTCGTATTCGGAAGCATGTTTCTATGATGTTTCTATGGGTGTTGAGGCGTTCCGCTCCGAAGTGCGGAGATAACACTAGCAGAGTCGGATAGGACAAGGACGGGTAGGCAGCTGCTTCGGCCGAGATGATGGTGAAGATGTCCTGGAGACTGTTCGAGATAGTCATGTTGGTTCCGGTGACCCCGATGCCAGCCCCGCGGGCTGAAACGGACCCATCCATATACATGTGCTCATAATTGTTGTAATTCGTAATTCTCTGTTTGATAGCTCGGCCACCGATCTTCTGAGAGCCAATGAGGGCAATGAGTCCAATTCTTCTTCTTTTCTTCTTTTGGGTTCGCTCGCTGGTAAGAATGAGCGCTACATAGTACGGAGTCCTAGCTGGCGAAGCATACTCCAAGATACTGCGTACCAATGAACAGTACAAAGTCTAATCTCGACATTCTCGTTAAACCTTTTTGTTAGTTTTGTTTTGAGGTCATCGGCATATGACAGTTCTGACGATGAAAGATGCAGAGATCGTTAACGTAGATGCTTAATTTTGGTGGGCCGAGGACGTTACCTAGAGGTACGCCAGACAAAATATCGAAGGAACGGGATCTTGCTGAATTAACCACAACGTATCTACTGTGAGAAGCTATCCACTCCGTTATCCATTGCGGGAAACCGATATGTGCCCTTTTTTCGACGATCAAATTTAAGGCTTTTGCAAAATCCACGTATACCGCATCGATTTGCTTTCCCTCCTCCATCTCGCGTGGCATCTCCGTTACGTAACACATCAAGTTGGTCTATGTTGGCCTATTCCTGGTGAACCCGTGTTGGGAAACGGATATTATTGGCGACACAGCAGCGTATATAACTATATGCACCAGCTCAGGCAGCACAAGGTCGAAACACCCCGATACCTGGACACTTGGTTTTTGATCAGGTTTTGATGATTTGAAGCTTGGAATGAATATAAAATGGACCATTGACCACTCTTGCCATAAAAACCAGCCATTCTACGGTTCGTTTTTCATGTTTTGTAATCAGGGCCATTTTCTCATGGTGTTCGATCAGGAAGCGAAGTATGAATATAAAATGGACCTCTCGTGCTTCTGACCTGCGATTCTGAACACTTCCGGAATTTATGGATTGCCCCAGAGGGAACCTGTAGAAGGGAACAATACAGTTTTAGCGCCAAAACCAGTCATTCGATGGCTCGTTTTATATGTTTTGTGATGAGGAAGCGAGGTATGAATATGAAATGGACCATTGAAGACTATGACCACTTCCGGGATCTACGGATCACCTCAGGTGAACCTGCCCAAGTAGCACATTTTAGACCGATTTGGTTGCAGCAACTCATATATGGATGGATCACAGGTAACTCTTTTATGTCAAGTGTGCTGCTTGGGTGTAGAAGCTGACAATTCAGTTTTTGTGCCAAAACTAGTCATTCTACGGCTCTTTTTAATGTGTTTTGATCGGGAAGCTTGTTATGAATATAAAACGGACCATTGATGACTTTGATCGCTCCCGGGACCCATGAATTGGCCCAGGAGAACCTGTTGAAGGAAATATTTTAGTTTTAGTGCCCAAACCAGTCGTTCGGCGTTTTGGTTTTCGATCAGGAAGCCAATTATGCATATAACATTATAAAAAATATATAGCGAGATGGATCGACTAGGTCCGAGCTCAATGACAGACAAAGAAAAAAAAAGAAAAATATATGGGAAACATCGAAAAACAGTAATATGGAGCTAGATGGCACCATTTACTATGAAGAACTATGAAATTCCTATGGAATACCTTGAGAAATAATAACATCTGAGAATTTCAGTGTGCCGACGTACAGAAGGATTGAGGATGAACGCGAGCGTAAACTATTGAAAGATGTCGACAAAACGAGGATAGCAGCAGCGCACAATACAAGGGTGGACCATATTGAGAAAATACTCATTAGGGTGGCTCAAATTAGTATGGGAAAAACTTTTTTCAATTTTTTTGATGGGCCGCCCTCTTATTCGGTTCTATTTGATGCCCTGATGCTCTGGACAAATTTCCAGGCAAATCGGTCAACGTTTGGGCGGTGCTAAACTCGTTGGAAGTTTATATGCAAAAATGTATGCAGAAACATCGAAAAACAGTGATTTGCAATTGGACGGCACAACTTACGATGAAGAACTATGATACTCATTCAAATCTTGAAGAAATTAATATAGAATGTTATGCAGAAAACCGCGAGAAGATTAGAATTAGCTCAGTTATTAGTTATTAGCATTTCTCTGAAGTGGGGTTTGAGCAAATTTCGTTTCTTTAACCTTTGAAAAGAAATAAATTCACCCCTACAACACTCCAGTAAAATGCTAATATATTTGCGTAATAAACTCTAATCTTCTCGCGGTTTTCAGCATAACATTCTGTATTTAATTCTACAAGAACTGAATGAGTATCATGGTTCTTGGATGTTTTTGGATGTTTCTGCATACATTTTTCCATATAAACTTCCAACGAGTTTAGCACCGCCCAAACGTTGACCGATTTGGCTGAAATTTTGTCCAGAGCATCAGGGCATCAAATAGAACCGAATAAGAGGGCGGCCCATCGAAAAATTTGAAAAAGTGTTTTTTGAGCCACCCTAATACTCATGAATAGACCTGTTTTTTGGTATGTGCAATCGTTATGAAATTCAATAGTTATCAACTATGCTTTATTTTCTGTCGAATGCAACTTGTCACGAGAGAATCGGTTAGAAATTACTAACTGAAAAATTGGCTAATGTTTTCTTAAAAAGACAGAATCACCGTCTTCGACCAGAGGTCGCACAGACTGAACACTTAACATCTAGCATGAGACAACGGACAGGACATTCACACAACACCCAGTGGACCAGTGGAGAGCTTTTCGCTTCACGAAAAGTTTTCTCCTTACCTCCTTACTCGAACCCACACTCCACAGCATATGCGTCTAGACGATTGACGTCGCTAACCGCACAGTCACGAAGCCCAAGGCCTACAAAATACTCGCACATACATACATAATACATATATACGGACAGACAGACATTTGCTCAGTTCGTCGAGCTGAGTCGATTGGTATATCATACCATGGGTCTCTGAGCCTGCTATAAAAAGTTCGTTTTTGAAGTGAAATGATACCCGGGCAAAACTCTGATTCTAACAGTGGCTCTTTATGGACATGAAGCATGAACGTTAAAAAAGGCGGACCGGAGAGTTTTCAGGGTTTTAAAGGGGCGAAAAGTGCTGCGTACAATACTCGGAGGAAAACTAGAAAGTGGTTTCTGGTGCAGACGCATGAATCATGAGCTGTATCAAGCATACGGGTTAGGGACAAAAGGTCGAAAGACAAAAGGTCAAAAGGATAAATGGTCGAAAGACAAAACGTCGAAAGGACAAAACGTCGAACGGGACAAAATGTCGAATCGGACAGAACGTCGAACGTGACAACAAGTCGGAAGAAACTAAACAATAAAATCAAAAGGTTGAAATGGGCAAGGAACTGAAACGAAGAGAGTCAATCTAGCATCAGCAGAATTGCCCTACACAGTTAGCAAAAACTCTACTCTTTTATTTTTCACAATTTTTTAACAAATAAATAAAATTCATTCAGTGAGTACAAATAATAGATGGATGTTGAGTTTTCTAAATGTCACTTCGTCTGTGAAAATGGTGCACGCCGCACATCAAATACACCGACGTATATTACACGCCGGTGTATTTTCAATGCGTGCGCCTGCGTGGCTGCGGAGTGCACTATTTTGACAGATCGAAGCGACATTCAGAAAACCTAGATTTTCATCTATTATTTGCACTCATTTAATGAATTCTATTTAATTGGTAAAAATAGTTTAAAATAAAGAGCAACTTTTTTGCCAACTGTATAGGACAACTCTGTCTCACGCAATACAATTTTTATTCATTTCCTAAATCAACAATCTTTTTCATCTCTAACAGAACTTTCTAGATATTCTTAATTGTTTCATAGTAATTACTCCTTCTTTGAAAATTGCTCATTCTTCAACATTGATTGATATGATGAGTGTGTTACGTCTACTCGAAGTTAAATGCATTTCATAAATTCTTTCGGAATACACCCAACTTGTTATCAACTTGTTCTCGATCGACCTTTTGTCCCTTTCGACCTTTTGTCCGTTTCAACCTTTTGTTCTGTTTGACCTTTTGTCCTTTTAGACCTTTTGTCTTTTTTTACCTTTTGTCCTTTTCGACCTTTTGTGCCTTTCGACCTTTTGTCCCTTTCTACCTTTTGTCTTTTCGACCTTTTGTCATTTCGACCTTTTGTCTTTTCGACCTTCTGTCTTTCGACCTTTTGTCCTTTCGACCTTTTGTCTTTAGACCTTTTGTCATAGATTCCAAGCATACAAAGAATCAAATATTGTGAACCGTATAAAATACTGCAGACTTCAGTGGGCTGGTCACTTACTGCGAATGTCAGAAGAAAGAAGAGCGAAAACAATATTCAACAGTGAACAAGATAGGTTCGTGTAAGGCCACGAACACGCTGGCTGCACGCGGTGGAATCGGACCTGGGACCCTAAACGTTCGGGGAAACTAGAGGAACATCGCCAAAGACCGACGATTATGGAGCTCTACAATACGCCAGGCAAAGAGGTGTATCGACGCCGTAGCCAACCAGGTATAAAGGTAGGTATTCGCATCCATGATGTCAATGTGCGTTGTTCCTTTACTATCCATCCAACGAAACCGGCAGCCTCGCAGCTTATGTCGAATTCGTTTTTAAAAAGTTCCAACCTAGGTTGGAACCAGTGCCAACCTAAGTGCTGTCAAAGTGTTTTTTTATTCGCTCAGGTTGGAACTAGGTTCGCACTAGTTCCAACCCCAAAGCTGCCGGGTTCGCACTGTGTTGTTTCACGGTTTCGCACCAGGTTCACCAATACAACTGCACTTCAACTGTCAAAACCATATGGGTGGAATAAACAAGCCGAAGGCAAATACAAACCAGAGTAAAAACGAAACTGTTTGTGCATTTAATAAAGAATGCGCATCGAAAGCCGTTTTACGGAAATTTTTTATTCCCTATGATATTTGTCAACATTTGCATTATATTTAAATTCCCTTAGGACTTTTTTTCAGTAATCCCAGGATAATTTGTTTTAAACGGAAATATTATATTGCAATTTGTTCTTCAATTCCCCCATTAATTATTTATTTAAGTAGTTCTTCAAAAAATCATACGGAAATTCTTAAAAGAATTCTTATAATTCGTTCAGGTATTCCTCCTTGAAGTCTTGTATGCATTCCATTGTGAATTCTTCCCAGAATGCATTTTTCATCATTTTTCATCACAATATTTCAGGCATTCCTTCATAATATTTTTCCAGAAGTTCATCTGGAAATTCCTCCAAGAGTTCCTACGAAATTTCTTCCAAGTATTTCTCTGGAAGTTCCTCCAGGAATTCCTCTGGGTTAATCCAGGAATCCCACCAGCTATTCCTCCAGGAATTCCTTCAGAAGTTCCTCCAGGAATTCCTTCAGAAGTTCCTCCAGGAATTCCTCCGGAACTTTCTCCAAAAGTTCCTACAGAAGTCCCTCCAGGAATTCCTTCAAAAGTTCCTCCAGGAATTCCTCCGGAACATCCTTCAGAAGTACCTCCGGAAGTCCTTCCAGAAATTTCTCTGGAATTTCTTTCGGAAGTTCTTTAAGAAATTACTCCGGAAATTTTTCCCGGAATTCCATCCGGAATTCCTTCGGATGTTCCTCCAATAATTTTCCCGGATGTTCTTTTGGAAGCTCTTCCAGGAATTGCTCCGAAAGCTCCTCCACGTATTTCTCCGGAGGTATTTCTGGAGGGACTTCCTGAGAAATTTCGGGAGGGACTTCCGAAGGAATTTTTGGAGGGACTTCTGGAGGTATTCCTGGAGGAACTTTCGGAGGAACTTCTAGAGGAACTTTCGGAATGAATTTCTGGAGGAACCACCGGAGGAATTCTTGCAGGAACAGCTGGAGCAATTCCTGGAAAATCTTCCGGAGGAATTCCTGGGAGAACTTCCGGAGGAATTCCTGAAGGAACTACCGGAGGAATTTATGGTGGAACTTCCGGATAAATTTCTGAAGAAGCTTCCGGAGGAATTTCTGGAGGAACTTCCGTAGGATCTTCCGGAGGAATGGGAGAGCTTCCGGAGGAATTCCTGGAGGAACTACCGGAGGCATTTATGGTGGAACTTCCGGATGGATTTCTGGAAGAGCTTCCGGAGGAATTTCTGGAGGAACTTCCGTAGGAGTTTCTGGAGGAACTTCCGGAGGAATACCTGGAGGAACAGCTGGTGGGATTCCTGGATGAATTTCTGGAGGAACTTCCTGAGAAATTCCTGAAGGAAGTTCTAGAGGAATTCCTAGAGGAATCTCTGGAGGAACTTCCGGAAGATTTCCTGGTGGAACTTCCGGAGGAATTTCTGGAGGAACTTTCGGACGAATTCTTAGAGGAACTTCCGGAGCAATTTCTGACGGTACTTCTGGAGGAACTCCTAAATGAATTTGAGTAGGATTTCATGAATGAATTTCCAAATGATTTACTGAAGGAACTTCTGGAAGAAGTTTTGAAGTATTTTGGGAGGAATTCTGAAGGAATGTTCCAAAGATTTTCTGAAGGAACTTCCGAAGGAAATTATGAGAACTTCGGAACTTTCCTAACGAACTCCCGAGCTCCGAATAGATTCCTGAAAAAATTTCCGAAGGAATGCCTGAAGAAACATCAGGAGGAATTCCGGAAAGAAACTCCGAGTAAATGCCTGCAAGAACTTGCGGAGGAATTCCTGAAAAAGCGGAAAGGAATAGAGAATCGGGGTCGATATATCCATCCAAAAGTAAATTTCGTAATTCGCGAAAATCAGAGCGCGTACTTGATCATTTTTATCATGATCTGATTCGTTGTGGCTCACAAACTGCCAGTGCACTGGTAAAGTCCGGTATGGTGTCGATCATATGTTTCGAATCAAAACAAACACGATGCCACGCACACCAATTCACATCCAATGACAGATGGAACTGAAAACGTTTTTTTATTCAGGGTTCGGGTTGGCACTGACCCAGGTTTAAAACGAATTCGACAAGTCATCTTGATTTTAGTATGGGAGAGCCAGCGAGTTTGTTTACGTTTTGCACAGAAAATGAATTTTTCACCCCTGCCTTCTTTTCTTCCATTTGACAGATTGAAACATCTAGAAGTGTATTCATCTTGAACGATACGATGCTTTACGGTGCTTACTTACTCTAACATGTGGCGATAAAATATGCGTTAATCTTGAAGTGTTATTTTTCTTACGAGCCTAACTTGTAGTCTGTATACGGTGCCAAAACTATAAACAGAATCCCGCATGTTCAGAGACTTCTGCTATCTTCTGAAAATTCCATTATTCAGAAATTCACTAAGTACAATATGGTAATATCTTGAGGAAATCCGCCGCCAAATTATTTGGGATTTTTTCCGGAAATAGGTCCCTCACAACCTCAAATGATTCAAAACAATACCTCCAAATATTTCATTAGAACATTCTACAAATAATTTTCGGAATTTCTCTGGGATTTGAACCGGTGCCAGCGAAAGTGGTACATAAACCATTTTGTCAATTTTGAGTTTATTATACCTACGGCTTCTATTTGCAAACATCTAGTAAGGGAATAACGAAAAAGTGATTTTGGCAACTAAATCTGGAGATATGCACATTTTATTTTCTGGTATATATCACAATGGCCATTTCGTTGCTAGAAAAAGTGGTACATGTACAGTTCCACCCACTAAAATCAGCTTATTTAAAAGAAAATTTGGCAACATGACTGTTTTCACAACAGATTTTAATCCTACTTTGAATTTCAAGATAGTTTAGTGCCGTTTAGAATGATTTTAAAAATGTACATGTACCACTTTTACTGTCAACGTTTTTCGGTTTCTGTTTCCTTTTGTTCCCATTAATAGTGGTACATGTGCAATTCGCTCCAATAAAATTGAAATTTGTCATAAACTTCGCTTATTTTTCACTACTATCTTTAGGTACATCAGTCATAACATGTTCGTATAGTTTAGTTGCAAAAAATTACAAATAAGAATTTATTTTTCGATGTTTTTGGAAACATGCGTCTCCTGAAAAATTTACATGTACCACTTTCGATGGCAACCGGTTCATTTCTTCCTGTAGAGGAGTAGCGAGGACAACTAACAGAATACAACCAGGTGGATTGCAGGAATCAATGACAATGAATCTTTATTATAGTTTTATGTCAAAGTACATATATGCATGACTACTGCGATCCTACATCTTTTATAAATTCAACGTTAATTCTACTACCTGACTGAACAATATATTTGAAAATAGACATCTTGTTTGTAAGGCTAATATATATACAAGCAGCACCGGCGACCCGGCAAAATAAACTAATTTCATGTATTGATATTGTTGCTGTAATGAAATAATAGTTAGAATAGTTTAAGGCATTATTCACTGATCGATTGTCAATCCCAACTATTGTCGTAATCTCTGAACATTCTTGATTTTTTCTTTCTTCTTCATGCAATATATTCTTTATTATTTCATGATATATACACTGGCTATACATTTTCATGGATTCCATGGAGCTTTTCAAGTTTTACTTCAATCTGCCAAGAAGAAATAATATTGAAATGAATTGTATTTAGTATGTTAACAAATAACATTAAATAACTTTTCAGTTATTGAGGTGCAGAGATTCTTCTTTAGGTCTCAATCTGAAACACGTGAGTCGACCCACGAGGCTCGCCTTCAAGTCTCATAATATCTTATGTACTGATGTTTATCTCTTGTTCTCAAAGGATCATTTATACTCTAGCAAAGATTCTATTCGTGTACTTAATCCCTTTGTCTGGGTTCCACTGCCTTTGCTCAACAGTGTAACTCACCCTAACTACAGGGTTCCGCTAATGTTGAATACCATCGCGGAGGATCATTTCCAGATATCTTCCATGTACAATGTACATCATCCCTTCGTCAAGGTTCCACTATCCTAATGGATCAGTGTACTTCATCCTAGTGGCAGGGCTCTACAAGTGTTGCAAATCATCTCAGAGGATCGCCTCCAAGTCTTTTCTGCGTACTTCATCCCTTTGTCTGGGTTCCACTCTCTTCACTGAGCAGTGTACTTCATCCCAACAACAGGGTTCCGCAAATGATGAGAGCCTTCCCAAGGAATCGCCTTTGGGTCTCTCCTGCGTACTTCATCCCTTTGCTCGGGTTCCACTGTCATTCCAGACCAGTGTACTCCATCCCGGCAACAGGGTTCCGCTTGTTTTTTCTGATAGTATTAGTATGTTAATTACTGCCGCTTCTCATATAAAGCTTTTATTACCTTTTCGATTCATACTCAGAATACTGAAAGATGGTTGAACACAAGTAGGGGAACGGTTCGTCACTTCATCTCATAGCTCCTATTTCCATCCCATCAAAAACAAAGCAATGGTAAGGAATTTAATTTGATTATTATTTTTGTGATTTTTTTCAGCAGTGAGCACGCATGTTGACAAAAAGAAGCGACTATTTTGGTGCCGTATTTCTTTGTTTAGCGATGAGATGGTTATATGTACAGTGAGATGGAGATCGGAACATTTCCCCTATGATCATTACATTTACTGACTTTAGATCAAGTTGCGTGCTTGAGCTTGAGAGAAGTGATAAGGTTTATCGAGTTTTTTTTAGACGACTTCGAATTAGGTAAGAGCCAGGGTTAATTTACTATCATTAGGCCTAATAAGATGAGCGGGTTTTTTCTTCTATTTTTTTTATGTGGAGTTATTTGTTTTAGTTAACCAGACTTTTCCTTCTCATTATAAAACAACAAAGTATTTTTTCATGCTATTGAAAATTTGCTTCTGAAATAAGAATTCTCTTACTGTAAACTTGTCTTAACCCTTTTCTTTAAATTCCTATTTTTTTATCAAAACATCTTCACAAATTCGTGTTCCTCAATATTCGGAATATAAATGGAAGCGGAATGGTAATCGAGCCAAATTCAGCAGGTGTATTTTTTATTATTTCTTTTAGCATTATTATGGTCAGGTATCAGAATCAGGTATCAGAACGTCGGCTCAGGAGGCACGTTCCCCTCAATTTGGGAGATTTGTGCCATCGCCTTCACTGGCCCTTCTCATCATTTACCTGACGGAAAAGGAAGTGAAAAGGGGAAAGGAAGAGGAAGTGAAGTTGGAAAGGAGAATGGAATCATTTATAGGAAAGCCAATTATGTAGACTCACACGCATTCAGCTAGGGACTAAAGAGAGGTGTCACAAAAACACAGAGGACGTAACAATGGACGAACGTCAAAGACGAAACACAGAGTGCACTGTGAAAAACGCATAATGCGAATCCATATAGGTGACAATCACAAAGTACATTGTAAAATCGCATAATGCGAATCCATATAGGTGGTAATTTGTTGAAAACTAAGTAAAACACATATTCATAACCCCATTCTTATTAAACCTCCCGTTGAGATTGAACAATAATAGCCGAAGCCGAACGTCAAGGACTAGACACAAAGTACACTGTGAAAAACGCATAATGCGAATCCATAAAGGTAACATACACAAAGTATATTGTAAAAAAAAACGCATAATGCGAAACCATATAGGTGACAATTTGTTGAAACTAGTTAAAACATATATTCATAACCCTACTCTTATTTAACCTCACGACACGATGAGGTTGAATAAGAGTAGCCGATTATCTCGGAGAAGTAAAAGTCAACTACGCCATAGCTCCGGTTAGCGCAGCGAGGGCTAAAATACTGTGAAGGGAGCCAGGTGCTTCACAGGCTCCGTTTGCGGTTAGGTTCTCATTAGACCCCTAATCATTCATTCGTAGGCACGGTAAGCATAAAGCCGCACCACACCGAAAATTAGGGTCACCTGTATGGTGAACTTTGACCACTGGAACAGGCAATCCGTAATGTTATTCTTAGCCAGATAACCAGCTGCCGACACCACACGGCTATCTAGGCTGTTCGTGGAGAGAAGTTGACATTGACTTTACGTCAACTCTCAATGTGGCTGAACAGCCGATTATGGTCAACTCACGGTTTTATCCAATAAAATAAATATACATCAAACAATATCTGATTGAATTGTTTGTTTCACCTTTGGAGTGGTTAGATTAAATGTAGAGGTCTGCTAGCAATAAAGTAACTAACCCATCATGTCAGGTCTAGTGGAATTGTCAAACTTTATACAGTATATATAGAAGAGTTATGGCCCTTGGGCACCATTAATTTTCAATTTTAGTAATTTATAAAAGATAGAGCAGTAGTTTGTTGGAAAAGGACGGGTTTGGAAATCCATAGTTTTGTGCAAACTTTTCCTCATACCTTCTTCGCATATCTTTAATAAAGATATACAAATACAATGCAGTTGCTTCAAAACTTCGTTGGCAAAATATTCAAAAATGATTTTGCTAAAGTCAGTTCATGTCTTGTCATGTCATGTCATGTCTTTTGTATTATTTTATTTTTATATTATATTTATATTGTAAAATCATGGAATGTGCTTCAATTGGAAGGAATATTGATTTAAATTCTCTATTCTGAAGAGCTGAAAAAAACTAATGTTTGAAAAATGTACAAAGTTTCCGCTATTAATAATAATATTGGCGATCTCCTTAGCAGAAATATAAGATAAATTGACAGAATATCTCGATATCATGTTAGTCGCGAGATGACCATAAATGCCAAGTATAATTGATAATTGATGATACTTGCAAACTTAACAATTACATATTTTTTCCAGTTGTTATCCAATTCTAGAACTATTAATGACAAATTTAGCATGTATAGATTTTACCGAAGTGCAGTTCAATTTGATTAAGGTAATCACAAACTAGCACAACTTTGAAGCTTGCGGTGATGAGTGTGAAACTGATGATCATTTCTGAAGTCTTGTAATTTGAATAATTTCCCGATAAATATTTTCGCGCACATACAGAAGCTTTTGCGTGAAATAATTTTGAGTCTTGGTAGTCCAGATGATAACGATTATTTTTTTCATCAGTCCATTTTTCATATTTCCAAAATCTTGTATATATTCCTCTCGTTCGGTTTGTCTTTTTCCATTGTTTTTAAACTTTTTTTTAGTGCTTTTGATTCACACGCAAATGAAAGAAAATCCCACCCTCGTCGCAATTTTGTAGAGGAGTAGCGAGGACTACTAACAGAATACAACCAGGTGGATTGCAGAAATCAATGACAATGAATCTTTATTATAGTTTTATGTCAAAGTACATATATGCATGACTACTGCGATCCTACACTTCCAAAAACATATTTCGGAACTACCCCGAAGACTCAATTGTTAAACAATTTCAGAATTCTTAAGCGAGATCTATGAATTACTACAAATTTATCCAGAATTTTTCAAGAATCCCTTATGAAAATTTCATTATTTGTTGTTTCAGGAACTACAAAAATAAGGGACGTCATCAAGAAAATCTTAAAAATATTCTCAAAAGTTTCAAAAAGTGTTTCCGAAAAATTACTGTTGATTTTTTTTATCACTTTATTAACATTGGTTTCAGTTCTTTACAGTTGAATTAACGTAGAAATAAGTAGAGTTAAAATCGTAGTTTTCGAAGATAAACTGCCAAACTAAGACAGAGATGAGAATGCAAGATGGACAGAAATTTTAACTAAATGTAGCTACAAAGTAGGGAGATTTATTTGAATCGAGCCCTAGATTTTCGACTTCTAATCATTCAAAATATGAACTCATTCTTAGTATTTGTGCTAAATGCTATTATATATTCATTGTCTAAATCATTTGTTAATAATGTTATTAGTTACACACCCATGACTATAAGCCATATGTAATTCCCGATCCAAGATCATTTAATCCGGAAGTAAAGCCACCTCCATGACCAGCAACGGGTCCGGACTGCCCATAGTAATGATGATGGTGGTGAATTTCCGGCGCACCATGCCCATGAGGCTCATGATCGTAATCATCGTCGTAGTCTGGTTCCGGATGATGGTGATGATGATGGGGTGCACTGTGTTTGTAGTCTCCAACGGATCCTGGCGTGTATTGGATGTTCACTGGACGGAACTGTCTACCGCCCAGTCCTGCTGGAGAAAAGCCACCCAAGCCGCCATCTCCACCTCCGAGATTGAGCAGGAAATTGTTCCTTCGAAGTTTGATTGCTCCCAGGGTAACTCCAATGCCCATCAGTAGAATCAGAATTGTAAACTTGTTGCCCATTTCAATTTTGCTTGTTTTACAATTTTTACGAGCCAGCCTATCTGTGCAGCTGTGAAAAAAATACTATTCATGAAAGCACTGATGTGGACCTTTATAATTGATCGACGGTAATAATTCAGTCTAATGAACATGCGTAATTTCCACATATATCATTGAAACGTGTGTTGATCCGTTAGGTGCTTGCTTATCAGGCGTGATGTTCAAGGCGACTGCTACAAGACATTTCAAGGCATATTTTGTAATGATCTGAAAGCAATCGCAAATTAGAGAAGTGAAATGGATATACTTAAGTACGATTACCAAAAATTCAAATAGGGTTACATAAATGGTGTACATAGAAGTACATAAAAGTAGAATTATAAAACTACTCGTTAGCCTTAGCTTTTGTTTCTCGTAGGAAATTGGTTTACCATTTAAGTGTGAAAATGTTTTCTACCCAAAAAAATTTTTAGCTTTTGCTGAAGATAGCAAATAAGAATAAATTAACCAATTTAATTCAAATTTCAACTCCTAGATATAATATCAAGTAAAAGTTCTTCAATTTTCTTTGAAGAAGCAAAAAAACCAAAACACCATGCAACATTTGTGCGTAGCACACGCACTTCCACGCATCGAAGCGAACGACGCGCGAAAACAGCTAATTAAAGTTCAATGCAAAATGAAGAAACAAATTCGATGTTTTAGCCATACTAACAAGTTCACTACATTGCGCAGACGAAGGTCACTTCCGATCCTCCCTACAGCTCGTTTACAATTAAAACCAACAGACAAACCCATGTAACAGTTTAGTTTAATTTAATAAAGTGTAAAAGCACGATCTAGGTGGTTCAAATCGGTGGAAAATGACCAGTCGTCTTCCAATTTTGATCGTTCTGATAGTGCTGGTGGCGAGCGCCCGCGCAAGACTAAAACTGCACAGAAACAACATCGCCGTGAACGTCCCATTCCCACTGCCAGGTGCCGGACTACTGGGGGCTTTAGCGAAACTTCCTCTCAGCGTCCAGTATGTACCCGGTGGACTGCAAGCCCCTCCTCCGCCGTTGCACCACTACCATGGGCCGGGTCCGGAGGGCGATCACGGTCAACCGGGAGTTCATCACCACCATCATTACCATGGTCCGGCGGGATCGGAAGGACCAACGCGAAACACCATCGGGCCGGAGTTCGGCGGATTTGGGATTGAAGTTGGTTACAATGAAGTGTACCGAAGATGACCTTGAAAAGTAGTATGTTTGTGATCAATGTGCGAGCTACTTGATAATTCAGTACAATCAGGAAATTGAAAAATAAAGTTTGTTTGCAAAAAAAATTATCGAAACAAATAATTGGTAACTTTGAATAACTTAAAAAAGCAACGCATTATATTCGGTTTTGATCAAACAAAAATTAGAAATTATTGGGAATGAAGAATATGACTGGTTGAAAAATGTGGCCATGGTACTTATATCTTATCATGGCACACTGATCCCACATATATGGGTCACTTTGTAACAATTATTAGTCACTCCAATTTGCATGTTGCTTAAATGGAAATGACTCATATTATTGTGTGTGATCCATGATTGTGGGGTCAGTGTAAATAAGAAAAACATGAATGAAAATTGAACGAATAAAATGTAGTTTTCAGTAACTTCGCAAGTTCAGTTAAGACTTTTTTTAGCCGTTTTGTTGTGGAAATATGAGAGTAAATCAAAAGAAGGACCACTCACTGGCTCCGGATGGCCGCCAAGTGGTCCTGAGGATGTTCAATTTTTAAAATTTGCATCAAAAACTTTGGAGTTTGGTTTGCTGTCCCTGGAAGTTCCGGAATAACCCGTAAAGTAGAACATTCAATAAGTTTTCAATAGAAAGCTGTGACTGTTTATAAATTGTTTGTGATCCTATGGATTTTTAGGAACAACTAGAGAAGCGGACAATTCTATAAATTCGCAAAAAAGGCTAAGGTTTTTTTTAAATTTAAATAATTTAAAAAGAACCGTAGCCTTCAATAGGCAAAACCATTGCAAAACCATTTGTTGAACCCATCAATTACATAGTGCTTCAGAAGTCCAGAAGCATTTCGAACAGCAGTCAATATAATTAGCATTAGCATTAGCATTAGCATTGTTACGGTGTAATTCGTAGATTGGACACTAGTGATACTCATGTTTTACTTTTGAGATCCTTATCTAGAATGCTATCAGAAATCAAGAAGGGGAGTGGTCCTTGATTCCAGTCTTAAACAAAAATAACAAAAGCATGAGGATTACTACTCCTGGCCACGCCCATCTTCACCGTAACTAGGGAGAGGAAGGAAGTGTTGATGTAGTACTTACTTAACGAGAGGCCACCGACTTAGCGACACCCTCTTAAGTACCACGGAGTTGGATAATGAGGAAGGTATTCGTTGGGTCAGGATTTGCCTGTAGCTGGCAATGTAACCCGTAACACACCACGCAAAGGTGTCTACCCAGCATTACGGGTCATTTCGAACAGCAGTCAATATAAGTGCAAAAACTTCATGACATGTACGTCAGAATGCATCCGTCGAATTTCATAAAACGACAATTCGTCCAAAATGTGACCACATGTAGAATTTGAACTCAAGTCGACAAGCTTTATAAGTCCCTTCCAATTAAAGTTTAGTTAGAAGGAAAGCCGAATATTAAAATTTCTTTTGGAAGCATGGGATTTGCTCTCCAACCTCAATGTGCACAGTCCGAGAGCTCTAGTATTTTGGATGGTCGATAACGGCGCTGGCCACGTCCTCACGGTCATCGGGGATGGGAAGGAATTGGTGATGCAGTCACTCGCCCACTGCAAGCCGAGAACACCTCTGCACTCGCCACGAGTTCCTGCGGAAATTCATTGGAATCTGGGGTTAGGTTTTACGGCAAAGGTTCGTCTTGGTTAACGGGTTGCCTTGGATTGAACCCTCCTGCGTATGAGGCAGAAGCGGTGGCCATATGACCACCAAGCTCGTTATTACTGGCCGAATAAGACGATCTGTAGAATTAGTCATTTAGACAACAAGTCATACGGCCGAAAATGTTGTTCGATCAAACGAATCATATGGTTGCAAATATCATTTGGCCATTTGGTTCAAAAATATCGTTTCGTCGAACTGGTCATTTGCTCGAACAAGTGATTTGACCGAAATGGTCATTTGGCAGGAAGGGCCTTTTTAGCCGAAACTAGTTTCCATTCCGCGAAATGATTTCCCGGGAAATCAAATTTCCCGGAATTTCCAACTCCCGGGATGTAAACATAAGTTTCCCGAATTTCTCGGAAAATTAAAATACTGGAACAATTTGTTATCATTTTCTCATTTTTAAAATTTTGATAATTGATTTTTGGGTATCAATTATATTTTTTGAATAACATCTTCTTATCGTTCCCATATTTTTAGGAAATGAAGTAATAACTGAAGATTCTAAAAAATTAAAATAATAATGCGTGATAAAGAGAGGCTATACAAAGAATGAGTTTTTTTATTGTTTGTTTATTTAGTAAGTCCAAACGCTTGTAGGCAATACGATGCTGAATTATAAATCTAATTATTTATTTGTGCTGAGCTAGATTGCAGAAACGTAGATAATTAGACAAGGGCAGTGACTACACACTTAAAATAAATTGCCGAATTCGGTAAAATTTTACCGAAATCTCAACAGCAGAACTGTTCGGTAAAAAATTTTACTGATTTTCGGTGATTTTGACAGTTGAACAATGAAAAAAATTACAAAAATCTGTTAAATAATTACCAAACAGTTCTGCTGTTGAGATTTCGGTAAAATTTACCAAATACTGTGAAGTGAGTTAAGTGTGTAGTGACAAGCCGACATTTGGCCGGAAATGTTTTTAGGCCGAATGGGTCAAATGCTACAAAATGTCGTTTAGCTGAACAAAACATATGATTCAAAAAAGCATTTGGGACGCCCTCGGGGAGCGATAGTGACATCCCATGTGCGGAGTCCACAATACCGTAGAACACATTATATGTTGGTGTCCAAAGTACCAGTTGCTTAGAGATGCATATGGCATCCCAACCAGAATTCGGGACGCCCTTGGGGATATAGTGCCACTATTGCTGCCCATATCTGCTTTTTAATGGAGGGGGTTATATCAACGAATTCAATCGCATGCTAACCGGACCGTTGCAACCCTACTATTGGGAGTACACTGAATTCTTTTTTACACGATTGAAGCGTGCATGCAAAAAGAAATTCGTGGAAAAAAAATCGTATAGTTTCGAGAAATCATATTTTTTTAAAGTTACGAAAAAATGATACACAGGATCATCTGCCAGTTATGAGGCTATATATGATCTGTTGTTCCAATTATCCAAGAATTTCATGGAATAAAGCGTTAAGGTCTACTCACATAACCAAAGCAGATGTTCTTTTTCATCCGAGGAATCTCTAAAATAAGGCCTTAGGGTTTACACGCGTAACCAAAGATCATTCGAACTGTTTCAAATTAAGTACATGCCCTTTGTGGATTATAGAATAGAATGTGTTCGCAGAAGATGTTCTTAGTCATCAATATGTTATTAATGCATTCTTTTCTATGTGCCACAAAAGGCATGTTCCACATTAAAAACTGATCGACAGATCTCTGGTTACGCGTGTAGACCTAAAGACCTGACTTCAGGGATTTCTTGGATGACCATAACCACATGTCATGAACGCATTCTATTTTGTGTACCACAAAGAGCATGTTGCATATTTGAAATTGGTCAATAGATCTCTGGTTACGCATGTAGACTTTTAGGCCTGGGCTCAGGGAATTCGTGGATGATCTTAGCAACATTCTAGTCTGTGAACCACAAAGGGCATGTTGCATATTTGAAATTGATCAATAGATTTCTGGTTACGCGTGTAGACTTTAAGGCCTGGTTTCAGAAAATTCTTGGATGACCATACCCACATGTCATGAATGCATTCTATTCTGTGTACCACAAAGGGTATGTTCCATATTTGAAACTGGTAAATAGACAAGCCTCTCAAATACCACGAAAAATGGAGATAGAAGAAAAAGAGAACGTTATTTTTGGCAACCGACCCGGCAACGAAATAAGGACTATGATTGGAAACTCGGTACCTGGAATGTCAGGACCCTAAATGAACCTGGACGAGTGAGCCTTCTGGCTCGTGAACTGCAGAAGGTTGGAGTGAACGTGGCTGCTATGTGAATTCCGAGCTGTGGACCCCACGACCAATACTGCATTCAAGTATAACATCTATCACAGCGGCAGAGAAAAAGCAGAGCATGGAGTTGGTTTCGTAGTGATGGGCAAGCAGATGAAGCGAGTGATGCGGTGGAAACCCATTAGCGAACGAATCTGTGTGTTGAGGATACGGGGCAAATTCTTCAATTACAGCCTAATCAACGTTTACGCACCGACAAACGATAAATCCGACGATGTGAAGGACACGTTTTATGAATGTCTTGATAAAGCCTATGGAGAGTGCCCAAAGCATGACGTGAAAATTGTTATCGGAGACGCTAACGCTCAGGTCGGTAGAGAGAACTTTTAACGTCCCATAATCGGTAGGGAGAGCCTTCACTCCGCTACCAATGACAACGGCCTACGGCTAGTAAATTTTGCTGCTGCCAGAGGGATGGCCATCAGTAGCACCTACTTTGCACGAAAGAACATCCGAAAGCACACCTGGAGACACCCAAATGGTGAAAACTTGCAACCAGATAGACCATGTTCTGGTGGATGGGCGCCATTTCTCGGATGTTATCGATGTGCGGACATTCAGATCCGAAAATTGACTCTGATCACTATCTCGTTGTCAGTAAAATTCGATCACGGTTGTCAACTGTATCGAACGAAAGATCACAGCGAACGATGCCTTACAATATCCAGCGATTGTCGGCAGAAGGAGTATCGGCTGAGTACCGCCAGAAGCTCGACGAACGGATAAGTGCAATCAACGTTAGCGACAACATCAACGATCTATGGGAGTCGATCCATGGAGCGGTGAGTACAACAGCACGAGAAGTGGTAGGCACTGCACAGAGGCGACCCAGGACGGGTTGGTTCGATGTGGAGTGTCAGAGAGTGACAGACGAAAAGAACGTTGCCAGAAGCCGGATGTTGGTCTCAGGTACCCGATCGAATAGAGATCGGTACAAGGAAGCAAGAGCAGCCGAAAAACGAACCCACCGCAGGAAGAAAAAGAGTACGAAGAGTACGAAGAACAAGTGATTAGTGAGGCGCAGGAAAAAATGGAGCAGAACGATATGCGGAGGTTTTATGAGTCTGTCAATGGCGTGCGGAGAAAGACAGCGCCATCTCCCGTCATGTGCAACGACCTACAAGGGAATTTGCTGACAGATAAAACTGAAGTGGCTGCCAGGTGGAAGCAACACTTCGAGACTTTGTTGAATGGAGGAAGTGACGGTGCATCGGTGAACAGAATAAATATTAGCGACGATGGACAAGCTGTGGAGTCACCTACACTAGATGAGGTTAAAAAGCTGTTAAAGAGCTGAAAACAATAAGGCTGCGGGGAAAGACCAGCTCCCGACTGAACTTCTCAAACATGGCAGTGAGCAGCTTTATGAAGTTCTGCACCATATTATGTCGAAAATATGGGAAGACGAGGAAATGCCTGCTAGCTGGTTGGACGGCCTCATTTGCCCTCTCTTTGAGAAAGGGCACAGACTGGAGTGCGCCAATTACCGAGGAATAACCCTCCTTAATTCGGCGTACAAAATTATGTCCCGTATTCTGTTCAACAGATTGAGACCGCTTGAAGAGTCCTTCGTCGGCGAATACCAAGCGGGTTTTCGTGAGGGCCGATCAACGACGGATCAAATGTTTACCCTGAGACAAATCCTTGATAAATTCCGGGAGTACAACTTGCAGACACATCATCTGTTTATTGATTTCAAGGCGGCGTACGATTCAGTACGACAGACGAAAAGAACGTTGCCAGAAGCCGGATGTTGGTCTCAGGTACCCGATCGAATAGAGATCGGTACAAGGAAGCAAGAGCAGCCGAAAAACGAACCCACCGCAGGAAGAAAAAGAGTACGAAGAACAAGTGATTAGTGAGGCGCAGGAAAAATGGAGCAGAACGATATGCGGAGGTTTTATGAGTCTGTCAATGGCGTGCGGAGAAAGACAGCGCCATCTCCCGTCATGTGCAACGACCTACAAGGGAATTTGCTGACAGATAAAACTGAAGTGGCTGCCAGGTGGAAGCAACACTTCGAGACTTTGTTGAATGGAGGAAGTGACGGTGCATCGGTGAACAGAATAAATATTAGCGACGATGGACAAGCTGTGGAGTCACCTACACTAGATGAGGTTAAAAAAGCTGTCAAAGAGCTGAAAACAATAAGGCTGCGGGGAAAGACCAGCTCCCGGCTGAACTTCTCAAACATAGCAGTGAGCAGCTTTATGAAGTTCTGCACCATATTATGTCGAAAATATGGGAAGACGAGGAAATGCCTGCTAGCTGGTTGGACGGCCTCATTTGCCCTCTCTTTAAGAAAGGGCACAGACTGGAGTGCGCCAATTACCGAGGAATAACCCTCCTTAATTCGGCGTACAAAATTATGTCCCGTATTCTGTTCAACAGATTCAGACCGCTTGAAGAGTCCTTCGTCGGCGAATACCAAGCGGGTTTTCGTGAGGGCCGATCAACGACGGATCAAATGTTTACCCTGAGACAAATCCTTGATAAATTCCGGGAGTACAACTTGCAGACACATCATCTGTTTATTGATTTCAAGGCGGCGTACGATTCAGTGAAACGGAATGAATTATGGTAAATTAAAGCTTGAACATGGTTTTCCGGCGAAACTGATACGGCTGATTCGTATAACGTTGGACGGATCGAAATCAAGTGTAAGGGTTGCGGATGAAATATCGACGTCATTTGTTACCTTAGATGGATTAAAGCAGGGTGATGCACTCTCGAACCTACTGTTCAATATAGCGCTCGAGGGAGCGATTAGGAGAGCTGGTGTGCAAAGAAGCGGTACCATTATCACAAAATCGCATATGCTCCTGGGATTTGCGGACGATATCGATATTATCAGAATTGATCGCCGTGCCGTGGAAGAGGCTTTTGCGCCTTTTAAGAGGGAGACAGCGAGGATTGAACTCACGATCAATACCAGCAAAACAAAGTACATGGTCGCTGGCAATCAACGTGGGTTCATTAGTGGTGGTGGTAGCGAAATAGTGCTGGATGGTGAAAAGTTTAAAGTGGTAGAAGAATTTGTGTATCTTCTAACATTAGTGACGTGCGATAATGATGTTACCCGCGAGGTGAAAAGGCGTATTGCAGCTGCAAATAGGGCTTATTACGGACTTCGTAACCAGCTTAAGTCTCGTAGTCTGCAAACGAAAACAAAACTCGCGCTGTATACTACTCTGATTCTTCCGGTGGCTTTATACGGCCATGAGACATGGACGTTAAAGGAGGCTGATCGGAGAGCTCTCGGAGTGTTTGAGCGTAAGGTTCTGCGGACAATACTCGGCGGTAAACAGGAGAACGGTATCTGGCGGCGTCGCATGAATCACGAATTGTACCAGGTGTATATTGCCGCTAACCGCAAGTCGAGCACATCTGTATATGGGCCTCCATATACAGATGTGCTCGACTTGCGGTTAGCGGCAGTATAAAGGGCTGGATATTATTAAGCTTATACAACACGGCAGACTACGGTGGGCTGGTCACGTTGTTCGTATGCCGGAAGAACGTCAAGCGAAGATAATATTTAGTAGAGAACCCGGAAGAGGCCGCATGCTTCGTGGAAGGCCGCGTACACGATGGCTTTTTGCAGTTGAAGAGGACCTGAGGGCGCTCAATGCTCAGGGCGACTGGAAGCGATTGGCCCAGGATCAAGTCCAGTGGAGAAGGATACTCCATTCGGCGTAGGTTCATCGAAATAGACATCTTTTACGCGTGTAGACCTTAAGGTCTGACTTCAGGGATTTCTTGGATGACCATGAACATACGCCATGAACGTATTCTATACTTTGTACCTCTCTTTTTTACAATCTGACAAGGCACAAAAAATGTATAATATACTTTTTGAAAATCGCGTAACTTTGTAAAAATCGTGTAACTTCGAGAAAATCGTGCAATTTGAAGAAAATCGTGTAAAATAAAACTGTGAAAAAATGTAAAAAACGTAAACGGGTAAAAAAACAGAATTCAGTGTAATTCCCATCAACCGATACTAGCGGGCATTCCTTGACATATTTTAAGGTCGTTAGTAACTCCACAACACCCCCCCCCCTTCTTTCCAAATATCAATGGTCAGCTTTTTAAACAACATTTACGTCGCCTAGATCCTTTTCTTTTCTAATTTTCCAGTGAATTTCCGATGAGAATTTTGAAATGAGATGTGAGAAGTGAAATGTTTCTCTGTTCATTTTTCATTTCTTTTTGCCCACCTCACATCACCTTCATCACTTATCCTTAACTGATATGCTCGCAACAAGTTGCATTTTACGGGAAATCCTGTCCCATTATTTCCTATTTAAATTTGGCCAGATCACACTATGGGCCTTGAAGCTTTGCCAAAATACTATTTTTAAATGCACGAGAAAGGCGCTATCACCGCTAGGTGGATTAATCAGGGTTTTTAAATTTACTTTCACTTACTTACTTCAAATTAGGAGTGAGACGACGCACTTCTCACTTCTAATTCTTGCTAAGAGGTAGGAAGTGAGATGCGAATAGTCTTACTTCTCACTTCTCGCTGTAACACGTGGAAATGAGAAGTGATAAGTGCCGTTTGGCCGAATTCGCTTGGCCGAATGCCATTTGGCCGAAAGGGTCATTTGGCCGAATGCCGTTTGGCCGAATAGTTGAAGTACGTTTTCTTACGAAGTTAGTAGTGAGAAGCAACAAAAAGAAGGAAGAAGGAAGAAGGAAGAAGGAAAAAGGAAGAAGAAAGCAGGAAAAAGAAAGAAGAAGAAATAATGTAGGAGGAAGATGGAATAAAGAAGAAGGACGAAGAAAGAAGGAGGAAGGAAGAAGGAAAAAGGGTGAAGGAAGAGAAAAGAGGGAAAAAGGAAGAAGGAAGTAGGAAGAAGAAGAATGAAGAAGAAAGAAGGGAAAGAAAAAGAAAAGAGGAAAAATAAGAAAATAGAAGGAGAAGGAAGAAGGAAAAAGGAAGAAGGAAGCAGGAAGAAGGAACAAGGAAGAAGGAAGAAGAAAGAAGGAAGAAAAAAGAAGAAAGAATGAAGAAGGAAGGAGAAAAAAGAAAGAAGAAAAAATAAGAAAGAAGAAGAAGAAGGAAGAAGGAAGAAAGAAAAAAGAAGAAGGAAGAAGAAAAGAGGAAGAAAAAAGAAGAAAGAATGAAGAAGGAAGAAGAAAAAAGAAAGAAGGAAAAATAAGAAAGAAGAAGAAGTAAGAATGAAGAAGGAATAAGGAAGAAAGAAGAAAGAAGAAGGAACAAGGAAGGATGAAGATGGAAAAAGAAAAAAGGACGAAAGAAGAAGGAAGAAGGAAGGAGGAAGAAGGAAGAAGAAAGAAGGAAGAAGGAAGAAGGAAGGAAGTAGAAGGGAGAAGTAAGAAGGAAAAAAGAAGAAAGAAGAAAGGAAGAAGGGTGAAGGAAGAAGGAAGAAGGAAGAAGAAATAAGGAAAAAAAAGAAGAAAGAATAAAGAAAGAAGAAGGAAGAAGAAAAAAGAAAGAAGGAAAAAGTCGGAAAAAAGAATGAAGAAGTCAGAAGGAAGAAAGAAGAAGGAAGCAGAAAGAAGGAAGAAGGAAGAAGGAAGAAGGAAGAAGGAAGAAGGAAGGGATAAGATGGAAGAAGGAAGAAGGAAGGAGGAAGAAGGAAGGAAGTAGAAGGAAGAAGTAAGAAGGAAGAAAGAAAAAGAAAGAAGGAAGAAGAAAGAAGAAAGGAAGAAGGGTGAAGGAAGAAGGAAGAAAGAAGAAGGAAGAAGGAAAAAGAAAGAAGGAAGTATGAATAAGAATGAAAGAAAAAGGGAGAAAAAAGAAGGAAGCAAGAAGAAAGAAGAAGGAAGAAGGATGAAAGAAGAAGAAGGGATAAGGAAGAAGGAAAAAGGAAGAAAGAGGAAGGAAGAAAACCAAAGGAAGAAAGAAGAGGAAAAAAAGAAGAGGAAAGAAGATAGAAGGAAGAAGAAAGAAGGAAAAAAAGAAGGAAGAAAGAAGAAAGAAAGAGAAAATAAGAAAAACGAAGGAAGAAAGAAGAGCAAAGAAGGACGAAGAAAGAAGGAAGAAGGAAGAAAGGAGAAGGAAGAAAGAAGAAGGAAGGAGGAATAAAGAATATAGAGGATGAAAAAAAGAAGAAAGAAGGAAGAAGGAATGAAGAGGAAGGAAGAGAGAAGAAGGAAGAAAGAAGAAGGAAGGAGGAAGAAGGACCACTCGTAAACTGAGGTCAATTTGTTTCTACTATTAGGCCAAACGGCATTCGGCCAAACGACCCGTTCGGCCAAACGGCATTCGGTCAAATGGCGTTCAGCCAAACGGCATTCGGCCAAATGGCCTGACACCAAGGAGTGAGAAGCGAAAATTAAAAAGTGAAAAGTGATAAATGTGAAGTGATTTGGCAAAAAATAAAATGTGGTAAACTTGTATCATCATTTTAAGCACATTGAAACCCGCCACAGAGAAATAAAGTCATAGTTAAAAGTAACCAGCAGAAAGTACACTATTCCGAGCAAACAATGACATAATCTAAAATGGCCTATTCTGTCAAACGATCTATTTGGTCTAATGTTTTTGATTGTCATATCATTTGTTAGGCTAAACACGAGATTTTCGATCGCATGTACCGTTCCACCTAGTGACATCTTCGGCCAAATGCAGGGTAGTTACGGGGATCCCGAAATATTTTCCGCGCTGATCATAATCGAATGCGAGTTATTTCCTCCAATCCGCGCAAAATCTGAGTGACTCAGAACTGTATTGTGGCCATATACGTACGAAAAATCAATTTTTGTTATCAGAATTTTCTGAACGTCCTTTTTCAAGTGTGTTTTGAGAACTAAGAAAACGATTGCTCTGTAATTGCACCAATGAGTATTTTTTTAAATGCCACAGAATTCTAGGATAAATATCTAAAACTAGTTAACTTAATGCATGCTTCAAATTTTCCGGAAGGCCACTTGATGTTCTCCCAAGATCAATCAGTAGACCTTGCATTGATGACATTGGTTTTCCACATTGCTACACCAATTGCTTTATAAACGAATTCTTAGAGCTTGCTGGCCACCCAACACCAATGCTGGCCACCCAACACCACATTGCTACAGAAAACTGTTGAATAAAAGTCACAACCTTGTGGCACGTATTCCTAGAAACAGGATTCGAGGAAACTAAACCAATCTGTTTTTCTTCCAAATCCTTCTGGTCTTATGAAAAGGCTAGCTGAAGTTAACATCATTCTAAGTAGTCAATATACAAGTCTGATACTTTTGGTAATGCCACTTTTTGGAGATGATGCAATATTCAGAAAAGGTGTTGAAATACTGAGCGCTTACTTCTCCTTGGCGGGTATTAAGTGTTACATTTTCATCAAGATTTTACGAAAAATGTGTTAAAAATTATTCCACCGCTTGCCATTTTTCGACCAGGAATTTTAACTCTGATATCTGTGCATCGCACAACATTTTCTTTGGTTGTTCAGCTGTGGTATTTTTTCCCTCATTTTCCTTCATCATTCCACCCTCTCATCCCACCATTTTCCCCTTGCTACCCATCCCCAATGGAAACACGCCGGAGTAAATTGTTCAGTATTTGACTAATAATTTATTAGCTTCAACTGTTACGTATGTACAAAACCCGTTTTGCAGTGCTCTACATTTAAAACTCCAATGACTAATGTAACTAAAACAACGCGTCCTATAATTAGCCTAGATAAATCAGTTCCTGCAATAACCTTCAATTTTCAGGTGGTGAGCTTCCGTGCCCACCGATGCATGTATAATTTTTCGCTGTCGGCTGCAGCCCCACCTCGTCTATGTATGATCCCCGCAGTCCTACTCACTCCAACGCTTTGAACAGAGGTATTTGGCTGCAGTTCAGTTGTTTGGTTGATAGTTTTTCTCTCTCGTTTTTTTTTGTTACTTCTTTTGGTTAAATTTGCTTCATTACACGACTCTCCGAATGGAAGAACTAAAGGATGGTTTTGTTTCGCTGGCTGGTTTTGCAGAAGCACTGTAATCACTGTCAGCATAAGTCTCCCGTTTATTGTTAGTTCGTTGCCGTCGTTGGCTGCTGGTTCTTAGCGAAGCCACCGACTCGTTCGACCTTGAACTTGATGGTACGGTCCGGTGACGTTCGTTTTCGCGTTTTGCGAATTATTCAGATGGGTAGACATTGTTTCGAGTCGTGTGAATTGTCGTCGTTGGCTGAGTAGGTTTCGGCGATCAATTAAGCTTAATTATTCTGACTTGGTTAGCTTAAGCTTTGGGGTGGTGGGATGGTTTGCCAAGTCCGAAGGAAAGCTGAACCTGCCGGAGATTGTCACGCTTTAGATTGACGAATCCAAGCTTGCCCTGGTAGCCGATTTCGTATCCGACATGGAATCCGTGCTATGGGGGGAAATAATGAAGAAGCTGTTAGAACTCTGAAGCCAGCAAATTCTTCCTGGAGTTACTTACTTTTGGGTAATGTCCATACTTGTGTGGGTATCCGTAATGGCCATGGCCATGGTGTTTGTGGCCAAAACCGTACGAAGGAGCATAATACAATCCAACAGGGTGATGTCCGTACAGTCCCAGCGGCAGTTGTGGTCCGTGTTCGAGTTGGTTCAATCCGTATCCTAAACTGTATCCTAATCCCAAGGTCGCCAGGGATCCCGCTCCCTTATGCTTGCCGTATGCGCCTAACAATCCGTGGCGGCCAACTGCGTGAGCTACTGCCAAGCTCAGCACCAACAGGAGAGCACTGCACAAACGCACCATTGTGGAACTGATTCTTGACGAAACCTTTCGAAGGACTACGAACTGATTGGATTGATGGGTGTGAAACAACTGATGGTACTGCAATGGCCGTTCCAAGGTTTTATAGTGAAAGGTAATAACAGGGTTCAACTATGGCAATTTCGCCGATCGGCGTAAGGAATTTCAACACGAGCGCCAGGACCGAACCAACGCCAGAGGCAAGGTTTTCCTATCGCACGCGCACTCCACTATCGGTACGCCACGCACCCTACGCCAGGTCGGTTCTGGTGGGTGGCCATGCTTGAATGAGCGTACATGGGTCGTGCGTTATGCGTACGCACGGTGCGCTGTTTACGCATTTTTCCACTCCAGACAGAAGCAGCCGGGTTTGATTTAGTGGCTGGTGCCATACTCTGTGGACTATGGAGCTCTCAAGTAATCAAGTGGCCAACATTCTCAACATGCTGGGCATAGTGTATCGGTATTTAACCAATAATTTAACCTGAGCTATTGCAAATTTATTGTAAATTTATAATTGTTTTCTTAGCTACGTTCCTCATTGTGATATTGCCCTCTCGAAGATTGGTGTTCATCAACATTATTATAGTTGCGAGGTTTCTAAGTGAAGTTTACCATTTTTGCATTCGCATATCCAGAGGCCAGCACGATGTTATTCTCATTATTAATTAACTAGCTGACCCGGCGAACTTTGTCTCGCCTAAAATTGACTAATTTTTAGAAATAATTTTGTGCGATCACAATGTAATTAGAATACTGTAAATAAATCGGTTCTTCAGAATGAATTTTCAGTCTTACCGAAATAGTTTTCGTTTCATAATAATGAAGTGAAAATATACATTGGACCGTTCCGATAATTATGAATACACTAGGATTGGTGCTCATAAAATCCGGAAGTCGAACCATACCTCGAGCACGATGCCGCGCCACACTGTCCCTGACGCCAAAGGCCCGGATGAGCAACTAAATCCCTGATCTAAAACCCTAAGCCCCGTCTATTCTCAAACATTGTTAACTTAACCTCAAATCGCCACGAGTATGTATATGAGTCATGTTCGTAATTTGAGTTAAAACGGTATTGGTTTCGAAATTTTTTATACAAAATGGATTATTTTGCAACGTTCATTTTCATTTATTTAGTTAACATCTAAACAGATAACACTGAATCAACAATTTGACGCCACAATGCACGGTTCGAGGCCGCATCTCTCCATCCTCGGATACGCCCCACGCTCGCCAAGTCCTGCCCATCTCGCTCGCTGCGCTCCACGCCGTCTCGTACCTGCCGGATCGGAAGCGAACACCATCTTTGCAGGGTTGCTGTCCGGCATTCTTGCAACATGTCCTGCCCATCGTACCCTTCCGGCTTTAGCTACCTTCTGGATACTGGGTTCGCCGTAGAGTTGGGCGAGCTCATGGTTCATTCTTCGCCGCCACACACCGTCTTCTTGCTCACCGCCAAAGATGGTCCTAAGCACCCGTCTCTCGAATACTCTGAGTGCTTGCAAGTCCTCCTCGAGCATTGTCCATGTTTCATGTCCGTAGAGGACAACCGGTCTTATAAGCGTCTTGTACATGACACATTTGGTGCGGTGACGAATCTTTTCGACCGCAGTTTCTTCTGGAGCCCGTAGTAGGCCCGACTTCCACAGATGATGCGCCTTCGTATTTCACGACTAACGTTATTGTCAGCCGTTAGCAAGGATCCGAGGTAGACGAATTCCTCGACCACCTCGAAGGTATCCCCGTCTATCGTCACACTGCTTCCCAGGCGGGCCCTGTCGCGCTCGGTTCCGCCCACAAGCATGTAATACTTCCTTTGTCTTTGACGCATTCACCACCAGTCCAACTTTTGTTGCTTCACGTTTCAGGCGGGTGTACAGTTCTGCCACCTTTGCAAATGTTCGGCCGACAATGTCCATGTCATCCGCGAAGCAAATAAATTGACTGGATCTGTTGAAAATCGTACCCCGGCTGTTACACCTGGCTCTCCGCATAACACCTTCTAGCGCAATGTTGAACAACAGGCACGAAAGTACATCACCTTGTCTTAGTCCCCGGCGCGATTCGAACGAACTGGAGTGTTCGCCTGAAATCTTCACACAGTTTTGCACACCATCCACCGTTGCTTTGATCAGTCTGGTAAGCTTCCCAGGGAAGCTGTTCTCGTCCATAATTTTCCATAGCTCTACGCGGTCTATACTGTCGTATGCCGCCTTGAAATCAACGAACAGATGGTGCGTTGGGACCTGGTATTCACGGCATTTTTGAAGGATTTGCCGTACAGTAAAGATCTGGTCCGTTGTCGAGCGGCCGTCAACGAAGCCGGCTTGATAACTTCCCACGAACTCATTCACTAATGGTGACAGACGACGGAAGATGATCTGGGATATCACTTTGTAGGCGGCATTAAGGATGGTGATCGCTCGAAAGTTCTCACACTCCAGTTTGTCGCCTTTCTTGTAGATGGGGCATATAACCTCTTCATTCCACTCCTCCGGTAGCTGTTCAGTTTCCCAGATGCTGACTATCTGTTTGTGCAGGCAAGTGGCCAGCTTTTCCGTGCTAATCTTGATGAGCTCAGCTCCGATACCATCCTTACCAGCGGCTTTGTTGGTCTTTAGCTGTTGAATGGCATCCTTAACTTCCCTCAAGGTGGGGGCTGGTTGGCTTCCATCGTCCGCTGAACTGACGTAGTCATCTCCTCCGCTGCCTTGACTTTCACTGCCTGTACTCTCAGTGCCATTCAGATTTTCCTCGTAGTGCTGCTTCCACCTTTGATCACCACACTTTCGTCCGTCTAGATGCTCCCATCCTTATCCCGGCACATTTCGGCTCGCGGCACGAAGCCTTTGCGGGATGCGTTGAGCTTCTGGTAGAACTTGCGTGTTTCTTGAGAACGGCACAGCTGTTCCATCTCCTCGCACTCCCCTTCTTCCAGGCGGCGCTTCTTCTCCTGAAAAGGCGGGTCTGCTGTCTCCACTTCCGTTTATAACGTTCCACGTTCTGCCGGGTACCTTGCTGCAACGCGACCGCCCGCGCTGCGTCCTTCTCCTCCAGAATCTGTCTGCACTCTTCGTCGAACCAATCGTTCCGTCGACTTCGACCCATATACCCGACGTTGTTCTCCGCTGCGTCGTTAATGGCTGCTTTGACTGTATTCCAGCAGTCCTCAAGAGGGGCCCCATCGAGCTCACCCTCTTCCGGCAACGCTGCCTCGAGATGCTGCGCGTATGCAGTGGCGACATCAGGTTGCTTCAGTCGCTCTAGGTCGTACCGCGGCGGTCGTCGGTACCGAACATTGTTGATGACGGATAGTTTTGGGCGCAGTTTAACCATCACCAGATAGTGGTCAGAGTCGATGTTAGCGCCACGATATGTCCTGACGTCGATAATGTCGGAGAAGTGCCGTCCATCAATCAGAACGTGGTCGATTTGTGATTCTGTCTGCAGTGGTGATCTCCAGGTGTACCGATACGGGAGGCTGTGTTGGAAGTAGGTGCTGCGAATGGCCATATTCTTGGAGGCGGCGAAATCAATTAGTTGTAGGCCGTTTTCGTTCGTCAGCCGGTGAGCGCTGAACTTTCCAATAGTCGGTCTAAACTCCTCCTCTTGGCCAACCTGAGCGTTCAAATCTCCTATGATGATTTTGACGTCGTGGCTTGGGCAGCTGTCGTACTCACGTTCCAGCTGCGCGTAGGATGCGTCCTTATCATCATCAGTGCTTCCGGAGTGTGGGCTATGGACGTTGATTATGCTGAAGTTGAAGAACCGGCCTTTGATCCTCAACCTGCACATTCTTTCATTGATCGGCCACCACCCGATCACGCGCCTTTGCATATCGCCCATCACTATGAAAGCTGTTCCCAGCTCGTGTGTGTTGCCGCAGCTCTGGTAGATGGTATGATTACCTCTAAACGTTCGCACCATTGATCCCTTCCAACAAACCTCCTGCAGCGCTACGATGCCGAATCCACGGTCCTTGAGCACATCGGCGAGTATGCGTGTGCTCCCGATGAAGTTGAGAGATTTGCAGTTCCACGAACCGAGTTTCCAATCGCTAGTCCTTTTCGTCGCAGTGGTCTTCGCCGATGGTTCCGGTCCGTACTGTCTTGTTGATTGTTCGTTGCTTATGATTTTTAAAGGCTGGCTTGCAGGGCCTGACACCAAACCCCCTAAATTTCCGGAGGACCATTCCTCCTTATTTCCGGTGGACCATGGTGCACAGTTTCACTTAGAGTCCGTCGCTGGCACTCGGACGATGATCAGCCGCCCCTAACATGGAGAACAGACGCACGTGTCTTGGAACGTGTCTTTGGTAAATTACTTAGAACAGAACGTAAATTGTTAGATCAATATAATTTTCAATGCAGACGCATAAAAATGTCTATCTATTAATAACGAGATCTGGTTGCATTAGTTAAAACGATTGCTCGAAACCATGTTTTTTTTTGGTTCTGGCCGCCAATTTAAAAATGTGTTAATTCTCGTCCGATTGCAATTTTGTTAAATGAGTACAAAAAACCAGATAAAATGGATTAAGTACCTACAAATATTGATAAATATTTCGAAGTAATGGCTGAAAACATGTGCAAAATTCTCGAAACATTCTGAAGGAAAAAATCATAGAAAATGACTAATATTCGAAACATTCCGGGAAACTCGATGCTATATGATAGTATTAAAAATATTAAGCTTTATGTAACCATAAAACAGTAGATTACTTGAAAAATTTTGTAATTATTCAATAAACAAAGTGTATTTATAATTATCCGAGCGGTCTATCATAGCTCAAATCGGTCTATACATTATCCAATGATGATGCCAACCCAATTATTGTTTTACACGGGGGATGCGTTCCATGTAGAAAAAAGTGTTCAGCTCAAAATTTGAAAATCCGTGTTCTATGATTTATCGCCAAATCATGTAAAATGAAGCTCTGCCAAATCAAGCCCTAGATTAATCCTGTTTCGTGCAAGAGCAATACTTTTCAGTTTCTATATTTAAAACATAGTAAACTTTACCTGCTGAAGGCTGTGAGACTCGAAATCACTTCGAGTTAATGCTGAACCTTATTCAAGGGGAGCCCATTTTCGAGAAAGGGGAATGAATAATATGATAATAAAAAGAATGCTCAATTCACAAACTGGAAAAAAGTCACCATTTGATTTTTAACCACCCTGACCCTCACAGTGTATCGCCGGCGCCCCGCGGTAGGACATACCCATTTGGCTTTTCATCAATTCTGCGGTTCGATTCCGGAGGAGGAATGTAGGTTTTCAAACGCACGAACGTTAAAGGTTTGTACGCGCACTGAACTGGCTCTGGTTATATTGTTGATCCTCGCCGATTCGAGTTGCAGTTGCATTCGATAAAGTTGTTAGTTCTGGGTTGTGCCGACACCCGCCGCGCGCCGCCGTGTACGGTTATGTTGGAACGCACATTGTTTCATGTAATGGCGCTGTTGAAACTGATTGACCCGATTGTGCATTATGGGTGTTTTGATAAGGGTGATGTATGTTTGCTGTAATAAGACATGCACTGTACAAGCGCTATTTTTTTCCTATGGCTCGAAGGCGTTATGCCGAATATTTTTTCTTTATGTATAGCTTGGAAAAGCAAGAGAACTATGTGACGAATTTAACGCTACTTTGTTGAGCGGTAGCTAATGATGTGAAGAGTTTGAGCGGACGGTTTAGTTCACGTTAGAAGCTCAGCAAAAACGAAGTGTTTTGTTTACATCCTAAAAAGCATAAGTTTGGTAGTTTTTTTTACAAGAAACTCACAATTAACATACAGTTCTTTTTCAAGGTGGAATATATGTACAACAGTACAAAAAAGTAGTTAGGTTGGTCTGAGGAATAAATTAATAAAAATGCAAATCATAATTTGTGTATGCTCATCATCTGTAATACGATGAATATTGTGATTTGATGAGGAATTTTAAAATTGGAAGAGCTTAGTGCTTGGCATCTATCAAAGCTTTACATTCAAATAGTAGTGATGAAAATTCGTGAAATGTAGCTATCAACGAAGTGAATAAAAGTTGACACACAAAAAGCAGCTATGCATTCAACAAAATGCTATTTTCAAATAATGACCTCTTAAATATGTTTCTTCATTCAAAACACGTTCTAGAGGCAATATTTAACTTCAGTAAATCAACTTTGCATGTGAAGATAGAATTTTCAGAAATTAATGTACACAGCAATTTAGTTGCTTTGTTATGGGTTATATTATTGCACGTTAGGAACTACGTTCTCGTTTCATAATAATCGAATTATTTTCATTGAAGCTTCAAGTTTCAATTAGGCCTAGTACGGTGCTCATAAGGATCAAATTACTGAAATAAATTTGACAGCTGATCAAGTGTGAGAGAATGTCACTTTTCTTGCGCAATAATGAGAAGGAATATTTTTCGAGCAGGGTGCACAATGCAGTACAATTTATTCTCTAATTTTGATTGCTATTATTGTTTCGCCGTTCTCGTCTAACGAGTTTGTAGCTCGATGACTTAGGCAACAAATTTGTAGTTCGATGACTACTGTGGGGGACCGAAATCCGTCCACTTCGTGAAATATCAATAAAATAAAGGGGGTTTGAAGGAATTAATTTATGAATTATTAACCTTATCCTGATCTTATACTTGACAGTAAGCTTTCTGGCCATTGAAATGGAAAAAGTCTCTGAAATTAAAATAACATATTGCCTCCCCGCAAACGCGAAGTTTCAAATGCCATTTTGTTCGCGTGTTGGACGCAATTGTACCGAAAGTGAGTGTATTTAATTGCAAAAACCGCAATTATTAGAGTAAGATCAGCAGCACAAATAACAAAGGATCGCTCTCAACGTGCAAATTGCGATATTTACAGTTTTTTTAGCTAATGTTATTTGCTAATTATCTAATACATGCATTCATTTCTTAGACTAGGTGTTCCGTATTTTCTTAACACTATCATCCTTATTTGCTATGTTACATTTTTAGTAATTATTAATACATTTGAATTGCCTCTGGCAGTTAAACCATGTAGGAATTACAATGTTTTCAACTTAAACTAAACTTAACCTAATTTATACTAAGGATACAAGGAGCTAATCATGGCAACAGAAGATTGCAACGATTTTTGTCTAAAATTGGAAATTATTTTGTTTGACATTTGTTGCAATGTCTCAATATTAGAAATTCTATGAAGTTCATTGGTACTATACCACGGAGGGCATTTAAAATTAATTTTCAAAATTTTATTTTGAATCCTCTGAAGTGCCTTCTTTTTGGTATTGCAGCAACTAGTCCATATTGGCACAGCATACAACATGGCTGGTCTAAGAATTTGTTTGTAAATCAAAAATTTGTTCTTAAAAAAAAGTTTTGATTTTCTGTTCATAAGTGGATATATACACTTAATATATTTGTTACATTTGGCGTGAATGCCTGCAATGTGACTTTTCAAAGTTAATTTTTGATCCAGCAGAAGTTCTTAATATTTAGCTTCGCTAGACCAATTAATTGGAAACCCATTAAATAATAAGAAAATTATTTTGAGCTTTTTAGTGGAATGTCTTCACTTGTCATAAGACGAGTTTATACCATCCCATTGAATTCCACCACTTAATTGTATCTTGACAGATACGTATTATATAAGTCGAGTCAAGTACGAGACACTGAAGACGGCCTTACTGTTGAGGTCGAAATACGTATCTGTCAAGATACAATTAAGTGGTGGAATTCAATGGGATGGTATAAACTCGTCTTATGACAAGTGAACCCATTAAAGCTATGTCCATTTAGAATCCGGAATAATAAAACATCTGTATCTAGGTAACGGATTGACATACAAATGAGGTTAATACATCAAAACAAAGGTAATTTACTGTACTTTAAGGAAAAAATAAATAAATGCAAATCATTTCTAGTTTTCTTGTGACAATTCGCACTTTCTTCTTTATTCCTCTCATCAAACGCTGCACACCTTCGGAAACAACTTCCTTGGCACATTTGTTCCAGATTTTGGTCATCTGAGTCGCGTCCTGAGCTGTTTATCCACTTTTCTCAAGCTTCCGCTTCATTATTGCCCAAAATGCCCCGATGGGCCAAAACTGTGGGCAGTTGGGCGGATTATGTTTTTATTGATGAAATCTATGCTGGATGACTTACCGGCTGTAGTGACAACTCGCCAAATCTGGCCAAATCTTAACGGGACCTTCATGGGCTTTCATGAAATTGTGTATGCGGTTTTTAAGACTCTGCAGCTGCATATCCCTCGCCAAATCATCAGTTTTTTGGCAAATTTGTCCATAAAAGCAAACTTAATCTCGCAGGAATAACTCCTCGAGCCGTCGCCATGCAGAATTTTTGGCCAGGAAGCTATCCTAAATCCATTTTGACGTAGGTTCCACCGTCGATGAGCAGGATTATTAAGGGGGGTGTGCAGATTTTTTTCTCTCCCCTCGGCTTTATCTGGAATAATTTTTGACTCGCTGCACGAAACACCATGAAATTTATACTACAGAAAGTGGGCGCCTAGGTAGACATACCGCTGCAAAGTAATTCTTGCAGCGGTCGCTTTCCGTACCGCTGCAATACAATAAATTATTCCGGATTCTAACTGGACAGAGCTCTAATAGTGACAATATGTCTGCTAGAAGGTTTCAAATAAGAAGCTCTCTGCTTATGTGGGAAAATTATAAGCTGAGGTTTGGAAGCATTCGGGGAAATTTTCCATTTTTGCAAGTAAGTGGAGAAAATTTCCAAACTTTTTTTGCAATGTACTGCAAATGACACGAAGGCTTTGCCCTTTGGCTGAATGGCCCGTGTCATCTGCAAACAACGATTTTTGACATCCTGAAGGCAAATCAGGTAAGTCAGAAGTAAATATAGCCCAGTATGCTGTCTTAGGGAACACCAGCTGTTACAGGTAATCTATCAGATTTAGATTTCTGATAGTTTACCTGCAGTGAGCGATATAGTAAATAATTTTGGATCAGTAATAATGTACAGAGAAAAATTGAAATTCATCAATTTTACAATCAAACCTTCATGCCAAACACTGTCAAATGCTTTCTCTATATAAAGAATAGCAACTCCAGTCGAATATCCTTCAGATTTGTTGAGCCGAATTAAATTCGTAACTCTTAATAACTGATGAGTTAAGGTTGTGGATGTGGCTGCACTGTTCCCAAGTGTACCCGTAAAAGAAGCTATTGTCTTGTTGGAAGACAAAAGTACGCACATATTTAAAATTAACAAGACTTTGCATAGAAGAGAACTATTTTACATTCAGAGGAGAATACTACAAGCAGACAAAAGGAACACCAATGGGTAATCCTCTGTCCCCTTTCTTATGTGAACTGTTCATGGCTAATCTTGAAAAGGATTTGAAGGAAAAATGGGCCATTCCTGAGCGATGGTGGAGATATGTAGATGATATCTTCAGCATCATTAGGAAAGACACACTTCCATCAATTCTAGAAGCCATTAACAGTGCACATAGGGATATCAAGTTCACTTGTGAACAAGAGAAAGACGGAAAATTGCCCTTTTTGGATGTTTTAATAGTTAGAGAATCAAACCAAATAAATTTTGAAATTTACAGAAAACCCACACACACACAAAGAGTTATACCCAACACTTCAAACCATTCACACCAACACAAAGCAGCCGCATTCCAACACATGATACATAGACTCGAGACTTTTCCACTTAGCGTCACAGGGAAACAGAAAGAATTAAATTACATTTTTGAAACAGCTAGACTAAACGGATACTCAACTAGAACTATTCAAGCTATTATAGACAAACATAGAAAAACCCAGCATAGAAAATCATTAACTACATTATCACCAATAACAAATGAATTGCGACGAGTATCCGTTAATTTTGACCATAATATAACCAGACCATTACGCTCTAAATTTAGAAAAATTGGTATCGAATTAGTTTTCAGTAGCAGGAACAACCAACTGAAGACACTACTTGGCAGCACAAAAGACCCCGTTGACGCATTAGGAAAATCTGGAGTTTATAAAATATCATGCCCTCACTGTGACAAAATCTACATATAGGACAGACAAAACGAACACTAGACACGAGGTTCAAAGAACATTTGGCAGAAGTATCTAAAGTAAGACACGAAAAAAGGTATACATTATCCTTTCAAATCTAAAGTAGCCGAACATATATTTAGCGAAGATCACCAATTAAACAAGGACAACATATCACTTTTTAGACAAATACAAAATCCTTGGAAACTTGACGTTGCGGAAAGCTTAGAAATTTACAAACAAAAACAAATAAACTTACTTAACAAAGATCAAGGAAACGGATATACCTGGCTGTTTAGATTACTACCCACGGGACGACGACGAATCGGTCCAAGCGATATGCCCTAATTTTTACCTACAGTTCTACCTACATACCATATTTAAAGTTAATGAGCAATGTTTTTCTTCAGTCGATAACAAACACTGAAGAAGTTTCCAAGTAGGAAACGAAATACGTATCTGATTGTTGATACATAAAAAAGTTAATAGTGGAAGTAAATGGAAGAATAATAGTCTTTTAACCTTGTAGCATTTCCCCTAAGACGCTCTAAAATAATTAATCACAATAATTAATCAACTGATGAGTGGTTGAATGCCCATGGCGAAAACCAAATTGCTCGTCAGCAAAAATAAAATTGTCATTAATATGAACCATCATTCTATTTAAAATAATCTTTTCAAACAGTTTGCTTATTGAAGAAAGCAAACTGATTGGGCGATAACTAGAAGCCTCAACTGGATTTTTGTCCGGCTTCAAAATTGGAACAACTTTGGCGTTTTTCCATTTATCTGGAAAGTATGCCAATTGAAAACATTTGTTAAATAATTCAATCAAAAAGGATAAAGAGCTCTCAGGAAGTTTTTTGATAAGTGTGTAGAAAGTACCATCATCACCCGGGGCTTACATATTTTTTAATTTTCTAGTAATAGATCTCACTTCATCCAAATTAGTTCCCAACGAAGGGTCAAAAACATTATCTTGATTGAGAATGTCTTCGAAGCTCCGTGTAACCTGATCCCCAATTGGACTAGTGAGACCTAGACTAAAATTATGGGCACTCTCTGATGAGCAAGTTTCTGAGTCTTTACGCCATTTGTTAATAAAATTTTATTTCTCTCTTTAAGCGCTGAAATTGACTTTTGAGGTTTTTTAAGAATTTTCGTTAATTTCCAAAAGGGTTTCGAACTGGGATCCAACTTCGAGACATTTTTCTCAAAGTTGGTATTTCTCAGAATAGCGAAACGTTTTTTAATTTCATTTTGGAAATCTCGCCAAATAACTTTCAAAGCGGGATGGCGAGTTCTTTGGTATTGCCTGCGCCTCACATTTTTAAGACGGATCAGTAGCTGAAGATCGTTGTCAATAATAATGGAGTTGAATTTAATTTCACATTTAGGAATTGCAATGCCTCTGGCTTCGACAATTAAATTTGTCAAAGATACGAGAGCATTATCAATATCTCTTTTGGTATCGAGAGGAACATCAATATCAAAATTCCTATCGATATACGTTTTATATACATCCCAATCAGCTTTATGATAATTAAAAGTAGAGCTGATTGGATTATAAATGGATCAGAGTCAAAATCAGCATGAGTTACCAATTTGCCACACGGCTGACTTGAATCCGTTAAAACTAAATCAATTGTAGAAGGATTTCGACTGGAAGAAAAACAAGTTGGTCCATTGGGATATTGAATAGTATAAAATCTCGCAGAACAATCTTCAAATAAAATTTTACCATTGGAATTGCTTTGAGCATTATTCCATGAACGGTGTTTGGCATTGAAGTCACCAATTATGAAAAATTTGGATTTGTTGCGAGTTAGAATTTGAAGATCATCTTCTTCTTCTTATTGGCATTACATCCCCACACTGGGACAGAGCCGCCTCGCAGCTTAGTGTTCATTAAGCACTTCCACAGTTATTAACTGCGAGGTTTCTAAGCCAGGTTACCATTTTTGCATTCGTATATCATGAGGCTAACACGATGATACTTTTATGCCCAGGGAAGTCGAGACAATTTCTAATCCGAAAATTGCCTAGACCGGCACTGGGAATCGAACCCAGCTACCCTCAGCATGGTCTTGCTTTGTAGCCGCGCGCCTTACCGCACGCGTCTTGAAGATCAGCTCTCAACAAATTCCTTCGCTGTCCATTGCACTGGAAAGGCAAGTAGGCAGCAATAAAAGAGAATTGTCCAAAATTTGTTTCAACAGAAACACCCAAGGTTTTGAAAACTTTGGTTTCAAACGAAGAATATAGTTTGATACGTCTATTAATGACAATGGCGATCCCACCACAGGCGCTGTCAAGACGATCATTTCGGTAAATAAAATAATTTGGATCTCTTTTGAAGAAAAGACCAGGTTTTAAATATGTTTCAGTGCACATTATGAACTGATAGGAAGTTGAATAATTCATCTTCTTTACCCTTTAAAGAGCGGGCATTCCAATTTCAAATTTTCGAAGAATTATTTGGATCCATTAAAACTAAGCCCAATAACAGTTCTGTGATTAAATTTGATACCAACCTGAACAGCTTCAGTTTTGGTATTTGCTTTGAACCAGTGATGGGAAATGTCAAAAAAATGTCATGGGGTTGCTATTACTAATTTGCTAATAACTTTTTTCAAAAGTCTTTTACAACTCGGATTTTTTATTAACATGTAATGCTTAAAGGATCCTACAACTTTGCTAAACAGGTCATTGTTCTAAATATACAGTGTGAGGCATGATAACGAATTTAAAAAAATGTCACGGAATGTCATGTCATAACATTAATGTCATTTGACACTAATTCGGCTCTTACGCCGCCAATTAAAGATTTAGAGCAATGACCTATTAGGAAAAGTTTAAGGATCCTTTAAGTGCTTTATGTTTATATAAAACATACGATTGTAAATTACTTGTGAAAAAAGTTATTAACAAATTAGTCTCATGACATCGATATGACATTTCCCGTCACTGCTTTGAACATTGCATTAATCATGTCATGCAATTTTTCATTTAGAAAATCAAATTCGGAAGCTGACATGCTACCTGAGTCGTCAGAACGAACGTTATTTTCCGTTGAAGAATGGATATGAAAGTCATTCATCGTCGGTAAATTTTCAGAAATGAAATTTTGTCTGCCTGCAGCGATTCTTGCATAGGAAATTAGAATTCGACGAACTGCTCGTTACCCGGTGTGAGGTAGCAGCAAAATTTGTTCGTGGATTGTGGTGGGTATGAATTGCTCGACCGGTAACTGGTTTCAAATTTTGAGCGATTGTAAAACTTCTACTCGTCGAATCTGGGATTCGATTGGAATTTACCGTCATCAATTTTGCACGGGAAGTCAAAACTTTTTTGCGTGAAGGGCCCCACAATTGGCACATTTAAATTTATTGGAATCTTCTCTCACCCTGTAGAGGTTCCACTACAAATCATGCATTTAGCATCCATGTGGCAATGTTTAGTTCCGTTACCCCACTTTTGGCACTTACGGCACTGAGTGGGGTTACATGTTCCCTTTGCAAAAAAATTCATATTATTTAGTTCAATTTTGTTAAAGTGAACTAAATAAAATTCTTGAGAAATACCCCTCTGGGAAGTACCAGAGTGAGATTTCTTTTTCATCTTAATTACTAATTACTTGGACTGGTGAAAATCCAAGTAATTGAGAAATTTCAATTTAATCTCATCCAGTGATCTCATCAGTGGGGAGACCTTTCAAGACGACTTTGAACAATCGCTCAGTTTTGTCGTCATATGTGAAGAATTTATGGCGCTTCTCAGTTAAATACTGAAGAAGACGTTTGTGATCGACAAAGGATCCCGGCAAAACGCGTCAGTCACCCTTTTCAGCAATCTGAAATGAAATCTTGATCCCCTGAAGGTTACACAAAATCTCATTCCTAATGCCAGAAAACTCGGCAACAGATACCACAATTGGCGGAATCCTTCGCTTTTTCGCATGAATCGAATCACCTGGGCTAGAGGTAGAATCTATTTGCTCAATTTCATCTTTGATCAAATCGAACTGATTGCTTAGAAGGAATATCTGAAGTCTCCAGCTTCCTTCATTTTTTCCGCACTTTGACAGGACGGTCTTGAAACCTTGTTTCTTAGAAGGAAGTGGAGAATTCAGAGACTCCCCTTCCTCTTGTTTTTATTAATGCTCATTGCTGAGCGTGGAGACGTGACCTTCTAAGAGGTTTTTTTTTCCAGAACGGTGTCCCTGCAGGATTACCACCGCTTGTCGGAATTTTACTTCCGCAAACGGGTCCAACGGGTCCAAACGAAGGCACGGGTCCAAGCAAAGATCGTAACAGGATCAGTGGGTACAAATAGCGCTGAAAAGCACTGTGGAAATTAAAATAGCTTAGGGTAGTATCAAAAACTCCCTTCCGCAAAGAGAGAAAAGAACCGCACAGCACGAAAGCACGATGCGGCTGATGTCGTGATAATAATAATTTTTATTTGTTTATGAAGATATGTACATTCAATCATTCAAATTCTTTCTGGCAATTGAAAAAATGCATGAGCTGGAGTTCCTACAATTAAATGATAAAACATAGCAGAACACGTTTAAATCATGCAATGATCTAAATCGCGAGTCGAATCATGAATGCCCATGAGTCTGGTTCTCTTGCCCATGGTGAGATTTGACTCGCGCATGAGATTTGAGAATTTGAGTTCATACCTACACTGCAGTGATGGGATATATTTGAAGTTGATGAAGAATTTGTTTACCTTGGAACGCTTGTGGCAATGACCTTTTCCGTGCTGCTTTATTTTTGTGATGAACTCTTCAAATGTTAAAAAATAAAAGTTTACTTACAACATTTCTTATAAAATTTAGTTCAAGGTACATCTTACAACACCATATATTGTATTTAATATAAATTAAATATCTAATTTATATTATATTACAACCTTCATATAAATCATATTATTATTTGATACTGGATAGAGTTCATCCTGAACCAGACACGTCATTATGTAGATAATTCCAGCCCCAGAGGATAAAGTCTCATGGAGCCCGAATGTGATCATCTCATTATTTTTGATATTTGATATTTATTATCATTGATGATTATTATTATTTTTATCATATTTATTATATACTAGTCAAACCTGCCCGATCTTGCTCTAATTGTTTTAATTTTGACCTAACTGCCAATTGATTAGTTGATAGCAGCGTCGCCCGCTAGATCAATTTCAGTTCGAGCTTGATTGTTTCTTCAGAACTCACGATGACGTAGTATTTCACATTCACATTCGTTCATTTTTCTCCGCAAAATGTTCTATCTTTTTATTAATATAAACACAGCTGATCCCAAGACGAATCGGTTAGTGAGAAAATCTTGCAAATCGGCCCATCGTCCATTCGCGAGTTATAATGCCTCAAAGGAAATGTTAACTCATTTTTATATATAGAGATTTTTTTATATTTGTATAAATGGTTATTTTATTTGATTATCAGAATAATTCTATTTAAATTTTTACATTCTCAATCAAGGGAAAAAGTCATGTCGGACGAAAAACTTTTATTGGGGACAGAAACAGACCTTTTTGACATGCATAAAACATTTTTTTGCTCATTGCGATATTTTTATGGATTTAATAAATGGCCATCTTAGTGCTCGAAAAGCTATTGAATACATTATATCTTCTATATAAATAAAAATGAGTTTAGGTTTCCTTCCTTCCTGACGATTTAACTCATGAACGGGTTGATTTTTCCCCCAATCGATTCGAGTGATCAGCAAGGTTTGTATATACAAAAAGTTGCTGAATTTAATGGGAAAATAAAAAAATAATAATAGTAGAATATAATTTTGGGCCAGCTGTTGAGGATAACTAAAATTTAATAAATTCACGGAAACTGATCTAGAGTGCGGTGCTGCAAATAGATCATTGTGACATTTGCAACACCCGGGCAAAGCTGGGTTTCTTTCGCAAGTTCTAAATATTTTTTACTATTGTTTAACACTCATCACATTTCTTCTTATCATGCATAAATTTCATTTTAGTTATAATACATAATCATTTATTCAATTAATTCAATACTGCCTATGCCATCAGGGACAATTTTCCCTATACAGGCCCGAGGTTCAGTGATTCTTCAACCGCAATAAGTAGTGCTCACAAGAAGTAGCTACACCCAATATTTTTTTTACACGGTTGGTATTCTTGAATTTCCCGGGCAACCTGATTTTTCACAGCTTTCTAAATACCACCTGAATTTTCTTTGTTTTTTTGTGATTTTTTTCATGGGGTTAACTCATAGTTTCATAGTTTCAGAGCAAGGTATTGGAGCACCGTAGCTTCATAGGATTCTCTACCAGATCACTATTTGATATATATTTCTATACATGCCCAAATTTCCCTTACAATATTACTGATTTTACTGTAAATATATGAGATGGGGATGGGAGGGTGCATCGCATCAGGGCATCAATGAAGTTACAACCCTGACAATGAAGTCGTAGCCAACCGGAGTCAAGAAAGGAAAGTATTAGTCGTTCGCGTCTATTACTTTTATCTCCAACAATTGTTAATCAGTTGACGCCCTCTTTTTCAAACAAACCATCCTGTGGAAAGCTTGACAAGTATTGCAAATGGTGGCTGACTACATACATACTAGGGTGGTTCAAAAAATCGATTTTGCTCCACAGTGCTCATCTGATTCTTTACCATGTTCTGAGTGTCCTCTGAAAATTTGAGCTCATTTGGATTAAAACTGATTTAGCACAAGCCGTTTCAAGTTTGCATGCAAATTAGTATGGGGAAATTTATTTTTTATTATACTGTTAATGACGCTTCCCCATCAAGTTGTTGTTAGAAGAAAACCTACACAGCTAAAAGGGATACTCGACAGCTTTCACCCAACGAAAACTGCATGTTGATTAATCGTCCCAATAATTAGTAATCGATTTTAAGACAGGTTGCGAATCTTTTGTCATGATCGTTAAACTTCTTTGAGGGCATCACTGAAAAGTGCAGTGCAACATAGTAGCCTGAATTTGTGTGTGCTATCTTTCGCGCCAAGAGCAGCAATGTTGCCTGTTGATGAGTTATGCTATTAGCTCCAGAAAACCACGGTATAGATTAAATTCGATTACTAATTATTGGAACGATTAATAAAGATACGGTTTTCACTGAGTGAAAGCTGTTGAGTATTCCTTTTAGCTATGTAGGTTTTCTTTTAACATGCGCTTGATGGGAAGCGTCATTAACAGTATAATGAAAAAATAAATTTCCCCATACTAATTTTCATGCAAACTTGAAACGGCGTGTGCTAAATCAGTTTTAATCCAAATGAGCTCAAATTTTCAGAGGACACTCAGAACATGGTAAAGAATCAGATGAGCACTGTGGAGCAAAATCGATTTTTTGATCCACCCTAATACATACATACATACAACTCTTCAAATGTTAAAAAATTACTTTAATAGAAGGTAATCAAAATAAAGAATTGTTATATTATGACTAGGGCCTGCAATGGCTTAGGATCCGCAACATGCAAATGGAAATAAAAATTGTTCTATATAACACTGGGTAGCACCGGCTATTCTTACTACTAAATGATTTTTTAATTTTCAAACTGCCACTTTCAAGTTTAATTCTCCAAATGAGACAAACCCTACGTGTCTTTCGACCAAATGTAAAGATTCTTTTTACTGATATGCAGCGTGGATGTTGAAAGAACCTGACCGGCAATTGAGAAGCATATGTAGGTACTAATAATAAAAGGAATGAGTTTAAGAGATCAAGAACTTCTTACTCAAGAACAAGCTTACGATGTAGTAGATATCATCATTTCTGAATATTATGCTTTGAATTGATTAATAGATATTATGAAAAAAAACAATCAATATTATTGCATTTAATTCCAATGACATTATCAACAAAAGAATATGACGACCCGGTGTCAGGGTCAAAGCGACATAGCCCTTTGTAGGTATAAGAATATCACCATGGAAAATCTCTACTTTATGATCCCAAAGTTACAAGTAATCCTATACAGACGCGGCACGGTGTTGGAAGTCCACGGAAAATAAATCCATGGGAATGCAGCGGCACTTTTCCAGGAAAAATTTCATCCGCCCGCTACGAGGCGCCTCCAAAGTGTACGAAGATGCCGCTAAACGGCAACCACGAGGAAGACTTTTCCCAGCCAGCAGCAGCGCTCCTTGAGGGATGGATGCTTTACGGCGTTTGTGTTTTACAGCACCGACCGGCGACGCAAGCATTTCGTATTCAAATCAGGAAAATATTCAAAATATATTACATGAAAGAATTTAAAACTTGTTTCACTCGAAGAAAGATTCCCGGAACCTTCGTCGTTCGTGGCCCTGGTCTTTGTGGGTGGATGACATGGTTGGTGAAAGCCACAAGTTCGTAGTCCATCCTGTTTGCTGTAAGCGTGTGGGTGATGGGTAGACGGTTCCACGGGTGAAACTTGAGAGAAACCATCAACCTTGTAATAACTATGTTTTCGCTGCGAGACGCCCTGCTATTTGGTGGAAGGGTTGACTTCAAAGCACATTCTGTCAGAGCAGGAAATGACAGCGCGGACAAAAATTAAGGTTAGTTATAGTGGCGACAACGATGGTAAAAGTAACTTGTTATCGGAAAGAGGGGCATGGTAATGATGAATCACTAATAGTTGAAAGCAGAATACGGATACGAGTGTTTTTTGGGCTAATGGAAATCACTCGGTAAGCTATTCAGATTATGATTGATATTATATTTTCAAACAAAGTACCATGGCTAAACGTCGACAAAATCAAAAAGTCCAAAATCTCCTGCTCAATCCATGCTCGTTGTGCACCTCGCCTACTAATGCCTATCAGATTGATATCGAGAACCGTTTTCACCAAGTTATTGTCCGAAATCTTAACTACGTGCCCGGCCCACCGTAGTCGACCGATTTTCGCGATGTGAACGATCGAAGGTTCTCCTAACAGCTGATGCAATTCATGGTTCACTGAACTCTCTTCCAACTGCATTCCACCATAGGTAGTTCGCCGCATTTTATTGTCAAGTGCGCTTTTTTTTTTTTTTTTTTTCCAATTTCGTTTATTTGGTAGGCTCAGGCGTGTATAACACTTTACGGAGCCATTGTTCTTTGTGATATATACAATCAATATCATTTTATTATACGGTTAGTAAGAGGGGGGTAGAAGCCAGCGTACTCGTGGTGACTCGAGGTTAGTTTACAATGTTTAAGGATGGACGGGGCTTAGGATTTGGGATCAGGAAATTTCAGCTTCACATCCGGGCATTTGGCGTCAGTGACGATGTGGCGTGTCGTCGTGCTCGAGGAATGGTTCGACTGGGAGCATCTTCCGGATGGCAAGAGCTATGGAGCTCTATGGAACAAAAAAGGCAGAGACGGAACAAAAAAACTTTAAAGAAAGAAAAAAACAAAATGTTAGATTTTTATGTCAGAAGCACAAAAGAAAACTATAAATGGCCTGCATATAGACAACATCACGATCTCCCAAAACACCGCGAACTTCCCTGAAGGGTTGTTTACCTCGGGCCACAAGGGTATCCAATAATTGCTCTCTGGAGGCGTCATTTTCCGAGCAGGACCAAACTACGTGATCGATGTCATCATAATCGGCTCCGCACCTACATAAGTTGCTATCGACAAGGTTTATTCTGTACAGATGTGCGTTTAGTGAATAGTGATTGGACATAAGCCTCGACATCGTGCGAATGAAGCCTCGACTTAAGTCCTCACCTCTGAACCACGCTCGCCCAGAAACTTTTGGAACTATGGAAAATAGCCACCGTCCAAGTTCGTTGTGTGTCCAATTTCTTTGCCAACTTTGAAGAGTACTCTGACGGACTAATGGAAAAACTCGTTGCTCGAGTATTGTCTATCATAAACCTCACCTTCCTGTGCGCCCACCTTTGCCAGCGAGTCTGCCTTCTCATTGCCGTAGATTGAGCAGTGAGATGGGACCCAAACAAAGGTAATCTTGAATGATCTTTCGACCAAAACACGCATCTGCTCTCTTATGTTTGTAAGAAAGTAAGATGCGTGCTTAACAGGTTTCATCGACCGGAGTGCCTCGATAGAACTAAGACTATCCGAGAAGATGAAATAATGGTCTACGGGCTGATTGGAAATTATCCCCAAAGCGAAGTTAATTGCTGCCAGCTCAGCAACATAAACCGAACACGGTTCCTGAAGTTTTCGGAAGGTGGTTGAAGTTACATTGAAAACACCGAAGCCAGTGGATCCGTTAATGCGAGAACCATCAGTGAAATATCTGTTGTTGCAATTGATGTGTTCATATTTTTCTGAAAAAGGGAGAATAGAAATATTTCGAAGATGATCTGGTATTCCTTGAATAGCATGTTTCATGGACAGATCGTATTCAATTGAGGAACTGTCGTTGGTGAAGTGAACTCGAGGTGGATTATAACACGGAAGACAAAGATCTGAAGAAATGTAGTTGAGATAGACTCTAAGGAATCTTGAACGACAAGTTAGTTCAAGCATATTATCGAAGTTATCTAGAACAAGTGTGTTACTTGTTCCACATTTGACGAGTATTCTAAGTGAGAGCTCCCAGTAACGGTGCTTTAAAGGAGTGACTCCAGCAAGCACCTCCAGGCTCATGTTATGCGTTGAATGCATGCAGCCAAGGGCAATACGCAAACAACGATACTGAATTCGTTCCAATTTGATCAGGTGGCAATCAGCTGCTGAGAGGAAGCAGAAAGAGCCATACTCTAAAACAGAGAGAATAGTCGTTCTATAGAGTTTGATGAGGTCTTCCGGGTGAGCACCCACCAGGTTCGGAGATAGAACGTAGAAAATGGATCCTTTTCCGGCATTTTGTATCAAATACTCAAAATGGAGTTTCCAAGTACATTTAGAATCAAACACGACCCCAAGGTATTTAGAAGATAAAGATTGGTTGATGTCATCATTCAACAGTTTTAGTTTCAGTTGAGCTTGGTACCGCTTCCTAGTAAACACAACCAACTGAGTTTATTGCGGTGAAAACTCGATCCCTAGATGTCTGGCCCAAACAGTCAGATTATCCAGGGTACTTTGCAATGGTCCTTGCAAGACAGCTGCACATGGACCTCTTAGAGAGACCACGGCATCATCTGCAAGTTGTCTGAGCGTGCATTGTCCTTCCAAACAATTGTCAATATCTTTAACATAGAAATTATAAAGCAAGGGACTTAAACATGATCCTTGGGAAGGCCCATGTAGCTATTTCTGGAAGTTGTCAGAGTGCTGAGTGTGAAGTTCATTTGTTTTTCTGCCAACAAATTATACAAGACATTGTTCCAAATAACGGGTCCTACACTACTGTGCAGATTGTCTGACAGTACTTCTATAGAAACTGAATCAAAAGCGCCCTTAATATCCAAGAATACTGAAGCCAATTGCTCCTTGTGCGCAAAGGCCAGCTGAATATCTGAAGAGAGCAACGCTAGACAATCGTTTGTTCCTTTACCTTTTCGAAAACCAAACTGAGTATTTGAAAGCAATGCATTTTCTTCGACCCAATGGTCGACTCTTGAAAGGATCATTTTCTCTAATAACTTTCTCATGCATGATAGCATGGCAATCGGTCGGTATGAATTGTGATTAGACGCTGGTTCCCGGGCTTTTAGATAGCTATTACTTTGATCTGCCGTCATTCAGGTGGTACAATGTTGTACTCCATGAAACAGTTGTACGGGTCAAATAATCGTCTTTTTACGATATCAGGGAAGTTTTTAAGAAGATTAAATTTGATATTATCGCATCCCGGAGCAGAGTTGTTCGATGAAAGAAGAGACATAGATAGTTCCACTATTGAAAATGGTCCACCCAAAGAACCGGGATCAGTGACTGATTCTCGAAATAGCCGTTCTGCTGGTACGGAATCTGGACAGAACTTTTTTGCGAAGTTGAATATCCATCGATTGGAGTATTCTTCACTCTCATTGGTGGAAATGCGGTTCCGCATGTTGCGAGCCGTTTTCCAAAGTGTTGTCATTGAGGTTTCTCGTGATAGTCCTCGACAAATCGTCGCCAGTAGCTACGTTTTTTTGCCTTGAGAAGATTTTTGAGTTTTCTTTCGAGCCTCAAATACTCTTCACAAAGCTCTGACCTTCCGTGTTTACGGAAGGCCTTGAAGGCATCAGATTTCTCAGAATACAACTTAGTACATTCATCATCCCATCCAGGAGTGGCTGGTCTTCTTATGACAGATGTACTTGGAACGCGTCGTTTCTGAGCTTCTAGTGCGCTTTTTTGAATCAACTCAGTAAGGAATCGATATTCATCCAAAGGTGGAAGAGTATCAGTTGATTCAATACCAATTTTACCGCCGATGCAAATTTTGCCAGTCAATGTTCTTCGTGAGATCGAAGGAACATTAACTGGCTCAGATTGTTGATAGCCACTCTTAATTGTGGTGACTATCGGCATATGGTCACTACCATGGGGATCTTGAATTACCTTCCACGTGCAATCTAATGATAGTGAATTTGAACATAAAGACAGATCAATACGGCTTTGTTGACCATTTGGTCCTATTCGGGTTACTTCACCAGTGTTCAAAATATTCAAATTGAAATCGTCACACAAATCATAGAAAATAGGCGCTCTATAATCGTCATACGTTTCGCCCCATCCAATACCATGTGCGTTCATATCACCCAATATCAATACTGGAGATGATAGGAGGGAGACTGCGCTCCAAAATGTCGACGATTAATAGAGGCATTTGGAGGAATGTACACTGAAGCTATGCAAAGATCTTTATTCTTCACATTCACTTGGCATGCGAAGATTTCTAAGCCGGGAATAGTCGGAATGGGAATTCTGTAGAAGGAGTAGCATTTTTGATCCCCAAAAGAACGCCACCATAATGATCATTCCGATCTTGGCGAATAATATTAAAATCGTGGAAGTTGATTTCATCTTCAGAAGAAAGCCATGTTTCACAGAGTGCAAATACATCGCAATCGGAATTGCGAATCAAAAACTTGAACACGTCTAATTTATTTTTCAGACTATGACAGTTCCACTGCAGCACAGTGATTGTATCTTGGGTATTGGCCGTATTATCCATCGAAAGATACAATTCCTGCAAGAAGGGGCCATGAAACAGTCAATTGCTTCAGATAACTTTCCACTGTTGGTATAAAAAAGTCAATGATAGGCCTCAATGAATTCGGAATATTGAATAAATTCAAAAAACGGTCCACAAGGTCCTTAAAGGAGATCAATCCTCGCTTGGACGGAATACTTTTACTAGAAGTGCGAATTACTTTTTTTCTCTCGTTGATTCTCCTAGCCGGATGTTTCTTCGAAACATCGGATTTTGACAATGGCGGGAATGCCTTACTGCAACTAGGATCAAAAGAAGCAGTAGGGACAGGTTGCTTCAGGATTTTAAATAAACCCCATTACCTTCAGATTTTGCCAAGCTTTTATGGATGATTTTTGTTCTCTTGCGGCGCGATCCCGGGGAAGACGGTTGCTTCCTCTTTTCGGGCACGTGTACCTCCGCAGGATCATCCATATCGGCTGCGTCAGAGTCCAATTCATCAATGGATATGGAATCATAATAATCACTTACACGAACGGTGGCTGAAATAGCAGTCGATGCAGTGGCTGTGGCGGATGTGTCTTGCGACTTAACCATTTCCGCATACGACTGCTTGGAGCGCTGTACCAACGAGCGCTTCACTTTTTGGGTGCGCTTTTTGTACACCGGGCATTCTTGCAAACCATGGGGAGGGTTCAAACCACAATAAGCACATTTTGTTGCTTGTTGCTGGCAGAACTCCTCCCGATGTCTTCTGAGCATTTGCCACAACGTGGTTTGTTGTCACAAAACTCGGCAGTGTGACCAAGTTGTTTGCAGTTGGTACAATTAAATACCCTTGGCACAAAAAGACGCACCGGAAATAGCATGTTTTCAATATCAACATATTTTGGGAGCATCGAACCGGCGAACGTCACCCGAAGCGAACCTGACTTGGAATATACCTTCTTTCCTTCTACCGTGGCTGCTGAATGCAATTCCTTGCAGTCCAGAATATCCACGGTAGACTCCATTGCATTCTTTAGGCGGCCTTTTCCCGCAAGTACATCCTTGCAAGTCAGGCTCGCTGCGTTGATCACACCTTCAATTTCGACCTCCCGCGAGGGACATAAACCATATATTCAACATTGTACGCCCTGTCGCCAGCAATTTCATTTGCCACCTGGTATGTAGGTGCGGTGATGCGTAGTTTGTTCCTGTTGATCTGGCTAAAATCAAGCTTCGGAAAACGACGCGTCAAATCTCGTTTAATGCCGAGAAAGTAAACAACCCAAGGCCCAGGCGAAGCCGCATGGTACAATCGAGTGCGCCCTCCATCTTTAGCAGGCACACTGCCTTCTCCAGTCTCCGCCTCCATTCTCACCCCGCAAGGTGGAAGGATAATTTTGCTTATACTAACTTAAAACTAATAGCAAATTAGAAAAAATACTTTAAAAAAACTAATTTGATTAATTCTAAGCAGTCCCACTCTGTATCAAACAGAAGGGAGAACAATAAAAAGTTTTGCCACTTATCTGCCCCTGCTGCTGTAGGTAGCAGCAGTAACAATAGCCTGCTTCACTGGCGTCGCCAGAAGCAGCTACTTCACTCGCCGACAGTGATCGTCTTGGATCCGTAGGTAGGAGCACAACACAATAGCCTTTTCACTACCGAACACAATCCGCGATGAGACACAGCACACACGTCTGGCTCGTTCGAACTATCGGCACGGAATGACCAAGTGCGCGTTGATTCTTTCTTCACGAGCAGATCTCGTGTTCATACTAGACTGATGAGCGGTTGGGAGATTTTTCCATTTTCATACCACGGCGAACTATGTTCGATTAAAATGTCTTGTTTCTGCCGTGATGTGTCTCCAAATTGCTATGCCATATGAAGTCGGACTTACTGTGATTACAATAACGACATCAACACCCAAAAGATTAAAAAAAAAACTTTTATATGATTGATATCAATTACAAACAAACTATTCCATTACACAGTAGAATGTAACTCTCATATTCTTGCGGAAAAGCTAAGCCAGTAGGTACTCCTAAAACATCAACCCCTTTAATCAAAGCTACACACTATAGGGCAATAAGGAATAGTACCACTTAAACGTTGATGGTTGCAGCTTTCCATTCTGCTACACAAGAACCCCAGTTTAAGGGTTTTCCATTTCGTTTGCTGTAGGAAGGCGATTTTCCATTTTCCAGAAAGAGAGACACAATTCAGCAAACAAGATAAAAACAAATAACTAAACTCCCTATGATTTATGGCTTACCACATCAGTAGTAGGCAATGGGAATAGTAGTATTAGTAAATTCAGTAAATAGTGCAACGCACCCCTACCCGAATAGACAAAAATAGCTCATTAATATCAAATGTTGATAAGATAGCAAAATAAGATATGGACATGTTTGATATAAGAGATAAAAGATCAGACAAGAATAGCAATATTTTGCACTACAATATCATGAGAAGGTCAAGTTATGCTATTTGTAAACAGTGATCAATATCATGTGTCATTAGTTTGTTCTTTTTCATAGCATATCTTGATATTTAAATGATATTTTGGTGCAAATTTTTGATATTGTTGCCTGTTCTTTTATCTCTTATATCAATCAAGTCCATATCATGTTTTGTTATTCTGTTTATGGCTTCTGCTCGGGTACACGTGCTTCACCCTGCCACAGTCCGCCGGTGACAACGGCATAAGAAGTGCACTACCCACCGACTGCTACCAACCACCCAATTTCCGGTTTTTGTACACTTGTCCTCAAGAATACTGCACCGCCGCCCATCTTGTTGCTGACTGCTGTTTTGCGCTTTCAGTGTGTACCCCGCTGCGCGTCCACTTGGGGGCGATGTTAGAAGGCACTTTCCGAAGCTACCGACAAACGACCGACGACGATAACTCGCACTTGCAACACGAAATAAGTAGTGCATGGGAGGCATCAACTATGAGGCGACAACGGGACGCACCACATGATAGAGGTTTTCACACGTTTTTACCGACAGAGCTCAGGGTAGTTAACATTGACTGCACATATCTGTAGCTGCTACTCATGGATTGATCAGATGCAGTGAAATTTCACAATGAAATATGATATCTTACGGGGCAGAAGCCATGAACAGAATAACAAAACATGACATCGACTTGATTAATATAAGACACAAAATTATTATTATTTTTTAAGTACTTTATTAATGTGATTTTTTATCTTAAAGGTAAGTTCATCACGGAAATAAGACATATAAGAACTGAGAACAATATCAAAAATTTGCACCAAAATATCATTTAAATATCAAGATATGCTATGCATTAGAACAAATGAATGGCGTATGATATTGATCATTTTTTACAAATAGCAAACGTGATCTCATGATATTTTAGTGCTAAATATTGATACTGTCTTCTGATCTTGTATCTCTTATATCAATCATGTCCATATCACATTTTGCTATCTTATCAACATTTGATATTAATTATTGAGCTATTTTCATCTACTCGGGTTTGGCAGCTACATCCTTTGAAATAGGGCATGAGAATTTATTTGTGAACATATTGGACTCAGGCTAAATCAGTGTTTTCCAATCGGTGTTTCGTGACCCCCTAAAAGACCGTACCAAGGGGCCGTGAAACCCTTGGGTCTACGCTTTTCACATTCTCAAAAATGGTGGTCCGAAACCGACCTCCTCCTAGATAGTCCAAAAGCGACCAATTTTCGAAAACAATTGAGCATATTTTCTGTTGATATTGCTGTCACGACTCAATACATGTCATGAGATCATTTTCCAGTCTAGTTAATTCTATTTTTGGCATACCAAATGAATATTCGTGAAAGACTTTCAATCATTCCATTCTGAGCAGCTGTCTCTATCGAAGTAAGTGCCTGTCTTTCAGGCACTTTGAACAAGTAAATCGTTAAAAAATAAGGGTAGGATTGGGACTACTTCGACATTTTTTTCTTAGAATATGGGAGGAGGGGTTGTTTCTAGAAAACGAGCAATTCAGTGAACTCCCAACTCCCAAAACCAATTTCAACCAAATTTGGTACACATATTCACTATTTTTGAAAGATGTTTATTGAAAAGGTAGAAGGGCCATAGAAGTCTATAAAAATAGAACGATAGATGGATACAATTCGATGCGCAATACAATTAAGTACGGACCTCTATAATTAGCTTTTTAAAAAAAGACATTTATTCACTTAACGGGAGAATTACATTACAATCAAGGTCCTATCTGTTTTAAGTCTAAATTAGAACTGAGCTCTCTGAATAAAAATTGGTTAACTGTCCCTACTGTTCGATGGACTGATTAATTGCTGCGTAAGGCCTTTGGTGTCGTCGTCGTTGTTGCCACCTTGGTTCTGCTGCGTCGGGAGTCCAAGGTGCATTCGGTTCGCTGTGTTGCTAGGGTTGCTGTGGATGTCGGTCATTCACTTGCTGCGTCAGCAATACCAAGGCTATTAATTTGGTGCATCATGAATAGCGCATTCGGTGCTATAGTCGTTGATATCCATCATATCCAAACTTGATTTGATGCGTCAGGGATGGCGCATCCGGTATTGTTGTAGTCGATATCCAATAATGTCCATAACTATACATCTACCTCTGTGGGTTTCGTGCTACAGCATTGGACATTTTAATTTCGTAATCTACTTTTTAGTCCCGAGTAAAGCCGGGTACATATAGCTAGTCAATAAATACGAATACTAATACTTTGGACATGGATATCCTTCCAGATGAAATCCAGAATGAATATTTGAACATGCGGAATGATTTATCATCTCGTAAATTATTCGGTGAAAAAAAAACTTGAGCCAGTTTTGTGTGCCTCCGTATAATGCAAAGTAAGGGAGCCACGCGGAATGATTTACGATGTGGTTTTAGCGCAACCTACGAACAGGATAGACTATGGCATTTATCTTCAAACCTAAAAAAACGATGGAAGACAATAGCTGATATTAAGCTTTTAATGCTGATCATAAATAACTTAATCAATAGTAGGGTACAAAGGGGCAAGATGAACACTCCAAGGATGAGACCAAATTCCTTCTCAGCAATGCATGCATTTATGGATCATGCTTGCATGCAAGCATGATCCATAAATTGTCGATTTTCTACCCTCTCTTCCCCCTTCGTCGGGTTTTTTGTAAATACCTTGAAAATTTTTGCATGGATCGTCACGCTGCTCTGACAACTCCCCCCCTAAAGGCATGACGTACTTTGTGGGTGGCACCAAAAGGCCTATCGATATTTATGATTTTATAAGGGAGTCTCAGAAAAATGTGGTACGTTTAAGAACCATCATTTCAAGAATTTCACATTTTTAAAAATATTTGGGAACAAGATCCGTAAAGCTTATCCTACACAGATAGAAAAAGTTGTTGAAATTTACACGAAAGTGATGCACATAAAGGGAATGCCAAAAATAGCGTAATTTTAAACCATATTTTCGCTTGAATGTATGCAATTTGTATTGCATTATGTCACTATTTACTAGATTAAGTGGCATAATGCTACATAAATTGCATACATTTGGGGCAAAATTGAAGGAAAAGTTTCATGTATGCTCAGAATAGTGTAATTATCCGCGTCTGTATTTTTTGCGCGCTGATAAGTTTTCATTATTTTTTTTCTGTGTAGATGAGTGAGCTTTATTTGAACCATTATTCGAATATTTCCGAAATGTTAGTCGACAAATATCTTTTCTATGAAGTTTGAATGTAGATTGTGTGGTTGCAATCTGAGATTCAGAACCGACAGTGTTTACCATTATTATTTTTGCAGAATCTCTTTTCACGCTCAAACCAAAAGTGCCAAAACAGCCATTCTTCCATTTATCCGATAATCCGCTGGATCCTATCATCAATATCTAAGGAGTCATGATCAGTTCCAGAATGACCAACACTACAAAACTGCTGGGACCCAGGCTGAAAACCATCGTATTTTTAAGTTGTTTATTATTTGATGATCAGGTAATCCATTGGCGTGGAAAAGGGAACTAGATGGGATCGAAACCTTTGCTAGACTTGAATTTTGTACGAATGTGTAAAAAAAATATAAATAAACAGATTAATATACCTTTTTAGTTTTTGTTCATTATTTTTTACACTTGGGTAAAATTAAAGTTGTATTAATGGGAAATTAAATACATATTAAATACATCAAGTACGTCAAGTACGAGACACTGAAGACGATTTTACTGTTGAGGTCGAAATACGTATCTGTCAAGGTACAATTAAGTGATGGAATTAAATGGGATTGTAGAGACTCGTCTTATGACAAGTGAAGACATTTCACTGAAAAGCTCAAAATATTTTTTTTACATATTAAATACATGTTTTTCTTTATCTATTGAAAAATGAGTAATGACTCGTGTAATTTTGTATTTTTTTCAATGCTCTAAATATGTGCTTCGATTTCAATGGAATTTTAAATCAAATGACATATTCAATTACTGTATTATTACGACTGGGTCTGTTTACATGTCGATTGAATTTAAACATTTTTTCTGTGTTCTCTGAAGAATCTATAGATTTACTCTGATTCCCTCCATGATTATATTTAATAATAACATTAATCACTCTATTCCACCTGATTTCATTATTTTACACGCAGATTTTATCTGGTTCGAACAATAATAAAACTTCATAACTCGATTAATCACTCTATTTTGTTTGGTTTCGTCGCACGTCATTTAAAATGAAACTGACCTATTATTCATTAATTCGGGCTCCCCTGTGAAAGTCCCATAAGGCACGGTGAAACAATCTGTAAATTCGTCTGGAACAAGATCGGTCGACCTTACCGACGTGAACCGATTTAGTCTGGACAGTTTAAGCAAACTATCCATCAGCAGTTTTCTATTTAAATGTCTGATTGACAAATACATTTATTTTACCACCAACAATTGAAATTACATTCCTCTTATCACCTGTCATAAGACGAGTTTATACAATCCCATTGAATTCCACCACTTAATTGTATCTTGACAGATACGTATTTCGACCTCAACAGTAAGGCCGTCTTCAGTGTCTCGTACTTGACTCGTACGAGACACTGAAGACGGCCTTACTGTTGAGGTCGAAATACGTATCTGTCAAGATACAATTAAGTGGTGGAATTCAATGGGATTGTATAAACTCGTCTTATGACAGGTGAAAACATTCCACTAAAAAGCTCAAAATAATTTTCTTATCATTCCAAGTATTGCGAAAAAGCCTGAGAATACATACCAGTTGAGCTGTATCCGTGATTATGGATTAACAATTGGTATTTTTCCAAGCCTATAAAAATTGACAGAGATCGTGAGTCAAAATCATATAGATATCAAACAGTAGTATTACATGCTTTTTTTTTCTTTGTTTAAAAGTTATGACTGAAATTTTTTTCAGTAATGAACAGTTTTGAAAATTTCAATGACACGCAATCTACACCTTTCTCCTCGTTTGTCGGGTGAAGATCACTGCGTCCAGATTTTAGGACTATTGTGATATACCCTTTTACTGTGAAATACGCAAGTTATCTCAGTAACATGTTTGTCACTGAGATACCTTGGTATCGACTCCACTCCAGACCCTCTATAGAAGAATAGAGATCCTGAGCTACAGTATCTGCCACCCCCATGCCGGCGAGACTAGCTTTACGACGCCAACCACGTCCTTGGGCGATAAGATCCATATGTCAGCAGGCCTAAAAAGGGCTTGCTGAGAACTTTTAACCTACGTTGGGTGAGTGCACTGCAATAGCAGAGGATGTGTTCTGATGTTTCTCTCACCTCGTCACAGAAGCGGCAATTTGAGGTTTGGATTGCTCCGATCTTTTGTAGATGGTATCTGCAGGGGCAGTGTCCAGTTATTAGACCGGTGTAGATGTTGAGATCCCTTTTGTTGAGACCTAATAGTTGTTGGGTTTTCTTGGGGTTAATCGTTACGAGCCTTTTGGATTGGCTCGTATGGGGAAGTGCATTCCAGTTTGATGTGATTTGACTGACCATATATTTGTTCAGTTCCATTTTTATAGAGCAGTCTGAGATCCCGCAGAAGGGCTCAGGGCCAATGAACCTTTCATTAGATCCATTCCTGGCTAGCTCATCAGCAATCTCGTTTCCCTCTAGACCCGTATGTCCTGGGATCCAATATAGGTAGACTCGATTGCGTATGGATAAGTTTTTCAAAGCCAGAATGCATTCCCACACTAGCTTTGAGTTACAAGTGTAGTTATTAAGCGACTTAAGTGCCGCTTGGCTGTCAGAGAAAATACATATTTTTGCAAATCTATACTTTCTCCTCAGGCATAATAACACGCATTCTAATATTGCATATATTTCCGCCTGAAATACTGTGGGCCACTGTCCTAAGTGGACAGAAATTTTTGTTGTAGGGCCATAGATTCCGGATCCTGTCAGATTATTCATTTTCGAACCATCTGTGAAGAAATTTATAGAGCCTGTTGGAACGCTGGGTCCACCTCCTTCCCACTCCTGGCGGGAAGGAATGAACACATCGTAAGGTAAGTCATAATTGACTACCGTTTCCATCCAGTCACTACAAATTCCTATTGCGGGATTTATGGCAAATTCATTTAATATGCTGAGGTGACCCGTAAGGTCTCCCGACAGCAGTGTTTTTGTCCTCTTTAACCTTAGAGCACTTTTTTCCGCTTCCAGCTTTATGAATTGATCTAACCGGGGCAGGTGAAGCATTGCGTCTAGGGCCAAAGTGGGTGTACTACGAACTGCACCAGTGATGGCTATGCAAGCGGTGCGTTGGATTTTGTTGAGCTTAGCCCTTGCAGCAACCTCATTAGTTTTAGGCCACCAGACAAGGGAAGCGTAAGTTGTCCTGGGACGGACAATGGTTTTATATATCCACATGATCATACTTGGTTTTAGGCCCCATCTTTTACCAAGGGTTTTTGAACAAACCCAAAGTGTATTGAGACCTTTCTGCACAACTGATTGGAGATGAGAGTTCCAATTAAGCTTTGCGTCGAGTATGACACCTAGATATTTTACTTCACTTGAATAAACTAATTGTGTTTGATTCAAGAAAAGGGTTTCAGTTGTACCTTTCTCCGTTTGGTGAAAGGGATAATGGAAGTTTTTGTAGGATTTATGCCTAGTTGATACTTTTGACACCAGGAAAAAGTGTGATTTAGGGCAGATTGCATTCTTTCCACGATAACACTTTCGAATTTGCCTCGTACACAATGACAACGTCATCAGCATATCCAACCACTTCGAAGCCTCTTCTCTCTAAGCTGTCTAGAATCTACACCTTGGCAGCAAGTGAACCGCAATGCTGCTCCTGTAGACCCCTATCGATAGACACATATTAGCTACTACTGGTAGCGCGCCCGCCCGGCCCCATCCTGCATCTAGTGGTGGATTCCCATTTCTCTGGCGTTTGTTGGTTTTGTAAGCATCATCACCACCTCCTTGCTATTGGGCCGCTAGAACTTGGTGCTGCGACGATGTTGAAGCCGGTTGTGCGGTGGTGTATGTGCTTCCCACGATGGGCCTTCAAGTGCACCGCAGTACAGTATAGAGTAAACGCAACGCATCATGCATCCCCTCTTTCACATGGTCGGTCGTCCTTATTGGGGGGACAAACCATGAAGAGGCAAGGCGACAGCTAAAAGCTCGTTCTTCACATCCTAACACGTTCGCATTGTATTCAAATCTGCTGGCGTTTTCCAGCAGAGGATGTTTATCTTGTTTTGAACGGACGTGAGGGGAAGTCACAACGGAGCCGAGCGAGTTCGGAGCGATGTGTGTCGGGAACATTCTCTAATTTTGGAGTACGTGTCCGGTGTCCAACTGGGCGATGTAAAAGTCTGTGGTTGTCGGGTTGGATGGTTAAAGAGATGGTTTACACATTTGATAATGGGGTTTCGGATAAGACGTGGATCACATGGTTGCTACCTAATTGTGTGATAATGGCATGGTGTGCTTAACTGTGGATAAATGAGAAGACTGATAATGAGATCTTATACTATAATGATGAATTTTATTACTTCGACAGTTTATATTTACATCTTTTATCGCAATAAGCAGGTTCATTTAGTTGACCTTTATTCGTTGGGTCAACAGAGATTGCAGTCGCATCGACTTTTTGAGGGAAATTTGAGCAACGACAAGCCAGAGCAAAACTGTCAGCAACAACGGCGCGCATCTCTACACAACCTGGGAGGTGCCAGGATGTTGAGCAGGGAGAGGCTAACTTTTCAAGATCTTCCTAATCAAATTATACAAAACTATTCGTATCATGAATCTAAGATAAAAAACTTATGAACATTTGTGTATGGGCACCAAATCAAGTTCGAAAAAGTTAATAAATTTGCTTGTTGTGTATCCTATATTCGATTTTGGTGTCGACTTGTGAAATTATAATCAATTTTTGGAATTTAAAATTAAAAAAATCAAAGTGTAGAGTTTAAATGTCAAAACTTAGGTCTATAGATCTACAAATAATAGGGGTATTTACTAAACAGCGTAAGCAGCTGGGTATCTGATTATTAAAATGTTTCATACCGTTATATACCGTTAAGTGAATACCTCTAAAACATATGTTGTAGCTCAGAAAATGGTGCACATTCAAACAAATTTCTCACGACATAACCAAAAGCAGCGCTGATATAACAAAAATATCTTGGGGTGAACCAACCAGGATTTGAAATCAAACGGCTTAGCTTGAAACGCACAATAGTCATTTGTACGTTAAACATCCTCGAATTGTTTGTTTCTTTTTTTTTAAGATTCAACGGATCCGAAAATCGTTTCGAATTATATGCAATTGTTATGAAAAAGCTTATTTATATAATTCTCTGATTCTTTTATCTGCATATCTGCATCTTTGATGAAAGAGGAGTTCAGTGTGTGTTGGCTTTTGTTTCGGACAGCAGAACGATCGCGCGATTTGCCGAAATTTTGTGTTTTTCATTGCGCGGCCGGTAATAGTTCAGTGCGAGTTGGCTCTTGTTTCGCCACCATTTCGGTTTCTCTGAGCCTTCCGGACCCGGTTACAAAGAGCTAAGAATAGTCTAAAAGTCTTATATTCAAAAGATTATTTAAATATTGTGGATTGGACTGTTTCCATTTTTTGAACAGTATTACTGTTACAGGTCCGTTACAAATTCTAAAAGACCTTTTGCTCCAATTACCTATATCGGGGTAAAGGTAAAAGTAAGATGAATAAACAATTGAATTTCAAATTCACCACATTTTTTTCTATTCCCATTCCCAAAAGACCAAATGTAACGCAATAATTTTCGTACAATACTGAAATTAAAGTCGTATGTTCAGTATAAGTAAGCAAATGATCTACCATTGTTTTACCCCATGTATGTGTTATGGTTTTTTCAACTCATGCTCCTGAAAAAATACTAGAAAAAGCACGTGGTTTTCAAGATGGCCGATTTGTGACTTTGTTGTATAATAACCTTAAGGTAAGTTTGCTCGTCTCGTCAGAAGAACTTCATTTAGCGCGAAAAATGATCACCATGTGCGCATTTTACCTGGCGGCATGTTTGATTCCATCGAATTAAAAACTTAAAGGTACGACTCCAATGGGGAAAAGATGAAACTGATGAATATCCTACTATAGGCAGTGATAATGTTCCTAATGTTCATTTCTCAAGGCTCTCGTAGATCAGCAAAATTCATCCGCAATATTTACGAACAACATGTGCTATCAAAGCATTCATATCCTCACTTCACTACGAAACCCCCTCCTGCTTTCGATGACGATTCCAATCACCTCAAAGTTGGATTTTATTGACCCAACGGAGAACAACAGCACTTACAAACCTATGACAGACCCATTCCAAAGTGGGATTTTTCTTGACCTGAAGTCAGTTAGCGATTTCGATCATCGACCGATCCACTTTATTGTTGGATTTTCTTGTACCCACCATCTGAAATTTGTATATGATGTGTCACGATTTTTGAATCCATTTTCTCCATGATGTATATGCAAGTACATTAGTTCCTTCAATCGAGAGCAAGAAACAGCCGTTATGGACAGTATGTGCTGAAAGGAATCATAAGTTTATAACTTTCAGCATTTTAATGATCTTCCCGCCCGTTCTGAGTGTTTCTACACGGAAGCCTCAAAATACCCATTAACGGGGTATTCTGGTACCCATTTTGAAGAAAAGCGGCATAACTCATTTAATGAGTATTTCGCGTTTACTCATTAATGAGTACTCCCAACAAACTTCATTAAATGGGTATTTTCAACCCTAGGTATTTCTGCAGAAAATGGGTAAAAACCCACATTTATATAAACGAAAAATTGAGGTTAGGATGTGGCAATCTAAAATAATTTTAAACAAACCCGAATTAAGTTTCGGAAAAATACCCATATTTTGACATCTCAGAACAATTCAAAAAAATGGGTAAATTAAACACTTTTAATGGGTATCTTCAAGCTTCCGTGTACAGATTCCATACGAAAATCCAGTACCTAACATTTTCTACCATATTTAGCAAATAGTAAAAGAATATCACAACATTTTTAAAAACATACCGCCAAATACTGCTTGTTATTTTAAATATCTTCAATCCACTAAACTTTTCAATCTTACTTTTTTTACAAGCCAGCATAGGCTGAAAACCTTGCTAATGAAGATAAAAAACTTTAGGGTGAGAATCAAAATGTTATTGGAATGTAAAACATTGAACATTTTTCCTTACAAAAAGAGGGGCGCCCAAAAACATTTTCGCCAAGGGCGCCCGAAATCCAAGCTACGGCTCTGCTAGTACGGTAACTAAGCTGCTATGACTTTCGATACAGGTATTATGATGTAGGTTTTTTTAGAGAACTGCTTGCTATTTGTTGAGTCTGTACAAAGTTGTATCGAAAGGTTATCCAAAAACGATAAGACCTATAGCACCGATCGACTCAGCTTGACGAACTAAGGTGATGTCCGTATGTGTGTACGTGTACCAATTTTGTATACACATGTTTTTTAAACTTAGCATTGTTCGATTACCGCCATCGGGGGTGACAATGGGTCTAGGGGGTGAGAATGAGTCATCGCTTTCACCGGCAGTCTGGAGGTCGTAGAGCGAAATCGTCCAAAAAGGTCTCTTATATTTTAGTCTCCTTGCCCTCAGATGCATTCAATCTATTCTACAAGCACCCATCCTTCCCCGATTCACTCGCAACATTCGACGGAGAATTCTGTACCATTGTTTCCTAATGAAAATAGGTCGTATTGGACTATGGGTTTGAAAATTATGTCCAAAATACTATTTTTTATCATACACAAAAAAGGCACCACTACCGCTAGGTGGATTAATCAGGGTTTTTCTGAAGTTTTGCTACTGCTTCTGAACTCCATTGTTTCAGATGAGATTTCGCAACACAATTGTAGCAGGTGCAAACTTAAAGCCGATATGACATATTGTTCTATAGTTATGTATGGTTTTGATCAGTTGCATTCATCACATTCCAATACATGTTTCAACTGGTACTCTAGAGCAGGGCTGCCCAACGTACGGCCCATAGCTCCATTTTTTGTGGCCCGCGACATGTAAGAAAAATAACCTCATAATCGGCCCGCCAGCTTTTCTATCTGGCTCCAGAAGTTTTTTTTATTATTCATTTTTCAATATGTAATTTTTAAATCTAAGCTCGTGCTGTAAAACCATTAATTTGAATATGAAACGAAAAATAATATTTTGCATAAGCTACTCCAAGATACAAAACCGGGTTTTCAATGAAGATTGGTCAAAGTAGCTTATCTTCACGTTGAAAAAAGGAAGGCCGGTTTGCTTGATTTGTTCGGAAATTTTTGCTATATTGAAGGAATAAAATCTGAATCCAAACATTCTTCGAAATATGATATTTGAAAGGGCCCAGGTAGGAAAAAAAGTTGGAAGAATTTCAGGAGTTTTCGTTTAATATTCAATTTAATGATTCAAATTATTGGAACAATTCCTAGTAACATTTTGGTTTTATACTGGTTTTATAACATTCTTGTGTGTGTGTCATCCTCTACCCCTCACCCAGCCGTGGGTGTTGATCAAGTACACGAATAATTTGATCTTATCTCATGATCCGTAATGGTGTCCTTTTTTTTACGAAGACTAGTACTACAAAAAGGAATCACTCCTGAAGCAAGAAACCCAAGTAACATTTTTAGTGTTCCACTCTACAAGTGTGCCTTAAAACCATTATAAAACCAAAATGTTACTGGGGAAGGTTTCTTCAGAAACCTTCAGATGAAAATAGAAGACTTTATACGTCCTTCAAAAACGGATGATCTTTTAGCGGAACAGGAACCAACCGGGTTCATAGTAGGAGATGCGCCAACGCATGGTTTGATGGCAGTTAGTTTAACGTTTTGATGACATGTTCACAGCGCCGTAGCGTGGGGTTGGCCGGGTTGGCCCCCGCCAAGGGCGCCAGCCCTCAGGGGGCGCCGGAATCAAGAATTACGGTATGGGAAACAGAACAATTTTATTCGTTACATGGCAAATAATAGCAAACCGACCACAAAGTCCAAAGGTTCATGGTGGATATATTTCAAGAAATCTAATCTTTCTTCTATCTCAAATATACAATTCGAATGATTTGGTCTTAATTTAACATTTCGGTTTATCTGAGCCTTTCGGAACCGGCTACAAGGGGCTAAGAAAAAGTTTAGAAAACTTATATTCAAAAAGTTATTTGAAAATTGTAGATCGGATTGTTACCATTTTCGGGCACAATTACTGCCAGAGGTGTGTAAAAGACCTTATATCAGGTAGGGGTAAGGGTAAGAATGGTGTAGATTTAAGACAAATTTGCTAATTTCGTTCAGAAAAACTTCATTTAGTCCGAAAAATTATCATCATGGCCGCAATTTACCTGGCGAAATTACGATAAGCAGTGATAATGTGCCTTTGCATAAATGACTACTTTGGTTATCATTTCTCAAAGCTCTCGTAGATTAGCAAAATTGATCCGCAATACATACAACATGTGCCAAGCCATGTGTTATCAAAGCATTCATAGCCTCATTTCACCACATGGCCCTCCTGCTTCCGATGTCGATTCCGACCACTTCAAAGTTGGATGTTATTAACCCAACAAAGTACCTCCAAACCACTGACAGACCCATTCTTTCTTGATCCGAAATCCTATAGCGATCTCGATCATCGATCGATCCACTTCAGAGTTGGATTTTCTTGTCCCAACCATTTGACATTTGTATATGATTTGTCACGATTTTCAAATTCCTTTTCTCTGCGATGTACTTGTAAGTACGTCAGTTACTTCCATTAGAAGAAGAAAAAGCCATTTGGGTACTATGAGCTGTAAGTAAATAACTTTCAGCTATTTTAATGATCTTTCAGCTTGGATGCTCCAAAAGATTCCATACGAGGATCCAGAAATGCCCGCGACACTGCCAAGTTCCTAACATATCTTACCATGTTTTGAAAATTAGTGTAAAAGCTGACAACATTTCAAAAAATTCCAGGGACATATCGCCTGATATACTGCTTGTTATATGAAGCATCTTCAATCCACTAAACTTTTTAATCTTACTGTTCTACAAGATGAGCCAACATAGTGAAGAAAATCACATTAATAAAAATTTATAAAACTTTAAGGTGGGATTCGAAATGTTATTGGATTGTGAAATATTGCACATTTTTTCTTAGTAAGAGAGGGCGCCCAAAAAAGATTTCGCCAAGGGCGCTGGGAGTCCACGCTACGGCTCTGCATGTTCAACTCGGATTTAATCTTGCATGCACTCATCTTGCACATTTTCCACCGCGATCATCAGTCAGCAACGCTTCATCCGATGTCCAACTGCTGCAATAGGGATCCGCCAGGAGACAGACGGCGAACACGAACACGTTGGCTGATAGGATGCGGTGAACTTGAGGACCACTTCTTCTCGATGTACCATATGGTGACGTCATATTCAGCAGTGTTACTTTTGGATTTCACTTTTCTCATCCTAAATAAAATCATACTGGTTTTATAACACTCTTGTAGAAACTATTTTCACTCAAACTAATACGAAGTCGGAAAATGCAGTACGGGCCAGTTTTGTTGTTAGTAATATTTTGGCAAAACGGGTGAAACCTTTCCAGGACGGAGAACTTGTTAAGGGACGCATTTCGGCTGTTGTTGACATCGTGTCCTAAGGAAACAGCTCCTTCAGTAGCATTAATTTGCGCGGAATACATTGAAGAGATAAAGTTCTCGCAAGAGAATTGAAAGCTACTTTACGTGAAAAAGCCGCCAGCTTCATATTCATACAATGAAAATACTGACGTGTAAAACGTGGCAAAGGTGGCTTTCTTTATAATCATTTTCGAAAGACAGAGAACTGGAAAACTTTATTCCCAATGCAAGGAACAACTAACAGGGAAATTCTGAGGGTTGTTTAAACCTGTATAAAAGAATTTTTGTTCTCCTTCGAAAACGAAGTGACCTTACGATTGATGGAGCAATGACAGGAAAGAACAATGGCGTTGTGACAATCACATATGTAGATATGACGATATTTCTCTGCCATTGCCATTGCCAAAATAATCGATATGCGAAAACGATCAATATTCCTCGACTATTGACGCTCGTTGTTAAGACAATCGACTTTATCAACGTTAGGGATTTTACCCCCACCAACTAGATAAGTGAATTGGCTTTTCTAGCAGATAAGCACCTTGGCACAGTGGGTTACAGAAATCTGGTCCTTTTCTCCCATCCTGTTGAAAACAGTTCATGCAAATCTGTTCAATATACTGGTAAAGTAACGAAATTTCCATTTCTTTAACATCCGGTAAAACGGTGTGAATAGATCGACGAAATAAAAATAAACAAAAAAGATTGTTCAATAGCAATTAAATCGTGCTTAGTTTTGTAGAAAATACGAAAAATAATAATTATTTTGAAAATATTTAAAAAGTTATGTACAAAATATTTTCTGGCCCGCTAGCAAGTGTAAATTCTAAAAATTGACTCGTGGCTTGTAAAGGTTGGGCCGACCTGCGTCTAGGGCAATTTAAGATGCCATTTCTTCAGTTTTCTTAATAAGGGGCCGTTGAATATGACGTCCACAGTTTAAAGGTGAAGTGGGTCAAAGATTTTGTGATAGTGCATACACGCGGTATGAAAAAAAGGCCGAATGGGCTGGGTCATTAGGCCGAATGGTCATTAGGCTGAACGGTCATTAGGCCGAATGAGAAATGGGGAGTGAGAAGTGAGTACAGCGAGGTGTGGACGAAGTAGAACGGCAGACGAAAGAAGGAAGAAGGAAGCAGGAACCAGAAAGAAGAGAGAAGGAAGAAAAAATAAAGAAAAAGGAGGAAGGAAGAAGAAATAAGAATTAAGGAAAAAGTAAGGAGAAGAAAGAAAGAAGGAAGAGCGAAAAAGAAAGAAAGAAGACAAAAAGGGAAGAAGCAAGAAGGAAGAAAAAATAATTAAGAAGAAAGAAGGAAGAAGAAGGGAAGAGGAAAGAAGAGGAAAGAAGAAGGAAGAAAGAAGAAAAAAGGAGAAGGAATAAGAAAGAAGAAGGAAGAGGGAAGAAGGAAGAAGGAAAAAAGAAGAAAAAAGAAAAAGGAAGAAAGAAGGAGAAAGGATAAAGAAGAGAGACGAGAAGAGAAGGCGAAGAAGGAAAAAGTGAGAAGGAAAAACGAAGAAGAAAGAAGGAGAAAGAAATAAGGGAAAAGGATGAAGTATGAGGGAAGTGAGAAGAAGAAATAAGGAAGATTTATGAGGGAAAAAGGACGAAAAAAAGGAAGAGGGAAGAAAGAACAGAAAGAAGGAAAAAGGAAGCAGGAAAAAGAAAGAAGGAACAAGGGAGAAGAAAAAAAGAAGAAAAGGCGAAAAAGGGAAAAAGGAAGAAGGAAAAACGAGAAAAAAGTAGGAGAAAGAAAAAAGGGTGAAATGAGAAGGAAGAAAAAGAAGCAAGAATAATACAAAAAGAAGCAAGAAGAAGGAAAGAAGGATAAAGGAAGAAGGACGAAAGAAGAAAGAAGGTAGGAGAAGATGGAATAGAAAAGAAAGAAGAAAGAGTAAGAATGAAGAAGAAAGAAGGAAGAATGCCCTTTTTAGATGGAAATCACTAAAACGACTCGTCTTTTATGGGGAACTTTATGGGATTCCAAACAAGTGATGATTATTATCATTATGATCATTTCCAACTGAAATGTGCATAAGCAATCAAAATCCAGCCAAATGACTATATTTGTATTCGTAATTCAAATTATTTTGAGCAAGCAGGCAAGATTTAAATTCAATGCAATCGCTAGCAATCAAAATCACGATTCGCAAATATATTTTTTTTTACAATCAAAATCAATGTTTGCGGCGAAATAACTTTTTCTACCAGTGCCAGCTGCGGATTCTCTGAATAGGCAGCAGTACACAAAATTTGAATTTCTGGAATATTTGGCTGATGCTGAGCTTGTATGGCTTTAAATAAAAAGACAATTTTTTCATTATTTCTAATAATGTAGATCCAGAGATGTATTATAATGTATTCTTCTGGTGAATATTAGAATTGTGACAAATTTTTAGCTAATTGACTGGAATATTTATAAAATCGTTCTACGCACAGCTGGAGCAGACATACGATGGATGCCCACTGCGGGACGTCAAAATCGTCATCGGTGACATTAACACACAGGTAGGAAGGGAGGAAATGTATAGACCGGTCATCGGACCGGATAGTCTGCACACCGTATCGAATGACAACGGCAAACGATGCATAAACTTCGCAGCCTCCCGCGGAATGGTAGTCCGAAGCACCTTCTTTCCCCGCAAAAATATCCACAAAGCCACATGGAGATCACCTAATCAAGAAACGGAAAAACAAATCGACCACGTTCTAATCGACGGTAAATTCTTCTCCGACATAACGAACGTCCGCACTTTCCGCAGTGCGAATATTGAATCCGACCACTACCTCGTTGCAGTATGCCTACGCTCAAAACTCTCGACGGTGTATAACACGCGTCGAAGTCGAACGCCGCGGCTATACATTGAGCGGCTACAAGACAGTAGACTAGCCCAAGAATACGCGCAGCAGCTGGAAGTGGCACTCCCAACGGAAGAGCAGCTAGGCGCAGCGTCTCTTGAAGATGGCTGGAGAGATATTCGATCCGCCATTGGATGCACCGCAACCGCTGCACTTGGCACGGTGCCCACGGATCAGAGAAACGACTGGTATGACGGCGAGTGTGAGCAGTTTGTAGAAGAGAAGAATGCAGCATGGGCGAGATTGCTGCAACACCGCACGAGGGCGAACGAGGCACGATATAAACAGGCGCGGAACAGACAAAACTCGATTTTCCGGAGGAAAAAGCGCCAGCAGGAAGATCGAAACCGTGAATGATAACCGCTAATAACACACGAAAGTTCTATGAGAAGTTAAACCGTTCACGTAAGGGCCACGTGCCACAGCCTGATATGTGTAAGGACATAAACGGAAACCTTCTTACGAACGTGCGTGAGGTGATCCAAAGGTGGCGGCAGCACTACGAAGAACACCTGAATGGCGATGTGGCAGACGAAGATGGCGGTATAGTGATGGACCTGGGAGAACACGCGCAGGACATAATTCTACCGGCTTCGGAGCTCCAGGAAATCCAGGAGGAGATTGGCCGGCTAAAAAACAACAAAGCCCCTGGGGTTGACCAACTACCAGGAGAGCTATTTAAACACGGTGGTGAGGCACTGGCTAGAGCGCTGCACTGGGTCATTACCAAGATTTGGGATGTTTTGCCGCAGGAGTGGATGGAAGGTGTCGTGTGTGCCATCTACAGAAAAGGGCGATAAGCTGGATTGTAGCAACTACCGCGCAATCACATTGCTGAATGCCGCCTACAAGGTACTCTCCCAAATTTTATGCCGTCGACTAGCACCAATTGCAAGGGCGTTCGTGGGGCAGTACCAAGCGGGTTTTATGGGCGAACGCTCCACCACAGACCAGGTGTTCGCCATTCGACAAGTACTGCAGAAATGCCGCGAATACAACGTGCCCACACATCATCTATTCATCGACTTCAAAGCCGCATATGATACAATCGATCGAGACCAGCTATGGCAGCTAATGCACGAACACGGATTTCCGGATAAACTGACACGGTTGATCAAAGCGACGATGGATCGGGTGATGTGCGTAGTTCGAGTTTCAGGGGCATTCTCGAGTCCCTTCGAAACGCGCAGAGGGTTACGGCAAGGTGATGGTCTTTCGTGTCTGCTATTCAACATCGCTTTGGAAGGGGTAATACGAAGAGCAGGGATTAACACGAGTGGTACAATTTTCAATAAGTCCGTCCAGCTATTTGGCTTCGCCGACGACATAGATATTATGGCACGTAACTTTGAGAAGATGAAGGAAGCCTACATCAGACTGAAGAGGAAAGCGGATCGGATTAGTCATTAACACGTCGAAGACAAAGTACATGCTAGGAAGAGGTTCAAGAGAAGACAATGTGAACCACCCACCGCGAGTTTGCATCGGTGGTGACGAAATCGAGGTGGTAGAAGAATTTGTGTACTTGGGCTCACTGATGACTGCCGAAAATGATACCAGCAGAGAAATTCGAAGACGCATAGTGGCTGGAAATCGTACGTACTTTGGACTCCGCAAGACGCTCCGATCGAATAGAGTTCGCCGCCGTACCAAACTGACAATCTACAAAACGCTCATTAGACCGGTAGTCCTCTACGGACACGAGACCTGGACGATGCTCGTGGAAGACCAACGCGCACTGGGAGTTTTCGAAAGGAAAGTGCTGCGTACCATCTATGGTGGGGTGCAGATGGCGGACGGTACGTGGAGGAGGCGAATGAACCACGAGTTGCATCAGCTGTTGGGAGAACCATCCATCGTTCACACCGCGAAAATCGGACGACTGCGGTGGGCCGGGCACGTAGTCAGAATGTCGGACAGTCCCCCGGTGAAAATTGTTCTCGACAACGATCCGACGGGCACAAGAAGGTGAGGTGCGCAGCTGGCAAGGTGGATCGATCGACGTGTAGCCATGGACCGAGCCGAATGGAGAAGACTCTTATATACCGCACAGGCCCACGCTATGTTTAAAGGCAATTATTATGCAAAGTGAATGCACCTCGGATGTTAAGCCGTTAGATCATAGTTTTTGACCTCTAGTTTAAGGATCTGTGTCGATGAAAATATTTCATCGGTGAAATTTTGACTTTTTTACTATTTAAAGTAAATAAAACCTAAAAACCTTTTCTGATTTTTTTAAATTTTTTTAAACAAGTTATATACAATCCAACCAATTCTTTTTTTCCTGATGCTTTAAGAAACATTTTCGTATAAAAACATTTTTCATATGATGAAAATACTAGAATTTATATTGAAATTACTGCCAGTTTTAAATGTTCTTATGGTTTATTATGAATAGATGTGGAGCCTTCCTTAGCCGTGCGGTAAGATGCACTGCTACACTGCAAGACAATGTTAAAAGTGGCTGAGTTCGATTCCCGGTCTTGTCTAGGAAATATTCTTGCCTCCCCTTGGCATAAAGTATCATCGTAGCCTCATGATATACGAATGCGGAAATGATAACTTGGACTAGAGACCTTGCAGTTAATAACTATGGAAGTGCTTAATGAACTAAGCATCGAGGCGGCATATGTCAGAGTAGTTGATGTAATGCCAATAAGAAGAAGTATTTTAAGTAATTTTAAGAACATAATATCTCTGTTTAACATTTTAAATCAAGTAAAAATTTAAACTACGAACTAGTTCAAAGTAGTATTTATGTTCTGTATTTCAAACTTGATTGAACCTCAATGGACGTCTGCATTATGTGACCATTGTTATATGCTACCACCGTGGATAGCAGTTTACTTGAATACTGTTCGTGGTTATCTTAAATTTTTTATAGTTTTGCTAGATAGTATAGATATTTCTGTGGATGGCTCCCTGTGATGCGCTCAATCCAAGAACATGGAATTTCAAAATAAGAAATTTCTCGGTGATTGGTAGCCCGGCTGCTCCAACTGTCACAAAAAGCTCGTATGGCGTCTGAATAGAAGTCCAAAAATGTTACACTAAAACAGCAATCAACTACCGGTGGTAGACTCTCCAATACCTTGTAATAACCATTGCATTATTTTCAAAACACCCCGTTTAACTAAAAGACTTCGGCAGTAACGCCCAGTGAAATCAAGTTGAGCGTGATGAGTTGCGTTGACCTCTGATGTCCTGACTTCAGATTTGTCTGGATGTTTTTTTGTTACAGGGCCGAAAATTTAGTAGACCAATCCCACCAGCTAATGTGGCGTCTAAAATTGTGTCATAGTCATAGAAGATGATTATGAACATAATTGAAATATAATCGAGCATCTTTCTTGACCTGTCCAGCGTTAAATTCTGTTTCTATGGTAACAAGTGGTGCAGGGTTGCTGGTTTTTTAATAGACACGTATGAGATATGCAGTTACAAAAATTCGCTATCGAAAAATGAAATATATGTTCGGTGTCAACAGTATTTTTAGTATAACTTCTGCTACTTTCATCATATGAAAATTGTTTTTATATGAAAATTTTCCATGAAGCGTCAGGAAAAAAATGTGGTGCCTGGATTTTATATAACTTGTTTCAAAAAAATTAAAAAAATCAGAATAGATTTTTAGGTTAAAAATATCCCCTTAAATGGTAAAAAAGTCAAATTTTCACCGATGAAATATTTCAATCGACACAGATCCTTAAACTAGAGGTCAAAAACTATGATCTAACGGCTTAACATCCGAGGTGCATTCACTTTGCATAATAGTTGCCTTTAAACATAGCGTGAGGCCACTTCGGCCTTAGTCTGAATAAATAATAAAAAATAATTTATAAAATTTATTATATTGTAGCAAGATTTCAACGATTGTGACGATAGGACAAATCAAGCATCCGAAAGATTTTTTTTTTGTTTCTTTATTAAAGTGATTTTTAAGTAGAACAAAATTCATCACTAACATCCGAAAGATATTCAATTTGCAAAAAAGAGCTAACCGTGGTGGAGGTTGGTACTCGGATTCTGATGACTTTTCCGCAAACGTGACCTTTAAGTGGTCTTGTTGTGTAGGGGTTATCACGCCTATCTAGAGAGTAGGAGTTTGCGGGTTCGAGTTCCTCCAAGACACGTGGATTCTTTTTCGCAAATTTCGTATCAATTTGTCCATTTCGAAACATGTGCTATGCATATGCACAGCCAATATTTTTAACAAAAAAAATTATTTTCGTGCGGCCGAGTTTCCAAAATATGCAATTAATTGTTAACATTTCAACGTTTTCAAAATGGCGACTGATTTATTTGAAATAAATTGTAATAGAATGTCATCTGTTATGAGATACTAGGAATATAGTACTCCTCGAGATTTAAATCACGGCACCCACTAACCAATTCACTTAAAGCAACCGTTTCCGACAATCGGTCGCCACGAGGCCGCACGAAACATCCTCAACGAAAGAAACATCCGAGGCGTGCCAGAATCTAAACACATCTATTCTAGCACAACGAAATCCCATTTTATCGGGCGATTTGTCATTCGATGTACTCCCACAGCTGTGGCCTTCCGGGCCACAGCCAACCAATGCCGTCCGCACACCGTCATCCGCCTGTGCCCGGTCAACCAGTCAGTTGTGGCAAACGAGCAACTCCCATTTAGGGACGATCAGAGAAATGGAGCTTTAGGGCAAAATGAAACAAATTTTGTTACATATCCGCAGAAGCCATCGGGGGATTTCCAACCCGGGAAACGCAACCGGTGTAATATGACCCGTTCGTTGCTTCTATTTTACGCGAAAGGGTAACAAATGTGTGTACGTACGATCATTGTTTTATTGATATAATTGTTTATTGGAGACAAATGCATTTATTGAAATCATTTGACATATTCGTATGGTGATTTACACACGATACAAATGTTGTTTCCGTTGAGCATATTGTTCTCCGAAAGAGTAACTAACTATATACACAATTCCTAATAAGGCGTAGACCTAGTGTACAAAAAAAGAAAACCAAAGAACAATTTCCTATAACTTTTCAACAACCCAACTTATAAGAGAACTGATCCGATCTCCATCTCACTAAACATACATTAATCTCTCCCCGAAACAAGGAAATACGGCACCATTTTTGACGCTTCTTCTTGTCAACATGCATGCTTACTGCTGAAAAAATCATAAAAATAAGAAATTAATCAAATGCCCTTCAATTGCTTTGTTTTTGATGGGATGAACATCGCAGCCATGGAATAAAATCCAGGAGCAGTTCCCTCATATGCAACTTCTATGTTATTTTCCAGGATACAATTTGCATCATCAATGTCAAAAGTTGGTAAGTTTATCTTTCCGTTGTTAGTAAAATTTAAATTGCTGTACATACAAATTTTCTGTACCCTGTTTAATGTGGGTCTGATTAAATAGATTAATTATTTCAACCTCCAACCATTTGCCCTATGCGCTCCGAATGATGAGGAAAAATGTTGGTGCATGTGATTAAATGCCGCAAAGGATGATCCATCGGAAGCGGATTACTGGGAAATGGAGCACGGTTCAATTTCAGACGTGGGGAAACGCTCATAATTGTATAACGAAATAATTTTTACATCATAAATTTTTATTGAGGAATAGCGCACATATTCAGTACAGATCACAGCTCAGTTTGGAAACGATACACATTGAAGCATTAGCCAGGTCGGAAATGGAAAATAACTGCACTTTCAGGAAATCAATTGTACTTCTTCAGCTTGCTGTAGCTGTATCCATGTCCGTGGTAACCTCCTTCGTATCCGCCCAAGCCCAAACCACCTTCGTGGATTGCGTGTCCAATGTTTTTGACCTTTGCTTCGAAACCATTTTTGCTGTCGGCGTGGTACTCAACGATACGTTTGGTTCCATCAGGCTCATCCAGAGTATATTCACCCTTCACAACATCTCCATCACGAATCTCCCACTGGCTCTTATGATCGCCCGTTTTGTAGTCCTTCACTCCATATTCGAACTTGTACTTCGGATAACTGTAGTAATCCTCGCCGCCACCCAGTCCGATTCCACCCTGCGTCACATTTCGAAAAGGCATTAAAATTGAATCCCGCACTCAATCAAACCTGAAAGTCCTCCTCACCTGGTAGTACCCTTCGTCACCATACCCTATGCCACCTTGGGCGCCACCGCCATACCACTTATAAGGGACGTGCTTGACTTCGCTGATAAATCCGTGCTGTTCGTATGCCAGAACGGCTCCCGCCAGAGCCACCGCTACAACAATCGATGCTCGGAACATTTTGGACACTGCTGCGGTTAGAACTTGCGGCCCCTACTAATGTACCTAACCATACCATTCTTCACTATATATACCGATGAACGTGCGGAACGAGGCTGTCAAACGGTGATGGCGCCAATCGGAAAATCAGACCGCAACACCTTCTAGAGGTCATCCACACCACACTCTGAACTTTCTACCTTCGGCAGGTAACCACCACCCCATCATCAACGGTTTCAAACATTTTCACACCAACGGCCCGTGCATAGCACCAAAGCTCGATTTCACCCACTCACGGAACGACCATCCACTCTCCACATATGATAAATAAACGCCACCAGCTGGACCGGTGCCGCCCTTTGCGTATGTGGGTGGTGGGCGAGTACCGACCGTTTTCCGGCCTCCCCATGATCAATCAATCAATAGATTTGGCGTTGCTTTCAAGTTCATTATGGATTCATAAGTTTTGCTTCGCAAAAGCTTGTATCTGTAAGCTGTAAAACATTATGAATGGTAGCCTTTGAAGACTGGTTAGAATCGATTTGAAAATTTAAACAGCTGTCCACACTTATGGGCAGCAGAACTTGTGAATAGCAGGGCTGTTACAAACTGAGCAAATTTCAATCCGCGACTGCAAAAACAAAATCGCGACCAGCAAAAATAATGGCCCTAACACATTTCAATACAAATTTTTAATACTGTTGCTTTTAATCGATAGACATTAAAAAAGATTATATAATTTATATACATATTGCTATGGTAAAGCAGAACTAAATTTAAGACATAAATGTATCCTTGCATTACTAATAGCATGAGCATGATGACCGTCCCACAAAACCAGAATGCATGCATAATAGAATTGTTTTTCTGTTATGTGATACCTTTGCACACAAATTTCATCACTTATCTGTCTTTATTTATGCGAATTTTAACATTTGGATCAGCTTTCACTCGTCGTAAGTTCCAAGGCTAGGGGCACATGGAAAGGGAAGGGGGCTTAAAGGGGGGTTCAACTTTAGGACCTTCCATTAGCAAAGTTTATTTAAATAATTAATATTAAGACTAACATTGATAAAACTTAGAACTAATAAATAAAAATTCAAGTTAAATTTAGTTTGAAGTTGACATGGACGAAACATAGGTAAACAATTTTAGTGAAAGTTGATCCAGAAACATCGAACAGTTGATTTTCGGAGATGCTTAATTTGGTTTAAGCCGTTTAATTCCCTCTGGTCGAAAGATAAACTCAGTACGAACAGATTTCCGAAAATGTGTGCTTGATTGACCGCATGTTTATCCAACAGTTAACTAGACCGAACAGAACGCATGGTAACATACGAAAACAATATTAAATCAGAACGCTCTTATTCAGCTGGAGATCTTCATTGAAGTTTTCGAAGGCAGCATTTTCAAACTTGCGGTACTGCAAGATACGAGATAGTTAGATCGGGTTCGGCGACGTTGTTGGAATTGCGGAGGTGTAGGCCCACCCAGCTGACCTTATTGGAATCCATAGTTCAGGTTGAAGAAAGGGGTTTAGAACCCAGGTTGAGGTTCCCGGGTTCCGCAGGCAACCCGGGAACCTCAACCCGGGTTCTAAACCCCCTTCTTCAACCTTAACTATGGTTTCCAATAAGGTCAGCTGGGAGGGCCTACACCTCTGCAATTCCAACAACGTCACTAGGGGGTGGGTACTTACAACCCTGGGAGAATTCAAGGAAAGCTTATCTTCGGGATGCCCGTGAAGCCATTTGGTTACGATGTCCCTGTATAAGCCCCCATCTGTAAAGAAACAGACGAGGGCAGTGATGCGCGCCTCTGATGCTGGCAGGTATCCCTAAGAACCTGGTATTTGGGGCATCGACACACATAATGTTTCACAGTGTTGGGGACCCCGCAAACGTTGCCAATAGTTCGGAAGAAACTCCCCCCAAAGTTAACTGAGAGCTGCGTGTGTCCGGTTCGGAGCCTAGAGACGATTTGCCGGACCAGGCCGATGTGGTCCCCTTGATTTTCTGCTGACTTATCCATGGCGAAAACGTTTTCTATGCACATAAGTGGAGGCGATGTGTATTTCTTATTCAACGTTGCACGGTAGTGAATGTGATGTGCACGATTTTCAAGCGAGTTTATTTTGTAGTTCATTGTGATGTAGTTTGTGAAAACAAACTCGGTTTGACAGAAAATTCGATTTCATTTGAGTTTGTTTGTAGGAATATGCAATGTCAACAAATGAAGCAGAAATGATCTTGCAAAACAGCCTACTGTGCAGGAAATTTAATGAAAAAATTATAAGTTTTGCATCTCAATGCGATTTTGATGAAATTTGAATCGGCAAACGATTAGAACTTGAGATATATTTACAAAGCAGAAGAAAGGAACGGGATGGGATATTATCCACAATTTCCTGTGTATGAAGCAGTAACAGTGTAGCTTAATCAATTGTTAAGTTATGTTTTGATGCCAAACTCCTAAGCAGCACATATGTTATACATAGATCACAGTAGCTTATGTGTGACCAGAATTAGTCACAATTAGGTTGCTGTAACCAGTTTCACACCGCGAAAATCGGACGACTGCGATGGGCCGGGCACGTAGCCAGAATGTCGGACAGTAACCCGGTGAAAATGGTTCTCGACAACGATCCGACGGGCACAAGAAGGCGAGGTGCGCAGCGGGCAAGGTGGATCGATCAGGTGGAAGATGACTTGCGGACCCTCCGTAGACTGCGTGGTTGGCGACGTGTAGCCATGGACCGAGCCGAATGGAGAAGACTCTTATATACCGCACAGGCCACTTCGGCCTTAGTCTGATTAAATAAATAATAAATAACCAGTTTCATTTGACTTGTGCTGCTTGGGCTTCATAGATTTAAATTTCACTGGTAATAAAGTACATGACGTTTCATATCAAGATAATACATTATTTGAGCAAATACTCGTAGTAAAACTCGTAGTTTGAATAGGCTACACATCTATGTATGCAAATATCATAATTATTTTTTTCAAATTCAGCCGAAGTCAAGCAGTTAATTTAAATGTTTCGAAACGAAAGGCGAAAACTTATTGTTGCTTTGATTGGCTTTTTTCGGTGAAAAAAATAGGTAATCAAACAAGTAATCAAAGCAACAAAAATCGATTTTGTTTTGTGTTGAGATAGTACAAAGGACTATATAGCAGTTAGATGGAATAAATAATAAGGAGCCTGGGGTAGTGTTAGTCACAATGGAGCAGCCTCATTATCGCTCAACTGAGTGGAAATAGTGGATAACAACCAGCATGATTACATGCGACAACCAGCATGCTCATCAGCTCAGTTCCGGCGGTCCCAGGTGCAAATTTCATGTCAAAAATTTTGGAAACACTAAACTAAAGACTAACTTCTAAACACAATTCGGCGTTCCGGAAATCCAGAATTACAATATGATCAATTTTTCAGGTGAAATATCGTGTGGATAAAGGAAATAATGTCTTTGGATTCCAAAGTATTGCTCACTCCTCATACACTCATATAAAAACATGAACATTTTTAATTTATCCAAAAATTTACAGAAAATTCATAAATGGCTATTTTCTAAAGAATATAAGTTAACCTAAATCGCGATTTTCGCGACTGGAAGAGTAAATCCGCGAAATTCGTGAAAAACGCGAAAATCGCAAAATCAGCGACTGTTGCAACAGCCCTGGAATTGTGATAGTGTGCCCCTGAGTGGTTTTTGCGCGGGTTTATGTTATTTTTTTCAAGTTCGCCAATATTTGGGCAGTAATACTTCATTTTCAGAACGACTAAAATAAAAACTTCCCCTAAAAATCTAGAAATTTTCCATAAAAAATTAAGAAATGTTATGAGTAATAAATAAATATAAAATGTCCACAAATAATGCAAAATTTACATGAACAATTAAATTGTTTCCACAAAACAAAAATTGATCAGAACTTTTTAAACCAAAAATTGTAATTATAAAAGAAGAATTTCCTACGGAAAAATTACAAAATATTCATAAATAAATCCATTTTTTTTTTCCACAATAAATTAAAAACCTTACAAGAACAAATCAATAAAGAGCAAATAAAGAAATAAAAACCCAGATTGATCCACCTAGCAGTGATGATGCCTTTCTTGTGTATTATAAAATATATTGAAAGAATCACATTAGAAAGGTCAAAAAAGCTCTATAGGAGAATAGATCACATTTTTTTCGATCATTTTGCATGTTTTTGCATTAGTTAAAATGTATTGCCTCCAATTTGTACACATACACACATACACACACATACATACATACACACATACAGACATCACCTCAATTCGTCGAGCTGAGTCGATCGGTATATGAAAATCGGCCCTCCGGGCCTCCTATCAAAATTTTGTTTTTGTAGCAATATTATAACCTTTACGTACTTAGTGTACGAGAAAGGCAAAAAAAAGCAATAAAACTGAGCGTTTTTCCAAAGATGGTCCCTTCTTTCAAGGAAAATTTCATCAGATTTATTGATTTTTTGTATATTTTAATTTAGAAAAATTCATCTTATTTTTGGTCGCTCTATATTAATTATTTCATGATTTTTTTTTTAAATTTTCCATGTAAAAAAATGTTTTGTGAAAATTTTTGTAATTGTTTATTGAACTGTCTAAGACGAGCTTAGTACGTTCTATTTAATTCCACCACATTTTGCTATCTTTGCAGATACGTATTTCGACCTGAACTGTAAGGCCGTCTTCAATGCCTCGTACTTGACGTTGATAAAACGTGGTGGAATTAAATGGAAAGTACTAAACTCGTCGTTGACAGTTGAAGACATTTTACTAAAAGAGCTTGAATAATTTTGACGTAGGACTACGTCTGTCTTTTCTATATTGGGGTACACTTTACGATTGCGAAAATCAGGGACCGTCACGAAAATATGATAGACTTTAAACTTTTCAGCCATTTCTCGATGGATTTTCAATTTATTTTGGACCATTCGATCAAGGATGAGTCAACGCTTCTTTGTATTTGTATGAAAATACTGATTTTAAACTATTTATTATCGATAATTGTGAAAAAGTTTAGAAATAGGTAAACCAACCATTCACGTACATGCATCACTAGCACAGGCATAAAAAATCAATCACTTGCGGGTTTGGATCTAATCCTCAGTTTGAACAAGATTTCACGCAGAGCGGACGCATAAAAGCGATCACAGCGGAGCGGACACAGCATCACGGAGGCGCTGATAACATTTTCAACGGAAATCCATCGCATTGGTGGTGGTCCTCGGTGTGTTGCTGCAGATCATTCAACCTCAACGAATCAGTATTTTATGAAGAAAGGGTTGACTACAAAAATAGCACTGTTGCGATCCCGTGCCGCCAGCGGCGATGCTGAAGACTTATTATAAATTGTGGTGTCAGTTAGTTGTTGGAAAGGCGCATTGGGTAAAGACAATTGGTTCTTCTCAGGACCAGCATTTTCTGAACAGAAAGGTTTAATTGCAAAAATGGACTGTTTCGGTGGCATGCATTCAAATTTACTGCATCATCTCTTTCCGACGCGCTATCAAATTCGCTATTTACGATTGAGTTTTGAACTTTGAAGAAAGATTATTTCGGATAATTGGATCAACCTTCTTTTGTATAAAACCAATGAAGACGCCACCTCAGTGGAAACTATCTACAGCAACCACCCATTGGTGAACGTCGGTCGAACAGACAGATAAGAGATAATGTTTTGCAATATGAAGAAACTTCGTCTTGAGTCAAATTTCTATTGTTATTCTTCGCAACAATACGCATCTTAGATAACCAATATCTCATATTTAACCAAATTCAGAATCTTGCGAGAACATTTCACAGGATGCTTAGAATTTGTCATTCTTTCCGATGCTTCGAAAAAGCAGTCTGCTCTCTGCGGAATCCCGATCAAAAAAGCTCGCGCGCGCCGGAAAGCAGCTTTCGTGTATCTAATGAAGTAATTCTATTAGTAACGCTCCTTCATCAATCGTTAGGAGTGCACATTATATTAACACCCATATCAGATCCCAAAGAAAGCTGCTTTTCGACGCGCGCGCGCCTTTTTTGATCGGGATTCCACAAAGAGCGGTTCAACAAGATTTGATACAGCGAAGCGGCCACAGCAGCACGAAGGCGTGCGTAGGACCAGTCGCAATGCTGAAAATTTATTCCACAGGCTGCAGGCTTAGCGAAAAATCATCGAGTGGCTGTCGGACAATTTAAACGCAAGGTTCGGACAAGCCTTTGGATGCAGTTAGTTATTGGAAAGGCGCATTGGGAAATGAAAATTATAATAAGAAAATTATTTTGAGCTTTTTAGTGGAATGTCTTCACTTGTTATAAGACGAGTTAATTCAATCCCAGTGAATTCCACCACTTAATTGTATCTTGACAGATACGTATTTCGACCTCAAATGTAAGGCCGTCTTCAGTGTCTCCTACTTCACTCGACTCGAGTCGAGTCGAGTCAAATGCAGACACTGAAGACACATTTGAGGTCGAAATACTCTGTCAAGATACAATTAAGTGGTGGAATTCAATGGATTATTAACTCGTCTTATGACATGGGAAAAGAAAATTGGTTCTTCTCAGGGTTGATTGCAAAAATGGACTGTTTCGGTGGCATCGGCGTTTGGCGTGGTAGCTTGGTTGCTGTGAGTGATTCCATCCATTCAAACAAATTTATTGCATCATCCCTTCCGTCGAGCGCTTGTGATTCTGCTACCGAAGGGTAACTTTCTGCCGTCGCCAAACGATTAAGTTTTGCACTTTCAAGAAAATTTATCTCGGATTGACCTTCTTTTGTATAAAATGATGGCCCGGAAAAAATCGATTTCAATTTCAATGACTAACAGAAAGAAAAATTTCACTATCCGCTGATGACAGCCAAATCGATGAAGACGCTAACACCTCTTCTTGGATAAATAGTTTAAGTCTCGAAAAGCACTGTGTAATTAATTCTTGTAGTTCTCCTTACTTTGCCACGTACGCTTCCGGCTGAGGAGGTGTCCTCAAAAATGTCCGAAATAAAAGAGAAATAAGCAGAATCATTTTTTCCGTGGACCATTTTGTTTTTTTTAAAGGAAAATTATTGCAATTTTTGCTTCTAAAAGTGCTTATTTATTTTTGTTTTGTGGATAATTGTTTATGGAACTTTTGCATTATTTGTAAAAATTTTATATTTATTCATGACGAGATGAACATCTCGCAAATAAAGATAATTCAATTCAATTTATTCTTTGGTCGTACCCTGATTTCTTTATTGGCAATTTCCTATTTTTTATGGAAAATTTATAATTCTTCATGGAAATTTTATTTTGCTGCCTGTTCAGAACATTTTGCCTGTCCGTCAGTGTTTGTCTATGTGTCGCATCTGAACTTCCTAATGATCGAGAGAAACCATCTATTCTCAACACCAATGCGATGACTTCTTGCATCAAGGGGCATAATTTGATGTCGAAAACCATAACGTCCAAAAACTGTTACTCTCGGAATTTAGTATACACCTTGTGTATACGTTCATTCATTCATTTTTTTCATTTATTTAGTTAACATCTAAACAGATAACACTGAATCAACAATTTGACGCCACAATACACGGTTCGAGGCCGCATCTCTCCATCCTCGGATACGCCCCACGCTCGCCAGGTCGTTCTGCACCTGGTCTGCCCATCTCGCTCGCTGCGCTCCACGCCGTCTCGTACCTGCCGGATCGGAAGCGAACACCATCTTTGCAGGGTTGCTGTCCGGCATTCTTGCAACATGTCCTGCCCATCGTACCCTTCCGGCTTTAGCTACCTTCTGGATACTGGGTTCGCCGTAGAGTTGGGCGAGCTCATGGTTCATTCTTCGCCGCCACACACCGTCTTCTTGCACACCGCCAAAGATGGTCCTAAGCACCCGTCTCTCGAATACTCCGAGTGCTTGCAAGTCCTCCTCGAGCATTATCCATGTTTCATGTCCGTAGAGGACAACCGGTCTTATAAGCGTCTTGTACACGACACATTTGGTACGGTGGCGAATCTTTTTCGACCGCAGTTTCTTCTGGAGCCCGTAGTAGGCCCGACTTCCACAGATGATGCGCCTTCGTATTTCACGACTAACGTTGTTGTCAGCCGTTAGCAAGGATCCGAGGTAGACGAATTCCTCGACCACCTCGGAGGTATCCCCGTCTATCGTAACACTGCTTCCCAGGCGGGCCCTGTCCCGCTCGGTTCCGCCCACAAGCATGTACTTTGTCTTTGACGCATTCACCATCAGACCAACTTTTGTTGCTTCACGTTTCAGGCGGGTGTACAGCTCTGCCACCTTTGCAAATGTTCGGCCGACAATGTTTATGTCATCCGCGAAGCAAATAAATTGACTGGATCTGTTGAAAATCGTACCCCGGCTGTTAAACCCGGCTCTCCGCATGACACCTTCTAGCGCAATGTTGAACAACAGGCACGAAAGTCCATCACCTTGTCTTAGTCCCCGGCGCGATTCGAACGAACTGGAGTGTTCGCCCGAGATCTTCACACAGTTTTGCACACCATCCACCGTTGCTTTGATCAGTCTGGTAAGCTTCCCAGGGAAGCTGTTCTCGTCCATAATTTTCCATAGCTCTACACGGTCTATACTGTCGTATGCCGCCTTGAAATCAACGAACAGATGGTGCGTTGGGACCTGGTATTCACGGCATTTTTGAAGGATTTGCCGTACAGTAAAGATCTGGTCCGTTGTCGAGCGGCCGTCAACGAAGCCGGCTTGATAACTTCCCACGAACTCGTTCACTAATGGTGACAGACGACGGAAGATGATCTGGGATATCACTTTGTAGGCGGCATTAAGGATGGTGATCGCTCGAAAGTTCTCACACTCCAGCTTGTCGCCTTTCTTGTAGATGGGGCATATAACCCCTTCCTTCCACTCCTCCGGTAGCTGTTCGGTTTCCCAGATTCTGACTATCAGTTTGTGCAGGCACGTGGCCAGCTTTTCCGGGCCCATCTTGATGAGCTCAGCTCCGATACCATCCTTACCAGCTGCTTTATTGGTCTTTAGCTGTTGAATGGCATCCTTAACTTCCCTCAAGGTGGGGCTGGTTGGCTTCCATCGTCCGCTGAACTGACGTAGTCATCTCCTCCGCTGCCTTGACTTTCACTGCCTGTACTCTCAGCGCCATTCAGATGTTCCTCGTAGTGCTGCTTCTACCTTTCGATCACCACACGTTCGTCCGTCAAGATGCTCCCATCCTTATCCCGGCACATTTCGGCTCGCGGCACGAAGCCTTTGCGGGATGCGTTGAGCTTCTGATAGAACTTGCGTGTATCTTGAGAACGGCACAGCTGTTCCATCTCCTCGCACTCCGCTTCTTCCAGGCGGCGTTTCTTCTCCTGAAAAAGGCGGGTCTGCTGTCTCCGCTTCCGTCTATAACGTTCCACGTTCAGCCGGGTACCTTGCTGCAACGAGACCGCCCGTGCTGCGTCCTTCTCCTCCAGAATTTGTCTGCACTCTTCGTCGAACCAATCGTTCCGTCGACTTCGACCCATATACCCGACGTTGTTCTCCGTTGCGTCGTTAATGGCTGCTTTAACTGTACTCCAGCAGTCCTCAAGAGGGGCCCCATCGAGCTCACCCTCTTCCGGCAACGCTGCCTCGAGATGCTGCGCGTATGCAGTGGCGACATCAGGTTGCTTCAGTCGCTCTAGGTCGTACCGCGGCGGTCGTCGGTACCGAACATTGTTGATGACTGATAGTTTTGGGCGCAGTTTAACCATCACCAGATAGTGGTCAGAGTCGATGTTAGCGCCACGATATGTCCTGACGTCGATAATGTCGGAGAAGTGCCGTCCATCAATCAGAACGTGGTCGATTTGTGATTCTGTCTGCAGTGGTGATCTCCAGGTGTACCGATACGGGAGGCTGTGTTGGAAGTAGGTGCTGCGAATGGCCATATTCTTGGAGGCGGCGAAATCAATTAGTCGTAGGCCGTTTTCGTTCGTCAGCCGGTGAGCGCTGAACTTTCCAATAGTCGGTCTAAACTCCTCCTCTTGGCCAACTTAAGCGTTCAAATCTCCTATGATGATTTTGACGTCGTGGCTTGGGCAGCTGTCGTACTCACGTTCCAGCTGCGCGTAGAATGCGTCCTTATCATCATCAGTGCTTCCGGAGTGTGGGCTATGGACGTTGATTATGCTGAAGTTGAAGAACCGGCCTTTGATCCTCAACTTGCACATTCTTTCATTGATCGGCCACCACCCCATCACGCGCCTTTGCATATCGCCCATCACTATGAAAGCTGTTCCCAGCTCGTGTGTGTTGCCGCAGCTCTGGTAGATGGTATGATTACCTCTAAACGTTCGTACCATTGATCCCTTCCAACAAACCTCCTGCAGCGCTACGATGCCGAATCCACGGTCCTTGAGCACATCGGCGAGTATGCGTGTGCTCCCGATGAAGTTGAGAGATTTGCAGTTCCACGAACCGAGTTTCCAATCGCTAGTCCCTTTTCGTCGCAGTGGTCTTCGCCGATGGTTCCGGTCCGTACTCTCTTGTTGATTGTTCGTTGCTTATGTTTTTTTAAAGGCTGGCTTGCAGGGCCTGACACCAAAATTTCCGGAGGACCATTCCTCCTTATTCCCGATGGACCATGGTGCACAGTTTCACTTTTGAGTCCCTCGCTGGCACTCGGACGATGATCAGCCGCCTCTAACATGGAGAACAGACGCTGTTGTGAGCCGATCCTGACATGGAGAACAGACGCTCAGTAAGATTTGCACCTCCGTCTTCCCTGTCAGCATACGACCATAGTTCCCACCGGGGTTGGTTACCCGATCTTCCCTAAGGTTGCTCGTATCCCGGCCAGCACCGCGGGGAGGTAGGGATAGGAGTTGCTGGGTAAGAGGCTAAGGACCGCGAGATGGGGTCTATTTTATTCCTTCAGGTACGCGAAGTACCAATGGTACGCTTTACCCAGCATTTGCCGTGCCATATACGTGAAAATACGTTTTTTTTCTGCGATTCTTTCAATTCACTTTGAGAAATTGTTTCATTTTGAGATCATACATCATACAAAGTTTGTAATTATTCTATAATGTTTACTTATTTTAAAAATATCTCGCCTCTTGATGGCAAAAAAGCGCGTGCGCAGAAATTTCGATCAGCCTAGTAATCCGAAAAAAAATTGTTCGGCTGAAAGCGACTTTTGGCAAAAGTGTCATACGGCCTTACTGCTGACGAAAAATGAGCAACAAATCAAATTCTTTTTGATGATTGGTTTTTTTCTGGGATGAACATAGGAGCTATGAGATGAAGTCCATAAGTCCCTACTTTTGGCGTCAATATGTATCACGAATTACCATTGAGCGTTAGCAACATTTGGCTTAAGTAGTCGAACCCCATTTGGATAGAATGGTTGTTTGGCCGAATGCCATTTCGTCGAATCTATACTAGTTGGACGAAAGACTTGGATATTTGGTCGAAATTTTATTTTTTAATCAATTGTTAATGTATGCTTCTGCTTTTAAAATCTGATTAGTTATCTAAATGTCGACGGAACATCATGAGTGGTCGTGGTCGTTACAAAATGCAGAAAAAGGTTAAGCGTCAAACATGAACCGAAACGAAGTTAGACCAAACCTGCCCGTGTAGAAAAAAATGATCTGCAAGATTATTATCCTATCCAATTATCCAAAATAAACACAAAATAAAAGAAACATTAACTGAAATAAGAATATTAATATTACATGTGCAAGCTCCGTTTTGATCAAACTGCCCACGATTCGCTCCACTGCAATTCACTTTCTACTGATTGTCCATTCGAGCAAATGTCCCTCGGAACAAATGTTCAGAGATGTCATTCGGTGAAATGGCCCAACATAGATCATTTCGTCAAATACTAGTAAAACCCTTTCAGGGCGGTTTGGACATATATTCCCAGCGTGTTAGATTGGCTGTGTAAAATCCAAGAAGAGGACTAGGTCCTTACTTTCTTCAGCAAAATTGTTCATCGAAATACAAAACATGTTATGTTCGAGAAAAGCCATGAGGTTTTTTTCTAACATATCCCTAGTGTAGCGGTATTCTAGATTAGTTAATTATGTTTGCGTTGTATTGTACCCAATTTTAGAGTCAATACCGGAATTCAGTAAAAGTTTAACGAACAGCAGTATAAGATCACTCGCTTGCATACAATAAATGAATCCATGTCACTTACTGCATGGAACTTCACTATCAAAAATATTATCGTTCAAGCAAAACATGCTCTGGATCAAACGGAAAGGAGAAATACCTCCCATTTGGACCACTTGTTGTTCTATGGGTTAAGAATAAGAAATCGATGGAAAGGTTCTGAACAGGCTAGATAGAGGCGAAGGATTCAAGAAGGAAAGGGACAAAACTAATAATGGGATCAAAAGGTAATCCGAAATCGTCTTTTGATAAGATCGGCCCACGATTTCCGGAACGAATGCAAAAACCCCAATCGCGACCTATCTGAGGCATTCCAAGTTCTGACTCGTCCACTTTATTCTGACCCGTTGAAGAGGCAGCAGTGTGAAGAATCTTATTTTTATATTCGCGGTGTGTTTAAGAGGTTTGTGTAACGTGAAAGTGTCTTTATAACCAGTGCAATTATTTATTAGATTTCCTTTCCATAGGCAGTGCTAAACGTTATTAAATTAGCAAGTGCGGTACTGTGCGTGATTAGAGATAAGCAAACAAAAAGGTAAAACAAAAAGAAAAGATAACCGGTTTGAGTCTCGATCCTTAGCTCACCCATGTGTGCAGCCGTCCAACAGCTTTTTGTTCCCAGTTATTTTTGGACTACCGCTACCCTCTTGCTCGGCACACCTCCCCTTTAACAACACGTTATTTCTACACTGTTAACCCCACGCGCCAGCTATAAAGTTCCCCAACGTCCAGCTGGAGTTGGAAGGGAGTCGCTCCCGACACCATCGCACTCCGAAAGAGCATAAATTTGCGCCTGAAGATTATTCACGCGACGACGTCGAAATTGGCCCACCAACCATTTAGATGGCATTCACTTAACACGTCTTGTTCACTGGGTTGCAATGCGACGCAGGAGGAAGACTTCGGTAAAGTAGAAGCACGTGAGTAAGCTTGTGATGGGAGGCCTACAAATGTAGTTTTGTGAAGAAAGCGTTTACGAGAAAGCGAAGCTGCGAAGAGTTTTCTTATTGGAACAGCATAGGGAAAGCATGTAGAAAATCCGCACAGTTAGGTAGTTATGCTGAAACTTTAAACTAATGGAAAGGAAGTGAGACAGAAGGGTACCCGATTAAAAGAAATGACTCGCTGTAAGAAATAAATGTTAATAGTCTGTTATAAGTGTTTGATGATGTATGTAGACTAGAACTTCCTTCCGATGATTGCACTGATCTAAAGGTTATTTTCACGTTTCGTTCGTTTCGTTTGTTGTAGTTTAGTTGATGTTGTATTCCGAGTTGGGACTGCTTGGGAAACTCAGTCCTCCACTTTGTCTCTGAAGCTTTCGGATAGGGTTTCGGGAAGAGCTTGGCCAGTGATGAAAACCGTCGCTCATGTGCATTGTCTGGTAGAAAAACGTATTTTGGGATTACTTTCTGAAACTGTTAGGGGTTGCGAACCGAGTATTTCAAGAACTAGAGCCTCTACTAGCACGTTCGGGTAGTTGATTGAAAATCGAACCCGCCCTGAAGCGGAGTTTAGCCGGGCAATAAAACGACAGGTGGTCCTCGGAAGAGGTGGCGCTTAAGCCATTTGTTAAAACACGTACTAGCGCACTAGTAGAGGGTTAGTCCGCCGTTAGGCGGGCTACACTAGCAGCACACATGTTTCACATAGGTTACTGTAATAAATATGTGATCAGATTTATTAATTTTATTGAATAGTTTTCATCATTTCATGCTTGTTTTCATTCTTTTTCGTATCGAATTTTGGCCGTTACAAATATTTAATTTAATTTATGTCCTACTGGTCTTCGACAGGTCAAAGGGGGGGGATAATAAAAAATAAATATTAAAATGGAAAAAATCATTAAAACTCCTCGGATTTGTTAAAGAATGTTTTGAAAATCCACAAAATTGTCCGATTTTCTTTTGTTGCCCCCTCAAAATATTATTTTTGGGCAGAAAAAACCAGGGGGGGGGGCAGGACATAAGTTTTTAAATATTTGTATCGGCCTTATTTCGTTGTTTATATTGGTCAACGTTTTCGTTTTGGTACACTCTACCGACGATTGTTAGATTTTATCACAATTCTGAATAAGTACCTACCAAAATCTGAATTGGGCATATATGAAATTGCTAGATTCTTATACTGATCGCGATTTCAACAAACCCTGAGTAAGAGTATATATCATTATCTGACATTCCAAAATTTAATTTAAAAAATCACGTAAATAAAGACAAAAAAAAATATCTCACATCCAGTTTTAAGAAAAACTTGTAATCTCTATACTCATAGATGATTTAAATCAGCCTTAGTTTGGAACGTATCGAACCATCTCTCAAAAAGCATGCATGAGTTGAATCATCGCAAGATTTCTTGTGTATTCCAAAAATGTGTGAATGAAAAATTGCGGGCCCGATCAGTTTTAAATGCTTAGAAATGAGTTAAACTATGCGAATTTGCTTGAAAAACTCATGCACCTTCATCAGCAACTGCCCTCAAAAAGTGGTGATGTATGAGCTTCTTATCAGTTGGTCGTCATCTTCTGTGAACCCTCTAGTACCCAAGACCGCCTTTAGACGGGGTATTTTGATTATTTTTAGAAATTTTCAATTGATCAGATTTCAAAAAGATTTTGGTGTTGATCAATAATATAAACTTCAATGCATGTTTAAACGCGGCTTAAAGTCAATTTTAGTCAAAGTTCTACACACTTATAAAAATATATTAAAAATTGAGTAATATTTTGTTCTTCCGTGTTTTCGCTCATATACCTTTGAAGAGTGAAATATTTTAGTTTCGTATTTTTCTACAACTAACCTCATTCAATAGAAGGTTATAGTGGTGAATGTTACACTCTAAAATATTTATCCAACTCGTTACACGGAAAATAAAAAATTAACTCTGAAAATTTAAAAATTGCAATAAGTCAGCATTGGATAGGAATTTTCAAACTCTAAATATGTTGAAAAATCAAAAAAGATCAATAGATTCAAGAAACTATTTGATTGGATAAAAAACTTGAAAAACAAAATTCTAAAAAATCAAAGTGTGAAATTGATAAAATCGCGAATTAAAATTTTTTAATGCCCAAACCGTATTTAGATCGATTTTAGAAAGCAAAATAGTGATTTTGAGCGAAAACAAAAATTTGGGTTGTAGAGGGTTAAATTGCTCCAATATTAACCGTATACACCCGTTTAAGACCTTCAGCGTCAATGAAACAATGAGATAACCCCACGAAAAAATTCACAAAAAATCAAAGAAAATTCAGGGGGTATTTAAAAAGCAGTGAAACTTTAGTTTTACCGAGAAATTAACGAATTCCAACCGCGTAAAAAAAACCTGGGTGTATGTGTTTAAAATAAAATGTTCAACGCGTATGTATTATTTCCACCGAAAACTAAGAGTATTAATATTTTCATAATCTCTGACATTACCGGCATTAGCACGTAAGCGAAGCAGAATAAATTTAATATTTTTTTCGACTCAGTTCTTCTGGAGGATTCTCGATTTATTTCAGATTAAATGTATTTACAGTTAACATGTTTGCTTCAAATATTGAATCAATTTCAAGTTTAATTTTATGTTTCCGAAACGATATAATTTATTGCTGCGAAAGGTAAATACAATGTTTACAGTAATTAAATGTCTCCGGTATACACTTACCTCTACCCGCAGCCATTCAATCCAGTTAAATGCATCATAACCATTGAAGAGCCCTCAAACATTTGCAGCTGTGTACTGAAATAATTATTCAACAACAAACAGAGATCCTTCATTCATTCGCCGGGCGCCATCCCACACGAAGGGGTCAACAATTTCCGCTGCTAGCTTTTGAGCTTTTATTCACAAAGTGCCACAAAATATTTTGAATTACATTTATGTGCGCTGCTCCCACGGGTGCTGAACAACAGTACCGGCGGATACATTCGTGTTGCAGCAACAGTACCCAACCCAACCCACATTACTGGCAGAACGATCAAAAACACGAATAACAGCTTACTTTAACTAAAATATTCATTTTTTAGTTAAATAACGAAACTAAAAAAAATCACCCCTCACTCACGCATCTACTTTCACGATGCCGTACAAAGAAATTATATTGAAAAAGTTGGTCAAAATCTATTCAATGCAATGTTGGAACTATTGCTTGATTTTAAACTCTAAAGAGTCGGGAGTCTAATCTAGAGGCTTATCAATTAAGTAATTGAAATGATTTCTGATCACAAATTGAAATGACATTTCAGAGCGAATTTTCCTATCTATTTTATACTATTCGAAACAAACTCCTTATTTATCATATTTTGAAAGATTAATTTAAGTCTGTTTTGGCATTAAGTGATAAATATTTATCTCTAAGTTTAAAATAGGAATGGATCAAATTTGTGTATGTAAGGCGCATTATGGCCGTCTTTTTCCCGAACGATTCCATTGTTGCACCGCTTTTCCCTGGACCACCCTTGATCATCATCCGGTATGCTCCGGAGGATTTCCACGTGTAGCGAGTGCGAAACCGTGCCAGGAATGTAGTAAATTATTTTATTAGTGTAATAAAGCACCATCACTCCGTTGGGTTCGGGAAGCTACTGCTGAAACCGCTGCGCGGCCATTGCTGTACTCTCTCGCGCATACACACACCCCCACACATAGATGAAAGGAAATATTTTCAAGTTGGTAGCGCACGTTTTGGCTTCCAAGAGCGGGTGCTTTCATTCCTGGGCGGTACCTGGGCAGAAATGCAGCTTTCATACCACACCAGCGGAATGAGATGTTTTAACCGGTAATTTTGTATGTACGTAATGTAGCTACATTGTACAGTTCGGCGCACCCGAGCGTCCTTCCTAGAGCAAGCTGGGTCGTCCTGCCAAATTTCCGTCACAGTTGGCAAGGACTACGTGTGCGGGGTCGTGCGTGGAGTGCACGGAAGGATGGCATTTAACATCCTGGGTTAAAATTTATCTCGAATTCTATGAACATAAATTACGATCATGTTGACCATATGTTATGTAGGTACGAATGCAAGAATAGAAGCTTGGCTGCAAGGCTACAATGCCCATTAGTAGAATGACTGAAAGAAAAGCACCAGATAGGTCATAGCCGTTTTGAGCTATGGACAGAATAATGACTTGTGTGACTGGTATGTAATGACTTGGTATAAAAGCTGAGAAGAATATGAAATTTCATCTCAGAAAAGGTTCAAATGAATGCAATATACGCATGCATCCCATGTTGTTGCTGTTGACATTGTACAGTAGAGGTCTAGAATATTGAATTCGATAAATGTATTTTTATTAACCAGTACGCTAGACGGGTACCACTAATCGGAGAACGCCCATCGGCTCTCGCAGAATTTTATTTCAGAAAAAAAGGTTGCAGGGATAAACCAACATGTTATGAGATCTGTTTCGATGGATATGGTAACTGATAATCCGTGCTACGTAATACATCCTGTGGTTACGTATTGAATTATTGTCCACTGATGTGGATGAAAACGAAAAAACAAAACAATGATTTAATAGTAGCTACAAATATCGTATTAGAATTATATAACAAATAATAATTTCTGTACTTATACAAAATATTTATAAACAAAAAACTTATTGTGTTGCTTAGTGTTTATGCGTAATATTTAATCCGAACGAGCAAACACCGCAAACGGATAATTTTTTTTTAAAAGGTGGTTTTTTTTACAGTACATCAAAGTTGAACTACGGGAAAACCTTTTCAATTTGCCTCGGTGTATCTTATTAAAAAATTTAAAAAGAGAAACAAAATCGGTTAAGCATGATAAAAACAAATAAATTTTCAATCAAACTCCTGATTATCACCCGTTTTATCGAAACACTAAATGTAGTGCCAATTTTATATAAAATAGTTGACAATAGTTAGGGAAAAACTAGCTTTTCAAACTTAGTCTCGAAACATTAGAACTTTCAGTAGCTAGCCCGCAAAAAGTTACCCGCACCAAACTTATATAACTTATATAAGATGCATTTCACGCCTAAACTATACTTTTAGTTGTTCTGAATTGTAAGGCCATTATTATGGAGCTGTCGAAGAAAAGGATAGTCATTTTTATAAATTTAATAGAACACTTTCGACTGTTGTGCTCTGTTGTCTCTTTTAGTCTGATGAAGTAGCAAAAACGTTATTGCGTCTTTTTTTCCGACGTATCGGTCTATATTTCACTTGCTTCAGGGACCATTTGATTGTTTTTCCCATTTTCCACATTTCACTTAGTTTTTGATGCTTTTGCTTCTCAAGGTCCTCATATGCATTCTTGCCTTGGCGCGTCAGACGTTACTATTAGAAGTACCCAGTTTTAAACTACATCTTGAACTGGACTCTCACTTTTCTTTTCAAACCTTTGTATCCCAAACCTGTTTTGCGCAACCAATTTTGATTATGTTTTTACTCTACAACTCAGTTCCAAATTTATACGAAATCGCAGTGGGGTCTATCACGCTGTCATGATAAAGCACTGATTCGGGAGGCTATCCCCATGATAAATTTCTTTTGAAAAAGCTCCAAACTCGGGGGACACTGGTTCTGAGGAAGTATTTCAACTCACCAACACCAACACTAAATGAGCGTGAACAATTCGTTTTACCATAACTACTTGGTGGGGGCTGCCTATTCGATTCTGTTTTTTCGCACTTGTATACAAGTTTGATAAATTTGTTTTCATGGCTTGTAATGATTCGGACCAGTTTTTCCTACTTATATCGTTGTTCGTTATCTATTGAGAGCCTTTTCTGCAAACCCTGCCAACGTCATCAAAGTTTTTTGTTCTACATACGCACATTTAGACTTTTCAAAATCAGATCGAAAAAAGCAATCATATGTTTGCCTCTGACCCAAGTAGCACACGCAACATCTTCCTAAAAGCTCCTTGTTCCTATTCAGTTTCATTAAAGGCGCTGGAAAAACATCAAAGCACGAAAAAGTTGCATCAAGATGTCAAAACCGTTCGAATTGTGATCAATGTTTCATTAAAATTGCAATGTAGTACGTGTTTGACATTTGCAAACAAACAAACAAAGAATACTGCAGCTCATATTGCAAACACGAAACAAAATCATTAGGTTGCATATTTTTTACCATGTAATTTCAATGCGTCTTTCAAAATTTTATTGTTTGTTTAAATTAAGTTGCAGATAAGTTGAATGTGTCTTCATGTTTAATTTAGCATCGTTCAACGTTTTGACAACTCACATTTTTTCCTGTGATGGTGCAATCAAGTAACAGGAAACCTGAGTACAAAACTTCATAATCGTATAGTTTTTATTGCGAGTCAACATGTAGTCCCTTCGAAGTGTTGAATGGTGCTGTGGTAGAGTGAAGGACTATCAATCACAAGACCCATAAATCGAATCCAGTTTTATATTTTTATTTTATTTTTTCCGCTGTAGTATTTTGCAACATTATTGCAATTTTACTGCAAACGAAGGATGTTTCCGTAGGCTCCACCTCTTGCGCTTTTTAGATTGCAAGAGCGTTATATTTGATGGCACATACGCAAAGATGGTTTCTTTCCGAATAGTTGCAACACAGTGAAATGTTTAGTAGTGAAACAAGTTGTGCTGCTTGGGGATCTAATTTTGAACCTTGTTGGTCAGCTGCCGGTTGCGGGTCACTAACTGGGGATATAAATATTTTGATACCTTCAAGTCATGTCAATCTCAATTTTTTTTTTTCAAAATACATTGAGGAGAGAGGCTCGTATGACCGTAAGTCATTCGGCTGAATGCCACTTGGCCAAGTAACACATTAGCCCGAAAGACATCAAACCGAATTGCATTTGGCCGAATTGACGCTTGGCCAAAACTGTTATTAGGCTTAAAACTAATCGGTCGAATATATCGATCGTTTGGCTGAAGAAGCCATTTAGCCGAACAAGTTATTTTGCCGAACAGGTCAATTGCCTGGGGAAGGGTCGTTCTCGTTTGACTGATACCCATTCGGCCGAATGCCACTAGGCCGAACAAACCATTAGGCCGAAACCCATATGGCCGAAAGGGTCGTTTGGCCTAAAGGGTCATTTGGCCGAAAGGGTCATTAGGCTGAAAGGGTCATTAGGCAGAAAGGGACGTTTGGCCGAAAGGGTAATTTGGCCGAAAAAGTCATTTGGCCAAAAGGGTCGTTTGGCCGAAAGGGTCATTTGTCCGAATAGGTATTGTGAAAAGTGAGAAATTAGGAATGAGAAGAGAGACGTCTCACTTCACTGTAAAAAGTGAGAATCGCGAAATGAGTAGTGAGACGTCAGACTACCCACTTCGCACTACTCACTTTTTACAGTGAGAAGTGAGAAATGAGGAAAAAAGAAACGTCTCGCTGTCGCTTATTTATCACTTCTCGCTGTAAAAAATAAGAAGCGCGAAGTGAGTAGTGAGACGACCAACTAGAAACTACTCACATCGAAATGAGGAATGAGAACTGAGAAGTCTCTCTTCTTACTCCAAATTTCTCACTTTTCAATTATCCTATTCGGCCAAATGTCCCCTTCAGACAAACGACCCTTTCGGCCAAATGACCCTTTCAGCCAAACGACCCTTTCGGTCAAATGACCCTTTCGGTCAAACGACCCTTTCGACCAACCGACCCTTTCAGCCAAATGACATTCGGCCTAATGGTATCTTCGACCAAACAACTTTCGGCCTAGTGGCATTCGGCCAAATGGCTTTCGGCCGAATGAGTTTGGCCAAACGACCCTTCCTCGGTTTAGCCGAAAAACTTGTTCAGCTGGACAAAAAATGACCTTGACTATACACTCGACCACATGATGCAAACATCACAGATAACAGATTCAATGATTGTGTTCTTTCCACTGATCATTTTAACCTACCGGGACTCAAACAGTTATAAAAAATATAACACCTTCGAAAAAAGCTCGCTTGTCGTTCACAAGAGGGGCGGGACTGCATGAGTGGTCCACGACTATGCGAGTCCCGCAAGGCATTTCTCCGCAAGGTTAAAGTATTAGTCATATCCCCGTGACGAGGTGCTATTTTGTTAGAAAACTGTGGTGAAAATTTAATCTATTTTACTTTTGGCCATAATGTTTATCACAAATTACCATTTAGTGTTAACATCGATTTGTTCATGTGGTTGAGGTCCATTTGGTCGAATGCCGTTCCTTATAATTGGTTGGCGGGAAGTGAGAGGTGATAAATAAGCAGTGAGAAGTGAGCTGATCAGCCATTTTGCGTCTTACTTTTGACTTGTCTTTGTGAGAAGTCAGATAGGAGAAATGAGAAGTGAGATATTATCAAAGATAAGTGAGATGTGAAGTGCTAGAAATAAGCAAGACGTCTCACGTTTCACTTTTTACTACATTCTTGACATTTCTCACAGCTCACATCTTTCTCCCCTCTGCTTACTTCTCAAGCGAGAAATGGAATGTGAGACGTTTTGGTCGTTTCTCTCATTACTCACTGATCATATCTCCCTTCTCATTTCTTTTTCCGCACTTCACAGTCAGAAGCCAGTAAACAGAACTGAGAGGTCGGACTCAAGACGTCTCGGCTAAACCACTTTTCCGGCCAAATCACCCGTTCGGAAAACGTTATTTTCCACATCGCAATCGTCTGCGGAAATGCAGGAAGAAGTTCTTCCGAAACAGGATTGAAGTGAACGCGGCTAATCTGCGGTTATCTGAAGAAGAATATACTCGTATGCCGGTTATCGGTTCCGTGAGTACATGGAAAGCATCCAAGCGAATTTGAAAAATGATCCTTCATCGTTCTGGGCCTATATTAAAAAAGGGGTCGAACAATACCCCGAACAATATCACCTGACGCAACAGCAAATTTGTTTGCCAGCTTCTTCCGCTCAGTACATGACGGCAGTCCTCCTCCATTATTGGATCAAGGCTACATCGAAAGTCTTCCGTCGTATTCCGTCCGGTTTCCTCGAGTCACTTTCCGCAATGCGGATATTTTTGAAGCTCTCAGCTCATCAAAAGGACCGGGACCCGATCACTTATCTCCCACCTTCATCAAATAATATGCTTCATCGCTGGCAATGCCCATTGCTTCCATTTTCAATCGATCTATAAGCGATAGTGTTTTCCCGGAAGCTTGGAAGCTTGCTTCGATCATTCCCGTGTACAAATCCGGTAACATACATAGTGTTGAGAACTACAGTCCGATATCAATCTTGAACTGTTTCGCCAAAGTTTTTGAGAGTCTTTTGCACGAAGTGTTATACCCAGCAGTACAGTCTATCATCTCCGAGTATCAACATGGGTTTATGAAAAAACGCTCGACGACATCTAACCTAATGGCATTCACTCATACAGTGCTAGACGAATTAGGTACCCCCTAGTTTCTTTTAATTTACCGGTAAGCTCAAATGTAAAAGTGGGTAATTGATTTTCACTGGGCTTCTATCAAACCTAACCACCTGTCATAAGACGAGTTTATACAATCCCATTGAATTCCACCACTTAATTGTATCTTGACAGATACGTATTTCGACCTCAACAGTAAGGCCGTCTTCAGTGTCTCGTACTTGCCTCGACTTCCGAGTCAAAAAAAAAAGTTCAAAATATTTTTTTTTTATCAAACCTAACCACTCAATTTGATTTATTTTCAAAAACATAATTTTGAGCTTCCTTGCTAACAATAATAATTTTCATGTTAAAGTGCGTCTTCAACTTTAGTTATAACACGGATGCGTTACGAAAGCAAAGTAAAATTTAGGATACTTCCACAGAAAGGGTAAAAAATAAAGATGTTCGGTGTTTTCAAAAAATAAAACAGTTCCTAAAACTTTTAGTCTTCTGATAAAAGACAATGATAAGAGAGACTGGGCTCTGGCCAATTGGCCAACAATGTAAAAATAACAAAGTTCCGAAGCATCGTAGCTAATAATATAATGCCAAGGAAAAGTAATAGAACTTTGAAGACTGCAAGGATTTTGAACTTTTATTGGGTTAAGAAAATATTTTTAAAATATGGGGGCCTGAGTAAAATTGTGCATTTCTTTTCAAAATCCTAGAAATGGAAGGGACAATGTTAGGTATCAATGTTTGAGAAATTAGGTTTTGTGTTCTCAAAAAAATAAAGAAGTTTCTAAAAAAACTTTTGAGAATTGAGAATTCTAGGATTTAAAGCACATAGTGAGCATTGAGTGACCCCAAGAAACGGAAGGTTTATGTGAACATCACGTTTTCATTGAAGATTGGCAACAGAAAACCGGTTTGCTTAATTTGTTCGAAATCTGTTTCTGTGCAAAGAGAATATTATGTTTAATTTGATTTTGAAGGAATTTTAACAACATTGCGAGACCAAGCATTGTAATGTGATATTTATATTGGATCATTAAAAACAGTTGGAAAAGCTGCAGTAAAACGACTACCGAAAAAGACTTGAGGAAAGTTGTTATGACCTGTATGAAGGAGCTAGGACTCTCCTTTAAAAACTGGCCTCACATCTGCAGGGTGGCCACTGAAAATCGATTTTCAAATTCCCGGTTTTTCCCGCTTTTCCCGATAAGTTTTGTCAAATTTTCCCGGTTTTTATTTAACTTAAAAAAACATTATAAGAGTTTTTTAACTTCAACTAGGTGTTTATTTTCTGATCAAACCAGAGGTCAGTTTTATATTGAAGCAACTGATGATTTGTATCGAACATTAAATTACCAACAACGTGTTATGCAAAAGTAGGCAAAAGCAGCAAATTTTGCGCTTCGTGGACATGAAGTTTTAATGTCAACCGGCATTTATCAAAACGGTAATACAACATAAACCCCTACAATGGTTACAACGGTTTGATTCTTTTTTTAGTTGCAAAACTTTCGTAAGTTTCTATCAGAGCCAATGAATATTGCTCGCCAGTCTTGTGTAGTTCTTCCTTCTTAGAGCAAAACTAAATATTTTTAGTGTCCAGCTCTCGGTTTGATCTTATTCAGACTATTTCAAAGAATACCTTCCTGTGTAACTGATAAAGCTTATCATATTTTGGCAAAATTATATGAGGAAACACACCATTTTCTTTTATAAAGTAAATCGAATAAAATCGATGTTTTTAACTTAGAGAACTTAGCAATACAGTAAATAAAGCAGTGTTCTAAAAATCCACAAAATCATAAAACCGGCACAGTAGACTTTCTACATCTCGATGAAACACCAAAGGGGTAAATATGTAAACATCGCGTGATATTTCTCATTGAAAATTAGAAATTGCAGTACTGATCTTAACAATGACAGCTTGTGATGCTGAAATTTTTTAAAGATATTTCAGATAAGTTTAAAAAAAATGATTTGTAGAATTTTTAAATATAATTCTAAACAACACTTGAGCATATGTTAAAATATATATTACTAGGCGAAACTGTCCGATCCCGCTCGGGTTTTATTCTCGATCATTTAGTTGATTGAAGCGTCGAACTCAAGATTGGTTTCAATTCGCCATTTTTTTCGAATTCTGTGCAGTTGATACAAAAAAATAGAGGAACATTATCTGAAACGAGCTTGGACATTGGAAGAATAACTTAAAGTTGAATACATCCATGAATATTTCGATATTCGATTCTATGCGTACCTCATAACATAATATTTATGATATATGTCACTCGAAATTGATATCAAAATGATCTAGTAACAACACAAACTGGATTTGGGATAAAGATCCACCTTATTTTTTTGTTTATCATACACACCATGTTGTAAAATCAAATAATTCAGTTAAAATGCGACTGATTAATAAACATTAAATAGTAATTATTTTCATTACATCATCTTCATTAAAAATTTCGAAGAGTTTTGAAGGTAACTTGACGAAAATTATTTTTTCCCGGTACATGTTCTGAATCCCCGGTTTCCCGCTTTTTTTCCCGGTGACTTCAATTTCCCGTCTTTTTCCCGCTTTTCCCGTTTTTCCCGGTTCGGTGGCCACCCTACATCTGATGTCGTTGGCACCAGCAATGATAGGAAAGAACTTTTTCTTCTTCTTCTTATTGGCATTACATCCCTAAACTGGGACAGAGCCGCCTCGCAGCTTAGTGTTCATTAAGCACTTCCACAGTTATTAACTGCGAGGTTTCTTAGTCAAGTTACCATTTTGCATTCGTATATCATGAGGCTAACACGATGATACCTAATGCCCAGGGAAGTCGAGACAATTTCCAAACCGAAAATTGCCTAGACCGGCACCGGGAATCGAACCCAGCCACCCTCAGCATGGTCTTGCTTTGTAGCCGCGCGTCTTACCGCACGGCTAAGGAGGGTCCCCTATAGGAAAGAACACTCATTATGATATTTCTAAGAAAGACTAGCTGAATGATAGCATTTCCCTGCACATTGAATTATTCACCAAGAAACTATATGTGCGAAAACGATCAATATTCTTGAAGTTTAGACGATCGACAATCAACTTTATCAACGCGAGGGAACTTAAGCACCACTAATTCCGAATGATTTTGACAGACATGGAAGCAGAATACGTAGATTTGCTGTATTGACCGAGGTATTGACGGGAAGTTCGTTGACTTAGCCGTGGTACAATGCTTGAAAGATTTTTTTCTCTTCGAAAGGAAATCACAATCTCTTTACCAGATAAAGGAAAATGAATGGTCGAGCTGAATGGCACCAAAAATCTTGATTACTTAAATATAAAGCTGCAAGCCAAGGATCTACACGTCGATTTTTTTATTTTCCAACATTTAAGCTTTTAAAACAAAATTAATATTTTGGCAGAGAGTTACTGGAGTTTTCAAGCCTATTCGCACACAAGCCATTCGCCTAGAACACAGTAACAAAACTTCCATTTTCTTAACACCGTTTACTGTTATTAACAATGTACCTGAAATATTTCAAATGGAGATTATTAACCTCCAATGTTAAAATGAGCTTAAATCTGAAGGCCAGACCTGTACGTAATTAGTTTACGGCCTCTATGAACTGTGGGGCAACTATGAACTTTTTGAAAACTGCTTTTTTTAAACTGTATTAAAGTGTTTTTTCAATTCTAGATTGAGTTCAACACTAGTTTTGAAAACTGCCAAACATGTCGATGTTTCAGTTTTGAAGAAAACTCGCGCTTCACTCCTCTCTAATAGTATATCATAATGTATCGCCGAGTTTGTCCAAAGAAACCTAGTCGGTAGTTCCGTTTTCTTTTGCCCATAAGGACGTGATGCATGTTATAGAACCTGCCCAAGCTTCATAGAACTAGCTCTGGCTAATTACGAAATAGAAATTATGATTTCGTCAACATGTTATGTTGTGTTTGAAAATCAATTTTTACTTTATCAATTGATGAACTTTTGCTAAATGGGCGTAATAGATTTTAACCTTGGGCTTTGAACAGCGATTGTAAAATCCCTAACCTCATAATAACTGTGCTCTTTATTCAGGACAACAAATGTGCTCAACAGAACAAAAAATCTGTTATACCAGAGTAACGTCACATGAACGAAATAAACCGAATAAAAAGAATAAAAGTCGTTTGAAATTCCAAGATCAATCCTAAAGTGACTATGTTTTGCAGTAATATAATACAACATCCGCCATTACGCATTTTTATCTCAGGTATCCCAAGAGATCAGCAAAGGTACCCCCAGGGGTACATGTGCCCCAGGTTGAGAACATTAGACTTATGCTGCAGACTATTCAACGAAGTGTGTTGTTTTTTCGACTTTAATGTTGGCAAATTACTTTTTAAAAATAGGATTAAGTCAAACAATCAGTTTTTTTTGCAATCTATAAGTTGAAGATGATGTACAATAAATAAATAAACTGTAGAAACCATACGCGCACATAACATTTTCGGCCGAGGTACGAATTTTATTCAATATGACTTTTTTGACGGTATAGCCAGTAAACTGCTAAATGCCATTTTTGGCCAAAATTCCTTGTTCAGTGAAACGACATTTTGGCACCTGAAGTGAATTCGGCGAAACTCGTCACCAAATAGTTTTTCGGCTCCGATATTCACATTTTCCGTTTTTGCGAGTTTACTCACTGGTACGTTGGGAATGGAGCACCATTTTTGCATAAAATTCATGAAATTCAATTATTCAAACAAATTGATGTTACTGGGTAACGAAAATTTTTTGAGATTAAATAGAGAGTAAACTATAAGTAAGGCAGATTTATTTGATTTGATTTACTCGGCAACTCGGTAACGAAAATGATTATATCTATATTAGGTTATAAATAAAGATTCCTAATTTAACGGATGATTTCGTTGTTATATGTGTTTTATTTTTACTTGGATATGGTATCACCGAAAATCGTTCAATGCTTGTGATATGGCACGTGTCGTCCAAAATAAGACTACTTGTGACAATATAAGTTAGACTCATCAAATAAACACATTCGGCATATCATTGCGCTATGTTCGTTTTTTGAATTCACTGCAGACATTTGTGAGCTGCAATACGTTTGATATTTTTTGTTTGCAGTCTTCTCAAACATTGCCTAACCGAAAAAGTTCCTCCATAATACCTAATCCTCACATATTTGAAGCACTTCTACTGCGGAAGCTCCTCAAACGATCATAACACAGAAGTGGCTAAAACAAACCCTACACAGTTCCCGTTCCCGTAGCCTTCCCATTTAATTAGATAGTGAACGTGGAAATGCATAACCATTATTCAGCTGTTGAACCCCAGTGAACAGTCAGGTTAGGACGTTCGTCAAAATCATATAACAGTCGGGGCCCTCTGCCGGGTGCAGCACCATCATCATCCGTGAACCCGCAACAGCCCGGAATGATTGTAGCAGGAGACCCCCATGCACGAGTCAAGAGCGAAAGTGTGCACAAATTACTTCCAACTAGTTGAGCGGTAAATTGTGTGCAAGAATGTCGAGAACCACTTCTGGGAGCAATGACGGCGGACGCCTCACGGACGGTGCATCTCTTCCGCAGTCCCGTGCTCCGTTTTTTCGTCGAATCCATATGAACTTCTCCACCGATAATGGGTGGGATGCTATTTGTTCACCAACCTGCAACATGGAGATGACTTTGATTCGGGTATAGCCACAAAAAAAGGAAAATGAACTAAGCAGAGGCAGATAGATAGGAAACGAAAGTGGTTTTTTGGTGGAGGCGAACAATTGGTGTTTGAGTTTGAAGGGTGGGAAAACTGAACAGCTCTCGGAATGGTTTAACTAATAGCAACCATTTGCAAATGCAGTTTTATTGAACTGTGGCGTATTTGAAATATGAACTAAAGTTAATAGGTAATGGAAACATTGGATCATTTAAGAAGTGAGAAGGGCTCATCGCGCAAGGATGGGAATATTCTTGGGTTGTGATGTTTGAAGTGAAATAAGACTAGGTTGCTTTCAAACTGTCCAGCGGAGGTATGATAATTGTCATATATTGATATGAAAATCAAGTATCGGCAAATCAGAACTAAGGGTTACAAATACATTTATCTCATTCCATTTACATTACGGTGGGCAGAAAATACGTTGCTTTGCATAAACAGATTGTGAACAAGTCTACCATCCCTATGTGTTTTCTTGTTACAAGCAAGTACATGTTATAAGATACAAGTTGTAATAGTCCACGATTGGTACTATGATTTTGATACAGTCATTCATAGATAAGCAGTCCCGAGCAGCACAAGTCAACCATAAATGGTTGCAGCAACTTAATTGTGACCAAATCTGGTCACATATGAGTTGCAGTAACCTACGTAGTACATGTGTGCTGCTAGGGGTTTATTAGATATGGCAAAAGTTTCATTCTATAAAAAATTACAAATAAAAATTGAAAATCCATTTTTTTAGGAATCGTAAACATATCATACACAATAGGGGAGGAGTGTGGGAGGAATAAATAGTTTACTGTTGGTGTTGTCAGCGCGCGAATCCACTGGACTGGCAACGCTTGTCCATACACTACCACATAATATAGTTATAAGAGTACCTAGGTGTTTCGCTCTACAGCGACCTGTCAGAGAGATGATGCGGCATGAGGAGAAGATTGAATGTCTAGTGAAGAAGAATGAATTATATGAAGCTTGATTGAACGCACTATTGGCTACAATTTGTTATCCTAAAAATCTATATATCTAATGTTAGTAAAATCTTAATCTAGTGGAAAAATATATTAAGCTCGTTTAGTGGAATGTATTAAACCGTCTAAGACGAATTAAGTACTGTCCATTTAATTCCACCACTGGTGGAATTAAATGGACAGTACTTAATTCGTTTTAGACGGCTTAATCTAGTGTTAGTTAACAGTTGAACTTGAAACATTTATCATTGTACGGTAAGAATCAATTATTATGAGTGAAGAATGCTGAATTTCTAATTAAATGTATCTCTCAAATTAGCTTAGCCTAAACAAGCAGCAACCGATTGATTACGGCCTAGTTGAACTTAAAATTATACGAAAAGTTAGTTGGTATGTACCACTCATCTACGTTCGAATATCTAAAGTTAGATCTAACAAGTGACCATGAAATAAAATGTAAATTTCATCAAATGATCTTCAGGTATCCCATGCAACATCTACCGTCAGAGCATCGATTGTTGCCTGACTCCAAGCGCGTAGTAAACGTGAGTAGAATAATTTCTAGCAATAGTATTTGTAAAGTGATTTAAAACTCTCTCCTCCTTATATTAGGAATTTTATAATCCGCCTTGGAATAAATATACGGATTAAAAATACGGAATCTGCTTTGTCGTATGGTAAGCCAACAGTTGGAAACCAATGCCTTTAAGGACAACGTGCTGCGATAACAGGGTCCGCAAATCATCTTCCATCTGATCATTCCGCCCTGTTCGCAACGCACCTATCGAAGTTATTTGTTGAGTTGGCATGAATAATGCCAGAGTAAACTCCTTAATGGAAAAATATCTTTTTGTGTAAGTTTTACCAAAGCACCTTTATTTTTGACGCAATGAAATGCAGCTCTCAGTAAGTATCAAATTACCCATTTTTAGATTTTCATTATTCCAAAATACTCTATAGTTCATAACGTCAGAACAGAATTCCCTTCCGACATGAATTTATCGTAAAGCATCTTCATTAATCTTGATTGAAATTTCAGTTCCCATCTACTGTAGTAGTATCCTCAAACGCCACTTGATTGATAGTTTCGCGTTACTGGAAAGTGCGCTCTTTCCTCAAACAAACTTCAGAGAACATTACTTACATTGGGTATAGCCTGATGTCTGGGTGGCATCTGATGACGCATCCCTGTGGGAGGTGGCGGAGCTGGACTATAGCGTGGTTGTTGCATGTTGCTGTTGTTTATGGAGATAATTCTGCTGCTGATGTTGTTCTGCAAAGAGAGTACATAAAGATAAAACATAAACAAAGTGAACCAACTCCAGCAATAACACATACAACCCTTAAGGAAATAAAAGCACTACTAGCTAATAATTAATGCGCTCGGTGACTTGCCGCTTTGTTTACAAACTAGACGACAAAGTCCCCCGCTCTGCGAAGTGACTCAGATGCTACTTTTGATAAACGACCATTTTATACAGAAAACTAGACTAGAGAATGGGGCAAAAGCAACGCAAACAACCTCCAACAACGACATAGTATAGAAAAAAAAGATAGTTGAAAAAAATAAACGGCATCTCCACTATAGCACTGTAAAGCAAATGAGATTCGCTACCTTTTGTCCCATTCGAAAACAAACTTTTCTATGTTCTCTATGAAACAGAAAATTCGTCGCAATCGCACCCCATTTGCCATCGGCGAGAGGATGGCTGACAGAATTGCAACACCCATAGCCGTTGTTGCTGTTGTGTTGTGGGATTGCTTGGTTGGAGGGAGTTTAACTGCAGTTTTGTAGTAACTTTCAGTGGGACGTATACACATACAGAGCCACAGCATGCACAAAGAGCGCATAAATAATCATCGCCTATTTTCCGCCAGGACCTCCAATGATCATTGCCCGAAACAACAGATATGTATGCCCGCTACAGCTATGCAATGGTGCAATTGCGCAACGATACGGAACTCTGGTATTGCACCAAAAGTTACATTATTGGCCGCTACATTAGTATGGCACCAATGAGTTATTATCTTAAACAATACACACACAAAAATAATGAATGTAAAACTTGAGATACGCTAATAATGGCGTTTCATTTATGTGCATGATTTTGAGTGAATTTTTCTATCTGTGTGTATATTTGGGTTACATGAGAAAGAAAATTTGGTAAAGCAAACAAGCAAACACAAACGGTCTACCAGGGAAACTGTCCTTTATAGGGAAGCATATTGAAGCTTAAAACCCCAAATAATTCATCTAGCGGTGTTGACGCCTTTTTCGATTAAATCATTTGGTTTCGCCTTAGTGTGATACAAATAAAAAAATAATTGCCTAACTTACGGCTTTTGCAAACGTTTCATGGTCAACCAACCTTATATGTTCGGTAATCGATACACTATTTTCTTCATAATTCCCAAACGCAATGATTATTTTCAATAGTGATCAACTAGGGCTTGTTGTCGACTAAGGATTACTACAGAAAAAGTTAGTTGATGTTTTTCGGTTTTTCGTGTACACACACTTACACACGGACAAACAGATATTTGTTCAGTTCGACCAGCTGAGTCGATCGGTATCATAGGTCTCCGAGCATTCTATAAAATGTTCAATTTTGGAGTTGAATGATAACCTTTCGGTACACTTTGTTGAACGAGAAAGGCAAAAAGAAAAACATAATTTAACATATAAATTAACTTTGATCTCCAGTTATCCTTGCGAGCAGAGGAGTAGGGTTGCCAATCCAAACATGGCGAGTTAGATTCTTGAAGTTGGAAAAGAAGAAGCAGAAGATAACTTTGATAAATTTCAACGTTATCATGTGACACAAATAAATCAGTAGTTTAAGGGCCGCTTTTTGCAACCTCGCTCAATCGTAAAACTAGGTCAAAGTATAGAAAAACACTGCTTAAGAGTTTTCGCTTTTCTTTTCAAAAGGACCTAAGTAACATTTTTCTCATGAATTAATTTGAATAGCGCAATCAACAGAACAACATAAAAGCTATTGATTGCAGTATTCAAATTAATTCATGAAAAAAAATGTCCTTTTGAAAAATTAAGCGAAAGCGAAAAAGTTGACCAACCATCGATTTGCAACGACAAAATAGCGATTATGGTCTTGGCTGAATAGGGCAAATTTTATATTACGACTAGCTTTATGTACCCGGCCTTGCTCGGAGTTGCCAGTTTGGTTTGCAGTTTTTTTTTCACAATCGGAGAATAATAAAACGAATTGGTTAATAGGGTAATTGTGTTTACTTATTGATGTTTCATCATTTGATTAAATAAGGCTTTTGGAAACATTAACTGATTTTGAAGAAGGGATCATGGGTTTGAATAGTCATATTCCGGGCAAACGTTTATTTCTAAAGAAGGAAAACATCCACCGATGCCTTATTCCGGGCAAACGCATATTTTTAAAGAAGGGATTACACCCACAATTGCCTTATTCCGGGCAAATGCCTAAATTTGAAGGAGCAATCACATCCACCATCCAGAAGGAAACACATTATTCATTGCTTTTCACTGGGAAAACTATATTTCCGATGAAGGGTAACAATTATCATTGCTTTATACCCAGCAAGTGCATGTTTTCTATGAAAGGTTTTTCTGATGCTGTTCAGCATTATCCCAAATTCACCTTAGGCCAAATAGTGTTATGTTAATGGCCTGCTTCATTCAGGGATATGTCATTTTCAGGGATATGTGATTGTCGAAGATTTGCTATTTTTGAGGAATTGTTTTCGGAGCATTGTACACTGTCAAAGAACCTCGGATGAACTAAATAAGAGGGATATTAAATTAAGTCGTTTTCTAAACAATACCCAACCCCAACATCCTCCCGCATTTCAAAAACTTTTTTTTTTTGTGTCTTTATTAAGGAGACTTTCAGCCCGAGGCTGGCTCCTCTCCGGTTTCAAAAACTCTTCCCAGCCTCTCTAAAATAATTTCCTTTGGGTAAACAATACGTGTTTGAATATTTGGTTTGAATTCACCTATGCGATAAAAAGGTATACTAAACTGTTCGTTTAATAAATATACCCTCTCTCGTTCAGCTATGATAGTCCTACCCAGTCTGATATAGTCTTTCTTAGACAGAGAATATGGGTTCCAAATTTGGTGGACATCGGTAAATGGGTTCAGAAGTTATGCTGAATTGATCGCTAACTAAACAATACCCCTCTCTCACAACCTCCCCATTTTAAAAGGACCTACCAATATCCACTAAAATCGTTTCCTTAGGACAGACAATATTTGATACAAATTTGGTTCAAATCGGCCATGGGGCTCAAGACTTACATTGTGTTGATCGATTGCTAAACAATACCCCTCCTCACATACCATCTCTTATTTCCAAAGAGCATGCCTAACTTCCCTATCGGCGTCTCCTTAAGATAAAGAATGTGTGTTTCAAATTTGGTTGAAATCGGCTAAGGGGTTCAGAAGTTACACTGAGTTGATCGATAACTTAGCAATAACCCTCACCCCTTACCCTCCCCCTTTTCCAAAGAGCATCCCTAACCCCCTATCGTCGTCTCCTTAAGATAAAGAATGTGACAATCGGCCAAGGGGCTTGGAAGGTAAACTGAGTTGATCAATAACTAAGCAATACCGCTACCCTCACCCTCCTCCTTTTCCAAAGAGCATCCCTAACCCCCCTATCGTCGTCTTCTTAAGATAAAGAATGTGTGTTTCATATTTGCTTGAAATCGGCCAATGGGTTCAGAAGTTACACTGAGTTGATCGATAACTTAGCAATAGCCCTCCCCCCTTACCATCCCCCTTTTCCAAAGAGCATCCCTATCGTCGTCTCCTTAAGATAAAGAATGTCTGTTCCAAATTTGGTTGAGATCAGCCAAGGGGTTCAGAATGTACACTGAGTTGATCGATGACTAAGCAATACCCCTCTCCCTGCACCCTCCCCCTTTTCTAAGGAGCATCCTTTACCCCCTATCGTCATCTACTTAAAATAAAAAATGTATGTTCCAAATTTGGTTGAAATCGGCCAAGGGGTTCAGAAGTTACACTGAGTTGATCGATAACTTAGCAATACGCCTTCTCCCGTACCCTCCCCTTTTCCAAGGAGCATCTTTTACCCCCTATCGTCGTCTCCTTAAGATAAAGAATGTGTGTTCCAAATTTGGTTGAGAACGGCCAAAGGGTTCAGAAGGTACACTGAGTTGATCGATGACTAAGCAATACCCCTCCCCCCTTATCCTCCCCCTTTTCCAAAGAGCATCCCTAACCCCCCTATCGTCGTCTCTTTAAGATAAAGAATGTGTGTTCCAAATTTGGTTGAAATCGGTCAACGCGTTCAGAAGTTATGCTGGAACATACATACAAACATACATTTATTTATCATCAGACTAAGGCCGGAGTGGCCTGTGCTGCACATAAAAGACTTCTCCATTCAGCTCGGTTCATGGCTGCACTTCGCCAACCACGCAGTCTGCGGAAGGTCCGCAAGTCATCCTCCACCTGATCGATCCACCTTGCCCGCTGGGCACCTCGCCTTCTTGTTCCCGTCGGATCGTTCACCGAATTACTGTCCGACATTCTGGCCACGTGCCCGGCCCACCGCAGTCTTCCGATTTTCGCGGTGTGAACGATGGATGGTTCTCCCAACAGCTGATGCAACTCGTGGTTCATTCGCCTCCTCCACGTACCGTCCGCCATCTGCAACCCACCATAGATGGTACGCAACACTTTCCTTTCGAAAACTCCCAGTGCGCGTTGGTCCTCCACGAGCATCGTCCAGGTCTCGTGTCCGTACAGAACTACCGGTCTTATAAGCGTTTTGTAGATAGTCAGTTTGGTACGGCGGCGAACTCTATTCGATCGGAGCGTCTTGCAGAGTCCAAAGTACGTACGATTTCCAGCCACTATGCGCCTCCGAATTTCTCTGCTGGTATCGTTATCGGCGGTCACCAGTGAGCCCAAGTACACGAATTCTTCAACAACCTCGATTTCGTCACCACCGATGCAAACTGGCGGTGGGTGGCTCACATTGACCTCTCTTGAGCCTCTTCCTACCATGTACTTCGTCTTTAACGTGTTGATGACTAGTCCAATCCGTTTAGCTTCGCTTTTCAGTCTGATGTAGGCTTCCTCCATCCTCTCAAAGTTACGTGCCATGATATCAATGTCGTCGGCGAAACCAAATAACTGGACGGACTTCGTGAAAATCGTACCACTCGTGTCAATCCCTGCCCTTCGTATTACTCCCTCCAAAGCGATGTTGAATAGCAGACACGAAAGACCATCACCTTGCCGTAACCCTCTACGGGTTTCGAAGGGACTCGAGAATGCCCCTGAAACTCGAACTACGCACATCACCCGATCCATCGTCGCCTTGATCAACCGTATCAGTTTATCCGGAAATCCGTTTTCGTGCATTAGCTGCCATAGCTGGTCCCGATCGATTGTATCATATGCGGCTTTGAAGTCGATAAATAGATGATGTGTGGGCACGTTGTATTCACGGCATTTCTGCAATACCTGACGTATGGCGAACACCTCGTCTGTGGTAGAGCGTTCACCCATAAATCCCGCCTGGTACTGCCCCACGAACTCTCTTGCAATTGGTGTTAGTCGACGGCATAAAATTTGGGAGAGTACCTTGTAGGCGGCGTTCAGCAATGTGATTGCGCGGTAGTTGCTACAATCCAGCTTATCGCCCTTTTTGTAGATGGGACACACGACACCTTCCATCCACTCCTGCGGCAGAACCTCATCCTCCCAAACCTTGGTAATCACCCAATGCAGCGCTCTAGCCAGTGCTTCACCACCGTGTTTAAACAGCTCTCCTGGTAGTTGGTCAACTCCAGGGGCTTTGTTGTTTTTCAGCCGGCCGATCTCCTCCTGGATTTCCTGGAGATTCGGAGCCGGAAGTCGCATGTCCTGCGCGCGTGCTCCTAGGTTCATTACCATACCGACACCGTTGTCTGCCATATCACCATTCAGGTGCTCTTCGTAGTGCTGCCGCCACCTTTGGATCACCTCACGCTCGTTCGTAAGAAGGAATGTCCTTACACATATCGGGCTGTGGCACGTGGCCCTTACGTGAACGGTTCAACTTCTCATAGAACTTTCGTGCGTTATTAGCGCGGTACAGTCCCTCCGTCTCTTCAAGGTCTCGATATTCCTGCTGGCGCTTTTTCCTCCGGAAAATCGAGTTTTGTCTGTTCCGCGTCCGTTTGTATCGTGCCTCGTTCGCCCTCGTGCGGTGTTGCAGCAATCTCGCCCATGCTGCATTCTTCTCCTCAACTAACTGCTCACATTCGCCGTCATACCAGTCGTTTCTCTGATCCGGAGCCACCGTGCCTAGTGCAGCGGTTGCGGTGCTTCCAATGGCGGATCGAATATCTCTCCAGCCATCTTCAAGAGATGCTGCGCCTAGCTGCTCTTCCGTTGGGAGTGCCGCTTCCAGCTGCTGCGCGTAGTCTTGGGCTAGTCTACCGTCTTGTAGCCGCCCAATGTTAAGCCGCGGCGGACGACTCCGACGCGTGTTGATCACCGTCGAGAGTTTTGAGCGCAGACATACTGCGACGAGGTAGTGGTCGGATTCAATATTCGCACTGCGGTAAGTGCGTACGTTCGTGATGTCGGAGAAGAATTTACCGTCGATTAGAACGTGGTCGATTTGGTTTTCCGTTACTTGATTAGGTGATTTCCATGTGGCCTTGTGGATATTCTTACGGGGGAAGAAAGTGCTTCGGACTACCATTCCGCGGGAGGCTGCAAAGTTTATGCATCGTTGGCCGTTGTCGTTCCATACGGTGAACAGACCTCTACCGACGGGGCGACGATCCCCGCCGGTGGGCCGCGCGGCGGCACTGGCTTTTCGAATTAGAATTGAAACACCACTCCGGTTCCGTGGTACAACTTAGACTCTTTATTAACTTACATTTAACTTACAGCTAACCTACTGTGACGACCCCAACTACTTAAATTCCTTCAGGGGGGTTCGTCACAACGGTATGCAGACTATCCGGTCCGATGACCGGTCTATACATTTCCTCCCTTCCTACCTGAGCGTTCATGTCACCGATGACGATTTTGACGTCCCGCAGTGGGCATCCATCGTATGTCTGCTCCAGCTGCGCATAGAACGCTTCTTTCTCGTCGTCGGATCTCCCTTCGTGTGGGCAGTGCACGTTGATGATGCTATAGTTGAAGAAACGGCCTTTTATCCTCAGCTTGCATATCCTTGCGTTGATTGGCTGCCACCCAATCACGCGTTGGCGCATCTTTCCCAGCACTATGAAGCCGGTTCCCAGCTCGTTGGTGGTGCCACAGCTTTGGTAGAAGGTAGCCGCTCGATGCCCGCTTTTCCACACTTTCTGTCCTGTCCAGCAGATTTCCTGCAGCGCTACGACATCGAAGTTGCGGGGATGTAATTCATCGTAGATTATCCTATCGCAACCTGCGAAGCCTAGCGACTTGCAGTTCCATGTTCCAAGCTTCCAATCGTGATCCTTTATTCGTCGCCTAGGTCGTTGCCGATTGTATCGAGTCGTATTATCTTCTATGTCGTTCGTAATAGTTGTTTTTAAAGGCGGCTTATTGGGCCTGCGCAAACCTCCTGTCTCGTCGGAGGGCCGTCGTGTCAGTGCTGTTTAGCGTCCCACCTAACACCAGGACTTGGGCTTGTGCGCTTTGAGCGGCACACGGTCGCTTTGGCGGAGCCTACTTGCGGATACATGCAGCTTTTTATAGAGGTTTAACAGGGCCCACTGTCAAACCCCACCACATCCTAGGCAGGCGCCACAACTCGCAGATGGCCTGAGGAGGGATCGTCAAGCCCTTGGACATAGTCCCTGCTGCCCTTACAAACATACATACAAACATACAAACATTGATTGAGTTTTATATATATAGATTGGCAAAATGAAAATTCTCATGTAGATTGTAAGTTACAAAATACTTATATATACACTGATATGATGTCGCGTTTTTCACGCGACTTTTTTACGCGGATTTTGGGGTTTACTGTAAAGGATCAACTGGGCTTTGTTGGCGAACTAAAACCTTCCTCATCTGTAGAAACATCATTCAAAGGCTTGCACTTTGTAATCGTAGGTGATCACCGTGGTAGTACAGCAATATGGGTACATATTCAGTATTTTGGTTTCTTAATTTATCCGATTGTAACGATGCAGTTCAGATCGCTTCAAAATGGAATGACTTTCTCTACACATGGATCAGTGTTTATGTGCACAGCAAGGAAAGCCATCAATTTATTTCCTTCTGCAATATCCTTGGGATCGATTTCTCTATTATCATATTTTTCTGCAGTTTCTGATACCTCCAAACATTGTATCAGTTCGCTATCTTCCATGACTGTATCTTCTAAAAGTTCATCCATGTCCTTGCTATTCATGTCTTCAAAACCCTCTCCGCCAATAGTATATGTTTAAATAAGGATTTCTGAATCTACAACATTGATGGAACTGATGATTCAGAGTTTACACACATGCTGGCCATAGATTTTTCTAGAAACCCATTCAGTGTTCTTTTGCGTCATAGCTTAGCTTAGACTGACTGTACATATCAATGGTTGCTACTCCGTGATTAATCAGAACTGGTGCAAATTGCACTACGATCCAAGTAAATAGTGGTTGGGATTTACCAACTATTCTCGAAGTGCACGTTTCAGCAGCTCGCAAATATAGAACAATAACGGCGCCGGCCAAGTCCTTACAGTCAGTTGGTAAAGGAGGGAATGTTAGTGTGCAGCTATTGTTGCTACTAGAGACCGAGAATACCTCTGCATCTCCACATTTATCACGGGAAGGAAGTAGTGTTAGTTGGGTGGGGTAATCAGTAACATAGATCGGGATTCACCATGGAAAGTGATGTGACCTATGAAACTTCTACACAGCAGTATTAGCATTTCCTTATTTGTTCAATTGTTCATTCTTCGCGAGAATAAACAATCAATCGCACAAAGTGAGCGATTGTTCATTTGAATTTCGGATTAGGCGCCCGCGTTATCATTTCATTAACGTAAGAAAAGTAAAAAAGAAACGGGATTGAAAATAATTGATAGTAATCGGAAAGCTAATGTTATTCAGCAACCCTTATTTTATCTCTATTTGACGTTAAGTAAGAATGTAAATTTACGTTCATTTTACCTGTCGTTTATTTTGCATTACTTTCGCGCGCGCGTGTGTGTCACTTGCCTTGACCAGTATACCGTAATCAGGATCTCACTGGTATTAATCCTGATGTGCCGGTTGGCACTCGTGTTGGGCTTGTGCGCTTTGAGCGGCACATGGTCGCTTCCCAGTCTACATAAAATCGCACATCCACAAGTCCACATCCCTGGCAGGCCCCCTAACTCGCAGTGGCCATGGGGAGAGGTCGTCAAGCCCTTGGACATAGTCCCTGCTGCCCCTCCATTCAGTGTTCTTTTGCGTCATAGAAGACAAAGCCCTTTTTATGATATCCAGGGTATGTTTAATGGGAAACTCCTTCCAAGCTTCAGTTACGGTCATGATGGGTGGCTCATTATCTACTTCAGATAGAATATATCGGAAGCTGTGCTTAATATAGTGCTTCTTGAACCAGGAAATAATGCCCTGGTCAAGTGGTTGGAATAATGAGGTTGTATTTGAGGGTAAGGACACCACTTTGGCGTTCGGATGGTTTAAAAAAAATGATCTGGCACATTGTCCACCAATAAAAGAACAAGGAATTCTAGACCTTTCTATTCTAGGCAAAGTTTTACTTCTAGAATAAAGATGTCCTCAAACCATTCCAGGAATATTTTTTGTTTACTCGTACTCTAATGTTACTTATATTTTAGTGAACGTGATCACAACATGCAATTAATAAAAAGGGGTTTTAAAATGCGATCGCCAGAGGCGTTCCTGCAAAACAGCAGTGTTACTCGATCTTTGGTGATTTTAAAACAACTTACACATTTGTGTAGTTTAGTAATGTGAGTATAAGACGGTATTCGATTGCACAAAAGCCAAGACTCATCCGCATTAAAATCCTGGTGTTCATGGTAAAACCCTTTGTCAATTATTACGTAAAGTTGGATGCGAATAACAACAAATTTGCAGATTTTCATTTCAGTTTCTAAATTGCGGATTGAATGGGTTTTTAGGAATTGATAAACCACCCTTTGCTGGCGGTAAATTCTGGTATAGTAGTAGATGGTTCTTATCGACCAAATAGATAACAATCAGACTATTTTAACTCTCATATTAAATTTACTACTTTCATTAGTATAGTGACACGATTAACCAAAACTTACAATATTTACTTGTTGCCAAAATACAGCTTATGATTTTCATTTGAAGCAGCACATTATAATTGCCTACCTTACGATTTTTACAAACGATTTATAGTGAATAATGTACCGTAATCCAGGGCAATATTGATCATTTTTTCAATTGTTTTGTAAATATTTTTCGTGCAAGTGAAATCATAGCTTCTTTCATATTTTTAAAACGAGTACTGCCACATGTAGAGCGTATAAGGCTGTTGTTCTTGATTATTTGATGATTTTAAATTTATTTTAAAAATATTTTTTGTCGAATTTTTTGATTTTTCAATTTGGGGTAACTTTGATCAATCATTTACCTATACTTACTAAAGAGAAGGAGTATGCAAACGCCTAAAGGTAGGCAATTATAGTTGAAATCTATTACGCTGAAGCGATGTACATCGATTGTTTAGAGAAAGGAATCATCACCGCTAGTGGAATTATCTTATTTTTCTACAATATATATCAAAATTTCGGTAAAATAAACTATGGATTGACCAAGAAAATAATATTGCATATCAATAATATTGCATAAGTAAGTTTCCGACCGCGACAGATCATCGATAACATGTAATTAGTCACCTGACTTGATAAAAAATATCTTTATTTACTTTGGGCCTGTTGATCTGCAGGCTCTGAACACTACCACATAGCCCACTCTAGATCCATACCAATGTGTTGAGCATACTGGATGACATTGCTCATAGATCACAGGAAACTTTGTTTTAGCATGGGGGGAATGGTCAAGCAGACTACCCTATTCAAATGTTGAGTATTTCATGAAAACTGCATTATTACATGCCGAAGTTTATTTTCAGAATATAGTGATGTATGGACGAAACTTCCGCAACACTTGAAGGAAATGAATGGAAAAATTGAATTGGGCACATATTGGAAATTTATTCTACCACCAGAGGCACCCATTATTATTTTTTGGTTTTAAGCATTTTTCCAGCTAAATCTACTAAAAAGTCATAGAATGAGCACTTTAAACATCCTAGTGGTAGATAATAGTCAAAAGAAACTATTAACGACTAATGCTTCTATTATGTGGAGTAAATTTGATGCATTCACACGACATTTCTATCAAAAAGTCTAAAAAATCGCAAATCTCGTTTGATGCCCCTCTAAATCTTCATGGATTTGGTTGAAAATTGGTCAGGAGACTCCATTTAAGATACTCATTGAAATAGAGGAGTGGCACTTTGAATCTTGAATGTTTATTCTAGTGTAGCACTTCAATTGCCGGGCCCTGTAAAGCTGATGATAGCTTCATTTCGAAATGAAACGTTCAATTGTTCGTACAGTTGATTCATCAATCTTGACTGCAAACTTCTGCAATTTGTCCCCTTCCGGAAGCGCATCCATTACTTTGAGCTTCATATCCAAATGAATGGAGAATGAGTACAAACAATAAATGAGATTTATTTACGACCAAACAACTAATGTTGATTGTACAAAATCGCAAGTGTTTGTACAAACCGTGGGTGGTTATACCATCCTTCTCCTTCCTCAGCATCGGCAGGCGGGTAACAAGTAAATTTTCAACAAGAAAAAACAATCAACGAAGGACCCAAATTTTGTTCTGTGTGTTATTGTTGTTATATTTTAAATTGTCTTAAAAATTTGTCTTGCCGTGTGTTTTGTTTTCCGCTCGGTTTGATATACATATTTTTTGAATCTGTTTCTCCCTCCCTCTGTTTCGATAAAATCTTAACCCCAATGACAACAGCCTATGATGCTAACAATTTTTAAAGATTTTTTATGAATAAATTTTACTCTTTATTATATTACAGGCAAAATCACGACGTATCAAAAAAATATCATTTATCAATGATTAGCAGATTTTCAAATATAATTCTAAACAACTCTTAAACTCTCATGGAAGTACCATATCTAAACGCGAGCTTGGACATTGATTATTCTTCCAATACATTGTTGAATACATTCACTTAAAAGAATTAATACAGTAATATTCTGATTTTATCACCCCTTTGGTGAATTTATGGGTGATAAAATAGGGCATGTGTCGAAATCGGAAAATATTTTATTTTCAATTTTTAATTCATTTCACAAATATGAATCAGTTTATGCATTGGAAAGGCAAAATGCGTGCACGGTACCCGTTATTTATTGTTGAAAATGCTTACAGAATCCTTCGCAGGTACTCAGAATACATTCATAATAAACCACAGGCAGTGAAAGTTATTTCATGGAAATCGTTGTTGTTTGCGGTTTGTTTATTTACGGAAATAAAAAGAACGACTAAAATTTTCAAAATTTTCAGGGGTGACAAAATAGGGTCGAAAACGTGATAAAATCGGGGGGAAGACAAAATCGGGGAGTTTTCAATAGATTTTTCCGTTATATTGGCTTTTCTCAGTTATTATCACCGAGAAAAGCCAATATAGCGGAAAACTTGATTGAAAACCCGTCAAACAATAAAATCAGGGAGTGACAAAATCGGATCAAAACTGTATTTCTATATTCGATTCTGTGCTTGCCTCTTCTATATAGGGGTAATGACGACTTTGGCAGGTTTTGTTCTATTATTGGCAGGGGGGTTTTTTATGACTGATTATGCTCAAATTTGGCCCAAACATTCTTTGCATATCAAAGAATGTTGTGACCAAATTTCATAAAATTCGGTCGACAAAAACCCCCCTGCCAATAATAGAACAAAACCTGCCAAAGCCGTCTGTTCCCCTATCTATATACATCAAAATGAATTTCTGTCTGTCTGACCCTTATAGACTCGGAAACTACTGAACCGATCGGCGTAAAAATTTGTATGCCAAGGTTTTTGGTGTCGGGGAGGGTTCTTACGATGGTTTGAGACCCATCCCTCCTTTGGAAAGGGGGGCTCCCATACAAATGAAACAGAAATTTCAGCATTACTTGTCAGGTCTGCTAGTATATAAATTGAAAAGGGTATATCTTCGTATCCGCATAAACTCTAAAACAAGTGGTTGGATTTCCTTCATTCCTTCAGAAGAACGTTTGTTATAGTTCGTTATAGAACGTTCGTTCCGACGGGTTTATATTTTATTTCCTAATGCAAAAATCACGATTAAAGCTAAGTAAATCGTGAAAAACTAAAATTTAAAATCGTATTGAAATTTAGCATGAGCACTGAGCAGCTCACACCGCGCATTTTCATCTACTATGCAGGACAAACGTCTGCCGGGCCAACTAGTAACACAATGTTTATGATATACAGAACTCATTCGATTTTGGCAAGACCAGGGCTGGTAGCGATAAATGTCGTTCAAAATAGTGACTTAGTGACCAACGATGACGAAAAAAGTGACCAAATAGTGACTTTCAAAGGCAGAAAAAGTGACCAAATAGTGACTTTTGTATGAAGTACTAACCAGGTAGTGGGCTGAGTTGCATTCGTATTTTTACTGAGTAACTCGTAGTAGATCGGAAACTAGAGATATCATGTTTTTTTTTCAAATCCTTATTAGAATGCTATCATAAATCAAGAGAAGACAAAATTACGGAATCATGATGATTACTACTGCTGGCCGTGTGCATCTTCATCGTAACTAGGGAGAGGATGGATATTAGCAGGGACAACTGACTTGGCGACACCATCATAAATACCACAGAGTTGGATATTGAGGAAGGTATTCGTTGGGACATCCAGAAGCTAGCAATATGACCATGGTAAACCTTTTTCCGTAACACACGGGAGCATGTAACGAGTTACAAGTTGTTACACTAAACCATGCTTATAATTTGAATAAAAATTTTGAAGCAAGTTCTACAGCATTGTGGTAATAAAGTTTAACATGAGCTCGAAGTTTTTCGTGAAACTGCAGTTTGTGTATGAAAAAGGCAGAATGAAGTATAACAAATTTTGCGCTCCTTTTACTATCGATCAAAAAATATTGTCTCGTCAAAATATATTCCCAAAAGTTTCACCATATATAGATGATTCAGCTGCAAGACAGTATGAAAAAGTGCCAGAACGATGTTTTGGATTGGGCTTTCGCTAATTTTTATGTAGTTAGACGTGTGAACATTGGTTTTGGCACGTTGAAAAATTAACACGGTTTTTCGGCAAAAAATAAATAAAATGATCTAATCAATTACTAGACAGAGAATTATTTGGAATCACAAAGCTTATGAATCTTTATGAGAAAAAATTGTTAAAAAAAACTCAAAGAATCCAAAATTATGATGACATTTTTAAAATACGATACGAAATAGAATTTTTAATTGAAACAAATTTAAATACATATAGAGTGCATTTGCCATTTGTTTTTTCGAGACCCTAATCTCGGTTTCATTAAAAACATTAACTCATATATAACATGAATTTTACCGAACCTAAGTTTCCTAAGTTTCAAGTTTCGTAAAATGTGATCCAAAATCTTGAATTTGATGCAGAAATTGCTTTGGAAAAATCTGAATTTTTTTTCAGAAATTTCAGAGAAGTTGATTTTCTGTTGGAAACCTAGTGAAAATTTCTAGGATTTTTTTTTTCAGAAATTGTGCAGAAAATACTTCAATCCTTGTGAAATCTTTTTCCAGGAGTTCAAACGGAAATTCCAACAGAAATCCGATGGCGAATGTCAGCACAAAACTTCCGGAAATTCTTTCATACCATAAATTCAAGGCAGAATATTTTGTAGACATTCCTGCTGTCTCTTTCAGGAATTTCCGCGGAAACTGCACGTCAATTACTATAAAAACTTCTCTGCGAATCCTTGAAAAAAATCTCCTTCAAATACAAGCGGATTTTTTCATGAATTCCGGTAGAAATCTTTTTGAGAATTCCTGTAGATATTGTTTGGTGAATTCCTAAGAAAAACCTTCCGAAAATTATTTCCCAAATTCAAGGCGGAATTTTTACGGAATTTTACATAAAGATTTATGCGGTCATCGCTACAGAAATTACAGTGAAAGTTCCTCTAAGAGAAACAAAGTTAGGAAGCTTTTTATAACGAAGGTGGATTTTTCTCTAGATACAGGCAACTTACCCAACTTAGGAAGTAGTGCGCTGGATTCGCCTAAGAAGCGCAGATAAAACTTCGGAAGAAAGTTCGGTTCAGAAGTCCCGAGGTCCGAATTCTAATGTGGTGCTACGCCGACAATACCGTGCCTTGTGGTTCGTTGTAGAGGGGTTAACCAATCAGAAACCAAGAAATATCTCGGAATTATGTCAAAATTGACGTGACAAAAAAAATGAATATTCAGAAACGATGAAAAATGACAACAAGTGAAGTTCTTACCCTTATAATGCTTGTTAAACGAGTGCTCAAGAGTAATAATGCATTCAATAATGGCTTGGAAATATAAAAAAAAATGTGTGGGCATAGACTTCAAATGTGGAGTCCCTTCTCAACGACATTTTGCCTTCGAAAACAAAACCTTACGCTCCTTATTTATTAAATTTCCACAAGGTACAAATGAATTTTATTTTGAACTTTTATTTTACAAACGGTGGTGCGAAAATAGTGACTTTAGTGACTTTTGGAAGCAAATAGTGACTTTTTAATGACTATGCTCAAAATAGTGACCAAGTCACTAAAAAGTGACTTGCTACCAGCCCTGCAAGACGTTTGGAACATTTTTGTTGCCAAAATCGAATGGTTTTTATTTTCTCGTGACATTTCACATTTCTTTTACGATTTTTTTTTCATTTTTCACGTCGGTTTCGGGATCTAAATATTTTTTTACGAGAATCTAGAATTTTTCCTCATCCGTTTAGAGCAATAACCAGTTTTTTACAAGGACTATGCGATTCACGTGGTGCTTTGAGCTTGCTGACGTCTGATCATCTTTCTCTTAAATGGAACAGGATTTGTTTTCATCGGGAAACGTTTTCCGATGAAAATAAATGCTATTCTTCCTATATACGCTTGAAAGAGAAAGATTATTATTAGAATATTATCAGCAAGTTCTATGAACAATATCAAAATATAGAAAAATAATTTGTGTTCCAAAATCGAACGGTTTTGTTGCCAAAATCAAAAGGGGTATGTATGTCACTCGAAATTGATATCAAAATGATCTAGTAACAACACAAACTGGATTTGGGATAACGATTTACTTAATTTTTGTACTTCACAGACATCATACACTTTTCTTCTTTTCTCGCTTTTCACGAATTTCCCGGTTCAGTGGCCACCACGACTTTTGGTAAGAGGCCCGGACACCCATTGTGTTAAATAACAAACGACTCAGCTCGACGAACTGATGTGATGTGTGTATGTCACAAAATTTGTAGACACACTTGTTCGAACTTAGCATTATCCTATTTACTCGAAAAAGTTGCATTTGACGGGGAATGCAGTCTCATTGTTTGCTATTGAAAATTTACTCGTTTGGACAATGCATTTTGGTATTATTGAAAAATCATTGACAAAAAAATTCAAGACCGGCAAAAATCATATACTGTGCACAATTCGATCAGGATAGTGGAACTAAGGCAAATATCATATTATCATATAATCAAAGGTAATGATTGTGTATCATAGTTGATGCCAATAGAATTTCTTTTACTGAATCTCAAAGTAATGTCATCCTAAGCTGTGTATGACCAGTCCATCGATGGATTCTAATTCTAACAAGAAATACCTGCATCTCATCTGCTTTAAACCAAGGAACAATACATTGCAAATTCATTTATAGCAAACCGAATGCAAATTAATTTTCACTTCAACCGAAGAGAATTTTTAATTAAACTCGAAATCTTTCCACCAAGCTGTATTAAATAGTTGAACAAACCGCAGACTAACCAACCATTTGCCTCTCAATCCATCACTTCCACTCAATTAGAAAGCATCTTCGGCATGATTTCCTCGGACACGCAATAAACGCATTCATCTTGTACCGCAAGCAGATCAGCGAGCCAGGAATTCTCTCACCTTTCTCCTGCACCCGAACCGAACCAGGTCTCGACTCCATCGACGAATCCCAGCTTCATCGTGTTATCTCGCGATAAAAACGTGATTGTGCAATCATTATTATCATCTCGTCTTGTTCCAGTTTATTTTCTTCCCATTCTCCGGCGTCGCCTCGGTCGGCAATTCCCTTGCTTAACCGCTTTTGTCTATACACCACCAAGGGACCGAGCACATCTATTTGAATGCTGCGGAATGGAATCTGCCAGAGCCGCTCTGCCGTAGAACGAACGGATCTAACGCGGATAGACGGCTGTGTGGCACGTTTTTCCGCCCATTATCGATTCCTCGGTGCTTTCTCCTGGGCGATTCATTCGATTTTCGAACCACCGCAGCACCATGGCATCGCATCACTACTATTCATTGTTGAGGGGATGGGTGTCCATCGGTGCAGACCAAACTGCAGACACCTCCAGAGCGAGCGGTCTCCCTCCCTGCCCAATCCAGTCAGAACAAATGCTGCTGAGCGAGTTCGACTGGTGTGGTTATTGGATTCGCTTTTAATTTTTCTCAACCGCATTTAAGGTCGTTCATAGAAATGGGCATTTCTGTTGTTGAAAGGTATGGTGTCAAGTGGGGACTATTGTTTTTTTTTAAGAACACCGTTGAAGTCAAGTATTCAAACCTCATTCAGATTTACTGTAAGCATAAATCAGCAGGTCTATAGTAGGCTTAGGAAGCAAAAATGTTGGATTGCCAATCCACAGATGGCGTGAAGAAAGTTGAAAAGGCTAAGTTCCAGATGAAATTTAGAGCCATTAAAAAAGAAGAATAATTAGAAAAGAAGGATGCGAATATTTACGAAACTAACAATAATATCAAACAATAAAAAAGTTTTCTATTCAAAGCAAATAAAATATTCAAGGGCAAAATAAGTGTATAGATTTTATTAAGTACAAGTGAAGACGGTTGATAAATAGCCCCAGTGGAGGGTTCTCGAGTTATATTCCTTGTCTTCAAAAACTTCATATACTAAATTTAAATTTGGTTCCGTTTGCTTGATTAGTTCTCGAGTTATGCAGGAATTTCTGTTACATTTGTATAAAAGTCCCCCTTTCCAGAAGGGGAGGAGTCTCGAACTACCACAGAAACATTTCTTGACTTCTAAAACCTCCATACGCCAGATTTAATTCCATGTGCTTGATAAATTCTCGAGTGATGGAGAAATTTGTGCTACATTTGTATGGAAGCCCCCTTTTTCAACGGGGGGAGGGGTCTCGAACCATCTTAAGAACCTTCCACGGCCCTATAAACCTCAAGTTGATCGAACCAGTAGTTTTTGGGTTTACAAGGGTCAGACAGACATGAAATTATGTTTATCAAGGATCGTAATGGTCCCTCATTCTCACGAGCAGAGGATGCTCACTCACGCGAATTTTCGCCTAGGAATCATTTTGCGGGAAAGAAAAAAAGGCCTGATGAGAGATAACTATTTTTCCCTATCTGTCAGTGCCGCTAAAAGTTGATTTGCTCGTTTTCCCACTCCTTTCATCCTTTTCGTGCTATCACCGAACAAGAGTAGCTTTTATGGAACAAATAACCTATCCCCAATAAGCAGTTGATGTGGTAGTGTGGCTAGAATGAGCGCAACCCAGTGCCATTTTTGTTGGTGTTTTGGGTTCGAATCCCGTTGCGGTAATAAGTTTTTGCCTTTCTCGTAAATTTTTTTTTCAGCTGGAACTTCTCGATAATTTTGAACAGTCCTACCTTTTTTTAACCTTTCCGTCCCCAACGTCTGTTTTTAAGGGCTTTCAAAAATCTAAACTGCTGTAAAAACCGCATTTCTTGACCAATTCTTTCGCAACAAGTTGCATTCCATCCGGATGGATCCCAATTTTCGATTTATACTAGTTTCGCTATCCACAGTACGGTTCCAGAATTATTCCAGATTCCGTTGGGGTCAGTTGTCCCCGGAATAAGTGGCCATTTACAATTTTAAGTCAAAACAGGTCGTGCGACACCTCAAACTTCATGATTTCACAAAGCAATGATGGGAATCATATTTCTGGGGTTCCTGGCCCACTCGGACTCAATCTGGCCACATTGGTCACAATCCGGGGACCTACGGAATGGCCATTTTCTAAATTGATTCAGAATAGGTCGTGCGACACCTCAAACTTCATGATTTTACAAAGCAATGATGGGAATGATATTTTTAGGGTTCCTGGCCCACTCGGATCCATTCCAGCCACAATCCGGAGCCACTTACGGAATGGCCATTTTCTAAATTGATTCAAAATCTTCCGGAAATTCTTCTAGGAACTTCTCCGGGCATTCCTCCAGGAATTCTTCCTTTAATTCCTCCAGGATAACTTTCAGGAGTTTTTTATTCGGGAATACCTCCATAAATTGAATAGCGAAATCCTCTAGAATATCATTCTGGAATTCTTTCCGCTATTACTTCAAAATATCCTTCAAGAATTCATTTAAAAAAATTCTAGAAATTTCTCCTGGAATTCGTCCATGTATTTCCTCGGAAATTCTTCCAGGTATTTTCCCAGGAATTCTCCAGGAATTTCTCCCGAAATTTTTCCGCGGAATTGTCCTAGAATGCTTTCCGGACTTCACTAGAAATATACTCCAGAATTTCATTCGTATATTAATTTGAGAGTTCCTCCAAGATATCTTCCAGGAATTTCTTCAGAACTAACAAACGGGAATTCATCCGGTAATTTCTTCAGCATTTCATCTGGGAATTTCTGCATTAATTCCTCCTGGTATTTTTCCGGGAATTCCTTCAGATATTTATCCAGAAATTCCTTCATGAACTTCTCCAAGAATTAGTTCAGGACTTCCTTGTGAGAACTCTTCCGTTAGTGCTTGTGAGAGTTCCTCCGGGAGGTCCTCCAGGAGTTTTTCCAAGAGTTCCTCCGGGAATCCCTTCAAGAACTTCACAGGGAATTCACGGGAAATGGGATTTCGGAAGTTCCTCTAGAAATTCAACTCCGGGTATTCCAACGGCTGTTCCTTTGAAAATTCCTTCGGAAGTTCCAGCAGTAGCTCCTCCGGGAATTCATTCATGCTTTTTATTTATCTACAAAATCCTCCAGAAGTTCCTCGGAGAATTTCTCTGGGAGTTTATCCAGGAGTTTTTACGAGAGTTACTCTAGAAATTCTTCCTGTAGTTCTTTAAGAAGTTCCTCCGAAAATTCCTCTGATAATTTCTCCGGAAATTCCTCCAGAAATTCATCTGGGAGCTCCTCCGGAAATTACTCCAGGAGTTCCTTCTTAGAGAAACACTCGGAGGAACTGCCGTAGAAACTTCCGGAGGAATGCTCAAAGAAACTGCCGGTGGATCTCCCGGAGGAATTCCCGTATGAACTGCCGGAAGGACTCCCGTAAGAACTCCCAGAGGAATTTCAGAAGGAACTCCCAGAATTATTTCTAGAGGAACTCCCAGAGAAACTATTGGAAGAACTTTGGGAGGAATTTCCAGCTAAATTTCTGAAGAAGGCCTAAATGATTTCCTGAAAAAAGCCTGCATGATTTCCTGGAAGAGCTACTGGTGGAACTCCCGGAGGAATTCCCGGATAAACACCCGGATGAATTGCCTGTGGAATTCCCGGAGGAACTCTCGGAGGAATTCTTGAAATAACTTCCGGAGGAATTTCTGAAAAAACTCCCGGGAGAATTTTCAAATGAACCCCCGAAGGAACTGCCAGTGAAACTACCAGAAGAATTCTCGGATTTTTTTTGGATAATTCATCTTATAGACATCATCATCATCAGAGAACCTCCCGGAGAATTCCCTGAAGAGCTCCTAGAGAAATTCCTGAAGAAGCCTAAATGAATTCCAGAAAGAAAGCTTGAATGAATTCCCGGAGGAAATTCTGGAGAAATTCCCGGAAGAATTTTCAGAGGAACCCCCGTAGGATCTGCCGATAGAACTACCGGAATAATTCTCGGAGAAAATCCTGCAGGAACTCCCGGAGAAACTCCAGGAGGAATTTTCGGAAAAACTCCTGGAGGATCTCCCAGTAGAAATCTTGAAGTTTCCACCGGAATTCTTTCAGGATTTCTTTGGGAAATAATCTAGGAATTCCTCCGAAAATTCCATTGTTGATTTAATTTACGGTTTAATTTCTGTATAAATTTTTGGTGGAGTTCCTGGGTCCCTGGAATGTGACCGATGTGGCCGGATTGAATCCGAGTTGGCCGGGAACCCTTAAAATATCATTCCCTTCATTGCTTTGTAAAATCATGAAGTTTGAGGTGTCGCACGACCTATTTTGAGTCAATTTAAAAAATGGCCGTTCCGCAGGTTTCCCCGGATTGTGGCCGGAATGGATCCGAGTGGGTCAGAAGCTCTAAAAATATTATTCCCATCATTGCTTTGTAAAATCATGAAGTTTGAGGTGTCGCACGACCGAGAATCAATTTAGAAAATGGCCATTCCGTAGATCCCCGGATTGTGACCGATGTGGCCAGATTGAGTCCGAGTGGGCCAGGTACCCTAGAAATATCATTCCCATCATTGCTTTGTGAAATCATGAAGTTTGAGGTGTCGCACGACCTGTTTTGACTTAAAATTGTAAATGGCCACTTATTCCGGGGACAACTGACGGGGACCCCAACGGAATCTAGAATAATTCTGGAACCATACTGTGGATGGCCTATAAAACTAGTATAAATCGAAAATTGGGATCCATCCGGATGGAATGCAACTTGTTGCGAAAGAATCGGTCAAGAAATGGCGGTTTTTACAGCAGTTTAGATTTTTGAAACCCCTAAAAACAGACGTTGGGGACGGAAAGGTTACCCGACTAGAAGAGCATAACTAAAACTTAACACAATTTTAACATATTGTGATCTTTATAACTGATTTTGATACAATTTTGTTCTTAGTAGCCATTTTCTTTCAAATGTTGTAACAGGATTTTAACATAATAAGATTTAAAAACCCAAATTTATCCCCAAGTGGTGATTATGCCTTTCTCGATTCGATATGTTGGATTCGAATTAATGTTGTAAATGCTGTGCTAATTGCCTACATCTTGGCGGGTAAAATATTTGATGGCTAAATTGATTAATGACTTAAAGTGTGCATGTAAACAGCGTATTTGTTAAAAGAAAAATAGAAATATTATTCAAATCGAATGAGTAATTAGCAAACAAAAACAATAGTGTCCAACTAGGAAAGTTTCTCCGTCGAATGAAACTAGTTGCACTCGAATCGGTCAAGTCCTTCTATATGAAACGTGTTTAACAATAAAAAATTCCCGGGGCTACACACACACACACACACACACACAGTCAGACATGTGCTCAGTTTTTCGAGCTGAGCCGATTGGTATATAACACTATGGGTCTCCGAGCCTTCTATCAAAATTTGGCTTTTGGAGTGAAATTATAGCCTTCTGGTACAACTTTGTTGTACGAGAAAGGCAAAAATGCTTAACACTGAATTGGCCAACAGTAGGCAATTAAAATAGATATAGCGAAAGTCTACTAGATATCACAAACGCTGATATAATTTGGAAAAATGTCTAATTTGTAATGTTTTTAGTTTCATTTTCTTGAAAAATATTCTTGTTCAGAAAAAAATAATATTTCAAATTGTTGATCACAATCTGGAAACCTATCACGACCTGTAACTGCACAGTAAACAATATATTTTATATCTGATTCTGTTATAAATTTCTAACAAAATATGTTATTTTCATGATAAAATTGTAACAAAATTTGATAGTTTTTTGTTTCGAGTAGTGTATATTTTGATAGAAATTCTGCATCATATTTCTAACAAATTTTTTTATAAAAATTTTGTATAACATAATAACATATGATGATATAACTTTGATATGACCTTCTGGTCGGGTAGCTACATTATTCCACCTGGAGTGCCATCCCTTCATCTGGTTGGTCGTAGAATGTCTCTACATTTTCGAAGAAAGTCTTGAGCTGTGAAGGTGCTTTCCCGATCAGCAATGCATAACAAAATTCTAACTCAATTCTATCAATGGTTGTTATTAAAAACAACGTGTGTTATTATTAGATAATTCGATAAAATTGTATCTTCGGCCAGTTATATGTCATATCAAAATTGTGGCAACATTAGTTATGTTTGAAATCAAGGTAATCACAAAAAAATCAAGGTATCACATTCAGTATAACTTGAACCCATGTTCAATATTAATAGCTAGAACAAAGTTAATTGCCTACATTATGGATGGAAATTTGTCATTGTAGCATACCAGATATTTATCCGCGATGTAGGCAATTATCTTGAAAATAGCTTTTTGTACCGAATAATCATATCAACGTTTGTTATAAAGTTGATATGAAGGTATCAGCCACTAGTTTAATTGTGTTACGGCTTGAAGATTTTTTGATATATTTTTTTTTATTTTAACAACTAGCCAACTAAATTTATAACATATTTTGTTACAATATTTTTCTGAAATAGATAACTCAACTTGTTATAATTTTGTTATGCATTATTGATCGGGTTTGCTTTCAATCTTGATTACGCATCTGGTATTCTTGTTGCTCGCCAGACCATGAACCTTCTTGAATGCTTCCCATATTTCTTGAAGCTTGTGCTGCTGAATGTACTTGTACAAATTTTTCGAGAAATGAAATAAAACAACCAAACTGTTTAGTTTCCGGAAACTCGACTTGGCATGAATTAAGTATTGCCTTCTCCAATTCAGATAGTATAATTAGTGGATCAAGATCAATTCCACATGCTTCGGCCTTTTCAACGATAATCGTGAGCACTTTCTGATACAATGATTCGCATTTCGACGTCATCAGAACATAAACAGATGTAAAAATGTGCTCATGATCTGGTGGACAACTAGCATAGATTGTGAGTCCAGGGACACTATCAAAAGTACCATCAGTTACCCAGTACTTTGCTTCTGCCAACCGCTGTAAAGCTTTTGTACTTCCAAAAAATGATGGCACGGTCTTTACCTTCCTCGCAGTCAGCGATCAAAAAACTATCTCACTAAATCGTTAAGACATTTAGGTTCTTTCGTAGATGTACGTAACGCACAACGAACTTGACCAACCGTATTCAGTCGCGTTTGTACTGACGCCGGGTGCCTAGAGGATTCCATCCTCCGAAAGTGTTGCCATCTTTGATATATCTCTAGTCTCTCGTATAGGATATACTCTTTCAGATTGATGCGAGAACTAAGACCAACTAAGACACACGTTGGAAAAGGCAGTAGATAAAACACAAACAACAAATTTGTGTCAAACTAGTTGGCTCTTACTTATTTGGTACAAAATTAGTTTTTGAGCTGAGGAAATTGTTCTACTTATTAAAGTTGATTTTGCTGCATTTGTCCACACTCAATCAAGTTACCCTGGAACCATACAAAGTATGCAGGAGCTCAGAAAGCCGTGCCGAAGAAAATAGGCCACAGCTAATAATGCTGTTTGTCGCTCCACTCTTGTGTAAGAGAATTGTTTGTTCTCCCATCAGTTCCAGCAGGGCCACCCTCTCCTAAACCGGTGGTGGTGCATCCAACACCCAGGATCTTTCCACCTGATTCGAGCGCAATGGAACCGTCGAGCAGTGGCATGGGGGCAGTGGTAGACAACTGCAGCAACTACCACCACTGCCACTACAACAGTGCTGCAGTACAAGCAAGTCGGTCGGTTCGTGGTGGTGCATCATCATCCGAATCTCTTTGGCAAATTTATTTCCTTCTCTTTACTCTTTCTGCATCTGTTTGGTTTGGATGCTACCGAATAGTGTAGGAATAGCAGGAGGATACACAGCACGTCACACCCCGTGTGCAGTTGCAGGAGGGCAAATGCAATAAATTGGAACCGAGTCGTTCCGCCATTGAAGGTTATTCGACTGGAAGTTGGTGCCTGGTGGCGGTGGTGGGAAGTATCTCCGGCTGGTTTTTCCTTTACCCCAAGATGGTCTTTTCTACCACTGACTGGCCTGGCCTGAGGACTGTACCCAGGCGAGAGGTTCGAGTGAGGGTCTAGTGCTCTACAGTTGCTGCTACTGCTGCTGCTGCAATGAGTGTTCAAATAATTAGAGGAAATTCCACAAGAGGACGACACCGTTCGACAATTAAATGAGGATTAAATTAATTGCGAGATGCTTTTTGTGACGTGCTCGAGATCGAGTGGTTTTCGTTTGCATCGGTTAGTGGTTCGAACTGAGGCGAAGTTTTAAGATGACTCGCACAGAGAGATAACTCAGATTTAAATAAGTGGGTACCAATTGAACATATTTCACATTTTTGCCAGGAAACAAATCTCACGAAAAGAAGATATTACATGATAATCGTATGGTACTATAATTCTGAAAGCTTTTAATAGCCAGTCAAAAAATGCCTAATGTAGTCCATTGTATGTCGTTTCCCTCCGGTACAGCTGGTCCGATGAAAAAATGTAAGATACGAAAAATTAATTAGAAAATAATTTCACGACTTACACAAAGGAATTTTACATCACCACATAAACATGCATTTGTCAGATGTTCTTACGATTCTGTATAAGAACTGGGTATATGCGAAATTACTAGATATTGTGATGTGTTTTATAAATATTATATGAGACTATGCCATAGAGTCCATTCAGAATCAGTTTTTAGTTTCCCGGTTTTTTTCCCGGTGGGATGAACTGACACTAAAAATATCATATGAGCAGATTATATTAGAAAATCATCTATTATTTATTTTGTTTATGAGGTTTCATCACCGCGAGAAACTTATTGATTGATTTTCATTGGCTTTTATCGGTGAGATCGAACTACCTAAGCTCAAAGTGGAAGGGAGCATGTTTGTAAAGCACGATGAAGCACAGAATTGAAAGTTATCGCAAGCGAGCGACAAGTATGAAAATTGAATAGAAGTTGAAACCAGAGTTACCGTGCACGTGCTTTAGTTGGTGGTGCATGAGACGCGTTTTAAGCCCTCTCGTACGAACGAAGTAGGTGATGCGCTTCTAAATTGCGCGCCTCCGTCTAGTTGCTATGCGCCTCATGTGCAGCGCATGCGATCCATCTCATGCGCTCGTCGCATGGGCTGATCACCTTGTGAACGAGCGTTAGGAAGAATAAACAAAGTCAAGTAAATTGCACTTGCAATTGACAGAAAAATAACCGATTTACGCAAGTATAGTTATTATCGACACTATAGAAGTATGCACAAAGAAGTAGCGCGAAAATTTGGGTTGTTGCATAACGAATATGATGAAATCAATGGTGAACCAGCGAAAAAAATTCTAAAAGTTGAAGTTCGAATCGATTCATGTACACTAACTTCGTCATTAGTGGAACTTCTCACCGTAAATGGACTTCCGTTCAACCTGCTACGCTATCCTGCTTTTCAAAGAATCATAAGACCAATCGAGGATGGTCTCAAAACATCGCGACATATGAACCTCGAGGCAATGAAGCATGTCCTCCATCAAGTCAGCTCTCAGATTAAAAAACACATTATCTCTGACATTGACGGTATGTTTATCTGTGTCAAGATCGATTTGGCAACCCGAATGGAAAGGGAATTCATCTGTATAAATATCCAGTATGTCAAGAATAACCGTATTGTAATTCGAACCCTTGGCATGATAGAAATGCATGTTTATCATACTGCTGCAAATTTAACCGACGAAATATTGAGAATTCTACACCCATATGGTATTGATGTACGGAGAATCTTGTCGGTGACTACCGATAATGCCAGCAACATGATTGCAACAGTCAATCGTCTTAAACTTGTGCAACAAGAAGCTTTGAATGAATACGATGCTTTGTTCGGTCTGATGGATGACGGAAATGCAGAGGAAGATACTGATGATCCGGATCATTTAGAGCCGAATGACGATGACCCTGGGAAATCGAATCAAATAGAAGATCAAAGTGAGAAGAAAATGGAACTACTAGAACCAATTCTGCACTGAGTACGATGTGCGGAGCACACACTTCAACTTGCTGTTAATGACACTTTTAAAGAAGCAGAGATGAAAAGTCAACTGATAAAAGTACGGAAAGCCGTGAAAACTCTGAGAAAGCGACCGTACAAGGGAATGTTCAGTCTGAATAAGAAGAACAGGCCGAAACTCGACTGCGTGACGAGGTGGAATAGCACTTACCTAATGCTCAAAAGCTTACATACGGAGAAAGAGTTTATTTGCTCATTAGTAGAAGGAGATGATGATAAAATAATAGACGAAGCATTGTGGAAGTTCATCGAAGATTTTTGTACAGCATTCTGTCCTGTGGCGGAAGCAACTATAAAATTGCAAGGGACGCAGGTCACATTTGGAGATTTTTTCCTTATTTGGGAAAAATGTACATTTGAACTGAAAAACTCGCAACATGATTTGGCTATTAAAATCGCTCAAAAAATGGACGAACGACGAAAGAAATTAATGAACAATCCTATATTTCTGGCAGCCATATATATGAACCAAAGGATAAATTTCAAAAATAGCCCTTTTATAAGTAAAGAAGAAAGGGAAATTGCTGTGGTAGGTTTTATTTATATTGATCTCAGGGACACAATAAATTTTAATTTTATTCATATTTGTAGGACTACTTGGTAGATATATGGAATCAGATGAGAATAATTTTCAATCCGAATAATGTTATTAATGGCGGATCATCTGAAAAATCAATCAACGGAGACTCGTTCGAAGCATATTTGGCAACTCTTGATGAGGCAAACGATACAGCAATTACTACGGATATTCGTGATGAATTGGTTAACTTGTCGCGTGGTCCACGTTTAAAGCTATACTCAACAGGACCAGAGGCACAAAGTATTCTAGATCACTGGCAAAGCATGAAATCTTCTAAACCTGATCTTTTCAAGCTGGCTGCTGTTTTCTTGGGAATTCCTTGCACACAAGTCAGTGTCGAAAGGTCATTTAGCGCATTAGCACTTGTGCTAACGAAGCAAAGGTCTTTGCTTGGAGAGGACACATTAGCCGATATACTACTTATTCGATTGAATTGCGAAATTTTCAAAAAAATTGATTTTAAGAACATTTAAGCGATTTTTCCAAGCACATTTTTTATTACTACATCTAACATTCATCTTCGATTAAGTATTTATATGAGTTACATAATTGTTTGAATTAGTTTTCAATAAAAACATAAGAACGACTTCAAAAACCTCTTTTAATGGGAAAGTTACTGTTCAGCTGCATTCTAGAGGCTGTCCATATATCACGTGAACATTTCAGGGAGCAGGATACGGCAAATGTCCATGGTACAAACAAATTTTTGAAAAATTATATGTACAAATGTCCACGCAGGGGAAGGAGGGTATCTAAAACTGACCAAAACCTGTCCACGTGCTCTATATTGTGCATCTAGTTCTATCATGAAAATTCTACGTTTGCAAATAATATTAGCATCTCTTCCTCTTTATTTAAGTTAGTTTTAGTGGATACACGGTTGGGAAATTTGAAAAACTTTTCCTTATTATCCAAGAAAAAACAATTTTAAACATTGACCACAATTATCCAATATAGGAATTGGAATCTGTTTCCAAATTGAGGCGATTCACATATTTTTTTATGCGGCATTGCACATTGCCATTAATTTTCATCATTAACTTTTGTTGGTGGAAAAAAAGGAATACGAATGATAATCTTTGAAAATTTCATTTAGAAACAGTGCTTGAGATAGCGCGCGGCGACGAGCGCGGGGCACGCGCACTTAAGTTTTCTTAGGTGTCACATCCAAAGCACGCTCAAAATTTTGATTGATGCGTCCCTTGATTGCTCAGCATACTTCGATTCTTATGTGCTATGAGCTGGTATAGTAAGAGTCTCAGTAGCACATTTGTGTACGCATGAGAATAAAGTAACTCTGGTTGAAACGTAAGCAGAGGGCCATTGAAGAACAACACGAAATTGAAATCGCTGTTATTTTACCTAACGTCCACCCAGGAACGGCTTGGCTGATAGCGTGTGAACTATCTTACCAAGACAGGCAAAATAACAGCGATTTCAACCTGCTCAACCTTTCAATTTCGTGTTGTTCTTCAATGGCCCTCTGCTTACGTTTCAACTTCTATTCAATTTTCATACTTGTCGCTCGCTTGCGATAACTTTCAATTCTGTGCTTCATCGTGCTTTACAAACATGCTCCCTTCCACTTTGAGCTTAGGTAGTTCGATCTCACCGATAAAAGCCAATGAAAATCAATCAATCTATTATTTATGTTTATTATATATTGCATGCCGAATTGCCGAGAGAACCAAATGAAATATCCGAGTTTGTCATATCTGAAACTTAAGAGATTAGATTTAACAAAAAAATCTTTCAGATTTCAGATTTTGTTAGAGAAATGTTTATAAAACACGCAAATAAAAAAATGCAGAAATTAAAAAAAAATCCCAAAAACATTGATCGAAGTGACCTACACCACAAAACAGATAGGCACCATAGAACAAACTGCAAATTTCAAAGTAGGCTTTTTGTGTATCAACAATCGACGAACCGTACCCGTACCAATGAGCTAGACTTTACTCCTTGCTCCCGTACATCCAAGGCGAAAGATAAAGATAGCAAAGCATGCGTTGCTGCTCTGTCTTATGCGCGTTGTGCAGTAAAGCTTGACTCCCACAGCAAGGTTCGCTAGCGTTCGAAAATCCTGCATGAACCAAAAGATATTTTAGTTACAAAATAAAGATTGTCGCTTCGGTTCCCTTTGTTCTGCTGTCCGAAACATGTGGTGTCGAACTGTCAAATCGTATGTATTCTTTCTTCATTGACATAAAGATCCCCTATCATCGCCAACAAAAGATGTTCCGGACAGCGACGACAGCGACAATGTTTATCTTGTAACTAAAATATCTTTTCATGAACCATACAGAAACAAATAATGAAAAGTAATCAGCGCGTAAATAATAAAGACATGGTAAATTACACTATTCTGGACGTACATGGATCTGTTCCAACAAGTTCGCACTATTTAAATGTATGCAATTTACATAGCATTTATTCGTATAAAAAGTGACATAATGCAATACAAATTGCATACATCCAGGTGATAATATCGTTTAAATTTACGCTCTTTTTGGCATTCCCTTTATTACCTTCCCTGCATTACTTTCGTGTAAATTTCAACAACTTTTTCTATCTGTGCACATTCCAAGGTAAAGATGTTAAATGCCTGTCTACACGTTATTTTCACTGATTACAGTTCGACTGGGGTGTTTATTGAAATATTTTGGCTTTTTCAGTCTGATATAGTACATTCGAAGTTAATTGCCTATATGCCGGGTATTAAGCCACCCGGAGTGGATTGGAGGGTAACCGCCCCTTCGGTGGGGTTTGATCCCACGACCCCAGTTCGCATGACCGGTGCTTTCCCTACTAAGCTACGAAGGACCTCCGTCGTCCACCGCAGCTTAGCGGGTACTGATGAAACCAAATTCCCAGCACCAGGTACCAGCCGATCTCTCGCAACACATTTTCAGAACTAACTCTCTCATATGTATTTTTTTACACATGCCAACCAAGTAGGATGAGTATTTAGTATTGTCCGGCTCCTACACACTTGCTTCATCAGCAACGGCGCACATTGTTTATTAGTCGAGAGCATCACACTCTAGGCGAATCCGGGAATATCACGCCTATCTGGAGAGTAGGAGGTTGAGGGTTTGAGTCCCTCCAAGACACGTGGATTCTTTTTCGCAAATTTCATATCAATTTGTCCATTTCAAAACATATGCACAGCCAAGATATTTAACAAAAAAATAGTTTCGTGCGGCCGAGTTGCCGAATAATATGCAATTAATAATATTTTTGATCTACTTTTTTTGTTTTTGATTTCTCGAAAAAATCGTCTTCTGATGACTTTTAGAGCTCAAAAAAGGCTTTCGATGGGTAACTATGCTCAATATCTTTTTTCGATCAAAAGTTATAATCGTTTTTCTGTCAAAATTACTTTTTTCAAAAGTTGATAGCTCCGGTTAGGGCAGACCAAAAATATGTTTACATTGAAAGATCAATTCATAATATTTATTTATGTAAAAAATTGTAGATATGTTATTTTTTTATCTCAAGTTTTACCAATTTTACTAAAATCATGTTTTGCCTTTCTCGTACACTAAGTGTACGTAAAGGCTATAATACTGCTTCAAAAACAAAATTTTGATAGGAGGCCCGGAGGGCCGATTTTTATATACCGATCGACTCAGCTCGACGAATTGAGGTGATGTCTGTATGTGTGGATGTATGTGTGTGTGTGTGTATGTGTGTATGTGTGTATGTGTGTATGTGTACAAATTTTGTAGACACACTTTTTTGAACTTCCCATTGTCCGATTTGCTCGCAACAAGTTGCAGTCGACGTGAATTCAGTCCCATTGTTTGCTATTGAAAATTAGATCCATAGCTCATCGCAATCTGGAGTTATGGCCAAAAACTGTTTTGCGTATAAAAAATAGCAAAATGTTCTACACTGAATTTTCCTAGATTCGAACTGTTGACCTTTGGGGTGGAAGGCGCTTGCCATACCACAAAACCATCGAGACACACATGGTATGAGTAAATATAAGTTGTACAGTATTCATCAAATTGGTATACGTTCATTTCTTTTCAAAGCCACAGAGTTCACTCTGCTAGGGTAACGGTACCAATATTGGAAGTATTATTGAATCAATGAAAGAAAATATATTTGATAAAATCAATAGTGGTTCTAAATTGATAGTTTTAATGCATTAACTGATAGACAAACTTTGAATTTGCTAGAAATGAATTGGATTCATTTCGCCTTGATAATTAATCTAAATTTTCTTGGAGGTAAAATGAACTCCACTATACTGCCGTCGCAAGCATAATCGTCCAATATTGATTTTGCATGGAAGAAAATATGGAACAGTTACGCTTGCGGCGGCAGTATATAGGTAGGAAAGCCAATTTGTTGGGGAAATTATTGTTTTCAATTAGTATTTATAATGGCATAATTACAACGTGTTGCTTCAAGTAAAGCAAACGTTGAGGAATGCAATGATGAACAATATTAAGAACCCATTGTCTTCACTGAAGGCATGATCCTATAAGTGTTTATTTGGGTAACCTCTAACGAAGAAAAAACTGTTCAATAATTAATAACGTTTCTCTTTACTAAATGTAATCAGGCCCATTTTTTCTATTATTTTGCTATCATGCGCTCGCATACCCTATATACGAGTGAACTTCTCACGTGGCAGCTATTTTTGTGGCGTTCAATCAGCGTATGGTAGCGCAGCTGGTGTACGTGGGGACGCTATGCAAGCACATTTCGGCGGGAGCGAACGGCACTGCATTCGCTTCAGTCGCTTGCCGTCGGATGAATATCGCAAAAGGAAGCATCACCAACACACCGCTTTGGCCCTGACGGAAGCGAGTAAACAAAATGGGGGCCGGGTGATGCTTTTTATTTCACCCGGTAAGGGATATAAGGCGTCAATTTCAAAATGATTGTTAAAACGTTAAAACACATTTTAGCCGAAAATAGTTAGATTTTTCGGGTTCGAAATTTAATTTACTTTTAGATTGGCAACATGAAAGTCTAATTATTTCGATTATGTGTAGATATGTAGCCTAACATATAGGTGAAGATTTCGGCTATCTGCTGGTGTTGGATTGCGTGGGAGTGCTCTCGGCTCTCAGATTTGACAAATCGATGTTTTAATCTTAAACGCAGAGAAGTCGTTTTAAAAATTTAGTATTGAGTTATAGAAAAGAAAAATTGTTTATAAATATGTTTTCGAAAAAAAAATGAGAATCGAACGAACGTCGAACTTAGACTCTCTGAGTGAGAGGCTAGAACGTTACCCCTCAGCTATCTTTACTCCTTAGATGAGCGGTGATCGAAGTATAACAGGTTATACGCAATTTGCACTGATCATCGGCTGCTTGTGCATTCGTGCGGCAACCCACCGGATGCTGTGTTTAGGTTCCGTGGCATATTTAAATCATCTGACATTGAAAAACATATACGATTGAGTCTACGTCATGTGCTTTTGTGTCAATTCATTCAGATATGTCACCTAATATTCATAGTGTTTTGATGTGCAGGGAAGCAACATCACTTTCAACGTTTAATTTGAATCCTCTGTAATGCATTCTTCCTGCCGTTACAGCAAATAATCTATATTGGCACAGTATATGTAGAACATGACTTTTCTAACAATTAGTTTGTAAATAAAACAATTTATTTTAGTAAATGGTTTTGATTTTCTACAAATATTAACCTATTATGTTCCTACCTTTTCGCTTGCATATCTTCTGTGAGGTTTTGATAGTTAATTAATTCATGCTATACATAAGTCCTAAATCTTGGACTTCGCTAGACCAATTAATTGGAACCCCATTCATAGTGATAACATATATGTTTGAAGTTTTCAAATATCACTCGGATTATGTGGGAGAAGCTGAGTTTTGGAAGGATTCGGAGAAAATGTTCCATTCTTGCAAGTCAACGGAAAATGTATCCAAACTTTTCTACAATCCAAGCATGTTTTTGGATCATGTAGTAAACTCAGTTCGATCATTTAGTTTGTCGATGACTCATCCCGGAGGTTAAATTTCAAAACGTGTCTTATGGTGGACTTCTGGTGCGAACATTTTTCGACAGCTCTGCCCTACAGTTTGTTGTTTTAATTTAACTAATAATCGATTTAAAGAACTAGTTTGTAATAACTTATACTGAATTAGTTATTATTAGTCAGTATAAGTTACTGCAACTAGCGCTATCATTTTGTTATTAGTGCAAAAGAAAAAAACAATGAGGCAGAGTTGTATAAACCTTCGCACTAGAAATGGTGGACATCACGTTTGAAATTCAACCTTTGGAATGAGTTATTGACAAACTACTAAATGTATAGGTTTGATAATTATTAAATTAATTAAGTATAATATTAGGTATGCAATCAGTATGATATAAAGTATTATACATTATTGGCCCAAGTATGCTGATTTAGGTAACACCAGCTCTGTCACGAGTAATCTATCAGATTGTGTACATGGATAGTTTACCTGTATGGAGTGAACTGGTAAATAATTTTGGATCTTTTGGATTTTGGATACAAAAGCAAATTAAAATTAATTAGTTCTAATTCAACCTTCGTACCATCACTGTGAAATGCTCTCCATATGAAAAAAAGCAACCATAGTAGAATTATCTTCAGATTTTATAAGGTCGGATCTAATTCGTTAATTTTAGTTGAAAAATGGTTGAATGTCAATGACAAAACGAAGCTGCTATCAGCAAAAATGAATTCTTACCAATCATACAATTTAAAACAATAATTTTAAAAGGCTAGCTTATTGATTGGGAGAAAGCAGACTAAGCTGGATTCTGACTACAAACTGGGAAGTAATCGACTGGTTGCCAACTGGAAAAATTTATTGTGCTATATAAGGGGATTGATTTGTAATGCTAAGATAAAGAGTCACTGCCTTCGCTTCAGTCGCTTGCCGTTGGATGAATATTGCAGAAGAAAGCATCACCAACACGCCCCATTGGCAAATCACCCCGGCAAGGGTGAAGGGCGTCAATTTTAAAATGATTGTTAAAATGTTAAAACACATTTTAGCCGAAAATAGTTAGATTTTCGGGTTTGAAATTTCATTTTCTTTTAGATTGGCAACATGAAAGTCTAATTATTTCGATTAAAAGACATGTGTAGATATGTAGTCTAACATATATATGTTATACTTCGGCTACCTAAATACTTCGGCTACCTGTTGGTGGTGTTGGATTGCGTGGGAGTGCTCTCGCCTCTCAAATTTGACGAATCGATGTTTTAATGTTAACGATGTTAAAAATGTGGTATTGAGTTATAGAAAATAAAATTGTTTATAAATATGTTTTTGAAAAAATGAGAATCGAACGAGCGTCGAACACAGATTCTTTGAGTGAGAGGTTAGAACGTTACCCTCAGCTATCTTTACATCTTAGATGAGTGGTGATCGAAGTATAACAGGTTATATGCAATTTGCACTTATCATCGGCTGCTTGTGCATTCGTGCGGCAACGCACCTGGTGCTATGTTTTTAGGTTCCGTGGCATATTTAAATCATCTGACGTTGAAAAACATATACGATTGAGTTTACGTCATGTGCTTTTGTGTCAATTCATTCAAATATATTGTCACCTAATATTCATAATGTTTTGGTGTGCAGGGAAGCAACTTCAGAATCAATTTCAACATTTATTTTGAATCCACTATAATGCATTTTTCCTGGCGTTGCAGCAAATAATTCATATTGGCACAGTATATGTAAAACATGGCTAGTCTAACAATTAGTTTGTAAATAAAACAATTTATTTTAGTAAATGGTTTTGATTTTCTATAAATACTTACTATATTCGTACTTTTTCGCTTGCATACCTTCAGTGTGGTTTTTGATTGTTAATTAATTCATGCTATACTTAAGTCCCAAATCTTGGACTTCTGCTAGACCAATTGGAACCCCATTCATAGTGACAACACATCTGTTTGAAGATTTCAAATAGCACTCGGATTATGTGGAGAAGCTGAGATTCGATAGGATTTGAAGAAAAATTTCTTTTGGCAAGTCAATGGAAAATGTATCCAAACTTTTCTACAATCCAAGCATGTTTTGGATCATGTAGTAATCTAAGTTCGATTATTTAGTTTGTCGATTACTCATACCAGAAGTTAAATTTTAAACGTGTTTTATGGTGGACTTCTGGTGCGGATATTTTCGACATTTATCCTCTGGAATGAGTTATTGACAAACTACTAAAGTATCAAACCTATATTACTAAATGATCGAAAACATCCTTGCTATATTCCTTAACAAATTACTCAAGGCAATCAACGATTTTTGATTTCCTGATAGAATAATATCAGGTATGCAATCAGTATGATATAAAGTATTAGACATTATTGGCCCAAGTATGCTGATTTCGGTAACACCAGCTCTGTCACGAGTAATCTATCAGATTTTGTACAGTGATAGTTTACCTGTCTGATCTGATAAATAATTTTAGATCAGTTCATTATAATATATACAAAAACAAATTAATACGAATTAATTTTAATAAAACCTTCCGTTAATCACTCCGAAATGCTCTCCATATGAAGAAAAGCAACCATAGTAGAATTCCCTTCAAATTTTATTAGGTCGGATCAAATTCGTAAATCTTAGTTAAAAGTGGTTGAATGTCAATGACAAAAACTGAACTGCTATCAGTAAAAAATGAATTCTTATCTATATGAAGAATCATACACGCAGCATATTTTTGAACGTTTAAACTAAAAATATGAATTGTTGATTTCAACAATCAGGGTATTGTTGAATCAAAATATTTGATTGTTAAAACTACAGTGTTTTCAGATTGAATTTACAATATTATTGTTATTTCAACAATATTTTGTATTGTTCTGAATTTGACTGTTTATGAATCAGCATGTGTTTTTTTAAGTGTACTTCAAAAAATATACACCGGTATGTCTTCTCCGCGAGTCAAAGTTATGTTGAGGAAAAAGTTCGAATCGTCGCCAAATTATTCCTCAAAATAAAGGTAAGTTAGCATAAAATTTTTATTTACTTAACGTTTTTGATATAGATCATCCATTTTTACATCAGGATTTATAAAATCAACACGGCTGAGATTCGGAAGCATGCATAAGTTTCGAAGGACGCTAAACCAAAGCGCATGTGAACAGTTCGTCTTCCTGGCTCGCGGTAACCGATCACCTAATGTTAACATCATTAGCAAATCAAATTTAACTGTATTTCACATGTGCTACTACATTTAATAAGTATTAATAAATGACATGAAAATAAAACGCCCAACCTTTTTTTGCTGGTATAATTGAAAAGTTATGAAAAATAACAATCCCATTACTTTGAATGCATTTTAATAATTTCTATAATAAAATATTGTAAAATCAATCGTACATGTATTATTGAAACAATAATACAGTGACGATTGTTTCAACAATAATATTGTTGAAATAACAATAGGTCTACAAATGTCATGAAGAACTATAATTGTAGAAACAACAATATTCTGGATTGATTCAAAGGGGAAATATTATTAGCCCTGAGCTAACAATAATTATTGTTGAATTCAAACCAGAATATTGTTGATTCTACAATACATTTCTGTGCGTGTACTATTCAAAACAATAATTTTAAAAAGGCTAACTTATTGATGGGTGCCAGAAGCCTAAGCTGGATTCTGACTTCAAAACAAGAAACACTCGAAAGTTTGTCAAATGATCAACATTATGGATCATATATCCAAAACTATGGATCATATTACCGAAGTTTTGGATCATAATCACGATAAAAATTGCGCAAAATTGTATTTTTATGGATCAAAATGTAGTTTTCTATGGATCATTTTCCAAATGGATGATGGGAAAATAGCAGGAATGATATTGTTTTTCTTGATCATGTTTAAAGGTACATACTTATTTTCCAATTATTTGGTTTATTTTTTAGCTTAGTGTTGTTTAGTTATGGATCTTAAAATTAATCTTTATGGATACGCCTGAGCTATTTTTTGGATTTAAGGTAGCGTTTTATGGAACATTCAGATGTTATTTATGGATCGTTTTCCATTTTTCTGGATCGTTTTTGTGCATTTAACGGTACAAAGTAAGGCTGCCATAAACAAATGTGAAAAATATGTTTGTCAACCCTTTTGAACGAGCGAGAAAGGCATCATCACCGCTAGGTGGTTTAATCAGGGTTTTTCAAGTAAATTGATATAATTCGACAATGGAAGAAGATACGGACGATATTCTTATAGGAAAACACGCGTTTTGAAAAGTCTCAAATGTCTTCAAAAGGTGACATTCGTAAAAAATGAAAAATAAAAAATCTCTATCTAGAAAAGATACATTTTCGGCCTAAAGTACACTCTTAAAAACCCAGATTAATCCACCTACAGTGAGATTTTGACCCTTCCTTAGTTTTAAGGAAATTTTTTTCCAGACTCCTGTATTTAAAACGAGATAAAACTACTCAGCTTCCCACGGCGATTTACCGTGAAAGTGACAAAATAATTGCCTACCCAAAGGCGGATGTCATGGGTTGAGCGACAACTCAACGAATGATAACGTACTGTACTTCATGCTGCCTATCTATAAGGCGCTCGTCGGATTGAATAACTATTGTGACATGGTTAGTAACTATCGTAACGCTGGTTGCATATATTGTACTCGTATTTTCCAGAGACCTCGATATTAATTAATCCAGAACTAACTAAATCAGTCATTGATCTGAACCAAACTCAATAGCGTTCTATAATAACATATATTTCGCCATATGTATGCCTAATTTGGTTAATCTAAACTTGTTCAATACCTTAAGAATGAGTAACATTTTTATGGTAGTAAATTTCAGAATTTGCACACATACGCACACATACATGCATACAAGTGGTCTATTAGTGTCTCAAAACATGCTCACATTTTCTATCTCTTCCACTGAAGAAATTTTTGAAATCCCTTTAAATTTTTACGTTTTTGCTTTTCTGAGAAGATTTTTTTGTACATGCTTCTATATGTTCCTCAATTAAAATAGGCATAAGTCCATATGATATCATTTGTTATAATTGTATTTTCAATATCAAAGTGAATTTGTTTCAAATATCATACATTTTATTTAATAATTCACGAGATTTCTTGATATATTAATACGTAACACACCTGCGTAACGCATATGAAGTGAAATTATAGACACTTCCGAAGGAAGGGTCAAAAACATTTGTTCTACAAAGTTGTTCTGGATACTTGGGCCAAAGTTGTTCTGGATACTTATGAAGTTATCGAAAAATAGGGTGGAAATTTTCTTTTCTTTTATTTTGCGGAATATTGTCATAAAATGTTCAACAAAGTGTAGCGCAGCTTTTTCCAATCAACTTTGCTATATAAACTTTTTATGTAGCTCTCAAGCTCACTTGTTTAGAGCAATTTTACTTGCCAGGATAAGGGTGTCCCTCAAAAAACAATATTTATGATCTACTCATTTCATTTTTTATTTTTCACGAGTGTCACCTTCTGAAGACTTTTAGAAACGCTTTTCACAGGAATTTTATATCACATCACAAAGTATACTTAATGTAATAAATGCTGAAGTTTACCTCACCACTTTCCAATATTCTGCTTCGATTCATCGCACTTGAAAAATGACAACATTTTGAAACACAAACAAATGTTTACCATTTTTGTATCTATCAAGTGTCAAAAATCATACAAGGTGGCCCACAGTCGGAGACATTCCCCTGCCATTATAACTGAAAAGTTGGAAAAACAAATATTTGGAATATTTCGAAAAAAATATTTGGTATGTGTAGTAGCGGACACCTTCCTACATGACTGGTACCATATAGTTTTTCGTGAAAAGTTCCTACTGTTGAGAAAATCCGCGTTAGATGTCTTTCACCATTCAAATTTCAGGTGGTTAAGCCATTTCTGTTTCATGAATAACCATTTTGGTAAAGTTTCTTTATATATATAAAACAAAGTTGGTTTTTGTACGACCGCGCATCATTCAAGAATAGACAGTCCAACTTTTGCTAATTTATAGGGGAACTGTTCCATTTTCCATCTCACTGAACATAGATTTATCTCATCGCGAAAGAAAGAGATACTGCACCAATTTAGTCGCTTCTAGAGTAGAGTGTGGCAAGAGTACGCACTTAGTTTTCAATCGATCATGTGGCCCTTATGAAGCAAGCTTCTGCATATCAAATCAGTGTCGATGATTCATATACTCTTCCTTTATGTTACCCAGTGGAAAAAATATTGAAATTATTGAGATTCGTTTTAGTAGAACCCTTATTGCAAGACAAGTGAAAAACGCACTCTTACCCCACCGGTGGGGTAAAAGTGCGCATTGGGTGGGGTAAGAGTACGCATTTATCCAATCATGTGCTTTAAGTATATATTAACACAAATAAGAGTTAATAACATTTAATTGATGTTTAATGAGCATATATTAGGGAATGTTTAAAGATTACGTAACTCTTAAAGGGGGAGGGGGTCCTAAAAATGTGCGATTTCATACGAAAAACCATTGCTTTTTATAAATACAAAAAACTACAAAGGTAAAAATATATATCAGGCTTCGCGTGACGTATACAAAGGCATTTCCTTTAAAGAAAGTCCACCAATCACGTAACGTAAAATTTGGCTATTTCATCACCCCTCCCCCCTATCTTACACTATTTATATAAATCCTCTAAAAATTATATGGATCGTCACACATCTCACAACCCCTCCCAGCTAAACGTTGCGTAATTTATGAATGTTTCTTTTGATTAAATGAAATTATCATTTAGATGAAATTGTGTTTTCGTACTATGTTTAGGTGTACAACAAGTCCTGATACAATTTCACTATTTCGCTTCAGTGCTTTGTTCGCTAAGTCCTTTCTAACACCGAATTACTTCAACTTATTCTAAAAACTTGTGATTTCAAATTCTGTCCCTTTTTTCTTAGTTGGGGATCTTTACGCTTTGGAAGAAGTCTAATTTCGGCCGGAGATACGGGTTTGACATCATAACTTGAAGATTCATATGCGTACTCTTGCCCCACAGGTTCCTGCGTACTTTTACCCCACAGTGCCAAAAATTATTCAAGTAATGGTTTTGACTTCTTGGAAAACCAACCGGATTGGTGTTCTGTACCATAAAGTACTCTATACAATAGGTTATCGAAATGGTATAATCACAGATAACAGATATTGAGGCTGGTATCCGATACGTGTGTAAACATCCGCAACCGTTAATTCAAAGGTATTTTAAATTGGGACCGCGTTTGGCAATCGATTGAAGATGGCGCAAGAATCATTGTTATTGAAAACGCAGCCCGAATGCGGCTGTCAAATGCATTGGCTGCGTTCGACGGTTGTTAATCAGCTGCGTCCATATGTACTGCCGCAATCAGTTGAGTAGATGGCAGTAGTGGGCCAACGTTTATCAATTTAAAAGTTTTCACAGGATTTTCAATAAAATTTGTTCTAGCTTCAATGTCTGTTATCTGTGGTATAATGTTCACCTGATTGAACGTATATATGGTAATGAAATACTAGTTGCGGAAATCCAATTATTTTTAGCAAAATGACCAAAAAGTTATCTAACTCCATATCTCCCTTGTTGTTTATTCAAATCGTTTACAATTACACATGATAATAGTTGGCCTGAATACCTGTCAAACTGATGCAGTGCTGCTAGTTTATCTTTTTTTATTACTTCAAAAAATCGAAAACGTACTCTTACCCCACGCGCACTCTTGCCCCACTCTACTCTATTTGCTAACACGCGTGCTCACTGGTGAAAAAAATCACAAAAATAAGAAACAAAACAAATTCCTTTTCATTGCTTTGTTTTTGATGGGATGGAAATATGAGCTATAGGATGAAGTGCCGAACCGTTCCCCTATTTGTTTACTTCTTCTATTTACGATAAAAAATGTAATGATAAAACTGGAAAACTTAGATATCAAAACACAATATCAGTATCAGGAAATTGATTATTTTTTGACGAGACAAAAGTTCCTCGGGTCAGCTAGTTTTTTTTAATAAATTAAATCCCAAAAATCTTCGTAACAGTTTGTCAACAATTCACATGATTGATTTGTTTTAGTTTTAAGGTTAGCAATTTTATCGAATGCAATAGTGCAATAGCTCATTACTCCCAATGGCTGGAAGGTAGATGCGGTCATTATCATCTCCTCATCTGACCCCGGGACGCACACTTGCCTCCAGCCTTATGGAAGGTCCCTATCCGCTCACTACAGTCGATCCAATCCAGCCTGCGATCATCAGCCGTCTCGACCCTGTGTTTGAGGCAGGTGAAGGGGCCTTCTAACAGCCGATCGACTCATTCTTTGGGGCAGCTTCAGATTCGAAATATGATGTCATCGTATTAACCGAGACTTGGCTAAATGATTGCATTCTATCTACACAACTCTTCGATGACTCTTTCACGGTGTACAGAACTGATCCGAATGCGCTTAACAGTAGGAAAACTAGAGGAGGATGTGTACTAATTGCTGTGTCGTCTACACTGCGCTCCTGTGCGGATACGACTTCAGTTAGCGGATGCCTGGAACAACTGTGGGTGAAAATAAGGCTGACAGACTATGTCGTTAGTGTGGAGTTCTCTATCTACCACCTGACCGGAGAGATGATGAAATTCCTATCATTTAGTTTGAAGAACTGCAACTAGCGCTATAACTCCGTTATTACTTGAATTATAACAACAAACCATTAGACAGAGTTGTAGAAAAACCTTCCCACTAGAAGTCCACCATACAACACATTTTGAAATTCAGCTTCTGAAATGAGTTATTGATAAACTACTAACTAATCAAACGCAAATCACTAAATGATCGATAACATCCTTGCTGGGAACCCACTTTACGATGGATTTTGTTTCAATGGTTTGACACAAGTGAATCCCATAAAGAACACTATCAATAGCACTCTTGATTTGGCCTTGGTGAATGACAGAACGTTACCAGTCTGCTGCGTTTCTGAAGCAGTGGAACATCTGGTTGTTGCCGATATCGCTCATCCATCATTTGAGGTCGGTATAGAAATGGATCTACCATTGCAATTTGAACAATCTATTGATAGGGATCAGTTTGATTTTCTACGTGCCGATTATATTTTCGTGATCCTGCCTCAAATCACTCTACTGTGCTTTAGTTTGTGCCATTTTGGAATCTTCTGTACTGGTGTGGTGCCCATACAACAACAATAGGATTGACCTATTGAGGCTGAAAAGTGAGGAGAAAATGTGTTCGACTGGCACTTCAGAACCTTCCTTGACGTGATCCTGTGCGTCTTCCTCCTTATGAACATCGATGCAACCTAATTGGCCTGGCATCGCTGAAAAACAGGAGATCTGTAATGCAAGCCGTTTTTATCGGTAAAGTGCTGAGAGGTGAGCTCGATGCTCCAGGTATTCTCTCTGAGAAGGATATTTATGTCCCGAAGAGATCCTTGAGACGGCGAAACTTCCTGCTGACGGACGCACGCAACACTCGATATGGACAACATGACCCCATTAGGTTTATGGTATCTAGGTTCAACGAAAGGTTCCAGCAATTCGACTTTGTTACCTAGGCTTGGTTACCGTATACTGATCATGAATGTTTTGTGCTATTTGTATAATGATCCTTCTGACAATATTATTGGCTTAACTTTGTTTGTTTGTTTTAATTTGACTGATTCCATGATTTATGATTGTACCGAAAATTTTTGTAATTTAATTTAGTTAAGTTTTTCACATCATCAAGACATAGGTCAGATGGAGGCGATCAAGCAAATAAATAAATAAATCAGTGTCCGGTATGAAATCAATATTTCTTTGGTTAAAGTCACCATACATATGCACCTTTACTTCAGGACGCACGTTATATAAAAATTCTTTGACGATGCCAAACAATTTATCACATACGTCCCTGCTAGCATTATTTGGAGAAATGTAAACTGAAGCATAAAGTGAGTTTCATCTGAAATTTGCACTTTCGGCCGCACTTGTTCAAATTCTTTAAATTTACTTGTCTTGATAATTTCTGAATTGTATTTTGTAGATATCGCAACTAAGACACTACATTACCACAAAAGTTCAACTCAATGGACGCAGTGGTTCTACGCCCCAACAAAAAAAAAAAGACACCACATCCCGATTTTTCTCGCACTTATTTATAGTCTCGGTCATCTCTATAAACGTTGTAACTAGGATGTGAGCGTGGTGTATGAATGAGATGGCTCCAACTGCTGGACAGTAGGTGCCAGTCCGAGGCAGGTGCCAATAGATCAACCACTAAGCACATCCGAGTTGGCAGATGTGTGATGTCTTCTGTTGCAGGTCAAGGAGTCAAGTACGCCACGCTTCAAGGGGGGGTTCTGAGGAGCATGACGATCCATACGAAATTTTAGGGGTTTCTTACAAACAGCGCTACGAAGGGGATTAGGGGTTCAAAATCGCAAATTTTTGCGTTATGTACTTTATGGATCTTCCCGGTGAGGACTTCCGAGGCGTCGAAGGACCAGCAATAAGGTAGTTTTATAGCTGTTTTGCTGGGCTCTCGGTGCTTCAGCAAGGGAGTGTTGCTGCACACTTGTGTATGTGAAGTTCGCTAAGCACTAAGCAGTCGTGTCTTGTACACAACCCCTGACATTTTTTTTGCGTTATGTAATTTGCGTATGAGCCCAAACCCCAAATCTTCCGATCTGGATCAATATGCCACTAAAACTAAATTTCCTTTGAATATGGTTAATTTTTTTGAACATAAACATAATTAGTGATAGGACCATCAGTATCACTGGTGCGTAAACTGTAGAATATAATATAAATTTATGTAAATTCGATATGACCACCCAACCAAAAGACGCGTTTTAGCCAATATTCTCCTTCTCTAATCATAACTCGCAGCATGTATAGTTTTTAGTGGAGTAGTTCAACAAGAGTCACTCAACTGCAGTTGAGTTACCGTCACGCCGTTTGAGTGCTTGGACAAACTGCAATGACCAACCAGAATGATAATGCACCAAACAAAAATTTTCATGAAAATAAGCCGATGCGATAACATCTCCTTTGATTATCGCGAACTCACCTGTCTACGCTGATGTCGTGAAACTGGCTGATTGCACTCGCCTGAGTCGCTTTTCCGGACTACTCACTGCTGTATGATTGAGATGCGTTTTTGCACTATCAAAAGGCACTAATCAGTCTGCGGTGATGAGATTCAATTTTCCTCGAAATGAGGAAAACACTTCACATACGGGTAATAACCAATTTTATTTCAATACACATGCACTGTGGTCGTCTGTGGTTTTTTGACCGTCCCGAGCGAAGCAAAAACTACGCGAAATTGCACTCACCAATACTAATCAGACGATGCACTTCTGCCTGCAGAGAAAAGTCGTCCGATAAGAGAGCGACCGTGAGCATCCATTTGTTTACGTTCTCACGATAACGGGTACTCGAACCCGCAATGGTGGTGCACAGCGGAACAATTTGACACACGTTAGCAGGGTTGCCGGTTGAATTTTATTACCTAAAAGTCATATTATTCTGCATTACGGAACTATCAAGTAGAAAAATCATCCGCTTGTACTGCTAGCACAGAGAACAGACGTTTGTCTTATGTCACGAGGTCGTGTAAAACTTTGTACTGGTCATTTTGAAGTGTGTCGTTATGCCCCCGTTGCGCGGTGCTATTGTGCTTAGAATGTTAGTGAAAATTTGCCGTATTTTACTTTTTAGCGCTAGTGGTGGCTGGTTTTCAGTCCGAATTGTCACTAGATGGCAGTATCACCTTGTTTACGTAGTGTAAGCCAACGCCATCGCTTGGGTTTGTATTGTCGGACAGTCTGCGTTGGCGGCGCTGAGGAGCTTTACACACGTTTTCAACAAAAATGTGTATGAGTCTCCATGCCTGTTCTCTTATCAATATAGCATGCTAATATTAATGGAACAAATAGAATTGTTACATATGGTCCTCCGTAGCTTAGTAGGGAAAGCACATGTTTAGCGTACTAGTTTCATGGGATCAAACCCCACCGAAGCAAGTGGTTACCCTCTCATACCCTTTTCCGAAATAAATCTATCACATGTCGTACATATGCATAATCGAGTTTCAGACATAGTATTTAATTTCCACTCCGGGTGACTTAATAGAAGAAACATAGGCAATTAACTTTGAATGTACTTACATGCAGTTTCTCAAACAAACGGTTGAATAAGAATCTAAGATAGAATACAACTGAATCGTTTTCTAACATAAGAATTGTGTTGGTGTCCAAAACGTGTACGTGTGAGGGCCAGAACATGTTGCACTATCATATACGGTATCGCTGATCCGAAAAATGTTATAGCCAAACTATCGAAATTTCTCTCGTCAATCCGACTGTCAAATCCATACAAATGAACCAAAACAAACTCATAGTACAAATATTAAAACTGACAGCATAATGTGTTTAATGAGTATAATCCGCAAAATTCCGCATTAGCGAAATCTGGACTAACGAGTCGTCGGATTAGCGAAAGAATAAAATTCCAGTTCTGGAAGATTTTTTGACAACTTATTACTGCGTGCTTGTACCAAATTTAAAAAAAGACAATTGAAAAAATGCCATTTGAAATCAAATCCTAATTTCCATTGCTTACGTCCCACCGATACAACATTTTAGAATATTACGCTACAGGGCCACTCAGCATACTCAATTTCAGTGAAATCATTCTAATTTTTCACTCACAAATAGAACTTGCGACTATGATCATAAAAATAGTTTGGCGGGACAGTTATGCCGAGAAATACAGCCCTTTTTTGTGTGGTTCCTACGCATACTTGCCTACGGTGCTTGCCTATACGCTTGAACGTAGTTTAAGGCCTTAGAAAGTGAAGCAATCGACCTTAAAGGTCTTAAGAGGTTTTTGCTTTCGCGTATACTAGGGTAAGACGGTATAATCCGCCCCACCTGGCCAAAACGCCCCCCTTTGATTTCTAGAAAACTATAACTAATTAAGGATCAAGATCAGTTGGTACCCGTAAGTATTTGTAAACCCATCATACTATCATACTATTTGAATGTGGAAGTATTTTTGTATTACACAATGAAAATAATAGCAAAATACAAAAAGTTATAGTTTTGATGTAACTTTTAATGTTTGTTTGCTCAACATTCTGGAGTGACTCTGGCATACTGTCCGCAAAACTTACACTGGAACACTCAGTTGGGCAACAAAATAACTTTTCTCAGTAATTAATATGATAAATAATTGCTTCCATCTTCAAAAATGTAACGATTTTCGAAAACATATTTCACTTGCCAAAACGCCCCAGTATATGCAGGACGATATGCCCTTACCAACTGGACACAAGCACAGCGAGCTTGCAGCAGTTGCTTCCAAATTGTATGGAAAATATTGAAATGTAATTCACACCTGCTTAAATGGACCTATGTTGGTTTTTTAATGTCAAGCGCATAAGGATTTGTAGCCTTTTTGTTATGGAATTGATAAAATACTAATGAATGGCTTTGAAACGTCTTTGGTTAAGGTGGGGCGTATTGCACAGGCACTTTTTGAAAATCATTTTTTCACGCCTTTCAAAAAAGCTTTGTTACGTGTTATCTGTAATATTTTTATATGACTAGGGTAAAACGACCTATTATGAAGGGGTTAAGCACCGTGTCAAAACAAAATTGATTTCAAAAATTCTTCAAAAATTGTCGTTGGTCGATTTCCACATTGTAGTAGTTGTATAGGATGCTCGTTAGTTTCGTAAATAATACGTCAATTGTGCTGAACTTATGTTGTTTTGTTTTTATCACAATGAAAACAAACTACCGCAATAATAGGACGCAGTTGCCTATCGTTGCGATATTTTTTGAAGGTCAGTCCTATTGTTGCGGTATTGCATGTAATTCTTATGGAGAGCGATACTGCAGCAATAGGACCTTAGCACTACCGCAATAATAGGCTCAAAGGAATCATATTTTTTACGAAAAATGTTGATTTTTCATCATTTTGAACGGTCAAACAAAAGCAGTTATAGTCGTTAATCCGACGAGTTTTACCCACAATTGTTTTTAATGCTATTATATCCAGAATGGACTACTTTAACACTACCGCAACATTAGGACATACCACAACGATAGGACGTTTTACCCTACTCACGGGTAATGCATTTGCGACTTCCTGGACTACCAAATAACACAAAGTTTGCATAAATTGCGTTGAAAAGTAAAAAGTTATCGAGGAGTTGCCGTAAGGGGGGCATATTATACCGTCTTACCCTAAATATACGTAAAGGCTGTAGGATCACTCCAAAACCGAACTTTTGATAGAAGGCTCGGAGACCCATAGTGTTATATACCAATCGACTCAGCTCAACGAATTGAGGTGATGTCTGTATGTGTGTATGTATGTATGTATGTGTGTGTGTGTACAAAAAATGTGAGACACACTTTTTTGTTCTTAGCCTTATCCGATTTGCTTGCAACAGATTGCATTCGACGCGAAATCTTTCCTATTTTTTCGCTATTGAAAATTGGCCCAATCTGCCTTTGCGTTCCGAAGTTATTAAAAAACATTGTTTGTTTTCCCATTTTTCCCAAGGCAAAAAAAAATTAAAATACGAGAAAGGCAAAAAATTTAAAATGGTGCAATGCATTCAAATGAACGCAAATGAGTGCAGTTTTGACCTCTCTTATGTGCTTTTCTTGTTATTTTTTATAATACACGAGAAAGGCACCATCACCGCTAGGTGGATTATTCTGGTTTTTATTTACTATAGTAGCTCAGATTAAGGCTCAGTTGAAAATTAAATAACTCTCCGTTTTTGAATTCTTCATCTAACCAAACGCCACTCAGCGTACAAGGTATGATAAAATGTTTAAGATAGCAACTATTCAAAAAACTAAGCTTGGGATGGTCAGTCAATATGGCATTTCGAATTCCTTATTTGACCCGATATTTTTTTTTAATAATGTAACAGTGTTTGAGAATAGAGAACAAATCAATGGAATGCTATTGAAAACTTATTAGATTTTAAATCTCAGATAAAATTGCAATGGATTGATAAATAACAAAATCGTATAAATCCGTTACAAAATTATCTACTTATGAGTCTCCAAAACCTATCATTTTTCGTAACGGTCTCATTTTTCCAAATTCTAAAATATACCCCCAATCCGAATCGAAGACAAAGACGTAGCCCTACGTCAAAATCGATTTTAAAACCTTGGGAAAATTTGTTTTCTAGTGTTTTCTAGTGGTCAATCGTTTTGTGGAATGCATCTTGTTGCAAGCAAATTGAATTCATTTTATTTAACTCGTTATATAGTCAGCTCACTATACATAATTCTTTATCTGTTAGACTACACACAAATCCGATACAGAAGTTTTGTTTTGCTTGGTTGCAAATAATCAACATAAATCATAAGCCTTCTGATAGCTCAGTAGAAAAATGCATAACCACTAACTAAATGTCGAATGAAACTGGGTTTGACTTCTTTTTTCTTTAATTTTAAATTTTTGGGTGAAGAATTGTATTGAACTTCTTGAGTATAAACTTATTTTTGGACTATGACATAAAAATGGTAATTGGTATACAGATAGCGTGGTGATGTGGCTAGAGTAAGCGCATCCCTACGGCTATTATTGTTTCTCTATTCATCCCGTGGATTCGCATAAGTGTATCTGCTTATGGAACCACCCCACCCATTTTTGGCCCTTCATACAGGAGTTTGATGAAATACAAACAATAGTATAATCATGATCAAATCGTTTGTCAGATATGGCCAGTGCTGTCGGCAGGTGCCTACAATAGATGGTAGTATCATCATCATCATCATCATCATCATGACATAAAAATGGTAATTGGCACATCAACCTCGCCTTCCATACATTAATACTAAGATTTGAGCCGGAAATATTCCAATAGTGGGAAATGTTGATAAATCTCTCTACTGAAGAGTATAAAAGTTCTTCAAAATTTTTACAACTGAAACTTGGCCTGCATTTAAAGGAGATTACATGATTGAACGGTTTTCTAGGCCTTCTATAGAATAAATATGTAACTTGTGTGACAAGCACAATGAATACATGATGCCCTCACCCAAAAACATTCTCGACCAAACTTTTTGCCATCTTCAGGAGGGCATTTTTTTAACGAGAAAGGCAAAAACTAACATCCAATGTGATCCAATGCTACGTTTTGACAGAACAAGTGTAGGTATTGATCAACTCAGTTGAATTCCATTGATAAGCCACTGTTGAACATGTTGAACTTTCTGTTTCCGTTCAAAAACATTGAAAGGTGTTTAACGTTTATTTCGCGTCAAAATAAAGCAAATATTCAATTCACTTGCCCAATCGAAAGGTAAAAATGTTCTCTAGAATAGCTTACTCTAAACGGCAACCCTGCTAGATGTGAGTGCGCTGGCCTTGTAGTCGGTCGGGTCGCACTTGTCAAACTCGAGAGACACAGGCTGCTATCTTCTCCCACCACCCTTATCTTCCTTTCACCGTTTCCACACCGCTCTTTGCTGTTGTCTGCAACTGAGTTGCAAAAAAGGATTTTTCGTCTATAAATCACCTTCACTCACAGGCCTACCAGGCTAGGGCGACAAACGATACACAGAATTGCGCAATTCCGCAACTAATTATGGGCAAAATTGCACAATATGCGTCCACCAAGGTTCGAATCACAGCCTTTGCAAAAAATACACAAAATTCGGCCCGCGGAACGCAAGATGCACCCGAAACCAATGGTCAGCGATTATTCTTTTAGCCTCTCCTGTCGCTATAATAGACGAAAGGCCTTCGAACTCTGCGGTGACGGGCGACAATCACTTTTTTTCCGCACTTGGAACCACCGCCGGAAAAGCAAGCTAACCAGAACGGAATCAGCAGAACTGAACGCGGACAAACACAACAGCGGAATATCGCGAACCGGAAACCGGGATAAACTAATTCCGAATTAGTTTTGTTTTCTACCACGGCTATTTTTCACTTATTTTCGCCAACAACACCACGGACTAACGGCGCAGCTAACAACACACGAAAAACGCGATTACACAAATTCGGCTCCGTCTGAGCTGTCGCTAGAATGATTATTCTATGCTCGTGTGCATGGATGTGTGGGAGAACAAACCGCGCGGGAGTGACTGAGTGCCGCAGTGACATGCTAAAAGCAACCTACACAGCGTTAACATACGATGGAACGTTGAAGCCATATAAAACTTATAATTTGAAGATATTACTTTTATTGAAAAATATAAAAATATGTTACACAACAATGAAACGAAATAATCAGAAATAACATTTATTAAAATTAAAAGTAACCTTCCTGCGTAGCAGCGATTGAACGTACCGCAGTAAGCAATGTTGTTCTTATCGTGCCGTGCTCTCACTCTCGCGAGTGGCATTTGCTTGATAGCCGGCTTTCTGCATATAAATTTGAACAGGGGAAAATGCATTTTAGGACCCATCATAGCCGAGCCGGTCCAAATGGTGTTATAGACAGGCAAAACGTGATTTTTGAATTCGCGCGCAAGTCATATTAACGTAACGTAAAACATGGCTTGGAACTTGTCATAAGACGAGTTAATACAATCCCATTGAATTCCACCACTTAATTGTATCTTGACAGATACGTATTTCGACCTCAACAGTAAGGCCGTCTTCAGTGTCTCGTACTTGACTCGACTTTCTTATCATGGCTTGGAAGTATTGCGTGAATCTGGATGAGGATACCGCTAAGGCCCGAAGCCCACGCACACTTTCTTTAATGCTACGTGCACGCAGCGTTAAAATAACGTAGTTGTGCATCGGCGCGGAGACGCAGCGTTTCTTGTTGTTACGATATTCAAGTTGGAGTAACAAAGCATGTTACGTTTAACTATTCTATTGCAATGAAATTTTAAAGAAATAATAAACTAAGAAAACTACAAAAACTAATTCAATTGGAAAAATTCACTAAAATAAAACTATATTATATACAAGAAAATTTACAAAACTATTAACACTTCAGCCCTCTCAGGGTCTGTCCGGGAGAATCGTTGGGGCGGACTCACTTCCCAAGCTTGTAACGCGAATTCAATTTCAACAAAACGAATGACGGAGAAAAGGGATTTGCGCGTGAAATAATTATGCTTTACACTAGATGTTAATTAAAAGTTCAAGGGTTGGGTTTATTTAATAAATTATAGAATAGGAGATATAAAGGAATGTACAAAATTTCACCTGACTTCAACGGTTAGGGCGACTGTCAATCGGTCGGTGGATGTTCGGAATGCTGGCTGCGACCGTTCCACTTCCTCACCGATGGCTATGTCGACGATGAAATAGGATCCAGGGATGTATCGTCCTGGGATAAAGGGGGCGTCGCACAGTTATCTTCCTCTAGTCCTGGACGGGTGATTATACCAGGGATATGTGACTTCACTATCACTCACAGGCCACCGGTCACAGGCCGTTCGATCTCTATTGGCAACTCCGACAATGGGTGGTCGAACAAATCTTCTTCCGTGGCACTACCTCGGTCGTTTCGAATACCGGTTCACTCGCGAAACTGCTAGGAATTTTGTTCCTAAAGAATTTAGAGAAATATTTTAAGAGAGCAACGGAAGGTTTAAACTGTCGGGATTTTGTTACCAAAAAGAGCCCTTGGCCTCATCCTGCTTAGGCTTATAAGGCCTTCGATGACACAGCAAAATCCAAGTATAGGAGAACATTTCCCGGGATGGTTTTGTCTGTGCACAGTTGGTACCGCGCGCCATGATGGTTATGTACATATAGGATGGGATACACTTTTGACAGATCGATACCAAGGGGATAAATGTGGTGAAATGGGATTTTTTGAATTCAATTTTCTTTTCTTTTTTTCAATCTTTTATTTTTCTAATTATTTACATTAAATTTTAGGGTAAATGGTATCTTAGGATAGGGAATATAAGGATTTATTTACATATTTACAGTTTTATTTATTTATTCTAGAATTAAAGCATACTTATTTACAAAAAAGGAAAACGGAAACTAAACGATAATAAAAGTAGCAAATTTAGGGATTGTGACCTATTGGAAAGGTAACAATTATCCCGGATCGGGTGAAAAAAAAACAAGTTTTTTTTTTATGGAATTTGTCTTATACCAAGAGATCAGATTACCCTAAAAGGTTTAAGCAAAAGTTCTCTCTTCTTCCAGATTTAGATTGATATGGAGCAATGATTGATCCTAGGCGGCAAGTACTTTTCCTCAAAATCACGTAAATGTGGAAGAATGAGCCTGCTTTTGAATGAATCCGGTTTTGGTTCTCTGTTTTGGATTAAAGATTTTCCCTGGCGTCCAGTTCAAATTAATGTTACCCTGCACAACTCTCTGCCTTTTGAGTTTTAGTTGATTCTGCGCGATGATTGATCCTAGACGGCAATTGCTTTCCCGAAGAATCACGTAAAATTGGAAAGGTGAGCCTGGTTGTTGCGGGATTTATCCTGATCAGAAATTTCAAATTCCAGAAACTTTTGCTTGAACCTCCATGTGAATCGAAAGTCGACTATTCTTTCCCTAGTTCTCTTCTCTTCAAAATTCAGGTTGATTTGGAGCAATGATTGTTCCTAACGGCAAGTGCTGTTCCTCAAAATCATTTGAATTTGGAAGAGTGAATCTGCTCGAAAAGAAATAAAGCCTTCGCTCCGGTAGCTCAAACAAAACATTCTTGAGTCTCCAATAATTTTTTTTTTAATAGAATATGGGATCTGCGTGCCGAGATTTGGTCAACTATATAGACCTATTCAACTGCCAGTTCTCTGCTGTTTCAAATTCAATTTAATTAATAGCAATGATTGTTCCTATACGGCAAGTGCTGTTGCTCTTAATTACGTGAATTTCAAATAGTGAGGCTCACTACCTAATTGAATACGTACTACTATGTCGCCATGATCTGGGCAGGTGATTAGTCCCTAAGAGTAATTAGGTTATATAAATCGGTATTCTACAACTAGCGAAAGAACAGCTTTAAGTTACCAAACCAGATTTCGTCAGAAAAGATCGCATTTTACCATTCACAGAACCCACAGCATACAAGGCCAAAATCAACTATTTTCTTGCCAACACTTGTTGGCTAAATAAGGTAGAACTAGTTTACTATAATATAGAGATCAGATTAGGGATTACTTCTCTTTGCTATTAGTGATGTCACAAGTTACATCTTGGACTAAATTCTAACAAATAATCACAAATATTCCAATTCAACCATTCCATAATCATTCATTAATACATTCATTCTTTTACATCAATTCCAATTATTCATTTCGTTCATTCATTAATACATTCTATTTCCAATCATTCATTTCATTCACGCTTTTCAATTCAATAATAACAATCGTTCAACTTACTTAATTCTAAAGCATATGATTCTAGGGCGCCCTAATATTATGGTTGTTTCGACGGTCACTCTAGGGTCTCTGATTTCCAGAGAACTGGTGGCCGTTTTGACGAAACTTAAATTTAATGAACCGGTCTCACAGCTGCTTCTTCTCTTCCTCGCATGCGAGAAAATATTGAATGCAACATGAGAGGCCTTTGCACTCGATTGATTGAGAAAGCCTTTTGCTCAACCCTGCGAATGTCGACTAATTGGAAAAAAACACTTGTATGTGTGGGGGTAAACTGTCAAAAATGTTTACATTTTAACCAAATGAGGAGGTAAACCACCGTGAATCGTGATGATTTGTCACATTTTCACGGTTTTAATGGTGTTTTGCCGGTGAAAGTTAAGGTTATACGCATCTATTGTGATTAAAGGTATGCACAGGTGTAAGTTTTAATTGTTTTTGTTTATTTTTTTAGGTCCATTGATGAAGCACTGTTGGTGATCAAGGATTTCAATAAAGTTTTTTTTGCATTGAGCTAGCCAGGTTTTAAATGACTTGCTGGCCATATTCCAAGGGGTTTTCCAGTGAGATCTTCCAGATCATACGATGAGGAACCCTTTTTAGCTTTAATTTTGCATGGAAGATACTGCTTACCATATTTGGAACTGTAGTTGTCTACGGCGCTCGAAGGTTTCATGTTTCTCCTGTAAACCAGCTGGCCGACAGAAAATGATTTGGAGAATCGACGGCTACGTAAATTATAGTGTTGTGAAGAAGATTGATGTGCTTTTGAAAGATTGGTTTTAACGATATCGTAGATTTTTGAAAACATTTGTTTACGTCTTTCGTCTCGTTCATCATCAGTTAATGTTTGGTCGTGGCGGAATAAACGATGGTCGTTTCCACTTCTGACAACTCCGTGCCGTGAGTAATAAAATACGGCGTCAGTCCGGTAGAAGTGTGCTTTGTAGTGTTCAGCATCAATTCTATTTCGGGGATTTTAGTATCCCACATTCGCTGATCGTCCCGTACGTAGGTCCTGATGGCCGTATTTATTGTTCGATTCACTCGTTCGACAGGGTTAGCCTGAGAGTGATATCGCGAGTTAAGCCAGTGTGTGATTCCAAAGCGGTCAACCAGATCTTTGAAAACTTTTGACACAAAAGTGCTGCCGTTATCCGTGATGATAATTTCTGGCACGGAGTTTCGATAGAACCATTGATCCTTTAGAATCACACACATGGCCGAACTGTCTAATTTTCGGACGGGGTGTATCATCACCCACTTTGAAAAGTAGTCGGTAATTACCAAGAGATGTTGATTGCCCTTTCGACTGCGGGGGAGGGGACCAACGAAATCGATCGAGACGATTTGCCATGGACGAGCTGCATGCCGCATTTTGCCCATCTCAGGAGTGACGGCTACGAACGGTGGCTTAACTTCTTTGCACATAGTGCAAGCTTGAATATACGAGCGTATGTTTGGGCCCATTTTAGGCCAATAATATCGCTTTTGGATACGATTCAAGGTTTTATCGTAGCCTAGATGAAAGGTTTCATCGTGATTTTTTTTCAAAATTGCATCAATTTCATCGGGCGATGGAACAATCTTCCATTCATAACGGCTGTCGTACGGTAGGTTCTTTGCCGTAATGAATTTCATCAATTTGCCGTCTTCTAAGCGGAAATCGACATAGTCGTCAGGATGACTCATGACCTTCTCAACCAAGGAGGCGTGCCAAGATGCAGTAGATGAATCACAGCTACAGCTACACTTCTGGACAAGGCATCTGGGACTACATTTTCTTTTCCCTTCCTGTGTACCACAGACATATCGAATTGCTGTAGATCCAAGCTCCATCGACTGCACCTTGACCCGACTTTCCATTTGGTGTTGAGGATATGAGTCAGTGCAGATGAATCCGTGATGAGCTTGAAGTGATACCCTTCAATATATCCACGGAAGTGTTCAATGGCTAACAATGCTGCCAAAGCCTCCTTCTCTGCGGCATGGTAATTTCGTTGGGGCGTTGTTAATTTATGGGAATAGTAAGAAACAACTCTCTCACCATCCTCTTGCTGCTGAGTCAAGATACCCGCTACCGCGACGTCGCTAGCATCGGTTTGGATGGTAAATTCTCTCGTAAAATCAGGGCTACCTAATATTGGAGCGCTTACGAGTCGCTCTTTAATATCGCAGAAGGATTTTTCAGCCTCATCTGTCCATTTGATGATTTTAGCTTTTGTTTTTAGGAGATCTGTGAGCGCCGCTGTTATTTCGCTAAAATCAGCTATAAATCTGCGGTAATAGTTTACCATTCCTAAGAATCTTCTTAGTTTTGTAATAGAATTTGGCCTCTCATATTCAATAATGGGCCGAGTTTTTTCTGGGTTGGCCCGAAGGCCTTGTGTACTAAGAAGATACCCTAGGAATGGTAATTCTGGAACGCCGAACTGGGATTTTTCCAGATTGATTGACAAGTTTGCCTCTCTTAGTCTGCGCGCAATTTCTCGCAGCAGCTGCACGTGATGCTCGAATGTCTCCGTTACCACGACAATATCGTCGAGGTAAACGAAGACAAACGGTTCCAGTACACCGTGGCCCAGCACTCGGTCCATAAGTCTAGCCAAGGTGGCGGGACTATTGACCAAGCCAAAGGGCATACGGGTGTACTGAAACAATCCTGCCTTGAACACTGAACGCAGTATACTTCCTCGAAGCTGGATGGAGCGGAACTTGGAGGAAAGCTTCCGAAAGATCTATCGTTGAGAGATAGTTGGCCTTTGGGAGCTGACCTAGTATGCGACAGGGGTGTGGCAAGGATAAGCATCTCGTTCAGTGCGCTCGTTCACTTTGCGCGCATCTAAGCAGAGGCGAACTTTGTGTGGCTTAATCACGGGAACGCAATTCAATGACCACGATGAGTTGCTGCGCTCAATAATCCCAATATCGAGTAGACGTTGCAGCTCAGTGCCTACCAAACTTTGAGTTTTCGGAGACATTACATAAGGAAATTGCCGAACGGGAGGTTTATTTCGCCATTCTTCCTTAATTTCGATGCGGTGTTCGGTTAGTGGGGTAATTGACAACTGTCCCTGGCGAGCGGGCAGGAAAAGAGATTTGATGCCCTGAATTTCCTGTTGCTCTTCAATGGTGAGGATTGAAGCGGTTGAAGGCTGAGGAGTTTCTTCTTCCTCGAAATCATCCACGAAGGCGCATTCCCCGACGGTCGGTTGTATGTTGAATTTGGACCAAAAATCCATACCACATAAACAACGAATGGCCAAATTTGGCACAACCAGGGTGGGAATGATTTTGGTCACTCCGTTAAAGCTGAATGGTAAGTATATTTGACCAAGAATCTCCAGCGGTTCGCCACCAGCAGTGCGCAAATTAATGGGATTCGAGAGAGAATTTATTTTCCGCGTTTTTAGGGAGGAGTATACGCTGTTATTAATTAGGGTAAGGTTGCTACCACTGTCTAATAGTGCCCGTATTTTATGATCGTATACTGTAACGGTGGTATAGGGGCGATTGTCATTAGGGTATGGGTAAGAAATTAAGCAAGTTATTGGCTCTTTAAAGTAAATTTCTTCAGTGGCTTTTACAAAGAATGTAGGAGAATGAGCTCGATACGCATTTACTGATTCAGCGAGCCGCGCTTTTCGCTCGCTGACATGGCGTTTTTTGTGCAATAGGGGCAATTGTTAAAGGGGTAACCACGGAAGCCACAATTTTCGCAAAGCACTGCTCGAGGCATACGACACTCTCTCAATGAATGGCCGTAATTACCACAATTAAAACATGTGTTTTCTGGAGGAGGTTCATATGTGTCAATTAGATTTTCGAGGGTTGATCGTCCCCTTTGTGGAGGTGGGTTTCTAACAGGATTTTGTATAGCGTTTCGGGACGGATTTTGTGAATAAGATGGACGAGATGACTTTTGATAATTGGATTGGACTGGTGGGGACGTTCTCGACTGACGGTTTTGGTGCTCGGCTGAGCTTTTTGTTGGTTTTGTTTGGCTGACAGCATTGACTGATTTCTCGATCCCAAATACCTTGTTGTAGGCGGAAAAATTCAGTGAATCAATTTTCTGACCGGCGGCTATTAGCGTGGGGAGATCAGCGATCGGTAGGAACGTTAATTGTTTCCTGTAATCAATTCTAATATTTTGAAGCAAAATTTGAACTTTCTCGTGTTCTGGGATTTGAACACACATAGTTCGAAATAATCGTTCCATTTCATAATAAAATTCATGAAATGACTCGTTTCTTTGTTGACGACGCTGATAAATTTTCATTTTTATCAGCGCGTCTAAATCCGGGTGCATAAACGTCCTCTTCAGTTCAAGCACCAGGTGGTCCCAATTTAACAATCGACCGGTAGAACGCATGGTCATATACCATTTTAATGCTGGACCAGTAAAAAGGTGTACGGCTGATTCATACAATTCAATGTCAGAAACATGCTCTGCCAAGGACAAGGTTTGTACGAGTTCTAGAAATTCGTTTAGTTTGAGCCCTTGATCTGTTCCATCGTATTTGTTGATCTTCCATTGAGACACAGGTAGAGTATGTCGCGCTGGATTAGACTGCTGCATTGGATAGAAAGAAGGATAAGGTGAGTATGGGATAGGCATTTGAGACTGTTGTGAGTGTGTAGCTTGGCGAGTCGACTGTGAGGTAATTGTTTGCTGCCTGGTGGAAGGTTCATTGTTATTGAACAACGGTTGCGATGGGAATTGGAGATTCGTTGTAAATCTGCTAGATGAAGCAGTAGGCATTGGAGGCATTGAATGAGTGGTGGAGGGGAAGTAAGGCACATTTATATACGGATTAGATTGCACTGTTTCTGGTAGATCAGCAAATCCAACCGAATGTTGGTTTTGATGTCGATTATGGTTTATTGTTCGTGGTGGATAAATCGTCGACCAGCTAGAATTTGGAACAGCAGCTTGCGATGTCGATGAGGGTAGTGTGGCTGTTTTCACCTCCGCACTTTCGAATTCTTTTAACCGAGCTTGTAACGCTTCAACATATGCCTTATCCTCTGCACAAAGATTAGATAATCGGCAATGTTGCTGTATAAACTCTTGAGAAGAAGTTTGTGGTTGGTTAATTGAGCCACTCTCTACTCTCGCTTCCTTGCTATGAGTTCCTGAAAATGTTAGGGCCTCTTGATTAACCGTGAACAATTCAACCAACTCCTGTTCATTGTCTATTTCCTGCTGAGTGTTTACCCGATTTAAATTTTCTGTATAAAATTCCTTTTTTAAAGTTTCCACAATATCCACAAGAAGGCAATTCAAAAACTCGCTTTCTTCTGGGGTAATATCTCTACGTTTTAACAGCTGGTACACTCTGTGACCGTAGTGCAAAAACCTCGTTTTGCATTTAGCCCTCGTGGAATGGTCATTTTGTCTCATAATTTCACTAATATCCAAAAACATTTTTTCACAGATGCTTATTTCCTCAATTTTGTTCTCACCAACCACTGCTTCCAAGTATTTTTTCTCCTGCTTTTCTGCTTTCAGGTGTTCCCGCAAGCTTCTCCGCCTGCGCGTAGAGCTTGGGTCATCTTTAATCACAATAGCACGCATTGATAACTCACACAAAAGCTCATCATTTTCTAAATGGTCTACTCTCATATCGTGGTACCACCCTAGAATCATTTCACTAGCCTGCTTAGAATTCATGCGCTCCATGGCTATTTAATTTCAATGTAATTTACACGATTAACAAAGCTAATTCACTAAATATAGAAAAAAGAAGTAATTCACAAAAGAAGTTCAATTCAATACATTTTTATTTCACACCTTTTTCAATTGAAAATAATTCTATTCAGGAAATGCAACAATAGATTAAAGAATGGCTAATTGTTCAATGATTTCAATAGAGAGAACAAAAGCATTTATCATCATCCGAAACGGTTTTGCTGAAGCTGTAACCCGCAGATTTGTAATTTGAAAAGCACAATTTAATAACCTAATTTTAAAAAGAATTGGAGCAAAATTGAAATTTTTGATTTTGATTTCTCCCGGAGCACAATTGAAAAAAGTTCTAATTTATAATTAAAGCAGAAACTTTTTTCATACATTAATTAACGTTGGGCGCCATTTTGTTACGTTTAACTATTCTATTGCAATGAAATTTTAAAGAAATAATAAACTAAGAAAACTACAAAAACTAATTCAATTGGAAAAATTCACTAAAATAAAACTATATTATATACAAGAAAATTTACAAAACTATTTACACTTCAGCCCTCTCAGGGTCTGTCCGGGAGAATCGTTGGGGCGGACTCACTTCCCAAGCTTGTAACGCGAATTCAATTTCAACAAAACGAATGACGGAGAAAAGGGATTTGCGCGTGAAATAATTATGCTTTACACTAGATGTTAATTAAAAGTTCAAGGGTTGGGTTTATTTAATAAATTATAGAATAGGAGATATAAAGGAATGTACAAAATTTCACCTGACTTCAACGGTTAGGGCGACTGTCAATCGGTCGGTGGATGTTCGGAATGCTGGCTGCGACCGTTCCACTTCCTCACCGATGGCTATGTCGACGATGAAATAGGATCCAGGGATGTATCGTCCTGGGATAAAGGGGGCGTCGCACAGTTATCTTCCTCTAGTCCTGGACGGGTGATTATACCAGGGATATGTGACTTCACTATCACTCACAGGCCACCGGTCACAGGCCGTTCGATCTCTATTGGCAAATCCGACAATGGGTGGTCGAACAAATCTTCTTCCGTGGCACTACCTCGGTCGTTTCGAATACCGGTTCACTCGCGAAACTGCTAGGAATTTTGTTCCTAAAGAATTTAGAGAAATATTTTAAGAGAGCAACGGAAGGTTTAAACTGTCGGGATTTTGTTACCAAAAAGAGCCCTTGGCCTCATCCTGCTTAGGCTTATAAGGCCTTCGATGACACAGCAAAATCCAAGTATAGGAGAACATTTCCCGGGATGGTTTTGTCTGTGCACAGTTGGTACCGCGCGCCATGATGGTTATGTACATATAGGATGGGATACACTTTTGACAGATCGATACCAAGGGGATAAATGTGGTGAAATGGGATTTTTGAATTCAATTTTCTTTTCTTTTTTTTTTCAATCTTTTATTTTTCAAATTATTTACATTAAATTTTAGGGTAAATGGTATCTTAGGATAGGGAATATAAGGACTTATTTACATATTTACAGTTTTATTTATTTATTCTAGAATTAAAGCATACTTATTTACAAAACCCAGATTAATCCACCTAGCGGTGATGGTGCCTTTCTCGCGCAAAAAGGTAATAAATGTAGCCTTTACGCTTACACCTCGATGATGTACAAGAAAGGCAAAACAGTTACACCGTCTAATGTTATGATAGAAAATTTACACTAGTAGACGACAGATGGCGCTGCCAAAAGTTTATCGAATTTCCTATGTTCGAATTTTGACTTTCGGACAACTTCATAGTACTATGAAACTGAACGAAGAGCATACCTACGCCTAAATGCGTGCAACACGATCATCTTTATAGTACGATGAAACTCTTAATGGGAGAAATATTCATAGATGCAAGGCATTATTGTTCTATGTGACTATGTCTCATCACTATTTTAATATTATCTATTTTTTGCAATTTTCAATTATTATGAAATTCAATAGTGATCAACAGCGTTTTAGTCTCTGTCGGATGCAACTTGTTGCAAGAAAATCGGTTAAGAGTTTCTATGTGAAAATTTGGCTAATGTTTTTATGGCATTTTGTGCACACACACACGCACACACATACACACACACACACGCACACACGGACAGACAGACATTTGTTCAGCTCATCGAGCTGAGTCGAATGGTATATAACACTATGGGTCTCCGGGACTTCTATCAAAAGTTCGAATTTGGAGTGAAATGATAGCCTTTCGGTACAACTTAGTTGTACGAGAAAGGCAAAAAGGAAAACGGAAACTAAACGATAATAAAAGTAGCAAATTTAGGGATTGTGACCTATTGGAAAGGTAACAAGCAGAAAAGTTGTTGCCCGAAATAAGTATTCACAGTTATATGGCTCAAATTCAACTGTTTTATTCTAAAATACACATTGCATACAAAGTAGTGATTTTCAGGTAGCAAATACAAATAGTTTTAAATGAAATTTCAAAGTACATGAAATGAGGTTGACCCTTCGTCATCATCTCCCGTTTCAGTCGGCTGCCGGTCCAAATGGTGTTATAGACAGGCAAAACGTGATTTTTGAATTCGCGCGCCAAGTCATATTAACGTAACGTAAAACATGGCTTGGAAGTATTGCGTGAATCTGGATGAGGATACCGCTAAGGCCCGAAACCCACGCACACTTTCTTCAATGCTACGTACACGCAGCGTTAAAATAACGTAGTTGTGCATCGACGCGGAGACGCAGCGTTTCTTGTTGTTACGATATTCAAGTTGGAGTAACAAAGCAGAAAAGTTGTTGCGCGAAATAAGTATTCACAGTTATATGGCTTAAATTCAACTGTTTTATTCTAAAATACACATTGCATACAAAGTAGTAACTTTCAGGTAGCAAATACAAACAGTTTTAAATGAAATATCAAAGTACATGAAATAAGGTTGACCCTTTGTCAACATCTCCCTTTTCATATCAAATCTGCGCGGACGCCTGGTGATTCTTTGCGGCCGCATACGTGTGCGATCTACTCCGGCCGGTGATGTTACAAAGGAATGTTCAGATGGTGGTTGGTGTGTAGGTGACTCCTGCGACTTATGTTCAACTGTTTCTTGCTTCGGAATTTGTAGTGCTGGTTTCGGGGCTGGTCCAATCATAGCATTATCTCGGCAAACTCTTGGTCATCTACTGCTACAATAGTAGAACGATCGGAGACAGGATCTACTACAGTCGCGCGGGTCCATCCCTTCTCCGTTGGTGTTCTTTTAACGGAAACTGGTTGTCCTATTTCAAGAGAAGGCAGAACCTTGGTGTTACGATCATAGTTCAGCTTTGCTTCCTGTCGATTACGTTGCAGCTTCTCTTTTACTCTCTCTTCAATCTTGGGAAGATATTTCTGTTCACCCATGGGAACTCCAAAACGGGTCCATCGATTCATTAAGCGTTGGACTGGAGAGCTACCCACTTTGTTAGGGGTATTCCTCCACTGTAATAGGACTTCCCAGAAAACTTGTTTTGATTCAGATGCCTTCTTCAGTAACGACTTTGCTATTTTCACAGCTGATTCGGCCTTACCGTTAGCCTGCTAGTGGTACGGTACCGACGTAGTATGTTGGAATCCCCAGTCGGCTGCAAACTTACGGAATTCCGTGCTAACAAACTACACACCATTATCAGTGGTTACGAGGTTGAGGTTTTCCAAATCGAGCAAAGTTTATTTTACAAACGACAATAACAGCTCCTGTATTTATTGCTTTCAGCTCGTCGATTTCGAAATAATCCGAATAGTGATCAACCGTTGTTCAAGTACACCAACTGGACACATTCCAGCGTAACGCGACACCATGAAGAGTCGACTTTCAGTGAGAAATTAGGTCCGCATTCGAAAATTAACTTCGGGGACATATGATTAAACAGGTTTAAAATTATCCTCGCTAAATTTCCTTCCTGATGGAATATTAATTTCAAGATTCTTCGCTTTGAATATGATTAATATAACGCGCTGCATTCCGTAACGCGACACCATCGCTGAAATACACTTTTTTGCAATTGGCAATGCAAGTGCGTTTTTAGCTCTGGTATAAGGTTTGGAATCTCGGTTTATTCCAAGCATTTCTCGTATACATTAATAGGAATGAGGATGTGAATTCAAATTACGGATAAAAACGGATAATATATGAAAAATTGCTGGATTGATTTAAAACGCGTTACGCTGATCAAAAAACAGTGTTCTGCAAATGGTGTCGCGTTACGCGAACGTGTTTATCGTTGATGGAGTACATAATTTCAGTCGATCTCGATGCGGCATGTTGCATTTTACGTGGAATATTATCACATTATCTATCGTTGAATTTAGTTCGAGTTAGTGGTCGTGATCTGGAGTTTCGGCTATTAAGGTTTTAGGGACTAATAGGCCCGAATTCGATACTGAACCAAAACCATTCACGTCACAAGTGTTCAAAACGAAATCAATGCTAATGGGTTCACTGATTTTCAAATAAGTCACACCCAGGTATGATCAGGATCGGTTTTTCAATACGCGGTCATATGATCGATCCCCCTAGAAGTGAGTTGTATTTTTACATTGAAAAGTTCTATGTTGCTTTTTTCTGCGTTAACCATTTTGAAAGGTGATGATGTCCTAAGCAAATCAGAAATGTTGAAGATGCACCTTTCTGTCGATTTTTACTCTACGTTTCTACTGGAACGTGGTTTGTTTTCAACTTTTTATTTATACCCTTTCAAAGACATTGGTGTATGTTTCATGCCTCAACAAATGTTTATTACAAAAGAGTGCACTACTTGCGTGCATTTTAAATCTTTACGCTCTAGAGTCAATACTTTAAGTAAAATGAGAATTGCCGATACCTCCCATTTAAATTACATGGTCTGTCACGTGAGACGTGTCAGATTCGACAATTCTCGAGTCATTCAAGACGCATAATTGGCACAATTTTTGTATATTCAAGTTCAAAGTGAAATTCATTCCAATTTCTAATGTTACGTATATGTCTTTATTAAGGACATTCCTCAAGGGATCCAAAATTAAATGCACTCGCGTTCACAAGGGCACCCCACTAAACAATAAAGGAACACACAACTGCCATGTCCGTGAAATGGTAGAAGGAAACCGTGTTCAGGAGCAAATTGTTCGTAACGTATACTCTTATGAGTACCTGATGATGTTGAGTGCGAAGATGTGCGATAGATGTTTAAAAAAGCTTCACAATTTATTCAAACAAAAAATAAATTAGCCCTAGTTTTACGGGGGTTATTATCTACCTTACAGAAGGGAAGCAGCTGGCGGAGAGCCAGACTGCAGAACTAAAACGGCGCATGGCTAACAGCGGAGCAACTCCTAAGCTAAGTAGGGTCACGCAGGAGGCGGACCTGAAAGTAGCTAATAAAGCCTCGGCACGGACCGTAGAAAAGGTCCGAGTGGAGACCGAGAGGAAAATGGTACCTCCACCTAGGAAGATACCAGAGGACCGCCGGGAGGAAGACCTACCATGGACGGAGGTAGTGAATCCTAAAAAGGTGAAAAGAAGCCGTCAGCAGGTCGCAAGGAGTGCGACCAAGGGAAAGGAACCAGTCACCGCCAAGAAGGGTAGAGCCCGTGAGAAAAAGGGTGCGCCTTCTAGTGACAAGCGGAAGGACAGAGGCGAAGCGATCATTGTCAAGGCTGACGATAAAAGCTATGCCGAAGTCCTAAAGACTATGAGAGGCACTGAGAAGCTCTCTAGTCTAGGAGGGGATGTCAACTGCATCCGAAGAACGCGCAAAGTCGAGATGATTCTCGTCTTGAAGCGGGATGCTACTCGCAAGAGTTCCGAGTATAAAAAGTTGACGGAAGAGGTCCTGGGTGACAGGATCCAGGTTAGAGCCTTGTGCCCAGTCCTGAACATCCAGTGCATGGGCATGGATGAAATACCCGAAGCCGGAGACCTGGTAGACGCACTGAAGGATCAGTGTAATGTCGAGATCCAGGAATCCGCGATTCGGTTACGCAAAGGCTGCGGGAATGCAGGTTGCCTCATTCTAAGTACCTATGGCTGAGGCCAAGAAGGTGCTGGATAAGGTAAATAAGGTAAAAGGTAAATAAGGTAATAAGGTAAAACTGAAGGTGGGTTGGTCGGTGTGCTCGCTGAGCACAAGCCAACCCAATCGAACCTGTTACAGGTGCCTTGGCCACGGTCATAAGTCCTATGACTGTAAGGGACCTGACCGTAGTAAGCTGTGCCGTAGGTGCGGAGCCGAAAACCACCAGGCTCGCACCTGCCAGGCTGCACCGAGATGTCTGATCTGTCCTCCGGGGGCAGACAACAGGCATCTCACCGGTGCGCAGGCCTGTCCGGCCTCTAGAAGGGTCCAGATATGCAAGTAACACAGCTAAACTTGAACCACTGCGAGGCGGCCCAGCTGCTGCTACAACAGTCGGTTATCGAGTGCAAAGCTGATGTTGCCTTGCTGTCCGACACATACCGCATCCCTGCTGGAAACGGCAGCTGGATTGCGGACAAGTCCAGTATGGTGGGAATCTGGACTTGTGGGCGATACCCCATCCAGAAGATAATATCTTCTCCCGACGATGAGGGTTTCGTCATAGCAAAGGTAAACGGTGTTTACTTTTGTAGCTGCTACTGTCCTCCTAGATGGAGTATAGAGCAGTATACTAGGGTAGTTGATATTCTTGCGGCGAAACTAACTGGCCTTAAACCAGTAGTTGTAGCAGGTGACTTCAATGCGTGGGCAGTGGACTGGTGTTCCCGGTTTACTAACGCTAGAGGTTATATCCTGCTAGAGTCACTAGCGGTATTGAACGTAGTTCTGCTGAACGAAGGTCAAGTGCCAACGTTTAGAGGACCGAGCGGTGATTCATGTATCGACGTCACCTTCTGTAGCGCAGGATGAACGGAAGAACCAGGATGGATGGTCCACGAGGGTCATACTTCTAGCGACCATCAGGAAGTACGTTTTATGGTCGAGTATACCCGGAGAACTACGACGAGAAGAGGTGGTGCAACTGATCCCGGATGGCGCACTTCACAGTTCAATCAAGAGCTGTTGGAGGAGGCGTTGCGCTCGGAGGGTAGGACTACAGGACTGAGCGGTAACGACCTGACGGAGGTACTTACACGTGCCTGCGACGTGGCGATGCCAAGGAAGACCCAGCCCCCAGGAAATCGACAACCAGTGTACTGGTGGTCTGACACGATTGCAGATCTTCGTAGAACCTGTCTTAAAGTTAAAAGAAGGTTGCGACGTGCTAGAACAGTCGCTGAGCGACTCGATAGACGAGGGGTATTCCGGACAGCGAGCAGAGCCCTGAACTACGAGATTAAATGTAGCAAGCGAGAATGCTTCGAACAGCTGTGCAGGATGGCGAATGACACCCCGTGGGGAGATGCATACAGGATAGTGATGTCTAGGACCAATAGCACACCTCCTGAAAGATCCCCAGAGATGTTAGCCGGTATAGTAGAGGGATTGTTTCCGACACATGAACCATCGGACTGGCCCGCTACCCCATACGAGTCAGTTGACGTGGTACCGCTAGTGACTAACGAAGAGCTTATCGTAGCCGCAAGAAAACTTAAGCTCAATAAGGCGCCAGGCCCGGATGGTATTCCAAACCTGGCCCTTAAACACGCCATTCTTGCCGATCCAGATATGTTCAGGAGCTGCCTCCAGAGATGCATGGACGAAGGAAACTTCCCAGATCGATGGAAACGGCAGAAATTGGTGCTATTACCGAAGCCTGGCAAACAGCCGGGGGATTCTTCGGCATACAGACCAATTTGCCTACTCGACACAGCTGGAAAGCTGCTAGAGAGGGTCATTCTGAATAGATTGTCGGCTTATACAGAGTGTGCTGGTGGCTTATCTAGCAACCAGTATGGCTTCCATAAGGGCCGTTCTACCATCGAAGCAATTCGAGCGGTAACGGATACGGCCAAGATAGCGAGAGGTTTAAACAGAAGAGGTATTAGGTACTGCGCGTTGATTACACTTGATGTAAAAAACGCGTTTAACAATGCTAGCTGGGCAGCAATTGCTGACTCCCTGCACCGATTGAGAGTTCCGGATTACCTGTGCAGGATACTGAAAAGCTATTTTCAGAATAGGGTGCTGTTATACGACACTAATGCTGGTCAAAAGTCGATCGTAGTGTCCGCGGGTGTTCCACAGGGATCGATCCTCGGACCGGCTCTGTGGAATATTATGTACGACGGAGTATTACGCTTAAATCTCCCGGCCGGTGTGAAGATAGAAGGCTTCGCGGATGACGTAATGCTAGAAGTAGCAGGTGACACTCTCGACGAAGTTAGACTGAAGGCTTCATACGCGATTGGCAGAGTGGAGGAATGGCTCAACTCGAGACGGTTATCCCTTGCACACCACAAGACGGAAGTCGTGGTAGTGCATAACCGTCATGGGTTGCAACAAGCGAGGATAAGAGTAGGGACCTGCACAGCTAACTCTCGTGATGCGTGAGGTCTCTCAAGCATCTGGGCGTGATGATCGATGATAAGCTCAATTTTACGAGCCACGTCGATTATGCATGTCAGCGGGCTTCATTGGCGATAAAATCTTTATCACGAATGATGTCCAACAGATCGGCGGTGCATAGTCAATAGACTGGCCCAGATTACTATGGGGAGAAAAAAATGTTGTCGAATTCCACGGGGCACCCCCCAGAATTGTGTCTTTGGGTGAGAAAATCAATCTCTGAAAATTTCAGCTCAATCGCTTGTTGCATAAGCTGGCGCATTTGATTTGAAGTTTGTATGGGGATTTCAGCCAAAATGTATAGGAAAATACACCTCCGTCACTCATTCGATCTGGAAATTGGTTCTGATTGCTCGATTGACCTCAGAATTGCAAAACGGCAGTTGGTATGCTACAGAACAATTTCACAGAACATTGCATGATGATTAAATAAATTTTTATATAATTTTCGGCTGAATTATTAGGAGCTGATTTGTGTATTTTTGGGTTTTTTGATCGAATCGCATCAGCCGAAACCCATATAAAAGTTCATTTAATCATCATACAATGTTCTGTGAAATTGTTCTGTAGCATACCAACTGCCGCTTTTGCAATTCTGAGGTCAATCGAGCAATCAGAACCAATTTTCAGATCGAATGAGTGACGGAGGTGTATTTTCCTATACATTTTGGCTGAAATCCCCATACAAACTTCAAATCAAATGCGCCAGCTTATGCAACAAGCGATTGAGCTGAAATTTTCAGAGATTGATTTTCTCACCCAAAAACACAATTCTGGGGGGTGCCCCGTGGAATTCGACAACTTTTAGTTTCCTGGGCCAGTCTAATAGTCAAGTGCGTAGGCTGATAGCTGGCGTAGCATTGTCTATCATCCGTTATGGCGTGCCGGCATGGGCCGTAGCACTAAAAGCCGAGTACAATGTAAAGAAATTGATCAGAGTACACCGGCTGATGTGTCTACGTGTCGCGAGCGCATATCGCACCATATCATATGAGGCGGGTGCGTTATAGCTCGAATGATGCCGATCGACATACTCTTAGAGGAAGATGTGAAGTGCTACAACGAAAGGGACTCGGTGCAAGTGCGACGTGTCAAGAGAGCAGCTTCGTTGCTTAAATGGCAAAGAGCATGGGACACCGCAGTCAAAGGTCGTTGGACCCACAGACTGATTCCAGATGTTTCCAACTGGGTTGATAGGAAGCATGGTCAAGTCAACTTCCACCTAACACAGGTGTTGTCTGAACATGGCTGCTTTAGAAAATTCCTACACAGGTTTGGCTTCGCAGATTCTGCGGAGTGTCCTGAATGTGTAGGTGAGGTAGAATCGGCAGAGCATGTGATGTTCGCATGCCCGCGATTCGAGGTAGAACGCAATGTCATGCTGCTTATTAGTGGTATGGATACAACCCCGGACAACCTCATCGAGAGGATGTGCCGGGAGGAAGCTATATGGAATGCGGTGAATACAGCATCTCAACAGATTATGTCGAAACTGCAGCGGTGGTGGCGTCTTGAACAAAACCAACGTGTGCAGTAAGGGCACCTGTGATGCAGTGAACACTTTGCTCACCACGACAACCAACATGTCGCGGGTGGGCTGCGGGGACCTCAGTATGTAGATATAGAGGTCATTGCGGTTCACGCGCGGTGGTTGTTGTCGGGGTGCTCGTCTCCAACGTGAGATTATGATACGGAGGGTGGTGAGGTAGCCACCCTTGAAGTCGATGTTGTGTGTATTGACGTCAAGTGCGTTAGCATTGGCGTGAGCGTTCTCAATAGTCCCCCCCCCTGATGTATTGCTTAATTGCGGGCCGGGGGTACGGACTGGCGAAAGGGTTTTGGTTTTAGTGGGTCGGGTAAGAGTTGCATGACATACCCATCCCCAAACTACCTGTGTACCTCCTCAGGTGTCTGGTTGCAGATTCCCGTTTACCCTTGCTCAAGAAAAAAAAAAGAAAAAAAAAATAAACCTTTCCACCCCCTATTTTGTTACGCTATTCATGTACAAACCCTAACATACGCGTTTATCCGGTGATATGAAATGATGTTGCGTTTTTCGATACTTAACCCTTAAATGCGCAATGTTGTTTTAAAACAACAAACCGGAAATACGTTTAATGTAAATAATTTCAATGGTTAGATACGTTAAAAATATTTCCGACGATTTCTAAAAAAATCACCTTGCACCTTTAAGGGTTAAATAAATAAGGTTTCTTGAGCACCAGTCAGCAAAATTACCAGGCATTGCAATATCATCTGATCACAGGATATCATCTTTGCTTGTGCAAAGATATTATCCCTAATCAAAGAGCACTCTGGAAAGATATTATCATTTGAACATTTGATGATGATCCCAGCCAGCGCGGAAATTACGCAACATATAGGGGGAGATCCCCCAGTGCCGACACATAAGCCATTTAACGAAAAACTCTCTAAGAACACGTTTTTCGACGAAGTATTTTAATGATGAATTTTGGTGAAAATTTTCACTGTTCAGAAAAGTGTCCCCGAGTACCGGACACTATTGCATCATGTTCAAATTTGACCAAGTTCCTGTTACATGAGTGAAAACATCATTTAGAATAGTAATATTTTTTACTTGCTTCAAGTTGTAGATATAAACACGTGTTAGTAGAGCTTATTTGATTCTCCATCTCAATTTCTTACATTCTACGCAAAATTCCCTCCATTTTCAATGACATCTTTAAAGTTTATTTCTGCCTATCTCTGTGGCTTTCTGATACCTCAGCAAGGAAAATCATTTGAATTGAAGTAAGTTTAACAAAACAGGTGCAAAGAATGGCTATTTTATCACATGAAAAAACTCACTGTCCGGACCCGGGGGACAGCTATCGGATACAGAAATTGATATTGCACCATATATACTTATATTATATATCTAACAAATCGATATTTGATATATGACTAATATTGACCATCTCGACATAATCAGAATACATTCGATTGATTTTAGTATTGTTGATTCAAACCTTCTGAAATAAGGCGAAACATGAAATTTTGTGACATTTTTGTTCTGTTTCAAATTTTGTACAAAGTTTACGTAATGAGGATCTTATATTCCATGGAGTGGAGGTAAAAGACTTTTCAATAGCTTTCCATGTAGTAATGGAGGGATCTCTGCAAGTATTGTTTTTAGAAGTGACCGGTATTGGGAGGTGTAGGGCGTCGGAGGATCTCCTCCTATGTCAGATTTTTTAAAACGGAATTTATCTTGGAATCGTCTGCGTAGAAGAGGCGGCAGCAGGGAATCATTTTTTCTCTCTTTGCTGAAGGAAGTTTTTAATACCACCCGAAGCTATTTTAATTTCAACATTGCTTCTCAGCGCTATTTATACCCACTGATCCCGTTACGATCTTTGGTTGGACCCGTGCCTTCGTTTTACGTTGGACCCGTTTGCGGAATTAAAATTCCGACAAGCGGTGGTAATCCTGCAGGGACACCGTTCTGGAAAAAAAAACTCTTGGAAGGTCATGTCTCCACGCTCAGCAATGAGCATTAATAAAAACAAGAGGAAGGGGTAGTCTCTGAATTCTCCACTTCCTTCTAAGAAATAAGGTTTCAAGACCGTCCTACCAAAGCGCGGAAAAATAGAAGGAAGCTGGAGACTTCAGATATTTCTTCTAACTTCTTCTAACTCTAACATTGGAAATATTTCTTCTCCTATCGAACTGAGCAATCAGTTCGATTTGATTCATGACGAAATTGAGCAAATCGAATCTACCTCTAGCCCAGGTGATTCGATCCATGCGAAAAAGCAAAGGATTCCGCTAATTGTGGTATCTATTGCCAAATTTTCTGGCTTCAGGAATGAGATTTTGAGTAACCTTCAGGGGATCAAGGTTTCATTTTAGATTCCCAGGAAGGGTGACTGCCGCGTTTTGCCCGGATCCTTTGACGATCGCAAACGTCTTCTTCAGTATTTAACTGAGCCCCATAAGCCCCATAGATTCTTCACATACGACGACAAAACTGAGCGATTGTTCAAAGTCGTCTTGAAAACTCTCCCCAGTGGTGATAAATCACTGGATGAGATTAAAATTGAAATGTCTCAATTCCTTGGATTTCCTCCAGTTCAATTAGGCCGTTACAAATATTAAATTTAAATTATGTACTAGTGGTCTCCGAAAAGTCAAAAAAATCGAAAAAAATAAGTATTAAAATGGAAAAAAATCAATAAAACTCCTCGGATTTGTTAAAGAATGTTTTGAAAACCCTTAAAATTGCTCGATTTTTTTTGTTGCCCCTTCAAAATATTTTTTTGGGCCGAAAAAACCGAGGGGGGGGGGAGACATAATTGTTTTCAAATATTTGTATCGGCCTTAATTAAAATGAAAAAGAAATCTCCCTCTAATACTTCCCAGAGGGGTATTTCTCAAGAATTTTATTTAGTTCACTTCGACAAAAAAGAACTAAATAATATGAAAAGTTTTGAAAAGGCCTGTATCACGTCCCATGTCTACATGGCAACATTTCCGCAGGCCTGGTGTAAATTTCCAAAACCCCTTCCAGTACCGTAAGTGTCAAAAGTGGGGTCACGGAACTAAACATTGCCATATGGATGCTAAATGCATGATTTGTGGTGTTAACCTCTCACGCCAAGAAATTCAAATGTGCCAATTGTGGGGGCAATCATAAATCCAATTTCTAGGAATGCCCTTCACGCAAAAAGTTTTGAATTCCCGTGCAAAATTGATGACGGGAAATTCCAATATTGCGTGCGTGCCCATTCTAACCCCCACTAGCTGGCAGTGATGTTATGGAAGAAATCTGTCTGTTTTACAGGCAGATTTAGGCCGGGAGTTAAAAGGTGTTAGCTCTACTGCAGATCCAGTGACCCATTTCAGACTGCCTGGTATTTCATGACCAGTCCGAGGCCACTTTCACTTACAATAAACAGGCGGGGCTGTTTATGCTACCATTATCAATTGGACAATGGATCCATAAACAAACTTCCGGATTATACAATCCAGCGCGTATCTAGTGTTATATGTAAATAGGAATCATTATAAAAACATATAGGAACAATCTCACCAAATTAATCCATTCCCTGATGGCGGAAGCGAGAAATCTTGGTAACTACGGAGGCAAATTCGTTCGAACTTTAGCCATCGGCAATCAATCACTCGCACTATTCTATGCTGTCGACATCGGCAATAAGTCGTATCGACGCCAATACTTTGTTGAACAGCGATTCCAGAGTTTACAATTGAACCGTAATTACTATTTCTCACTGCACTTACAGCACTTCCACCACTCGCGAAAGTTCCAGGTATCCGTTAATACTAGCACTGTTTCTGGTGGGAGTCCACGGGTCCAACTTTGGCTTATCATCTTTCTGTTACTTCTTGTTAAAATAGTATTTGAGGGATTAATAATTGCTCCAATTTCACTCGGCCAAACAAGCATATTTCAACTAATATAAATTACAATAGCACATCATGCAAGAACTTCATTCTATTTTCTTCTACACCAAAATTAAAGCGTGTCTTTTAAATAAAATTTGAGAAAATTCGGAAAAACTAAAATTCCATGACAGGAGGAAAGTATGAAGCCAACCACGCCCGTCGATTGCTGCGATCGCTTTTATTAACCAATTAGTCACAGTGTGACACCGAAATCTAATTCTCAACCGATGACGGGAAATTCCAATAGGATCCCAAATTCGTCGGGTAAACATATTTCAAACGCTCAAAATCCGCAATCATTTGCCGGTCGAGCAATTCATATCCACCATAATCAACGAACAAATTTTGCTCTTTCCTCTCATCGAGTTGCAGTTGCGAGCATCGCTGCAGGCAGGCAAAATTTCATTTTTGAAAATTTACCGTCGATGAATGATTTTCATACCCATTCATCAACGGAAAATAATGTTCTTAGAGATGGGAAAAACGGATCACATCGTTGAACGGATCAGATCTGGGTCATTCAGTCGGCCCTCCTTAGCCGTGCGGTAAGACGCGCTGCTACAAAGCAAGACCATGCTGAGGGTGGCTGGGTTCGATTCCCGGTCTATACACTAATTTTATTTCGCTGGAATCCAGCAAAATTTTGCTGTTTTTTTGTGTGCTGCAAAACCAGCAATTGATCCAGCAAAATAAATTGCTGTTCAACCAACAAAACAGATTTTCATGCAAATGACAGATTAAATGCTGATGTTCAGCAATTGAAAAATCATGTTGCTGGTTAACCAGCAAAAGATAAACGTTCATTCTTTGCTGTATTTTCAGCATTTACAAGGATTACAAAGAGTGCAGAATTCAAGAAAGTATTTTTTTTAAATTCGGTGGTTCGTGGCATTGCAAATAAATTAAGTATTCTATTACTAAATAAGCATATTTTTATTTCTAAAAATCACTCAGTAATTTTATTTTACCAATTATTTTGCAGCAACGAAGCTTCATACTGCTGGTCCACATTTTACAATATTAATCCGCCTGAAATAAAAAAGAAAATAATGATTCATTCAAGCTAATCATAACCATTTTCTGCACCTAGATGAAAACTATTAAAATTAAACACATACTCACCAAGCAATTTCTAAATTAAAATATTGCACTGAACCGACGATTTAGGTACTTAACAATTTCCTTACTTGGCTTTAAGATCAACAACACGAGGAAATGAAAATTGTACAACTCATAGAGTGACATTTCCAATCGACATTTTGATAAGTTTGCTGGTTTTCAGCAAACAATAAGTCTTGTTGAAACAAATGCTGAAATTCAGCTAACAAATAGAACGAATGCTGTAATACAGAAAAATATTGCTTTGCTGGCATGATTCCAGCAAATCGTTTTGCTGGATGGCTGAAAGAAAATTTGGTGTATAGGCAATTTTCGGAATAGAAATTGTCTCGACTTCCCTGGGCATAAAAGTATGATATACGAATGCAAAAATGGTAACTTGGCTTAGAAACCTCGCAGTTAATAACGGTGGAAGTGCTTAACGAACACTAAGCTGCAATGCGGCTCTGTTCCAGTGTGGGGATGTAATGCCAATAATCGGATCGGATCTTTGGATCAAAATGTAAGAAGGTCATGCAAAATTATGAAACAAATGTCATTCCGGACTACACTTTTGATTCGTACATTCAATAATTTCACTTCTAGCACTCACCCTACTTGTAACATGTATAGAGAACCTTTAACAAATTTTTATTTTATCATTTCCTCACAAATGATTAAAAATTTGCTGATCTTGTGAACCGGATCTTTGAAAAAGTGAGCTACGCATCATTCACTTACTTCAAAGATCCGGATCATTTTAACGGTTCCGGATCTGAACGCCCATCTCTAGCATGTCTGCTTCCGACTTTGATTTTCTAAATGAACAATTGCATCACATGATTGATGCAATGTTCAAATAATGTGACTGAACGTCGCGTTTCGCGGGACAGTCCCGCATTTTCGCTGTTTGTCCCGTGTTGAAAAGCGTCCCGCGAAACGTCCCGCATTTTACAAATTTATAAATAATGTTCCGCGAAATCATATTTCTTAGCATTTTCAAAGAAATTATATGACTTTATTATATATTAATTTTTACTTAAGCAAACGTTTTGTAAGACAATCATATGGATCATAAAAATCAAGATTAAAATGTGCTTCTGTGACTCAGAAAATAATATCTCTATAAGAAAATTATTTTGAGCTTTTTAGTGGAATGTGAAGTGAATATGAATGACAAGTGAATATATCTATAGTTTGTTTTACTCAAGCCTTATAACAGTGTTAAATTCTCAAATCTCATTCAGGATTCAAATCAAGCGCGAGTCAAACCCCACCCGACGCATGGCCCAGAGAATCGTTCATGATTCGACTTGCAATTTGAATCATTGCATGATTTAAACGTGTTTTTATACTATGTATTCATCAAATTAACTCTCTTTCCCTAAAGATAGTAAAACCAAACCAATATTAAATACTCTTCTATTGGGTTTTAACGATGCGATTCTGTGTGAAAACAGATCGAAAGCGAGTTAGATCGCGCATGAGGCTTCGATGATTGAGATTTGAACATGACTCTACCAACACTGGCCTTATACCCTGGGAATCTTGTAAGTAGATTTTGCTTCCATGTATTTCCTGCTTCATGATTGCTTGGATTTCGAGACGGTACGTCTAAAATCCCACCTCATATAAATTTTATGCGGACCAAAATCTTGCGGAACAATTACCCCAGTTGGAAGACCGACCTTTAGATTGTTAATATTGTATGTCGGTAGTAATAGATCCGCCAGTTACGTTGAAAAACTTGATGCAAAAAGTGCTCCAAAAAATAAATATTGTGTTCAAGGTTGCCTCACATTTCTGCAAAAATTATCTATTCCTGGAAGCGGAAGCTTCAACCAGAATAGACTTTAAAAAATATGATCTAATTAATTCTTAATCACAATACTTTTGTTAGGTAATTTAGAAAGATTTATTTAGGTTATTCAGAAAATAATTTTCGAGATTCGATACCATTGCTTATATCTTTATTAAAAACTAGTCGACCCGGCAGACGTTGTCCTGCATAATAGGCGAAAATGCGCGTTCTGAGCTTCCCATACGAAATATCCTTAATTTTAATTTTTCATATTTTCTCCACTCTTACTCGTGATTTTCGCATGAGAAAATATCATATAAACCCGTCGGAAACTATAACGAACGTAGCTGCTGAAGGAATAAAGAAAATCCGTTCAGCCGTTTTCGAGTTATGCGGATACGAACACAGACCATTTCATTTTTATTATATAAAAAGATAATATTCTAACAAGTTTCTATACACTAGACGTTCAACAGCTGAAAGCTATTTAACTGCAATTCGGTAGTTGCAACAGTTTTGCAGTTATCAGACAGAGGACCGCCAAACTTCAAAACGATGTGAAACTCACTAACAGCTACTATGCGCTGCACGCTCAACGTTTGAAGAAAGCTTTGACTTCTAAAATGTGTAACCGTTTATCGAACAGTTAACAAACTAAACCTTAGTAATAAATAAGTTCTGAAAAAAATGATAAATTTGCTTTGAGTGCATTTCTAAAACATATTGAACTATGAACTTTGTTTGTGTCCCGCGCTCACACAAAATTTATCTGGTCACTTTATGTTCAAAGTAAATACCAAAACTGAAGCTGTTAATTAAATTTACTCAAAAAAATTTTATTGGACTTCGTTTGAATGAATCCAAATAATTCTTTGAAAATTTTAAATTGGAATGCCCTTTAAAGGGTAAGAAAGATGAATTATTCAACTTTCTATCAGTTCATAATGTGCACATTGCCATTATAACTGAAACATATTAAAAACCTGGTCTTTTCATTAAAAGAGATCCAAATTATTTTATTTACCGAAATGATCGTCTTGGCAGCGCCTGTGGTGGGGTCGCCATTGTCATTAATAGACGTATCAAACATGAATTATATTCTTCGTTTGAAACCAAAGTTTTCGAAACCTTGGGAGTTTCTGTTGAAACAAATTTTGGACAATTCTCTTTTATTGCTGCCTACTTGCCTTTCCAGTGCAATGAGCAGCAAAGGAATTTGTTGAAAGCTGATCTTCAAATTCTAACTCGCAACAAATCCAAATTTATCATAATTGGTGACTTCAATGCCAAACACCGTTCATGGAATAATGCTCAAAGCAATTCTAATGGTAAAATTTTATTTGAATATTGTTCTGCGGGATATTATACTACTCAATATCCCAATGGCCCAACTCGAAATCCTTCGACAATTGATTTGGTTTTAACGGATTCAAGTCAGCTGTGTGTTCAATTGGTAACTCATGCTGACTTTGACTCTGATCACCTTCCTGTGACATTTGAAATCTCACAAGAAGCCATTTATAATCCAATCAGCTCTACTTTTAATTACCATAGAGCTGATTGGGATTTATACAAAACATATATCGGTAGGAATTTTGATGTTGATATTCCTTTGGATACCAAAAGTGATATTGACAATGTGCTCGCATCTTTGACAAATTTAATTGTCGAAGCCAGAGGCATTGCAGTTCCTAAATCTGAAATTAAATTCAACTCCATTATTATTGACGACGATCTTCAGCTACTGATCCGTCTTAAAAATGTGAGGCGAAGGCAATACCAAAGAACTCGTGATCCCGCGTTGAAAGTTATTTGGCGAGATTTGCAAAATGAAATTGAAAAACGTTTCGCTATTTCGCTGAGAAATACCAACTTTGAGAATAATGTCTCGAAATTGGATCCCAGTTTGAAAACCTTTTGGAAATTACGCAGTTCGCAGTTAGCAGTTCGACAGTGCCCATAATTTTAGTCTAGGTCTCACTAGTCCAATTGAGGATCAGGTTACACGGAGCTTCGAAGACATTCTCAATCAAGAGAATGTTTTCGTCCCTTCGGTGGGAACTAATTTGGATGCAGTGAGATCTATTACTAGAAAATTTAAAAATATGAAAGCACCGGGTGATGATGATATTTTCTTCATACTTATAAAAAAAACTTCCTGAGAGCTCTTTATCCTTTTTGGTTAATTTATTTAACAAATATTTTCGATTGGCATACTTTCCAGATAAATGGAAAAACGCCAAAGTTGTTCCAATTTTCAAAAATCCAAACTGTTTGAAAAGATTATTTCAAACAGAATGATGGTTCATATTAATGACAATTCTATCTTTGCTGATGAGCAATTTGGTTTTCGCCATGGGCATTAAACTACCCATCAGTTATTAAGAGTTACTAATTTAATTCGGCTCAACAAATCTGAAGGATATTCGACTGGAGTTGCTCTTCTTGATATAGAGAAAGCATTTGACAATGTTTGGCATGAAGGTTTGATTGTAAAATTGATGCTGGTGTCCCCCAAGGCAGCATGACCATATTGTATAACATTTTTACTTCTGACTTACCTGATTTACCACCAGTGTGTCAAAAATCTTTGTTTGCAGATGACACAGACCTTTCACCCAAAGGGCGAAGCCTTCGTGTCATTTGTAGTAGATTGCAAAAAAGTTTGGATATTTTCTCCACTTACTTGCGAAAATGGAAAATTTCCCCGAATGCTTCCAAAACTTCTTATTTGAAACTTTCTAGCAGACATATTGTCACTATGACTGGGGTTCCAATTAATTGGTCCAGCGAAGCCAAATATTTAGGACTTCTGCTAGACCATAAATTAACTTTTATAAATCACATTGAAGGCCTTCAAGCCAAATGTAACAAATATATTAAGGGTCTATATCCACTTATAAACAGAAAATCAAAACTATTTGACTTTTGATTTACAAACAATTTTTTTGCCCTGCCATGTTGTATGCTGTGCCAATATGGACTAGTTGCTGCAATACCAGAAAGAAGGCACTTCAGAGAATTCAAAATAAAATTTTGAAAATGATTCTGAAGTTGCCTCCGTGGTATAGTACCAATGAACTTCATAGAATTTCTAATATTGAGACATTGCAACAAATGTCCAACAAATTAATTTCCAATTTAAGACAAAAATCGTTGCAATCTTCTATTGCAACGATTAGCTCCTTGTACCCTTAGTATAAATTAGGTTAAGTTTAGTTTAAGTTAAAAACATTGTAATTCCTACATGGTTCAATTCAACCACAGGAGAAATCCTAACTGCCAGAGGCAATTGAAATGTATGAATAATAACTAAAAAGTAACATAGCAAATAAGGATGATAGTGTTAAAAAAACACGGAACACCTAGTCTAAGAGATGAATGCATGTAGTAGATAATTAGCAAATAAAATTAGTGAAAAAAAAAAACAAAAAAAAAGCTATTTCGGATGAAATAATGAGGCATCAGTATGTAAAATCATTTTGCTATTTTTATTACAAATCGTGTATAAATTTTCGCTACGCACAATTTGCGTTAAAATTTTCATGGTAAAATAAGCTGGCTGATTGCATTACAAAATTCTCTTCTAACAAGTTAAAATTTTGTTATTCTACTAAAAAAAAGTACGATTTAAAGTATGCCCATCTAAGTAAATATCAAGTTCTAAATCCATGCCCACGTTGGCGTCTGCCGTTTGAAGTTCCACAGCGTCGGCTGTCCCTCATGGGGTGCCTCCAGTGTGTCGGCCGCATCCCAGTCGAATGGCTTGACCCGCTGTCTCTTTACTCTTACAATCGGAATGGCTTCCGCTTCACCCTCTCCGTCACTCTCAATGCTACGCTTCACAGTCTGTCCGTCGGTAATCGGATCGTACAGAGGTCCCGAATATGCCTGGAAAATGCCGGTTCCATTGCTTGCGTTCGTTTCCGCGAATAGTTTCATGTCGATGTTTCCGAACGCGGTCGGGTGCTGGTGGTCCAGGTCTCCGCGATACGCACTCTGGCGGATAAACTTTGCTAGACCATCTAGGTCGGTGATGTTGTTTAGAATTTTCTCCTGAATGGAATGTCTTTGCGAGTCAGTCCCGTTGGCTTTTACCTGACCGATGTCGGCTAGTTCCTGAGGAAAATTTAACATTTTTTAAAAACCATCAGCTTTAAACAAACGTCGTAAACTTACCTCGAAGTAAGGTATTCCAGTGCCAAGCCAATATCCATCCCTCACGATTTGCTCAGTCATGTCTTCAGCGTGTAATCGTCCGGGTAGTTGATCTACCACCCAGAACAATCCCCCGTCACTTATTCTGCTAATGGACGTCATTTTCCTTACAATCCCTTCAAAATCTACCTCTACATAATCATTCGGTGTTTTTGTTGTAGCCTTTGGATCCTCATACTCCGAGTGACTCATCAGCATTTCTTCGACTTCGGCCGATTCGTCTGCCATATCGACTCCACGATTTAGTCGCTTCAGGTCCACCAAGAGCCACTGCTTGGCTCCCGTCGAGGGACTCCTCGCGAAATACTTTGACCAAACTCGGCCACTGTGAGCCAGTCGATTACAAGCCATTACCCTTGGTGCCAACGAAACCGATCGCACCAAGTCAATCTTAGTCCAGAGATTCAAATTGTCGTTTTCGATCTTGATGCCGGCTATTACCATGCTGTGTTGCTTGCCCGAGATCATGTAGAAGTCGTCCAGCGATGCCAAAACTGCTGGATATCCGGTGAATACTATGTTTGTGTTTGGGACCACTCGATCTACATTCGAATCAGCCGAAAAGTGGTAATTCAGAGTATATTTCTTCATCATTCTCAACATCGAAGCATAGCTGCCGTCACTCGTGTGGCCCAGCATGATGTTCACCTTGCCAGTGATGGTCTCCACCAACTTCAGCAGCATTATGCCCTTGTTCGGTTCCACCTCCATTCCGCTTTCACTATCCAAGAAATTCATATAGTAAGCTTTGAGATCACGAATGTCCACCGCACTGTTCATCAGCAAAAAGTCTTCCATGGGAATCTCGTGATCCAAACGAGACCTGCGAACACCCTTGCGGAATCCAAACTCCAGCCCATCCAACTGGTCGAAAAACAGCCCAATCTGGTACCAGTAGTGATCGTTTTTCTTCCTCATATCGGCCATCTTCTGGACGGTCTCCACATTGGTGCTGATGATCCGACGCAGCCAATGGCAGAACTCCTGGGACTGTACATCGCGGTTGCATTCCGATTCGATGGTGCTGGAAACAGATCGATCAGTTAGTTGCTTACAAATTTAATATTATTCAATGGGACTCACTTGGACCAGTGCATATAGATGTTGTTCCAGGTCAGGGCACCCTCCAGCATTCCGGCGGCAAATGCCTGAATGCTGTCCGGATATTCGGGCTGCGATTCGAGCTCCAGCTGGGACCAGCCACTCTCCATCAGACCATGCTTGAAGCATGCCCGTACGGTGCCCGGTGGAACCTCCTCTAGGTCGTTCCGTTGGCCCCAGAATTCCACCCGGAAGCCCGAGTTGCGGGCCCAATAGGCGGTGGCACAGTACGTACCGCTGTAGCTTGGTCTGGAATGAAAGGAGAATGGGAAATGGATTAGTTTCAGTAAGTTCATATTGAGTAGTGAACGAGTTCTCATCTTCTTCTTTTTCAATGGCTCTACATTCCAACTGGAACTTGGCCTGCTTTTCAACTTAGTGTGCTTTTAGAATTTCAACAGTTATTATTTGAAAGCTTTTTGTGCCCACAATTGCATGAGTATGTAGTGTGGCGAGTATAAGGGATAAAATATGCCCTTGGTATTGAGAATGTTTCCCACTCGTAAACATACTAGACCGGACCGAGAATCGAGCTCGCCATCTACGCATTGGCAATCTTACACAGCAAAAATTTTGAAATTTGAACGAAGTGTAAAACTGCAGCTAATCCCTACCAACGAATTAACATTTCATGTTCAATTAAATTTGACTGAATTTTACAAGCAAGCACAGTTTAAATTTATTTCGATTAAAAAGAACAGTAAAATGGATTAAATGTTGTGTTTATTTACCTATTACAAATATGTGCATGCGTTTGTTTGAGAAACAAAATATTATGTGCAGTGTGCACGCACTTTGAAGATCAATTATGAAATACTGCTTGAAGTTTTCGCACTGGAAGTGCCCCAGGGTGTTTAGTTTTGCCAAAATCTATTGATCTGTATCGAAAAAATCGAAAGACTCCGTGATAATTTGTTCAAAAACAATGTTTTGTTGTTTTCTCGAAATTGTGTAAAATGGATATATGCAATGGAGAACTGGAGAACGAGTTCGCATATCCATTCTAAGTCTACGTGCCTCTAATTAACCGTAATATCTGTCATATGTGTAAACCAAACGTAATATGTTTCCTCATAGTATCACTTGAAACGTGAATTTTATACTCCAATGAATTTTGGTGAGCAATTCATGATTGATTTACAAAACGATCCTATACTTAAATGCAAAGAAAGATTTTCATCGAGTGGGTAAAGGGTGTATTCGATAAAAATGGCACACACATATTTACTCACCAAAATAAAACCGATTATCGGATTTTCTCGAAATTTTCAGGGAATGAAAAACTTTTAATAACTTATGATTTACAACATTACAACAACATTTACAACAACACTCCACCCATCAAATTTTGTACAATCGATTTTACCAGTATTGTTGTTGTTTTTACCCAAATTTTCTTTAACTCGAGCGCTATTTTACTAACTTTGGGATGTTTGCGAAGTTTTGTCGTCACAATTGCTCAGAATTTCTGGCGAAGTTCTGGTGAATTTGGTGGGTTCATATATTTTAGCACAAATTTAACTCCGTTAGCCTCGGTACCACTCCAACCCGTTTCGAGCGTAGTAGCAGGACGCAAGATCAGGCCAAAACAAAGTTGATACTTTGTGTTTTCTTATGAATGGTAAAAGGCGCTTTTTGAGGCACTCTTCGGTGTAAATCGTACCGTTGATTGTTCCGGAAGTAGTGAAGGGAAGGCTTACTTCACCACATTCGCAAATCATCTGCCTTCTTTGCAAATTTTGATAATTTTTTCGTTCGGACATCCTCCGGAACATCGAACTTAGACTTGGTAACGAAATATTCTTGCCCAGGAATTTGACGGAAGTCAGCCTTAACGTAGGTTTCATTATCCATCACGATGCAACACGATTTGGTGAACAACTTCATGCAAAGTTTCTGGGCGCGTGTTTTTGCAGTGGCGTTTCGCTTTTCATTTTGGTTTGAGGTTTTTTTACCTTGTAAACATAGAACCTAGCACGCTTCATGGTTTTCTGCACAAAACCAACCGAAATCTTGGACTTGACTTGACATTTCCGATGGACACGTTTTGAAACTTCTTGAGCTGTTGTACCACTCCTGGTCATTTTACTGTCCATTGGACCATTCACTTCCTTCATTTGAACACTCAGACGCTCCTTGAAGGTTCTCATTACACGAGATACAGTTGAATTTGCAATCCCAAGCTTGTTAGCGATCGATCGGTGGGACGCCTCCGGATTTTGATGGTAGATGCACAATTTTTTTCCCTGGCAATTTCTTGTTCTGACGACATGATCGGAACCACTGTATGAATAACTATGAAACTCTGCAGATGTAAACAATACACTATGAATAAGATTTGCTCAAATTTTCAGGTTTTTTACTCATGCGGCTGACAGATTAATGCTGTCCAATGAGCTTCTCGAAGTAGCTCGAAGTTGTTCCCGTCCTGCTCGTTCTTTTTTGTCAACAAATGGGCATGAGCAGGACAGGGAGAAACTTCGAGCTACTTCAAGCTCTCATTGGACAGCACTATTGCTTCCTGTTGTTCGCTCACTCGGTAGACGTCAGTCGCTCTGACAGATTGTGTCAGAAGATGAGTCCATCGTTAAATAGATGGTGCGTTACAGGGTCGTAGGGTGGTCCTCTCAACACCCTCCCCCTTTTAGAAGAGATGATACGACTCATACCTTACGGGTTGTCTTCTGGTTCTCGAAGACTGGCGAAGCTGGGTCGGTTCCTGCTGAATAGTAGCTCTTGGTGGCTTGATTGGTGCTCGGCGATGAACCTCCTTTGACTGTAGTTCATTGAGGATACTTCTACTTGCTTAAGCTGACTGCAACGGTTCGTTCTGGTATTGCTGGTACAGTAACTGTAGGTTGACTGAGACCGCATGAATTCATGATCCGCTTTAAGATTCCGTTTTTTCCGGTAGCCACACGTTGTAGATGACTCGACCTATCCGTTCTAGTACTTGACCGGGTACCCATGGCCAGGTATTGTTTCGATGTACTTTCATACAAACCAGCTCTTTTGCATTGCAGTTTCTTGCTTTCGTGCCATGCTTACGGTTGAACTGACTTTCCTGCTTTGACTCGGCTTGCTTGTAGAACGAAGTTGGTGGTTTTAGTACATCTAGTGATGTCCGTAGTTTTCTACCCAGTAACAGTTCTGCAGGTTACTTCTCTTCAGGTGCGCTACGACAAGGAATGGAGGAGTGTCAATAGCTTCGCGGAGTGTTTTGTGATTTTACGAAGTCCTCGCTTGAATGTGTCGACGAATCTCTGGGCGTTTGATTGTGGATGATACGACGGCGTCCTCAAATGTAGGATGCCACTGTTACTTCAAAAGGCTTCAAAATCTTTACTGTGTAACGTTGTCTTTAACCAATGTTTCACAGAACATGGCCACTAGAGTGATTCAAATTTTGTCTTTTTTGCTCCCCTGTGCCTAAACGATTGTTTTTGCTATTTTAAAAGTCCTCCTAAATGTTAAGCTGATTTGGATGTTATTTGTTTGTGCACGTGTCATTTGAAGGTTATATGAAAATTACTATGAGAATTGCCACTTATGTAAAGGATCGTTTCGTGAAGCAGCCCGGAATCTATTTGAATATATTAAACGCATCGCCATCATAGAATAGATCCTAAGCTGAAAGTCAGTTGTTGTTGCGAAGCAATCTGACTTTTGTAAGCAAAATTATGAAGAAAACAAAAATGCTCATTAGTGATATTGATGCTATTCTTTTACGTGTTAAATTGAATTTCCCACAATGAATCGCCTGCTTTGAGCGTGCTTACAGCGGCACACTAGGAGTTAACTTTCTGAAAGCAGTATGGCGAAAGGCATCTAAGGCTCGATTTCTCAAAAATAAGCACTTTCATCAAAAAAATATTTGGTAGGCATGGTAGCGGACACCTTCCTGCATAATCGGTACCAAATATTTTTTCATGAAAAGTTTCTTATTTTGAGAAAACCCGCGTTAGATGACTTTCGCCATACAAATTTCTGGCGGTTAACTCTTACTGGCTGTTTTGCGCATATACTATAGCGCCTGGATGTGACGGCGGCGAGTAGAAAATCAGCCACTGCCAATAATTCATTCAGTATTTCCCTAATAACTTTTGTTGCCAGCATCAAATCGTTTAGCAACAACGACGGTATTTTCCCTTGTTAAATTTTCTATATTGCTAACGTATTCATACATTTTTAGAGCTTAATGGGCAATGGTGGGGTTTTCGCAAAAGTTGCTGTTTTCATAGTAATTTTCATACAAGCTGCAATTTGCTTGTGCTCAGTCAAATTATATTCAAATTAGCTAAAAATTTAGGACGATTATTAAAAAAGCAAATGCCATCGTTTAGGCCTAGGGGAGCAAAAAAGTCAAAATTTGAATCTTTCTAATGGCCACTGTAGCGGACGTTGTAATACGTTTGGTAGAGATGACTGCTGGCCACTTACTGAATGCGTCGACAACAATCAAATAGTAATTACCGTCAACTGGTCCAGTCTGTATGAATCCGCTGCCCGAGTTTTTCTGGTGTAGGCCAAGATTTCATGTTGGTTTTACTGTTGGTCTTGGTTACTTTCGATTCCGTCGATTCCAGGCCAATCGATGTAGTTACATGCTATGGGCCGCATTCTTCCTACTTCAGGATGTCCCATGTGTAGTACTCGTAGCACTCGATCTCAAAATTTCGATGGGATAACCAGTCTTTCTCCATAGGTGAGGCAATCGGAGACAATTGCTGAACTGCCCCGACGCGACGCCGGTAAAACTGTTGAAGCTGTGGATCGCTGAATGATTTGGAATGATTTGACGGCCATTCAGTCTGAATGAACTGCTTAACCTGCTTCAATATTGCATCCGACTGTGTTCCTGCTTGAATCATCTTGAACATGAGTGGCAGAGCTTCCACTGATTGCTTGACGATGCCAGCTCAATCGATGCGATGACGTATTCTTCATTCGGACGGACGTCAGTGTTGATCAGGCGAGACAGGATATCAACATAACCAAAACTTTTCGTACTCACGTATTTGATGTTGAAGTCGTACAGTTGCAGCGTTTATGCCCATCGCTGAAGTCTGTTGGCTGTATATACTGGAATGCCTTTCTCGGAACCAAAAATAGCTAATAAAGGCTCCGTGATCCATCTCCAGTATAAACTGTCGTCCACAAATCATACGGTGGAACAGGGTTACGGCGAAAATCAGTGCGAGTTTCTCCTTCACGATTTAGCTTTGACTCGGCTGGTGTAAGACTTCTCGACGCAAGGATATCGGTATTCCATCGGGTAGCTTGTAGGCAATGCGCGCGCCAATTCCAAAATTTGACGCATCCGCCGACACTATGATTTCCAACTTTGGATTGTACTGTGAAAGTGTTAACGGTGACTGCAGGATTTCACGGAACCGATTGAATGATCGCTGACATGCTTCTGACCATACCTACTTTGCTCCTGATTTCAACAGCTGATCCATCGGGAACCGTAACTTACACATTTTCGAAACGTGTTTTGCGTAATAGTTTACAGCTCGTAGGTATGAACGGAGTGGCGAAACATCTTGAGGCGGTGGCATGGTGGCAATAGCTGCTGTCTTATTCGGATCGGGTCTGATTCCATCCCCATCCAGAATTTGCCCCAAATATTCTACTTGTTCCATGTTGAAATGGCACTTTTATCCGTACTGTAAATCCAAACTTTTCTAACCGTTGAAGCATTTGTTTCAGATTGTGGTCGTGTTCTTATTTGGTGTGACCACCCACTAACACGTTATCCAAATAACCAGAGGTCTTTTCGATGCATCTCAACACTGCGTCCATGATCTACTGGAATGCAGGTGTGAGACGAGTATAGCGGAAAAGTCCCTTCTGGATGTTGTTGACTGTTAGCAGATGCTGATCTCGGGGATCCACTTCCACTTGTAGATACGCATCCGACAGGTGGATGTGACTGAGAAACTTGCATGGTGAAAAGGTCTTCTGGCAAAGGAAGCGGACACTGATTCGACTCCAAAACATCGTTGAGACTCGTCGAAAAATCAGAGCAAATGCGAACCTTACCGTTCGGTTTCGATGAAGTTCATCTTCTAGCGCATCTTGTACACTGTATGAAACTGGACGTTTTGGACGGTAAACTGGTTTTGGTTCTCCTTTCAGCGTCAATCGCACTTTTATTTTTGTGCAAAGTCCCATTTCGTTTGAAAACACTTTTGAGAACTTGTTCACCACTGACCTTGTAACAGAACGAACTGATAGGCACGTCCCATAATCCGAAAAGCTCAATCCAGTCAGAGCCAAGAATGTTTAACTCCAGATTGGGTGAAGCAACACGTCACAAAGATGTCTTCGTTTTGTCACTGACGTTTACATTGTAGAAAAATTCCCAGGCGATATCAAGAGATTCCCCTGAAGCAGATTTGGCGTTGCATGACGATGGAATTCCTTGAGGTTATCCGATTTATCGCCACAATTTTTCGGATATGATTGTTTTGTTCGACGCTGAATTAAACTTCAACCGAACCGGAACATCGTTAATATGGATTTCCACGTACTTCCTCCGCTGAGTTCTTCACTGACACAAACTTCACATCCTTATTGTGCTTAGAACTGTACTTTTTCTTCTTGTTTTTACTCCCACTGTTTTTTTTTTTCAGATGGAAAATATCGTTTTGGGACCCCCATCAACTTTTTTTTATTCGTATATTTATTTGGTAGGCACTCTGTGTTCTTAACCGCTACTGTGCCGTGATCTACTGTAGTATTCTGCTGTATAGAACTCATAGAATCTATTTTTTAGATATCCATAATTCTTTATTGTTGTCGTTTGCCAGTTCATCGCATCGTGAGTCATTTGTCTGTATGGTGTATCCAATGATCGTTGCTTTGTCCGGTTGCCATTTATCGAGGATCGTTGGAGGAATGCCTCCGAGAAGAACAGTTTTATCAGTCGTCATCAGGCAGCCGAGCCGGTCGGTTAGGCGCGTCTCCCAAAACGCCACCGTACGAACTGCACTTCCGGCGACTGACAAGAGTTTTGTGGAGGGGCTGGGAATCGAACCCATGACCATTCGCTTATAAGGCGAACGTGTAGCCAACTACGCTACGGGACCCCCCCTACCCCCATCATCTGTGCAAAATATATGGGCTCGATTGGTTGTGTCCTCGTTTTCCTAATCGCTTTTTAAAATGATGTGGAAATTAGTATAAGAAAACGTGCTTTTTACATTTTTGCTCTTAGCGGCTTCAATTTATCGTTAATCACCTGAATCAATACGGTAGTATATAGTCTAAGAGATGCCGAAAGACTGCCGAATAAGGTATGTAGCTGGAAGGTCTACAAAAAAAATTTATTACGCTTCGAAAATTGATCTTTCAAACCATATGCAAAAAATCAATGTTCCCGCACTATCGGACAACCTTTGGTAGTCAGAGGGCAAAACCCATCTTCCTTCTTGTCGGAATTTTTACTTTGTGAAATTATTCCAAATAACTCCCATTAGCCCCATAAGTTCAATAAGTTTGAAATAACACTCAGTTAAATTAGGCCGGTACAAATAATTAAAAACAATTATGTCTTCCCCCTTGGATTTTCTTGAAAAAAAAAATATTTTGAGAGGGCAATAAAATAAAATTTTTAAAATTTCAAGGGTTTTCAAAACATTCTTTAACAAATACGAAGAGTTTTTTTTTATTTTCCATATTAAATAATAGCAGAAGGTGGTCGGTTGTCGGCACCCTTTTGTTTTTGGTCCATAACTTTCATCCAATTGCACAATGTGGTGATATTTGCATACCAATGGAAGCCAATGGGCATAAGCTAATAACTGGTGGAGAGATTTGTTACATTATACACATTTCATCAAGATTTAAAAAATTGTTAGTTTTGCTAACAACTTGGCTTATAACCTTTTTTATTAGGGAGACTTTGAGCCCGAGACTGGCTCGTCTCCGAGGCTTATAACCTGAAATTAGGCAGTAAACTAATAATTTCTCTTGATAAATAATCACCGGGGTGCCGACAACCGAAATAAGTGACCCTTTTGAAAAATAAAAATAATAGTTAAATTGCGACCGCTATGGAGGCATTCAATTATGAATCACATAAAAGAGTAAATTTGCTTGGTAAATACGTAATGCGCTCACCATTTCGATCGTTGTATTTCGGATTATAACACTAAGCAAATGACCAAACAAAAACTTTGGAGTGGGTTTTCACAAAAAAAAGTGTTTTCTCTGTAAAACGAAACAAAGACTTCATGTGCTTCGGAAATGGACACAATAAAATCGTTCTTACATAGCACACGTATTGGCGATTAAAGGTTGCATGAAGAAGAAGAAGTCGAAGGATGATATTAGAAAAATATTGCACGGGGAAGCATACGGAAATTTTTTTAAAACTCTTCTCAAAAATTCTAGAAACGATTAAATAAAAAACTGAAAGCAGTGCGGTGTTGGACTTTCCTTATACTGTGTATCAAGTATGATATCATAAAATAAAATTTTAAATCGAAAAATTGTGTTTATTATGCAGTAGAAGGAAAGTCCAACCCCGTACTGCTAACTGTTTTTAATTAAATTGCTCCTAGAATTTTTGAGAAGAGTTTTAAAAAACTTCCCGTATGCTTCCCCGTGCAATATTTTTCAAATATCATCCTTCGACTTCTTCTTCTTCATGCAACCTTTAAACGTCAATGGCAAACGACCACCTCTGTTTTCTGTCAAAAGTTACCACGGGGTTCCGACAACCGACCACCTTCCCATATTATTTTTAATCTTATTTTTTTGATACATCCCCCCCCCCCCGCCCCGGTTGATTCTTCGGAGACCAGTAGGAGATAATTTTAATTAAATATTTGTAACGGCCTTATTGGTCCACGTAGTTTGGCAGTGCTGGCAGAATAAACGATTTCTTGCATATGAACACTCAATCTTGGAAGCGTTATAACTTTTTTCGTGGACGTTCCAGTAACGTACTTTCTACGACAAAGTTTTTCGGCATCCTTTACGTTATTCTTTAGCCCAATGTGCCACTTGGTTGGTCTAGAAGAAAATGCAAAAACATACTAATTTCCATACAAACTTCAAACGGGATGCGGAAAGCGAGAAAGCAACCAATCGGGTCCAAATTCTGCAAAGTTGATTAGGACCCAGATTCGAAAAACCATTGATTTGAAAAAAAAATACCATGACGCCTCGCTCTAGTACCCACCCAATCAGCCCACCTCGCTTGCTGCGCTCCACGCCTTCTTGTACCTGCCGGATCGAAAGCAAACACCATCTTTGCATGGTTGCTTTCCGGTATTCTTGCAACACGCCCTGCCCACCGTATCCTTCTGGCCTTAGCTACATTCTAGGTTCGCGTAGAGCTGGGCGTGCTTGTAATTCATCCTTCGTCGCCACACACCGTCTTCTTGCACATCGCAAAATAGTTGTTTAATTCATAATGACCTCCTGCGTATGAGGCAGAAGCGGTAGTCGTATGACCACCAAGCCCGTTATTACCGGTACAGCCACCCTAGATGCAAAACGTTTGTAGGTAGTTGAAGTTTTCTATATTTGTTTTGAGAAGTTCTTGGAGAGATGTGGAGGCGCTTGGTACATCGTTGAATAGAGACGCGAAGCGTTTTGCCTCGTAAAACCAATCAAATGTTTATCAAAATGTGGGAAATTTCAATGTGTCAACAGCTTCCCGTATGGTATTTCATTACTTTTATCACCTCAGCCACAAATATGAGCTATAGTTCGACTACATCTGTTTCAAACATTATAAGTATGAAGAAATATGTACTGAAAAACGTTTTGCTTCGGAATGACGTTCTGGTCACTTTCTGAGAGGGACCTAAAAGCGGTTGTCATTAGACCTAACGTTTTTCTAAGTTATAAATCGTAAAAATAGGAAAATCGTAGTGAGTCGTTTTTGTACTAAAATTCTTAAATTAATCTTCTGAATAAGTATCATGATCTCGATATAACAGTCACACCATATGTATCAACACCCGGGATCTTTTTTATTCGCGGTGGTCCACTTGTGTTGCTATGTTGAAAACAAGTTCGACATAAAAGATAACGTGACAGTTTACAGTTTCGCGAAACGTTGTTGCCAATTTCGGTAAAATTCGTCATCGCCGTCTAATCAATATGTTTTGTTTGAGGCTAGCATTTTGGTTTGCACCTTCGAGAATCGACTCCGCCGGGAAGCTTTGGTTCCCACTTAGATCTTGTTTTAAGTCAATTAGTACATTTAAATATATTTCAATTTCGAATGCCGAGCTAAAAGGCAAAAATTGCATCACTGACTCACATCTGACGCGGTGAAATTGTTTGTTTTGCTCGTCACAACAACGGACGATGGACAAAAAATGATGCTAATTGCTGACGATACGACGAAGTGTGTGACCGTTAGCATTGAACGGCTTGGAGAAATATTGGAAGGAACAATTAAATAGAAAATATGTATTAAAAAATAAATTAGATACACAAATTCGTTGGTATGACCTTGTTGATGTAAGAAGTGTGAAATTTTAAATATTACACTATATAATTATGCCTGATGTTAAAAACCGCTTTGAGGGGCTAATATGAAGTGTAGGGATTGACACGACGACGATACCAGTGATACGATTTTTACTTAGTTTACCCAGTTACTTGGTTTCGCTCATGACATTGATGCTATGGCACATATTTTTGAAAAGATGGAGGAAGTCTACATCAGACTAAGGATGGAAGTTATGCAGGTAGGACTAGTCATCAACACGTCGAAGACGAAGTACGTGATAAGAAGAGGCTCAAGAGCGACAATGTTAGCCACCCATTACGGGTTTGTTTCAGTGGTGACGAAACTAAGGCATTTGATAAGTTTGTGTACTTGGGCTCACCGGCTCACTTTTGCTCACTTCTGCTCACTCTCTACATCCAAGAGTTGAAATGTAACTAACTGTTAACCAAGACGGTTTTATTCCATTGTAAATGCTTCATTTATGCAGACAGCTCGAAGGGAGCTTGTCCCGTAGGCTTCCTCAATTTTTTCGTAGGTTTCTGGCGCAATATGCGCCATTGATGCGAAAGTGTAAAATTTAAATAAAAGTCTTGTAACTGATAGGCTGTCGTAACAAATACGTATACTTATACTATGAAGATGAAAATCCAAGAATTCAACTGCTATTTCTTGTGCAAAGATCAGCCATCAGACTCTTAGTAAAACATTTCGTACATGACGAAAGAATTGACAAAAAAATAAATAGATGTAACTCTCTACTCTTGGATTTCTCTTCAAATATTAGCTTCGTAGAAGAAAGCACTTCTACTGAAATTCACTTCTACAAAAAAATCTTTTTGCCTGCCGTATCCTAATGAAATTATATTATCGTTTCTAATTCTATCATAAAAATGTACGTCTAAGTTGGATCATGATATTAGCATTCCAATATCTTTTTAAAGGATGTGACATGTTTTCTATACAACATTGAACATTCTGATCGGTCAAGTGACCAGATTTTGATCAATTACCCTGGAAATTCCGCATATCAAAATCAGAAATTCTTAAAATGTACTAATGTTCAACTCACCTATCCATATCAGCGATGAAAAACGCCCCAATCGCGAGCATGAAAGCACCTGCCAGAATGTAGGTACTTATCCGCGTTTTGTACCACGATGCACCGACTACTTTCAACATGATCGCTATTTTGGCTAGAACTTATGAACACAATAAGGTGTAATCAACTAGACGATCCTCCTTCTTTTCCTCTCTCTCTCTTGTGGAAGACACTTGTTTTGATAAGAATTAAGGCTACTTTTTCACAGATACACTTTTCCCTTACAGCTTCCTCGTATTTTCTTTCACTTTTGCGCGCACTCTTTTCAACAGCCACAATTGCTCATTGCTTGCTCTCAGTAGATTCAATTGTAGGGACGGATCACAATTTGCACTATTGTCGAACTTAACCAGATGGTATTAAACTCTAGTAAACCAGGTGCACCCCGGCCGGGAGTGGCGGGAGCTAGGCCTGGCTATAGTTGAGGTCGGAAATCACCAGTCCCAAGCCGATGAACAGGTGCAGTAGAATCGTGGAGACCTCGAAGTATCGGTAGCAGAACTGGACGGCCAGGCCTTCGACGCTCGGGGCTGCCTTGCGGGACGCCAATTCGTACGGAGCAGAACTCCCGTCAACTACTCTCATTGGAATGCGTTTGCTGAGCGGTGACTGCCCGGAAGCAAATTAATGGTGATGCCGGTTATGGGGACCGTTGCCGCCGCCGCACGGTACTGTGATGTGTTCCGAGTGGACACCAGGATGGCGATGCCCTGGAGGGGCTCTATCTATTGGTGGGGGGAGGGCGCACAAGAACGTTTGCTGTGGTCAGCTCCGGAAATAGAGATTACGTGTTCTACGATTGTTCTGGGCAATGAATGTTCCTGAAAATGATAAGACCGAACAATTCAATTACAACATTGTTGAAAAATTATGATAAAGGTGAAACATTACAGGAATTCCAAGTTAGGTATAGCGGGACACGATATGAGTTGAAATCGAGGATAAACAATTATGTCACTATTCAAATACCAATGAAGGTGTGCTGAAACCCAAATGGTGAAACGATTTCTAACAGTATTCAATGATAAAATTCCTAGAAATACTATCATGGTTCGGTTTTTAACCAGTGGTTTCTAATCTTATCTATAAGAGCATGAGGTACCATCGTGTTAGCCGCAAAAGCTATACGCACTACTGTTCCTCATATTGCAATCGAAGAGATCTTCGTAGGTGCGATTAGAGCTATTGTGGTGCTTATTACAGTTATTATTATTTAGACAATCAAAATGACAGCAATGTGACTAAAAATGTTGCTCTCTTAGAACAACATGATATTCAGATCGCATCGAACGCTCCGCAAATATTAGTCTTATTGACGTCAACAATAACAAACAATATTGGTTCCGTAATTCAGTTTCACAGTAGCAGCAACTTTCTGTGAACTCTAGAAAGATCTAGGAAGAGCTAGAAACATGTATGAATTTATTTGGCAAAAGTTTTTATTATATGGTAGTTATTTGGTGACCACTGCACTATGGAGAGTGTCCTCCATACAGTGCGCTCTTAGTGTTTGCAACCATGCCTCGATAATTTACGATAACACCAAAGGTAAACACGAATGCTTTAGATGGCGAAATAGCAACAGTCATCATACCATTTCGATTACACTACTGCTAACAACAGATGAATGTCGCATGCCGCCCAGGCTTGAAGGTCTTGAGCGGCTAAAGTACTTGTGGTGAGTCACTCTCATCAAACACTTCTAGATCATGGGATTTCCTTTTGAACTCATAACCTATTACATCCCATTAGCTTAAAAAAGTCCACCTACACGTGCCCCATCAAATTGGCGCCGCGCCGCCATCGTGACTTGGCAATGGCACCACATTAACGCTGTATGCTGATAAGAAGCCAATTGCATACATAAGCCAGTTCTGTAGCTTTTACTTCAGCTCTGCTAACTACCCACCTTCAAAACGATCGCAAATTGATTGGCTTTTAAAACACGCGCCAGCAACGATGCCTTGCGCTTGGGCAATCTGATGCAATGAACGGCTATGACCGAATTTGCGTGACACTTCGCCGTCGCCGATGACTTCACTTGTGGTCACTTCCGCGCACGTTGAGCCCAATGCAGCTACACGATATCGATATGATGATATAAGCAAAGGAACGATCGATTCCTATGGAAATGTACAATTAGCGCGTCTAGCACTTATACGCTGCCTCGGGAGCAAGATCTCGCTTCGAACTGTTCACCAGTACGGTCAGAAATGAACTGAATGGAGGTGGAAACGGCGAGCGATAAGTTCACGTCGAGGCCAGTTGATCGTGGTGGTAGCTCGCTCAGGTTCAACATACCAATACCTGCAGTGTGTAGCTAAAGCGAGGGAAACTGTCGGTGAGCCACAGTTATGGTGAGTTGTGGTTACTTGGCGTGTGAAGCAATGTGATGATTGTTCGGCTTATGAACTTGGGAAAGCACCAATAAATCGAATGTTGATGGCAGATGGCAGATTTGTTATTCTCAAAGATGAATTATATTTTTTCACATCTGATGGAAGCGTCTAGAAGTTTTGATATTCCTTTTACATTACACTGGATTCTGTTTTTACATGATATAAATTTTCTCAATTTTGCACTCATCCTAAATGTTTAACGCTTTTTTAATTATCATGTGATTTTTCTTTGATTTATTTAGGATTTTTTGGAACATGTTGCAAAGATTTTGGTGGTACACTGTTTTTTACGCGGAACGCTTTTTCCGCGATTTCTCAACCCGAGTTCAGCATTCACGCGGTTTCTTCTAGGCGTGTTTTGGGATTTATGCGGTTTTTCCACGCGGTTTAATTTACGCGACAATCAAAGAGATGAGGGCAGCAAATCTCTATAATAAAGGCTAAAAGAATTTATGCAGCACGTATCCTCCGCGAGAAAATCGATTCCAGTGTGTTAAAATATTTATGTATAATTATTTCCAAAATTTTTTTAGGATATTCGAATAGGTCAAATTCAGCCAAATTACTTATTCGGCCAAATGACCTATTCAGCCAAATGACCTATTCGGCTGTAAAATATCGAGAGAATGAATGAAGGCTTCAAACATACAACTATTTTATTTGAGAATTGATAATGGAATAACTAATACACAATCATAACAAATGGATTGCCTAGATGATTTCCGGTTGGTCGTTTATTATGCTCAGCAACTTCCGCAATCCAAGCGTGGCTGGCTATACCACAACTACTCCTCCTCCTTGCGCCTTGGTGGTCAAACAACTCGGTTATACCTCGTAACATATGTTCCGTTCAATTGGTGGTTTGTTCGAATCTCCTCCGTATCATCTTCAAGCGAAACGAAGCTTGCATCCGAATCTGGATCGTCGTTGCTAAACTCACAGTGATTAGTGTTGCTTTTCTTTTCTTTTTTAGGGGCCCTCCTTAGCCGTGCGGTAAGACGCGCTGCTACAAAGCAAGACCATGCTGAGGGTGGCTGGGTTCGATTCCCGGTGCCGGTCTAGGCAATTTTCAGATTGGAAATAATCTCGACTTTGCTGGGCATAAAAGTATCATCGTGTTAGCCTCATGATATACGAATGCAAAAATGGTAACTTGGCTTAGAAACCTCGCTGTTAATAACTGTGGAAGTGCTTAATGAACACTAAGCTGCGAGGCGGCTCTGTCCCAGTGTGGGGATGTAATGCCAATAAGAAGAAGTGTTTCTTTTTCCTTCTTCATAGTTATCATACGGGTACTTTAGGATTTGATTACTTCTCCGTCTGATTATACCAAGTTTGTCCGACGAGCATTCGAAGATTACAGCTCCATACATTTCCAGAAGAGAGTTTATCATCAAGGACATCGATTTCTTTTGGAAAACTGCATCGTTGCTAAGCTTCATCAAAGCAGTTTTCACTGTTTTCACAGCATTTTCTGCGGCACCATTCGAACACGGGCTGTATGGCGCGGTTCGTAAATGATTGATTTCTCTTGATTTGTAAAACTCTTGAAAAATTCTTCTGATCTGACGTGAATGCAGTTCTTTTGTCAGACACCAAAGTGGTAATTGCACCAAACCTTGAACTATATTCACAAATTTTCTCAATTGTTTCTTTGGACGTCAATATACGAACTGAAAAGGCTTCAATCCATTTGCTGTAGCCATCAACCATCACAAACAAATCCAATCCACGAAACGAAAAATGATCCATGCGAACTCTGTATCCTGGTGTAGACGTCAGTTGCCAAGGCGAAACAGGATCACTTCTTTCATGTCGTTGCTGAATACACAGTTCACATTTTTTTTTCCTAGAGTCTCGATGTCGCTATCCAAGTTTGGTCACCAGAAGTAAGATCGGGCCATACTTTTCATTTTTACGATTCCCAAATGTACCTTGTGAAGTTCATCCAGCAACATCTTTCTCAGCTTGGTAGGAACAACTATACGATAGCCCCAAAGTAAAACACCTTATTCTACGCTCGTTCATCACGTTTATGATAGAATGTTTTCAAATCATCTTCTTGTATAATATTTGGCCACCCAGACTTGACGTAATTGACAACTCGACCGATAAGCTTGTCTTTTCGGCTTTTTACAACAATCTGCTTCCGTTCAATCAAAGAACATGTTTCAACTTCAATGAAATTCAGGAAGCTTACGGCATCTTCATCATTCTCGTCGTCTTTACAGCGTAACGGAAATCTTGAAAGAAAATCAGCTGGGACATTGTGCACACCCTTCACATGACGGATGTCATAATCGTAGTTCGCCAGGAATGCCGCCCATCGTTGTAACCGTCCAGCTGCTATGGTTGGGATACCCTTCGGATTGAACAACCCAGTCAACGGCTTATGGTCGGTCATGAGCTCAAAGTGACGGCCAAACAGATAGTTGCTAAACTTGTTGATGCCATAGTAGATCGCCAATATCCGGCCTCATGTTTTTTTTGAAAATCCGAGACGCAAAAAAAGTCGGCCGTTTAGATTTATCTGGGAGTTATCACGGCTCCAATTCCTCCGTAAGATGCGTCGCAGTATAACCTAACAGGAAGATCGGGATTATAGTGAGCCAAAACGGTATCTTCGGAAAGAAGCTTCTTCGCTTTCTCAAATGCTTTTTGTTGATTGTTGGCCCAGGAGAATTTAACACCGTCCTTCAACTGTTCATACAGAGGCTTCAAACACTGCGCCAAGCTTGGACAAAATTTCGCATAGTACTTTGCCAGTCCAACAAAGGCTCGAACGTCCTTGAAATCAGCTGGTGGTTTCACAGACCGCATCGTGCTTTCGTGCTGTGCGGTTCTTTCTCTCTTTGCGGAAGGAAGTTTTTAATACTACCCGAAGCTATTTTAATTTCAACGGTGCTTCTTAGCGCTATTTGTACCCACTGATCCCGTTACGATCTTTGCAAGGACCCGTGCCTTCGTTTTACGTTGGACCCGTTTGCGGAAGTAAAATTCCGACAAGCGGTGGTAATCCTGCAGGGACACCGTTCTGGGAAAAAACCTCTTAGAAGGTCACGTCTCCACGCTCAGCAATGAGTATTAACCAAAACAAGAGGAAGGGGGAGTCTCTGAATTCTCCACTTCCTTCAAAGAAACAAGGTTTCAAGACCGTCCTGCCCAAGCGCGGAAAAAATAGAAGGAAGCTGGAGAATTCAGATATTCCTTCTAACTCTAATATCGGAAATAATTCTTCTCCAATCGAACTGAGCAATCAGTTCGATTTGATTAATGATGATATTGAGCAAATCGAATATACCTCTAGCCCAGGTGATTCGATTCATGCGAAAAGCAAAGGATTCCGCCAATTGTGGTATCTGTTGCCGAGTTTTCTGGCTTCGGAATGAGATTTTGAGTAACCTTCAGGGGATCAAGGTTTCATTTCAGATTGCTAGGAAGGGTGACTGCCGCGTTTTGCCGGGATCCTTTGACGATCGCAAACGTCTTCTTCACTATTTAACTGAGAAGCGCCATAAATTCTTCACATACGACGACAAAACTGAGCGATTGTTCAAAGTCGTCTTGAAAGGCCTCCCCAGTGATGACAAATCACTGGATGAGATTAAATTGAAATTTCTCAATTACTTGGATTTTCACCAGTGCAAGTAATTAAGATGAAAAGAAATCCCATTCTGGTACTTCCCAGAGGGCATTTCTCAAGAATTTTATTTAGTTCATTTTGACAAAAGTGAACTAAATAATATGAAAAGTTTGGAAAAGGCCTGTATTATGTCTCATGTCCGTGTTACATGGGAACATTTCCGCAGGCCTGGGGAAATTTCAAAGCCCCACCCAGTGCCGTAAGTGCCAAAAGTGGGGTCATGGAACCAAACATTGTCACATGGATGCTAAATGCATGATTTGTGGTGGAACCTCTCACGCCAAGGACGCATGTCCTGTGAGAGAAGATTCCAATAAATTTAAGTGCGCAAACTGTGGGGGCAATCATAAATCCAATTTCTGGGAATGCCCTTCACGCACAAAAGTTTTGAATTCCCGTGCAAAATTGATGACGGGAAATTCCAATCGGATCCCAGATTCGACGGGTAGAAATTTTTCAAACGCTCAAATTTCGAAACCGGTTACCGGTCGAGCAATTCATACCCACCACAATTCACAAACAAATTTTGCCGCTCGTCAACGGGTAGCAAGCACTTCAGTAAATTCCAATTTTTCCAATGTACCTACGTATGCAAACATCGCTGCTGGTAGACAAAATTTCTCTTCTCAAAATGAGGTTTATACCCATGTCCCAACGGAAAATAACGGTCATGTTGCCGATTCAGGTAGCATGACTGCTTCCGATTTGATTTTTTAACTGAACAATTGCATCACATGATTGATGCAATGTTCAAAGCAAATACCATTCCTGAAGCTGTTCAGGTTGGTATAAAGTACACACAAAAATTGTTATCGGACTCCGTTTCAATGGATCCAAATAATTGTGTGAAAGTTCTAAATTGGAATGCCCGCTCTCTAAAGGGTAAGGAAGATGAATTATTCAACTTCCTTTCAGTTCATAATGTGCATATTGCCATTATAACTGAAACGTATTTAAAACCAGGACTCTCCATTAAAAGAGATCCAAACTATTTTATCTACAGAAATGATCGTCTTGACAGCGCCTGTGGTGGGGTCGCCATTGTCATTAATAGACGTATCAAACATAAATTATTTTCTTCGTTTGAAACCAAAGTTTTGAAACCTTGGGAGTTTCTGTTGAAACAAATTTTGGTCAATTTTCCTTCATTGCAGCCTATTTGCCTTTTCAATGCAATGGGCAGCAAAAGAATTTGTTGAAAGCTGATCTTCAAATTCTGACTCGCAACAAATCAAAATTCTTCGTAATTGGTGACTTCAATGCCAAACACCGTTCATGGAATAATGCTCAAAGCAATTCCAATGGTAAAATTTTATTTGAAGATTGTTCTGCGGGATATTATACTATTCAATATCCCAATGGACCAACTTGTTTTTCTTCCAGTCGAAATCCTTCTACAATTGATTTGGTTTTAACGGATTCAAGTCAGCTGTGTGGCCAATTGGTAACTCATGCTGACTTTGACTCTGATCACCTTCCTGTGACATTTGAAATCTCACAAGAAGCCATTTATAATCCAATCAGCTCTACTTTTAATTATCATAGAGCTGATTTGAATTCTATGTATATCGATAGGAATTTTGATGTTGATATTCCTCTCGATACCAAAAGTGATATTGATAGTGCTCTCGTATCTTTGACAAATTTAATTGTCGAAGCCAGAGGCATTGCAATTCCGAAATGTGAAGTTAAATTCAACTCCATTATTATTGACGACGATCTTCAGCTACTGATCCGTCTTAAAAATGTGAGGCGATCCCGCGTTGAAAGTTATTTGGCGGGATTTGCAAAATGAAATTAAAAAAACGTTTCGCTATTCTGAGAAATACCAACTTTGAGAATAATGTCTCGAAGTTGGATCCCAGTTCGAAACCCTTTTGGAAATTAACAAAATTCTTAAAAACCTCAAAAGCCAATTCCAGCGCTTAAAGAGGGAAATAAAATTTTATTAACAAATGGCGAAAAGGCTCAAAAACTTGCTCAGCAGTTCGAGAGTGCCCATAATTTTAGTCTAGGTCTCACTAGTCCAATTGAGGATCAGGTTACACGGAGCTTCGAAGACATTCTCAATCAAGAGAATGTTTTTGACCCTTGGGTGGGAACCGATTTGGATGAAGTGGGATCTATTAGTAGAAAAGTTAAAAATATGAAAGCCCAGGTGATGATGGTATTTTCTACATACTTATCAAAAAACTTCCTGAGAGCTCTTTATCCTTTTTGGTTAATTTATTTAACAAATGTTTTCAATTGGCATACTTTCCAGATAAATGGAAAAACGCCAAAGTTGTTCCAATTTTGAAGCCGGACAAAAATCCAGCTGAGGCTTCTAGTTATCGCCCTATCAGTTTGCTTTCTTCAATAAGCAAACTGTTTGAAAATATTATTTTAAATAGAATGATGGTTCATATTAATGACAATTCTATTTTTGCTGATGAGCAATTTGGTTTTCGCCATGGGCATTCAACCACTCATCAGTTATTAAGAGTTACGAACTTAATTCGGCTCAACAAATCTGAAGGATATTCGACTGGAGTTGCTCTTCTTGATATAGAGAAAGCATTTGACAGTGTTTGGCATGAAGGTTTGATTGTAAAATTGATGAATTTTAATTTTCCTCTGTACATCATTAAACTGATCCAAAATTATTTATCAGATCGCTCACTGCAGGTAAACTATCAGAATTCTAAATCTGATAGATTACCTGTAAGGGCTGGTGTCCCCCAAGGCAGTATACTGCGGCCCATTTTGTATAACATTTTTACTTCTGACTTACCTGATTTACCACCAGGGTGTCAAAAATCTTTGTTTGCAGATGACACAGGTCTCTCAGCCAAAGGGCGTAGCCTTCGTGTCATTTGTAGTAGGTTGCAAAATAGTTTGGATATTTTCTCCACTTACTTGCAAAAATGGAAAATTTCCCCGAATGCTTCCAAAACTCAGCTTATAATTTTCGCACATAAGCCGAGAGCTTCTTATTTGAAACCTTCTAGCAGACATATTGTCACTATGAATGGGGTTCCAATTAATTGGTCTAGCGAAGCTAAATATTTAGGACTTCTGCTAGATCAAAAATTAACTTTTAAAAATCACATTGAAGGCCTTCAAGCCAAATGTAACAAATATATTAAGTGTCTATATCCACTTATAAACAGAAAATCAAAACTTTGTCTTAAGAACAAACTTTGATTTACAAACAAATTTTATACCTGCCATGTTGTATGCTGTGCCAATATGGACTAGTTGCTGCAATACCAGAAAGAATGCACTCCAGAGGATTCAAAATAAAATTTTGAAAATGATTCTGAAGTTGCCTCCGTGGTATAGTACCAATGAACTTCATAGAATTTCTAATATTGAGACATTGCAACAAATGTCCAACAAAATAATTTCAATTTTAGACAAAAATCGTTTGCAATCTTCTATTGCAACGATTAACTCCTGTACCCTTAGATTAAATAGGTTAAGATTAGTTTAAGTTGAAAACATTGTAATTCCTACATGGTTCAATTCAACCAGAGGAAAAATTCTAACTGCCAGAGGCAATTGAAATGTATTAATAATAACTAAAAATATAACATAGCAAATAAGGATGATAGTGTTAAGAAAACACGGAACACCTAGTCTAAGAGATGAATGCATGTATTAGATAATCAGCAAATAAAATTAGTTAAAAAAAAAAAAAAAAAAAAAGCTGGTGGTTTCACGTCTAAAATGGCTTTCTCTGGATCTTTGTGTAATCCAGCTTCATCAATAACATGTCCTAGGTATGCTACCATTCGCTTGAAAAATTCGTATTTGTCTTTATTCAACAGGTCCGCACTTACCGCAGTGCGAATATTGAATCCGACCACTACCTCGTTGCTGTATGCCTACGCTCGAAACTCTCGACGGTGTACAACACGCGTCGAAGTCGGACGCCGCGGCTTAACATTGGGTGGTAGACTAGCCCAAGAATACGCGCAGTAGCTGGAAGTGGCACTCCCAACGGAAGCGAATGTGAGCAGTTAGTAGAAGAGAAGAATGTAGCATGGGCGAGATTGCTGCAACACCGCACGAGGGCGAACGAGGCACGATACAAACGGGCGTGGAACAGGCAAAACTCGATTTTCCGGAGGAAAAAGCGCCAGCCGGAAGATCGAGACCGTGAAGAGACGGAGCAACTGTACCGCGCTAATAACACACAAAAGTTCTATGAGAAGTTAAACCGTTCCCGAAAGGGCCAGGTGCCACAGCTTGATATTGCAGGACAGCAGGACAGCAGGACATAATTCTACCGGCTACGGATCTCCAGGAAATCCAGGAGGAGATTGGCCGGCTGAAAAACAACAAAGCCCCTGGGGTTGACCAACTACCAGGAGAGCTATTTAAACACGGTGGTGAGACACTGGCTAGAGCGCTGCACTGGGTCATTACTAAGATTTGGGAGGAGGAAGTTTTGAAGCAGGAGTGGATGAAGGTGTTGTGTGTCCCATCTACAAAAAGGGCGATAAGCTGGATTGTAGCCACTACCGCGCAATCATATTGCTGAATGCCGCCTACAAGGTACTCTCCCAAATTTTATGCCGTCGACTAGCACCAATTGCAAGGGAGTTCGTGGGGTAGTACCAGGCGGGTTTTATGGGCGAACGCTCCACCACAGACCAGGTGTTCGCCATTCGCCAAGTACTGCAGAAATGTCGCGAATACAACGTGCCCACACATCATCTATCGATCTACAATCGATCGAGACCAGCTATGGCAGCTAATGCACGAACACGGATTTCCGGATAAACTGACACGGTTGATCAAAGCGACGATGGATCGGGTGATGTGCGTAGTTCGAGTTTCAGGGGCATTCTCGAGTCCCTTCGAAACGCGCAGAGGGTTACGGCAAGGTGATGGTCTTTCGTGTCTGCTATTCAACATCGCGTTGGAAATACGAAGAGCAGGGATAGACACGAGTGGTACAATTTTCAATAAGTCCGTCCAGCTATTTGGCTTCGCCGATGACATAGATATTATGGCACGTAACTATGAGAAGATGGAGGAAGCCTACATCAAACTGAAAAGGGAAGCCAAGCGGATCGGACTAGTCATTAACACATCGAAGACAAGGTACATGATAGGAAGAGGTTCAAGAGAAGACAATGTGAGCCACCCACCGCGAGTTTGCATTGGTGACGAAATCGAGGTGGTAGAAGAATGTTTGTACTTGGGCTCACTGGTGACTGCTGAAAATGATATCAGCAGAGAAATTCGGAGACGCATAGTGGCTGGAAATCGTACATATTTTAGACTCCGCAAGACGCTCCGATCGAATAGAGTTCGCCGCCGTACCAAACTTACAATCTACAAAACGCTCATTAGACCGGTAGTCCTCTACGAACACGAGACCTGGACGATGCTCGTGGAGGACCAACGCGCACTTGGAGTTTTCGAAAGGAAAGTGCTACGTACCATCTATGATGGGGTGCAGATGGCGGACGGTACGTGGAGGAGGCGAATGAACCACGGGTTGCATCAGCTGTTGGGAGAACCATCCATCGTTCACACCGCGAAAATCGGACGACTGCGGTGGGCCAGGCACGTAGCCAGAATGTCGGACAGTAACCCGGTGAAAATGGTTCTCGACAACGAGCCGACGGGCACAAGAAGGCGAGGTGCGCCGTCATCAACTTCGAGCTTGTAATCAGCGTTTTTCAAGTCAAATTTCGCAAAATATCTTCCTCCTTGGAGAGCAGCAAAAATATCGTCTATAACAGGAAACGGGTGGCGGTCATCCAATATGATGACCGGCTGTTTATTCACAAAAACTTGCATTTCCACCGGCGGAGGAACATCGAGTTTGTTGATTCGCGAATGATTCACTTTCGAACTACGCTTCTCTCTTGATTGCTTCTTATCTGTCGATGGACAAACCTTCGCCAAATGGCTCTTGTTGTCACAACTGCGGCAGATATAATTTTTGTATTGGCATTTCTTCAAATCATGAAATCATGATGTTACGCCACACGCGTAACATGGCTTCATTCTTGTACTGTTTTTTCTGCTCATGTACATTAATTCAATGGACTTCTAAAACTTCTCATTGCTGCATAGTAGATTCTCTCTTCATGGCAGTTTTCAAAAGGTTCTTCATCGTCGAGGTTGATTCCTCCTCACAGAGACGTTCAAAAATTGATCCTCTTCGCATGCCGGGCACCAACATGTTCAGCAAAACCGGATTTAATTGGTCGCCGAACTCACAGTTCGCTGCTAACTTCTTCAAACGAGTACTCCACTCCACAATCGATTTGCCTTCACCTTGTCTTGCCTCGAAAAACTTTGCTCTTTCCCGGAAAACAACCAGCGTCGGGGTAAACCGCTGCTTCAACAAATCACATAGCTACGAAAACTTCTTATCTTCAGGTAACGCCGGGAACGTTAAATTCTTAACAATTTGGTAGACTTCCATGGACACAGCCGTCAGTAAAAACGCAGATTTCCTCTTGTCGTCCTTATCATCGATTTGATAGGCAACGAAAAATCTCTTCAAACGCTCTTCATACAACGGCCAGGAATCTCCAACATTAAATTCCGGAGGCTTGACAAAATTCATTCAATATTCAGTCAAATGGCTTTTTCGGCCAAATGACTTATTCGGTCAAATGACTTATTCGGCCAAATGACATATTCGGCTATATGACCCTTTCGGCCAAATGATTTTTGGCCTAATGGTCTGTTCGGCCAAATGGTATATTCGGCCAAACAACTTTTGGCCTAGTGGCCTTCGGCCAAATGACATTAGCATATAAACAAACAATCACAGCTCATCATCTCCTAAAAACTTCTAATTGAGGGGGTCAAATGTAAAGGGGTGTAATTGACAAAAACTTAGTTTTGAGAAAAATGGGTGTAAAATTGTTCAACTCGTGATACTTATTGTATCCCACTTTCGTACATTTCGAGAGTTTCTCGTAGCTCAATAAAAGAATGTGTTGTTCTTTTGGTATTAAAACAAGAAGGAGGTTTGCCAAAAGAATTTATAACCTACAGAGAGAGATTGTCACTTAGTTTTTTTTGTTCGTCTGTCTGAATCATGTTGGGTACAAAACTGTTATATCGTATGGGGTTTTTCTTCCTCCCAGCTTGCTCCTAGCTATCCCAGAGAGCTAAAGATGATCCGGACAACAACGACAGTGACAATCTTTTCGATTGGGATCTAGTATAAATCGAAAATTGGGATCCATCCAACTTGTTGCGAAAGAATCGGTCAATAAATGCGGTTTTTACAGCAGTTAAGCCCTTAAAAACAGACGACAGGGACGGAAAGGTTAAAGCTAATATTTCTACGTTGACGCCGAGAACCAAGTGCTCAATATTTTAAATTAAAGCAGTAGCGGGTAGATAAAGTCTAGCTCCACGCCCGAAGTCGATTCACGGAAGCCATTATCACACCCTCTAATAAACTGCTAAAAAGTGAGGGGCCGAAGTTTCGGAAATGGACCAGTACTCCTTCCACAGGGCGTAAATATGTCAAGCTCCATCCGTCCATCAAGCTCCATCATAAAACATCCATCTTTCTGAACATCTCAAGACTGTGAAAAAATATTTAGTTTTTTTTTTAATTATTTAATTGTATTTTATTTTATTTTATCTCGTTCCAGAGAGAGCAACGGCCCTTTAACCTAGGCATATGAGCCAGGACATATAGGAGAAATACCTATATCCCATTCCTAGAAGATGGATCAGCATTTTATTAGCAATGTCACTCCCAACGCCACTCTTTAATATACGCCCTGAATATGGAACGATTGGTACGGCTGTCTCCGTTTCTTCCTTTCGTGAATTCAAAACTCTCCGTTTATCATGTTATTCATCACTGAATAATCTGATTGCCGGTTAGTTTTTAATTATCTCCCAATTTCAAACCTGCACCGTTTTAATATTTGTGTCATATTTAGTATAATATGATGCAAATACTAATGTTGACAAACAAATGGTCGGAAATACAACTGACATTTCCAGGATGCTTTTCAATACTGGCCGTGTATGTGCTAAGGTAAGCAAAATACGACAAATGGGTGTAAAAAATTCAATATTTTTTCTTTTGTTTAAAAATTACTTGTATTTTATGAATTTTCACATTTTTACAAAAGACGCACCGATTCTGATGATGCATTCCAACTTGTTTTACACAGCTGTGCGAAAAAAAAAATGATCCCCAACATAAAATGAACAAGAACAAAGCCATTCGAATCAGTTTTTTCCCAACTTGTATACAAGTGCGATAGACTTGTTTTCGTAGCTTGTTATGGAACGTACACACGGTCAAGCAGTTCGACCAACATTGACTCCACCTCCCGTTTATTCAAACATTCATCAATTTTTATCAACACCGACACGAACAATCAATTTATTCGACCAACAATATCACACACGAACGACCGAAGCACCAACTCGAGCACCAACCATCAAAAAATATATGGGGGTTTGTGCAACTTCACTACAAATGCTCAAACATGTTCGGCGAATCTTGACTCCACCCCGCCAACTCAAACCAAAATCTAACCGTTTTACTGTTTCCCAACCGAGCCGCCAACTGTCAAATGGTTGTTCGAACAACTTCACACACGTTCCAACAAAGCAGCAACCGAAGCGTTTTCTTGGGGGTGGAGTCAATGTTGGTCGAACTGCTTGACTGGTGTGTACGTAGCATTACGTTTCGAAGAGGTTTTTGCCTCTCTTTTATCGTTGTTAATTATCTATTGAGATCGATTTCTGCAAACCCTACGTATAAACTATATCAAAATATTGCCACAAAGCTCTAAATCAAAGCATTTGATAAAAATGCCACTTGCACTCCTCTGTTTCTAACCCCTTCAATTTAAATCCATTTGCTCCTAGCATATATGGCTCAGGTTACAGAGGCTGGCAAATTTTTAAAACAGCTGAACAGTTTGATGCAAAATGCGAATGATCGTTACAGGTAAGAAAAGATTTGATCTGATAAGAAATACAGTCTGATAAGAAATACAAGCTTAAAATTACTCAATATTAAAAAATATTTTCTGGGTTACTGTGATGGTCCCTCCAAAGAGCTTTTCGAGGAATTTCTATTCCACATCTCGTTATTTCCATGAGTCGTCAATATCGACTCATGGAGGTTTGACTGTATTTAAAATAAATTAAAAGTTGGACTTGTCATCATCGTGGTGGCAGTTACAGATCAATCTATCAAGCACATATTCTGCCGTAATTTAAAAATGGGACTTATACGCTATTTCCCAAAAATGGTGTTAACGAGTAGTACTAATTGAGCTCTTTAACAGAAAAATGGAACATGTACATATCTCGCTTAACTTTTGAAAAGGACCTAAGTAACATTTTTTTCATGAATTGATTTGAATAGCACAATCAACAGAAAGCTATTGATTGCAGTATTCAAATTAATTCATGAAAAAATGTTACTTAGGTCCTTTTGAAAAGTTAAGCGAGATATGTTGTAATTTGGCACATACGTCACTTTTTCAGATTACGGCACTATTGGCCTCTGATAGACTTAGTTGCCACCCGAGCAACACACATGCTGTAAATCAGTTTATGATACTCTTACATGACCAAATTTGGTCATATATGAGTTATTTCAACCAAATCAACGTGGATTGTGCCGCTAGGGCACTTACTGATTATCGAAGGGAGATAACAATATACCTGACATACGGTGGATAACGATAAACTTTCCGTATTTAAACGTTGACAGTTCTGAATCTTCTTTATCCCGTACAAATTCTTAGGCGGCATGTACTCATCTGATTGTGAACAAATCAAAGATGGTAAAAACTACGCTGACAGCACGCTCGATCTCGTGCTCGTCAACCAATCATTAAGTGGTCATTTCAAGCTGGAAGAAGCCGTCGATCTATTGGTACCAACTGATCCGGCTCATCCGCCTCGTTGTCTGCTTATCAAAGACTGCTTTAAGTTTGCTAAGATTATGAACGCAAACAACGAATTCAACTTCGGGTCTTCCGATTATAAGGCAAACTACGAAGCTTTGAATCGATGCTGGGTCATTAGATCGAATGGTCATTTAGCCGAATTAGAAATGAGTACTGAGTAGTGTGAAGTGAGATGTGAGAATTGAGAATAGAGCTATGAGAAATGAGAAGTGAGAAGTGAAGTGAAAAATGAGATCTGAGAACTGAAAAGTAAGAAGTGAGAACAGAAAACTCAGAAGTAAGAAGCGAGAAGTGAGTTGTGAGAAGTGAGAAGTGAGGAGTGAGAAGACAGAAGTGGGAAGTAAGAAGTGAGATGTGAGATATGAGAAAGTGAGAAATGAGATGTAAAAAAAGAGAAAGTGCGAGAGAAGAAGCAAGAAAGATGGAGTAAGGTAAAAGAAAGAAGTAGGAAGAAGGACGAAAAAAGAAATAAGAGGGAGGAAAGACGAAGAAAAAACAATGAAGGAGAAGGAGAATAGGAGAATAAGGAATAAGGAAAAAAGAAGAAGAAAAAAGGAAGAACCAGAAAGAAGAAGTAAGATGGAAGAACCAAAAAGACGAAGAAGGAAAGAAGGCAGAAGAAGTAAGAATGAAGAAGGAAGAAACAAGGGAGTAGAGAGAAAGAAAATCCAGAAGGGAATAGGAAGAAGGAATAACCAGAAGAAATAAGAAAAAAAGAGAAAAAAGAAAGAAGGAAGAATAAAGAAGAACAAGAAAGAAAGAAGAAAAAAGAAGAGAGAAGAAAGAAGGAAGAAGAAAGAAGGAAGAAGAAAGAAAGAAGAAGAAAGAAGGAAAAAGAAGAAAAAGGATAAAAATAAAATAAAAAGGAAGAAGGAAAAAATAACAAAGAAAAAGGAAAAAGGAAGAAGGAAGAAGAAAAAGGAGAATTGAAGAACTGATTTCTCACTTTTTGCCTCTCTCTTTTCAGTTCTCATTCGGGGTAATTACTTTTCGGCCTAATGGCATGATACGTTTTGAATCAACAAATATTGATAGAAAATAATCGTTTCACTGCATGCCTGAGCACAGACGTGAACAATAGTGTGGAAAATTTGTCTCAATTTCTTTGTCACGTCTTCGTCAAAGAAAAAAATTGAACGTAATTTGAAGCGCAACCACAAGCAGTTTCTGTTATGCATCTGGATCATTGTACAAGCTGCAAGGACATGTACGGAAAAATGATCACTGTTTTCAGCAGTCCACTACCAGTGTATCAACAACTGCAGTAAGTTTCGGTCCGAGTGATATTTCACTATCACTGCAGAGGACTGCAGAGTTGCATTGTCTAAATTGAAAATAAAAAGAAGAAATTCTTGGCTAATTTGATAGCGCTTCTTCTACGCATTTTCAATGTCGTTGCGGCTATCTTGTTTTCCTACTCTATGGAAAAATCAATCATGTTTCCGGTGCACAAAAAGATGCTAGAGATGACATTAAACATTATCGAAGAATGACATCCCATGCGCTTGCTCGAAACTATTGGAAACCATCGTTTCAAGCTACACATTCTCTCGCGAGATGGATGATAGAATTTTCTCGCGACGAAGCGTTATCTTCATTATAGTTGCATTCTCTCCACTTTGAATGTTGGAATGGCTTTGAACATGCTAAAGTGTTACGGCATACGTTTCCTATTGAGAGTTTGGTACTGAGGACGAATGGTGGAATGCAGAGCTTTGACACTGGCGTAATGTTTTTCTTGAAGATCGCCAAAGATTTCTTCGACACCGTTTTAATGAAAACAAGACAGGTCTTCGGGTGCTTGACGATTGTTTGTCCTCCTCTTTTCCGTGAATAAATTATCCTACTTTAAGATGCGGTTAAATCAGATACTTCCTGTTTCTGACGCAACATCCGTAGTAGACAAAAAACTAACAATATTTGCCGCCGAATATGACGGGATTAGCCACGACGTCTCTGACTCTGTTGAACTCTTTGCTACAATTTTCAAGACCTTATACAACGCTAACTCTCCACGGATTCACCTGAAGCAAATAAACATGCTTCCACCCTACGATATTAACCTTCAACGCCCATCATTCACCGTGGCAGATGTCATCAGATTATTGAAATCTGTCAACGCTTCCAAAGATCCGAGATCGGACAAACTACCTCCCGTATTTATTCAACGATGCGTAGATGTTTTCGAAACACCAGTATGCTTGTTTTTCAATATTTTGCCTACTTCAGGTTTTCTTGGATGAATAAGAACTTATGCCTTAACCACAATCTCTCCTATGAGCCACAAAGAGCATGTTCCATATTGGAAACAGACCGACAGATATTTGGTTAGGCGTGTAGCTCTAAAGGTCTTTCTTGGAGCATTTCTTGGATGGCTTGGAGCATAGGTTGTGAACACATTCATGGTTTCGTATCACAAGGATCATGTATCATATCACGATCTATACTAGCTTGCTATTGGTAGAAGCTCCTTGCATTATAACTACCAACTCGGAATTTCTAAGTCCCGTAATAGTTTAGACATCATCATAAAAATAAATCCAAGTCCCTCAATAGGTTTTTTTTACATCTCGAAAACCAATTGCATTCATATTTCAATACAATCAAAGTTAATTACCTATATTCCGTAACCCGGAGTGGAAATTAATTACTATGTCTGAAACTTGATTTGTGCAATTGCACAACATGTGAGAGATTTAGTTTGAAAGATTTATTGGAGGGTAACCACTTCCTTCGGTGGGGTGGACCCCACTCATGGGGAAGTGGATACGCTCCAGTCCAATACATTTTTCACACTAAAGCTCTTCAAATTCTCGAATTTTCAGAAATAATATTTATTTTACTATGAGAAGAGCACGTTTCCGTGAGACGAAAAAAGGAATAGATAATTTAAAACCAGATTTTTTACGCATGATCTAAAGTATCAAACAAAATATATCCAACGGAACAATGAATCAATCTTTACGATCTCGATGAGCAAAAACCAAACGTCAAATCCATCACTCAAGGGTGGAATGTGGAGCATCAAGGAAAATTTTAATTGACCCATTGATCCAGCTAATCAATTTCCTACATCGTGCCCCGTCTGACTGGCTTTGGAATGCCTCAACAGATCGACGCGAGCGCACGATCAAGATCAAGAGCACTTGAAAATTTATTCGACAACGATCATATTAAGGTTCTGTTTGTCTGGATGAGTCTTCCCATCCTTCACTGTACTTTATTTCTCTCAACTGTAAATAATCGATCGATCTTTAAATTTAGAATACCATCCCACAGGTAGACAAAGCGAATTGCGCCTCAAAACTGATCACTCACCTCCAAGTTGGCGTTTGTAGGGCATCCAAAACCGAATGTACAAACTGTATTTTATTTCCCGTCGTCCGGAAGCAGATGCTGAACTCGTGTCAACCCATTGAAAGTCGGATGTTTGGCGAGTGGGTCCAGCCGGGCGGGTTTTACGTCAACAGGCAGTGGCCTGTGTGGTTGATGCCGAAGGTGCCGAAATGCTGAAATATCAGGAAAAATGGTTATAACGTTAGAATCCGCTACGTCATGTTTGGCGCTGTTTGATCTGCGGGGGGTTCAAAAATAAGGAAATAAATTAAGCGCATATGCTGAGCAAGGGCGTGCAGCTTCGGGAAATTTGTACTTGTAATTTAATTGATTTGTGTAGTCTCGATCTTGTTCGAATAACATAAACAGCCGGCCTTTTTCCTGAGAAATTGTGATTGAGTGTAACGCATTTGGAAAAAGGATTGTGCTACAGAACGCATTTTTCGTAGATTTACAACATTTTCTAAATAAAGATCAAATTAGTTCGTGTTCTCATATGTTTAAAATTGGGCATCATATCAAATGGGAATTCAGCAAATATTGCATTGCGTGATATTAAATTGACTGTTTCATTATAATTGATGCAAGGAATGTGACAACTACGGACTCAATTCGAATTGCGTCTGGGCTGAGAAGAAAATGAAATAATTCTGGCGATGAAAGAGAGCAGTCAGAACCAGTTAGCATTGGAAATTACAGTGGCCAGGCTTAACAAGTTTTATGGGCGGAGCAACCAATTTAATATTGATGATCCCTGTTACAAAACTAAATGAAATGTGAGCAATACCCATCCCCAAGATATGTGAAAAATTGGCTGTTTCTAAGGTGAACATATACTTAAATAGAAATTTCAAATATTCTATTTATAGAGACTGAAATTCATGATTTTGACAATTTTGACTACAATAAGCTACTGTAAAACATCTGTCAAGTGGGTGCTCAACGTGCTTGAAATTCGTATAGAAAAAATCAACTACATGTATGTATAAAGAATGTCTCTCATCTACTTTTTAAGGTCTAGGGAACAATGTTGCTGTAAATTTTGTTTATATTACGAAAGGGCTACAAAAAAACTATAAAAGATTTAAATCGCATTCGTAGAAAAAAGAAGAGTCAAATTCTATGTCAACAGATCAAAATATTCTCGTTTATTATGGCTGTTCGTTCGATTAAATTCCTTCCGATTAATTTCCCTCCATTCTCAAACTTTCGAATTAGCTGACCTGTTCAATATCTCAAATGTCTTACTACCTGGACATGGAAATCTTAACTAATAGTGCTGTCTAATGAGAGCTTGAAGTAGCTCGAAGTTTCTCCCTGTCCTGCTCATGCCCATTTGTTGACAAAAAAAGAACGAGCAGAACGGGAACAACTTCAAGCTGCTCATTGGACAGCACTAGTGTAATCTTAACGAATTTGTCAGTTTTAACGAAATAGTATACCTCTGTCAGAATTGTCACCAACCGGTAAAATCTGATAAATTCAGCATAAACTCAATGCCACGGTAGACCCACAGTCAAAGCAACTAATTTCCGCACTTCTGCAACCTCAAGGATATCAAATTCAAGCTTCCAGTTACTTATGGTGCCGTCGTCTGGCTGGGGCTTCTTCTCAAATGTAGTCTAAACCATTTTTGCTGAGGTCGAAAAACCGTACCGGCACACGCGACGCCAACACTAAATGGATTTGTCAAGCGATAAAAGTTGTTCTGGAACGATCTTCTGTCCTAACTGGAACAAAATAAGATCCTACAGAAGCCCTGCCGACGGGCGGAGACAGACGCGGCGGACCACACCAAGTGCCTCGTAAGCTGAAAGTTTATAGTCGAGTGGTTATTGGCGATCAGACGGTTGTTTGTTTAGAAACACTTGTGTTGACATTTTCGCGTTCGCGTGCGCACGCTCGCCGGGCTTTTATGCTTTGATCAGTAGCCAACCACCATGTGACGGGCGGTCCGAACAGTTGAGAAGGATCCGGTCCAACTTGATAACTCTGGACGTAGTCGGTCAAGATGCGTCTGAAACTTGATTATTGTTTTGAGTAATTGGCAGCAATAATATAGTGGCGTCGGGCTCGATGGGGATAAGATCAATGAACTGCTGGGATGGGAATAACTGAACTTATTTAATAATTGAGGATCTACCTACTTGTGAAAAAAAAACAAAGTATCTTATTTCTGTTCAGGTTTAGATTTTATCATTTTTTTTTTTTTTTGACGAATAGATTAAGGAATCATCATGTAAAGAAATTAGATAAAATTAATAATTCAAATTATAAAATAATGTAATTTTAAATACTAATATTTAAAGGTGCCATCCACAAAGTACGTCACGCATCTAGAAGGAGTTCAGAGCAGCAGCGTGACGATTCATACAAAAATTTTAGAGGGTTAACACAAAAAGCGTGACGGAGGGGGGGGGGGTGTAAATAACTAATGTTTGCATGTGACGTTCTTTATGGATCATCCAAACACGTGTATCACTTAAGAAAATTATTTTAAGCTTGTTAGTGGAATGTCTTCACTTGTCAAAAGACGAGTTTGTACAATCCCATTTAATTCCACCACTCGAGTCAAGTACGAGACACTGAAGACGACCTTACTGTTGAGGTCGAAATACGTATCTGTCAAGATACAATTAAGTGGTGGAATTAAAAGGGATTGTACAAACTCGTCTTTTGACAAGTGACGTGTATCACGTCAATTTGAATTATCATTCCGGAAATTAATCATAATCATGCGCGCTAGGTCGATAATCAACTGCGAATGCTCTTTTTTCTAATTGACTTAGTAACCTACAATGGACATGTGAGGAATGATCTGGAATATTTCTTATCTGTAATATTCAGTTTATAAAATGACTTATATGAATGCTTTAAGTTGAAGCGCAACAGCGTACTCTACATTCATTCGGAATAAAGATTTGAAATTCTATGCGCCACGACGGAAACATATTCTTCCAATATTACAATGCTTGTTTCTGGGTTACCCGTTGGAACATGGTTCATATTTGTGAGTTCAATCCATTTAATCTGCAAGCCAAAAATGTTCAACCACATTGTTTGATTACAGCACGTAAGTAATCACTATGCCAATATTCAAGGTCGAATTCTCCCACTAGACTTATCGTCAAAACAATGAGTGGTGCCAAAAGTCCCCTCCGACAAATTGGTGCTGGCTGACTCACTTGAAGGAAGAATGTCAATGTGAAACCAATGAGCGAGGCATGTGCTGAAATCACCATCACACCACCGAGCGGCAGCACAGCAACGTGTATTCGTCAGAAGTGAGTAGCTATTGTTTGTCGCACTAATTATCATCATGATAAACAATCAATGTTCATCAAAATACGGTGTCGGCGAAATCAATACTCTGATGTGAGGTTTTGTTTCGCGGTTTCCCGTAATTATTCACTTCACGACGTTTGGATCTGATCACTAACTTCTTCTTATTGGGATTACATCCCCACACTGGGACAGAGCCGCCTCGCAGCTTAGTGTTCATTGAGCACTTCCACAATTATTAACTGCGAGGTTTCTAAGCCAAGTTACCATTTTTGCATTCGTATATCATGAGGCTAACACACGATGATACTTTTATGCCCAGGGAAGTCGAGACAATTTCCAATCCGAAAATTGCCTAGACCGGCACCGGGAATCGAACCCAGCCACCCTCAGCATGGTCTTGCTTTGTAGCCGCGCGTCTTACCGCACGGCTAAGGAGGGCTGATCACTAACTACGTAACGCTGAATATGGTATTTTGAATAGTTTTTGTACGACGTGACGTGATGATGATTATAAAAAATCACGATAATAAAGAATAAAAAAAAAAGTTTTTGTACGGATGTATTCAAATTACCCATGTAAACGAATACATCCCGAAAATTTAACTTCTATCTCCAACAGCGTTACGTGATTTGTGAACAGGCTCTTGGCGGTTGTCATCTACTAATTATGCGGTTAAACTGAATTTTCCAGAAAATATCGCAAATAATCAAACATCTTAAATCAAAGAACAGGGCACTTTTTATTGGCATTAGTGGTAATAAATAGAAAATTTTCGATATGAAAGAATCGAACTATTCATGAAGGCCCAAGGAGGGAGCACTACGTAACACATGCATAGATGACTATTTTACGATCTAATCCGAATGTTTTAGTTCTTTGTCTTCAATGGCTCTATGATCCTTCTATAGCTTGACCTGCTTTGACGAAATCGTCATCTTCGGCTTGCAAGCCTACGCTATATTGCTCGCATGGCTAACGGGAGACCCAATTTCGTTATAAAACATTAAAACCAATAACTCAAAATCATTCAAAACTTTGATCCATCATTTATTTTAACGAATGTGACTAGCAGGTATATTATAATCTTATCTATACGCTAGTCACAACAGTTAGCTCAGGTGAATTATTTAGCCTTTTAAATTCAATGTTAAGATAAATATCAGCCATTGTTATAAATTATTTTTACTTCTGCGGATTTCTTCATACCTATACCCATTATTGACACAGTTTTTTAAGTTTCTCATCTCAAGCTTTATTCTCTTTCTTTTTCATCTATTTAGCTTACATCTAAACCAGGCCTGCCCAACCTTTTCAAGCCACGGACCAATTTTAAGAATTCACACTTGCCAGCGGGCCAGAAAATATTTTGCACATAACTTTTTAAATAATTTCAAAACATTTATTTTTTTGCATTTTCTAGAAAAACTAAACACGATTTAATTGCATTCAAACAATCTTTTTTGTTTATTTTGATTTCGTCGTTGCATTAGAGATTCATTTGAAACATTGAATTAATCTACATATTCACGCCGTTTACCGGATGTTAAAAAATGGAAATTTCGTTACTTTACTAGAAAATGCTGAAGAAAGAAGATTACAGGAAGGTGCCAAGGTGCTCTATGTTCAAGTCAATGAGATGTTTGGCGATATCTGCTAGAAAATCCAATTCATTCATCTATCAAGGATCTTTCAGCTCGGGCAGTGGTTTTCCAGTGCTACTTTCTTTTCGAAAAGAATAAAATCTCTCAAGCATTTAATTCGCAATAATACAGCAAGTCTCCGTATTCGACCTTCGTTTCCGTTAACATCAGTGAGTTCCCTATCGTTGATAAAGTCGATTGTCTTAATAACGAGCGTCAATAGTTGGAAATATTGATCGTTTTCCCATATCGATTCTTTTGGTGGCAATGGCAGGGAAATATCGCCATACCTATGTGATTGCTTTTCCTTGCTTAGAATTGTCACAACGCCATTATTGTTTCCTGCCATTGCTGGTGCTCCATCAATCGTAAGCATGAGCATGAGCATTATGACCGCACAATTCGTAGTTGCTACTCCGTGATTGACTGAACTTGCGAAATTGTACAGAGAACACAATGAATAGGGCTTGGGATTAGCTACCCATTCTCAATGTACACGTTTCAGGAGCTCAAATATTTAAAGTCAATAACGGCGCCGGCCACGTCCTTACGGTCATATGGAATGGAAGGATTGTTGGTCCTACTCTCGTTGCTACTAGAGACCAAGTATACCTCTGCATCTCCACGATTGTCTTGGGATAGTCTTGGGATTGTCTTGGGATGGAAACTGAGGAAATTCGCGTTTTGCACGACCGCATGGAACACAATATTTCGGCGGATTGCGCCATCGTTATGCTGTCCGAAACAAGAGAAAACAAGCACTGCACTTACTTGTTCGATGACTACTCTTATTACCGGCCGCGCAATGCAGAACACGATATTTCGGCAGATCGCGTGATCGTTGTGCTGTCTGAAACAAGAGAAAACACGCACTCCTGGTGCTCCATCAATCGTAAGTTTTCGAAGGACAAAAAAGTACTTTTTCGCAGGTTTTAACAACCCTCAGGTTTTCCTCGTTAGTTGTTCCTGCAGCTGCCAATTTCTCTGTCATTCGAAAATGATCATGAAGAAAGACACCTTTGCCACGTTTTTCACGTCAGTATTTTCATCGTTTGCGAGAATATTGCTGGCGGCTTTATCACGTAAAGTAGCTTTCAACTCTTCTGCGAGAACTTTTACTCTTCACCATGTTTCGCGCAAACTAATGTTACTAAAGGAGGCTGTTTCCTTAGGACACGATGTCAACAACAGCCGAAATGCATTCCTTAACAAGTTCTCTGTCCTGGAAAGGTTTCATTCTTACTTACTTACTTACGGATCCTGTACACCTCCGGTGGTACAAAGGGCTGACTTGAAAGATCTCCATCCTGAGCGTTGCCCGGCTATCGCTTTAACCTGTTGCCAGGTTAGATTTCGGTCGACTTCTTTTATTTCTTTATTGAGGCTTCGCCGCCATGAGCCTCTGGGTCTGCCTCTGCTGCGATGTCCCGATGGGTTCCAGTCTAATGCTTGTTTACAGATTTCGTTTCCGCCCCTACGTAGAGTGTGGCCGACCCAGCCCCACTTCCGATCCCGAATTTCTGTTGCTATCGGCCTCTGGTGACAACGACGATGGAGCTCGTTGTTTGAGATCCAGTTGTGAGGCCACCAGGCCCGAATTATATACTGCAGGCATCTGTTAATGAACACCTGCAGCCGTTGAGTGTTCTCCACTGATACACACCATGTTTCGCTAGCGTATAACAGCACAGATTTCACGTTAGAGTTGAAAATTCGTATTTTGGTGCGTTCACTTATCTGCCTGTTTTCCAGATATTTCTTAAACTCGCAAAGGCAGACCTTGCATTCTAGATCCGTGCGCCTATGTCGATCTTGGTACCGCCGTCTGACGCCATTTGGCTACCAAGATATTGGAAGCTTTCAACATTCTCCACTGGTTGCCCGGCTACTGTGAAACTGGAAGGAGTCATCGTGTTTACATCCAACGATCTGGTTTTGTTGACGTTGATGACTAAACCTGCCGAAGAGGAGCGCTCGGCAAGGTCGTTGAGCTTACTCTGCATATCAGAGCGCCGTTGCGCGAGGAGTGCAACGTCATCCGCCAATTCGAAGTCGTTTAGGTGCTCCATGGTTATAGGCTGCCATAACAGCCCGCGGTTTGGTTCACGGTCAATCGCATCTACCAGAATCTCATCGATTACGATGAGGAACAGTAACGGTGATAGAATACATCCTTGCCTCACACCAGCTACGACCCGGATAGGGTCGGACAGGACCCCATTGTGCAGCACTCTACACGAAAATGCCTCGTACTGTGCTTCGATGAGGCCGATGATTTTCTCAGGAATCCCCTTGCGTCTCAGGGCGCCCCACATATTCTCGTGATTGAGACGGTCGAAAGCTTTTTCGTAGTCAATGAATACCAAGTAAAGGGACTCTTGGAATTCGTTGACCTGCTCCAGAATAATGCGGAGCGTGACAATATGGTCCACACAGGATCTTCCGGCACGGAATCCGGCTTGCTGCCGCCGGAGAGTCGCATCGATCTTCTCCTGAATCCGGGCTTGGATAATTTTGCACAGAACTTTGAGAACGGTACACAGCAACATAATGCCTCGCCAGTTATCGGGAGCGGGCCATTTGGCATAAAGTCATTTGGCATAACGCCATTTGGCATAAGGTCATTTGGCATAAAGGCCATTTGGCATAAAGGCCATTTGGCATAACGGCCATTTGGCATAACGGACATTTGGCATAATTGTAACCAACGTCAATAGTAAGGGTCTTTTGGCATAACGGACATTTGGCATAATTTTTTTTTCACGTTTGCTAAATGATGACTAAGTGGCGCGGGAAATACCCCGGGGTAGTAAATATAACACCCGTCGATAACAATATTAAAAAGACATTATCCTGTCGTGGAACGAATACATTTGGAATGCAATGCAAAAGTAGGTGCATGCCTGGATTAGAGCAGTGGTTTATGTAATCCCCCCTTTAAAAGTAGGCGTGTGGCCGGATTATGGCAATGCAGGATATGATACCTTCTTTAAAAGTAGGCGTGTGGCCGTATTAGGGCAATGAAGGGTGTGATCCCTTCTTTAAAAGTAGATGCTTGCCCGGATTATGGCAATGGAGGGTATGATCTCTTATTTAAAAGTAGGCGCTTGCCCGGATTAAGGTCATGGTGGATTGGATTTCTTCTTTAAAAGTGGGCGATTGCATGGATTATGGCAATGGATGATGTGATCCCTTCGTTAAAAGTAGGCGCTTGTCCAGATTATTATAATGGTGGATGTGATTCCTTCTTTAAAGTAGGTGCTTGCCCGAATTATGGCAATGGAGGATACGATCTCTTATTTAAAAGTAGGTGCTTGCCCGGATTAGGGTCATGGTGGATGCGATCCCTTCTTCAAAGGCAGGCGCTTGCACGGATTATGGCAATGGATGATGTGATCCCTTCTTTAGCAGTAGGCGCTTGTCCGGATTATGGTAATGGTGGATGTGATTCCTTCTTTAAAAGAAGGCGCTTGCCCGGATTAAGGAAATGGTGGAAGTGATCCCTTCTTTAAAAGTAGGCGCATGCTCGGATTAAGGCCATGGTGGATACGATCCCTTCTTTAAAAGTAGGCGCTTGCATGGATTATGGCAATGGGGGGTGTGGTCCCTTCTTTAAAAGTAGGCGCTTGCCCGGATTATGACAATGGTGGATGTGATTTCTTCTTTAAAAGAAGGCGATTTCCCGGATTGAGGCAATGGTGGATGTGACCCCTTCTTCAAAAATAGGCGCTAGCACGGATTATGGCAATGGAGGATTTGATTTGTTCTTTAAAAGTAGGCGCTTGTTCGGATTGAAGCAATGGTGGATTTAATCCCTTCTTTGAAAGTAGGTGTGTGGCCTGAATTGTGGCAATGCAATGGTGGGTAGGGACCCTCCTTAGCCGTGCGGTAAGACGCGCGGCTACAAAGCAAGACCATGCGGAAGGTGTCTGGGTTCGATTCCCGGTGCCGGTCTAGGCAATTTTCGGATTGGAAATTGTCTCGACTTCCCTGGGCATAAAAGAATCGTCGTGCTAGCCTCATGATATACGAATGCAAAAATGGTAACTTGGCTTAGAAACCTCGCAGTTAATAATTGTGGAAGTGCTTAATGAACTTCAAGCTGCGAGGCGGCTCTGTCTCAGTGTGGGGAAGTAATGACAATAAAATAAGAAGAATGGTGGATGTGATCCCTTCTTTAAAAGTAGGCCCTGCCCGGATTATGGCAATGGTAGATGTGACTCCTTCTTTATAAGTAGGCGCTTGTCGGGAATAAATTAATGGTAGATGTGATCTCTTTCCCGAAAAGCACAATTCAGATTGATTTGGTTGCAATAACTCATATGTGACTTGATTGGTTTTAGTAACTCGTCTACGACAGGTGTGTTGCTTGAGTTTATAAAGTTAGGCACTTTCCTGGGGTAAGGCAGTGGTGGATTTGATCCAGTCTGAAGGCACATGCCCAGATTGAAGCAATGGTGGATGTCATCCCTACTTTAAAAGTAGGCATGTCGCCGGAATAAGTCAATGATGGATGTGATCCCTCTCTCGGAAGTAATTCTGACGTTTTGTTATTTCGTTCTTCCGGAAAATGTTTACTAGACTGATGGTAAACATTTTCCGGAACAACGAAATAACAAATCAGAAAACAGCCTCGACCTACTTTATCTACTTTATCTTTCACAGTTCGAAATTATGCCAAATGCCCGTTATGCCAAATGACCCACTCTTTTCTTGCACTTCAAAATTATGCCAAATGTCCGTTATGCCAAATGACCATTATGCCAAATGGCCTTTATGCCAAATGACCTTATGCCAAATGGAGTTATGCCAAATGACTTTATGCCAAATGACCCAGACCCCCAGTTATCTCATACAGTCAGGTCACCCTTTTTGGGCATCTTCACTAAGATACCTTGCATCCAGTCGACCGGAAAAGTTGCGGTGTCCCAGATATTACGAAATAAACGATGCAGTATTTGTTTCATTCGCTTTGCCAAAATCTTACTAATAGCAAAACAGTTCCGTACTGCATTTTCTGATTTCGTATTAGCCTGAATGAAAAGAGTTTGCCAATTGCCAATCCATCCCAAGTAACATTTTAAGTTTAATAACGCTCTTGAAGACCATAATTCTCTCTACAAGAATGTTTATAAAACCAGTAAAAACCAAAATGTTACTGGAAATTTAAATTGAAACCTTTGAAATTTTATCAACTTTAGTTTCCTACTTGGGACCTTTCAAATATCATATTTCAGAGAATGCTTGGATTCAGATTTATTCCATCAATATACCAAAAATTTCCGAACAAGTTAATCAAACAGGCCTTTTTTTTCAACGTGAAGATAAACTACTTTGACCAATCTTTATTGAAAACGCGATATTTCACCATTTGGGTTTTGTATCTTGTGGTCGCTTATACAATCAATTCAAATTATACAACAACAAATTTACAACGCGAGCTTTGATTTAAAACGTATATATTGAATAATTATTTAAAAAAAAATTAGCCCTGTGTGGCAGCGAAATAGCACTTGTTATTTACTATATGCAGCAAATACTCCTGAACCATCTAAGTAGGCTTAATGCGAACCAGAACTGACAGCCACATCATTAGCAATCAAAGCAATCGGGAAATGCATCGTCAGTCACTCGAAGTGAACCATCAGTGGGGGTATACCCCGTTAGGCATAAGTACGTTAGGCATAAAGACGTTAGGCATAAGTACGATAGGCATAATGGACGTTAGGCATAACGGACGTTAGGCATAATTTACGTTAGGCATAATAAAATGACCCAAAGAACAGTCCATGACATAAAGAAGGCAGAATTATGCCAAACGTCCATTATGCCTAACGTACATTATGCCTAACGTCCGTTATGCCTAACGTCCATTATGCCTAACGTACTTATGCCTAACGTCCTCATGCCTAACATACTTATGCCTAACGTCGCGGGCCCATCAGTGGCATAAGGTGTTTCAGAGGCTCCCGCTTGCCTACAGCTAGACTAAACTCCACAGTCCACATTTGGCGATTCTGCTGGATTTTCAAAAAAAAAACTACCCTTAGAATCTGGTTTTAAGCAAGCGGGAGCAATTGTGTTGTTTATCTAATGTGGAAGTGATGTGTTCGCAAAAAAATGGTATCAATGGTGAGTACATATTTAAGATTGTGCGTTAAATTTAAAACCGGACCGCATCGGCATATCTGGAATCGCCGGTAAATTTCATAGCCGTTAAAACTGTGAGTCGATGAAAGAGTGAAAAGTTTACAATTTTTTCAATTTAACTTGGCGCCACTAATAATAATTGGGATGTTTGTTACAGTTTCAATATTTGTCCACTAGATGGGCTTAGATTTGAATGGTGTTTTGAATCCATATCATGCAACGAAACAGAATTAATTCTTCGAATAACCCTCAAAATTGCTTTTCCAGATTTATCTTAAAAAAGGCAGGCCTGAACGTTTTTCGGTACCTGTTACGATAATGAACTGATTCGGGGGCTACAACCCATGATAAATTTCTTTTAATAGGCCCCAATTGCGGGGGGCACCTGTTCTGATGATGCATTTCAACTTGTTTTACACAGCTGTGCGAAAAAAATATGGTCCCCAACATGAAATGAGCGAGAACAACGCGTTTTATCAAACCCAATCGGTGGGGGCTGACTATCCGAATCAGTTTTTTTCCAGCTTGTATACAAGTGCGATAGTTTTTTTTTCATGGCTTGTTATGATTCGAAGAGGTTTTTGCCTCTTTTATTGTTGTTCGTTATCTATTAAGAGCGATTTCTGCAATCCTTGGTCGCGGATCAGCACAACCCCTCTTAACTCTTTCTGAGAATGGTATCAATTTTGATACAAATTATTAACAAAATGCGTCGATTAATTAACATCTTTAATATGTAGGTTCAATTAAAGTGCTCTGTGCGACTTAGTGTCGCTATTGTTCGTGAAGAGCGCGAGTGGTACTCGCATAAAAAAAAGCTCAGTACGACTTAGTATGGTTTATTTTTTTGAATGAGCGCGAGTGGTGTTCGCAGAAAATGCTGAGTACGACTTAGTGTTGCTGATGTTCGTAAAGAGCGCGAGTGGTGCTCGCATGAAAAAAAGCTCAGTACGACTAAGTATGGTTTATTTTTTGAATGAGCGAGTGGTGCATAATTTGCATCCATGAGTCTATATCGAATCATAGAACATCGACTCATGAAGGTTTGACTGTAAATGAATAACTGTTATTTTGCAATAAGAAGTTTTATCACAAACACTAATATTTTGATTCGATTTTGTAACGCCTACTGGCGTTTGAATCTACTAATTGAACGAACGATTGAAAAAAAATATTCGTCTTGAATGTCTGTCCTGTCCTGTCTTGAATAGATTAAGAAAATGACAAAATAATTTATTAATTTCTGGGTCTGTAGTAGGCCCGTAGTAGTGCCTTCGTATTTCATGACCAACATTATCATCCGGATCTTAGCCTGTTCAATTGAAGCATGGTTTTGCCAAGTCTTGAGTCGTGATTCGATTCACAGTCTGGTCGGAGAATAAAGTTGTGCGTCGGTCCAGAAATCGTCGGCATCGTTCTTGGCGTTACGCTAGAAGTCATTTTAGCCGGCAGCGGCATGACTCGGCGTGGAAAGGATTTAAAAAAAATCCTTAAAGATGTTCCCAGATTTTCCAAATTCCACTTAATTTCTTGGGCAAAAGCTTTAGAGTTTCCTTCTCTTCGAAATTTCATCGAAAAATTAGTTGGAATTTCCCCGGGAAATTGTTCTGAGTTCACTCGGTATATTCTTTTGTCAAAATTTTTCGCCAAATTCTTCGTTTTTTCGGCATATTCTTCGGAGTTTCCTCGGGAAATTCGTCAAAATGTCCTCGGCTAATTATTTGGCCTTTTATTCGAAAGTTCTCTTGTAAAATTCTTCGCAATTCCTTCGAGAAATTCTTTGGAAGTTTCTCGGCAAAGTTTTCGTCAAAATTTCCTTGGAAAATTCCCAGGAAAGCCTGATAAACATCCTTCAGGATTTCTTTGGTAAATTCTTCAAAATTTCGCAGCAGATTTGTCTAAAAAATTCGTCAAAATAACCTCGGCAATTTGATCCGACAATCTTCGGGAAATTTGTCAAAATTTACTTCGGAAAATTCTTTGGAATTTTATCGAATTATCATCGGGAAATTTTTCGGAACTTTCCTCAGGAAATTCATCAGAATTTTTGCGGTGAAATATTCTTCGGTGTGACAGTTGTCGAACAGTGGTGCGCCGATACAATAATGTTTGTGGCGGTTCACCGTCAAAAACTGTCAGCGGCGGCGGAATTTGCTCGTGATTTTTCATATTTCCTCTTGAAATTTTTTTAGAAAATTCTTCGATAAGTTCCACAGGATTCTTTTCGGTAAAATTCTCAGGAAATTTTCAAACAAAAATTCTGGATATATTTTTTGGGAGATTTACGGTATTTTCTTGGAAAGTTTTTTTTGTAGTTTTCTCAGGAAACTATTTGAATAGTTATCAGGAAATTCTTTAAAAAAAAATAAAATAAAAAAATGTGATATTTTTATGAATATCTTCAGTAGATTTTTCGAAAATATCTATGATTTTTTTAAAGTCAGACAAAACTTTCGTAAAATTCTAATGAATTATTTTTTTCGAAATTCTTCGAAAAATTCTCAGAAAATTATTTGGAGAATTCTATGGAATATTTTTGTTAAATATTCAGGAAATTCTTAAGAAAATTCTCGTGAATCTTTCGGAAGCTTCTCGAGAAATTCTTTGAAAAATTGTTGGAATATTCATCATAAAATTCTTCAGAAATTTTTTGTTTAATTCTCAGGAAATTTTTCAGAAAATTCTTTGTAAAATTCTCGGAAAATACGTTTAATTTTTTTTCGGAAAATTCTCGGGAAATATTTAGAAAAAATCTTTGGAAAATTTTTGGAGAATGGAGCAAAGTTATAAAATTACTGAAGAGTTACAATTCCATCATTGACCCTGTCTTAGATTTTTCTTCTGACATGAGCTAAGAAAGAAATGATAATGATGATTGGGTCAAAATTAACATTACAGCACTGGTTATCAACAACTTAGAGCTTAACAAAGATTAACAGAGATTAACAAAGAGCAACTGATCTTGTCATACAAAGCCTTGGTGAGGTTTCCATGAGGTATTGTGAGGTATTGTGCATTCATATAACGCCTGATTAAAATGCAAATCAAGCGATCTGCTTTCAATGCCTACCATTCAATGTACTTACGTTCCTTATTCATAGAGGCAAATATTTGAATAGCTTTCTTTTAAGGCATTGTAAAGACGCTCATTGGTGAGCGATAAATATCGTTAAACGTTAAAATATCAAAGGTAAAGTTGTAGTAATCTCAAAAAACTCAAAGCTTGCATTGCAGCAGTGCATCAAGTTGGCATGAATTCCTTCGAATTTTGGCCGTGGTCTGATTTTTTTAATGCCTGGTCCTGAGTACTGCCTTGACATGAAGCATTCTCTCGTCGAGGTAGTCGAAGATGATTTGGACAATGTACGCACCAGCTCGTCATGTCTCCCATTGTCTAAAGCTTTCTTCTGTTTCTCGAAGGTTAGTAAAGTCATGGCCGTCCTTTTCGAAATGGCTTTTGCTTTCCGGATTGAGTTGGTCACTCGTTGGAGCTGATCTACTACCGAACGGCCGTACCGGAATCCGAACTGTTCGTCCGGGTTGAAATTGTTGGATTCAGTATCCTGGAACAGTCTGGGGTATATTACTCTCGCAAATAATTTGCTAAACAAGGATAACAGACTGGTTGGCATGTAAAGCAATGGGCTGATCAGATCTGATGATGAAAAATTAGTTCCTTAAATTTTTGCTGCGCTACAAGTCTTACACTGATAGCAAAAATTTTGATTAAATTATTGTTGGGCGTCTTAGAGCAAATTTTACACAATTATAAGATTCTTTTCGTCCATTTACTTCCACCAAGATGAATCATACATCGTAGTAAATGGTAGAAACGAATCTTACAATTGAGCAACAATGTTGTTCAATTTCTTGCGAAAGGATTTCCTTACTAACGATTGGTGTATTTTGAATATGCTGCTGGATGGAAGTTTTTGGATCGTAATAGATAGATCGGAAATTTCACTGCGCTCGTCTGATTGCTTTGAACCAAATTTCAATACATATAAATAATTAGCATTCAGTTACTGATTAAAAATGGACTCTGAATGATAAATACCGTTGAACAGTGGCTAGGCCATATTATTCGGATGGATGAGAGATGAATAACTTCAATAACTGTCCTTAATTTTCTGGATATGCAAATCACTGATTATTATTGTTTGTGTAGCCAAATTCAATGAACTCCGGTTGTCCGATGAAATTAACACCATCCTTGATTGTGATGTTTACGTACGTGTCCCCAAGGAGTGACATTATTTACGTTCAAGGCTGTTCCACACCGTTCGAATATAATTAGCGTAGTGCGACCACAGAGAAGAGACATCCCATGGTGAAAGCGAATTCCTCTAAGAAAATCAACCATAACATCATTGCTTAAGTAATATCCACATAATCAAAGATAAATTTTGACCGCTTTGACTACACATATGTCAGAATTTCAAATTCGTACGCCTCGACCTGGGTGTCTAGTCCGTATTTCAATACAAATGCTTGATATTTACCCATTTCAGCCGCTTGGCATTGCCGTAAATTACTTCTGGTATAAGATTTCAATGCAGAAACCGAACTATTTCGTAATCATTGTGAATCGAATTTGTCAGTACATACAAGATGTTAAAATTTACTGAGGCATCACCTTTTTGATGTTTGAAATCGAAAAAGTAAGAGATTTTTTATTTGTATTAATAAATAATCGTCATTTGTGAGCATTAACTAAAACATGCTCACTGTCGTAATCTGACAAAGTGACCTATACGCCATTTCATAATATTAGTGTTAACGGACTCTACTCGTCATACTCTTTAACAGAAAAGTAGAAAACGTGTTGTAATTTGGCGCATACGTCAATGTCGTCAATTTTTCATATTACGGCAGCTCAGGTTCTTTCACAATACAAAAATATTGAATCGTTAACAGTAAGACCGACAACAAGCACACAAAATCCACACACGTTAAGTTAAGGGAAGATCCATTAATGGTGAATGATTAATTCATATTATTTGGTAGGGGAACCGTTTGTATGCAAACAAAATGGTAATTATGGAATACAAAATGATATACACAGGAATCCAATTTCATTCAAATGTCTGCTTTCTATGATGGGATAAACAAAATGTCGAATAACAAACCACTCCCGACCGATATCGTCAAGCCAAACATAAGTTATAGCGAATCAAGATCTCTAGGAGCTTAAAATGGATGACTAATAGCCGGGCGAAAAGGAATGTGTTTGTTGAAATGAATACTCGATCACCTGATGTGAGCATTTATTATAATTGACCAGTTATCACATTTAAAATAAAATGTGGTTTTATCAAATAGTTCAATAACTCTGAAAGAAATGTTTTCTTTACTGAACTATTATTCAGATCCATACAGAAGCATGCTCAAAAGGAATCAGCATTCAGAAAGGTGATTAATTAAAAAAAATTAACTTTCCACAAACAATCAATAAAAAGCAATGAAAAAAAAACTTATAAAAGCAATAAATTCGTACATTTTTTCCATAGATGACTCCTTCTTTAAAAGCATTCATCGTTCATGGATAATTCTATCTCTATTTATAATAACTGCTTATTATCTGTAAGCAGGTATGGGGAATAAAAATGCACAGGAAGGTAGTGAAAGTTTCCCACAGACCCGATAATCGATGGCAGAGATCGCTGGTTGGGTATAAAAATGACGTCATTGTTGACTGGAGACTCAAGTTATTATTTTACAAAAGTGATTTTAAAACATCAATTGCTTGTATATGAGAAACATATGAAGACTATCCCTTTACAACAGGAAACAGAAAATTGGATCTATCGAACAATGAACTCGGTGGTTGTTCGGCACCTACGCGGAAACTTGTGTTTTGATTTTCCTACTTCATACAGGCAACTATACGGATCGGAGCTCTATGTAGACAATCAACAAGCGTTTGTAGGCCTGTTTATCCGCCCGCTAGTGTCTGGCGTTCCAGCTAGCAAGTGGCAGCAAAGTTCTACACCGGCTTTGTGCCACAGTCTGGATCTGGATGGACCACGTCGCCGCTGTGTGCAATTATAACAATGATATGGGCCACTCGAACTGGTATTTAATAATTATTTCCCCAGCAGCTAAACGAGCAATCAGCTATTCTGTTTACGGTTGCAATCATGCATTGGTGGCATGTGCCATTCGGTCTCGGTGGCTTTGTACGCAAGACAGTCTTAAAAAACAAACACAAAGTTGAACTGGAAACTGTAGATCCGATTTCTACGAAGAAGCAAGTTAACGCGGTCAAGGTTACAATAAGTACAGTTCCATTCAAAAAGAATTAAGACAAGTTCATTTCCATTGCCGTAAGGCGAACTACTATTTTGAATGATTGGATCGATTTCCAATTTTGTATCTATCTACAACCTAAGTACTGGTCCATTTAAATTACGTCAAACAGACTTAATATTTATCCATTTTTGAACGAACCGACTGCTTTCAATTGGCTTAGTAACAGCAGCCGATACCGATTAAGGTCACTCCTGACGGAATCCAAGTTTCAAAGTGCTCGCGTTTTCGGGGGCACACCTCTCGATACGGAAGCACCGCACAACTGTCATTTTTATTTTTTCTCGAATGTTGCGACGCAGCAAAGCCAAATCAACAAAAATGACAGTTGTGCGTTGCCTCCGTATCGAGTGGTGTGCCCCCGAAAACGCGAGCACTTTGAAACTTGGATTCCGTCAGGAGTGACCTTAAGCATTTATCAATTCCTATGAATTATTCAGTAAAACATTATACGCTGTATTAGCGTACCTTAAGGCAAACCGGCAGGAGCAGAACCACATTTTCCTGTAATTTGTTCCGAACGTCATTTCGCACTGCACTGGCGCCCATGATCATGTGTCTGGGACGGGCAAGTGCGAAATTATTCGCCGGTTAAATTTATGGTTTCAAAATAACGCTACAAAGTTTATGTTTGCCGATTTACTCTGCGAGCACATCACGGTTGCATTTGAATACATATTGACAATGATGGCCGAGCCCACGAAACGTGGAAACGCTACGCCGCGCTACCGCTGCCAATTACAGTTCACGATGAAACAACGGGATGGATTAGCGGGGGACTGTGTCTATCTGTATGGCACATGTTGAAATTCGAAGCGGCGCGTGCAATATGCCAGTGGAAACAACTGATGCAATCAGGTAAGGGTCTGTTCACAAATTACGTAACGCAAAATCAGAGTTTTTGACCCCCTCCCTCCCCCTCATAACAAAAAGTAACATTTTCAAACCCCATCCCCCCATATAACGCGTAACTGAGAAAATTTTGATTCCATTTTTTTTCTCTAAAGCATGTGGGTTTTGGTATTTATTGAAACTGTTAGATTAGAAACGGCACATGATTAAAACCAAGCATATCAAGAATGCAGCTAGTAAAAACTAAAATAGAATTTTGCGACCAATTTTAGTTTAGCGGAATTGTTCTGTCGAGAAATACGATATTCGCTTTGTTCTTTATACGTAACGGTCTCGCTATGTGCTTGATTTCGGTAATGACTAAAACGATAACGATAAACAAATCATTTTAAATTGGACTGTTTATGTGGTTAAAGTGGTTGAGCTAAAATGCAATTGCTTAGAATAAAAATGCCTAGAAATTTAGCAACAATAATTCGAACAAAACTCGCTGTCATTTAGGAGGCCCAAAAAATCATCAAAATAGCCTGCACTGATAAAAAGTAAAAAACTTCAAAGACTAGCATGCGACAATTATGCGTAGTATGGTAGTGAAGGGGAAAAGGGAAAGGTTGGTACGTATTCATTGTCGTGATTAAGACATATTAGCAATTACTTCAATCAGTGATTTAAAAAAACCTTTAGATAAACTTTTTATCGCGTTATGCGTAACATTTGCTAGTACCCACCCCTCCCCACCTTTTAGTGTAACAAAGTTTAGCGCAAGTTGAACCTCCCCCCTCCCCCCAAAAGCGTTACGTAATTTGTGAACAGACCCTAAAGACGTTTGCCCGCCAGATCAGGGCGTGTACGGTTTAGAAACCGGTATGTACGTACATATAATTGATAGTGTTCGGTACTAGCGGAATTTCGCGCTTCGATTGACGTGTGGAACTTGTCACAAATGAATGTGATTAAACGAAATTATGAATAATGGATGGTATCAGATTAATGCGGTAGATGGAATAAACAAGCAAATTGTATAGTAATCCTGGTTCTCATGAAGGGGATTTTCCGTGATAAAATTTTGTGCACAGGTATATTAATTAGTTGTTAAAGTTAATTCTTCGAAATTTCCATGGATTTTTTTTTTTTAGAAATTCCACGGAAAATTCTTTGGAATTTCCAAGGGTAAATTATTTGGAATTTCCATTGAAAATTGTTTGGATTTTCACCGAAAATTTTTCAGAATTTCCATGGCAAAGTTTTCGAAATTTTTATGAGAACTTCTTCGGCATTTCCATGATTTTTTTCTCGGAATATTTACCGAAAACTCTACCGATTGTCCACGAAAAATTGTGAAGAATTTCCACAGAAATTGTTTGGAACTTTCACAGAAAAACAAAATCGGGAGCATGACCAAAATCAAATCGCAGCATGTTTTGGACTTTTGTTTTCATTAAAAAAAAAGGCGTAAACATATGGGTTCTTTGTGAAATTGTATTATAAATAAGTCAAAAGTTCGATTGAGCGTAATAACATTACAATTAATCACAATAAACTCGAACCCTCAACCTCATACTCTCTAGATAGGCGTGATAACCCCTACACAACAAGACCACTTAAAGGTCTCGTTTGCGGAAAAGCCATCAGCCGGTTAGCTCTCTTTTTTGCAAATTGAATATCTTGACTGTGGATGGATATACAACAGTAAAGCACATGTGAAGATTGGACAAATCAAGCATCCGAAAGATATTCAATTTGCAAAAGAGAGCTAACCGCGGTGGAGGTTGGTACTCGGATTCTGATGGCTTTCCGCAAACGAGACCTTTATGGTCTTGTTGTGTAGGGGTTATCACGCATATCGAGAGAGTAGGAGGTTAAGGCTAGACCAACATTTGAAAAGGGCGTTTAAGCCAAAATTTATTCCTTCTGATTCTTTGTCACCATATATAGCTTTATATGTAGACGAAGAATCAGAAGGAATAAATTTTGGCTGTTACGCCCTTTTCAAATGTTGATCTAGAAGGGTTAGATTCCCTCCAAGACACGTGAATTCTTTTTCGCAAATTTCATATCAATTTGTCCATTTCGAAACATATGCTGTGCATATGCACAGCCAAGATATTTAACGTAATAACATTTGTGAGGTAGAGGATTAATTCTGAGAATTTGAAAAGTCGTTGGGGTTTCAGAGGAAATGACTTATTATATTTAAGGAATATTCTTTTTAATTAGTGTATGAAATTATTATATATTTTTACGAGAACTTGATCTGAATTTTCCTGATTTTCTGCGAGAAAATCTTCGAATGTTTATCGGATTCTTCTTATTTTCCATTAAAAAATATGTTGAACTTCCATTGAATTTCTAGAACTGAAATTTTGATATTAGCATTAGCAATGAGCAATTCGCACAAATTCGTAGGTGGTACAAGCCAGGATTATTGTATGAGAGTAATATCATTTTCATCCGCTACCACAGATATTGATTTGGGACTAATCACTATCTCTTAGAAAAAAAAACAATGCACTCTCCAGTAGTCGAGATCTGTCCTGCCCACGACCTTGCGAATGCTTATGAAGGGGAAGGATGGTTATTTTTATTTTATTTTTGTTTATTTCAATTAATAACTTAAGACTAGTAGTCTTATAAATGTTACTCTGTTTATAAAGAAGAACTAGTGTCACGTTAATAAGGCGATAATCTGTAGTCATATTTTTCATCATTATCTTGTATGAGAGTGAATAGAAATTGAAAAAAAAAAAAAGAAAAACTGATTATTGATTATTAAAGATTATTAAAGTGCTCAAAACATTTTTTTCTGAATCGTATAATTGATGTTTCATTGGTTAGATCATTTGGGAGCAAATTCCATGTACCTCTGACAAAAAAGGAATTACCATACTTGGTTGTACGATGGCGGGGAAGGGTGAATTTGGTAAAGCGAATACTTCTACACTGACTAAGTTTGCTGTGTAAATATCTAGGTTGTTGATTTGTTACAATATTTCGAATTTGCAAGCAGCACCTAAGCTTGGCGAAGTTCTCAAAAGGACAACCAATCAGTTTGGACTGCAAATGTGTAACATGGTCGAATCTGTCTAAATTGAAAACGTATCTCACGCATGCATTCAATGCAACACGTAACTTGTTCTTCGTGGACGATGATATCTGTTGCAATAGAAAATCGCAATTGGTGAAATACGGAAAAACGAGGCTTTTGAAGAGTTTCAGTTTTATATCAGATGATAAAAAATGTGCACAAAGTTGAAGGGTTCTCAATTTTGAATAAATTTTACCGCATTGGAGAAGAATGTAGTGATCCCATTCAAGATTATTTTTAATTAGGAATCCTAGACTAGTTGTCTTTTCATCGTACCTCAGTGGAGTTTGATTCAATATCAGCGAAGGGACGTTTCCATTGTAAAAGCTTGTTGTTAAGAACATAGCATAAGTTTTCTCGACATTAATTGAGAGTTTATTTCTAGAGGACCACTCAAAAATTCGTGACAAATCTTCATTTACGTATCTTGCAATGGAATCTATACTATAATTAGAACAATCCAAGTATAACTCTACATCATCAGCGTATATATGTATTTTACAATGCTTCAAAATATTAGGTAAATCATTAATATACATGGTAAAAGATTGGTCCAAGAATGGATCCTTGGGGCACTCCAGACAAAATAGGAATAAAACTAGAAAATGTATTATTATTGTATACACTTTGACGTCTTTCTGATAGATACGAATAAACTAAACGTGCTGCGTTGGAAGAAAACCAAAGTTTCTTTGCAGCTTACTGCAAAGTTTTGAATGACTGATTGTGTCGAAAGCTTTAGAAAAATCTAAAAGAACTAATACTACAGGTTTACCCTTATCTAACGCTATTCCTATATCATCGAATACTTTCATCATCGCTGTCTTCGTGCTGTGTTTTGGACGGTATCCCGATTGGAAAGTGTTCAATAGATCATTTTCATTCAAATATTCGCAAATCTGTTTCTTTAGTATGGATTCCAGAACTTTAGAAAGAACACAGAGAATGCTGATAGGGCGCAAATTTTGGAGAGAACTAGAAACATTTTTCTTTTTTATCGGAATGATTTTTGAAAGTTTCCAGCACTTAGGAATCGACAGTTTTCTATTATTGCATTCAGAATATGAGTTATCTGTGATATAAGATAGGGCAAACACATTTTTATAAATCTTAGTGGTATGTTATCTAGTCCACTGCATCAGATTTGATATCACAAATTGAATTTATAGCCTGGGCTTCATCAACAGTGTGAAATCTGAATGTTGACCATTGCGGCACTTCAGGGTGCGGCATGAAACCAGTATCCCCATTGCTGAAACTCTCTGAGAAAAATTGGTTTATAGTGTAAGCTTCAAAAGTATTGCTTTGTATTGGGGATGAATTATTAATTCCGATATTCTTAGTCTTTTCTAAAGTATCTTTGCAAGAAGATCAATGTTGATTCGAAGGGCGTGGAAATCTTGTTTAGCTTTTAGAACTAAAAAATTTGCTTTGTTTCGTAGTCTTTTAAACAAATGACATATCACGATCAACAACGGCTCTTGCGATACCATTAGTAAACCATGGATTTGGATTACTTTGGGATTTGGGTACATGCTGGTCGTGGAGATTACAAATGATGGAATTGTAAATGTCAAACGAGCATATCTGGGTCTGTAATACTGTAGAAGCTCTCACAGTCTATTGCGTCCAGTAAATTAGAAAGTTCAGTTACATTGACTCGACAATTGTTCCGAATTTGGAAACTATTACTGCTTAACTGTGTTGTTTCTATATTTAACGAAGCAAAGATCATGTCGTGATTCGAAAGTACAGGAATATCGATTTGATTGATTTTTAATATATGACTTGAGTCTTTGCATAAGAGTAGATCTATAGTTGAGAGGGACCATTCATATGGTAATCATCTAGTTGGACACCTACTTAAGAAAGATGCAGAGAACTCTACCACCTCTAATAGGAATACCCCCATGGAAGGTTTTGGGATTCTTAGGTCGAATTCGTTTTTAAACCTGGGTCAGTGCCAACAAAAGATATTTTAGTTACTAGATAAAGATTGTCGCTGTCGTCGCTGTCCGGAACATCTTTTGCCGGCGAGGATAGGGGAGCTAAATGTCAAAGAAGGAAAATCCATACGATTTGACAGGTATGTACCACACATGTTTCGGACAGCAGAACAAAGGGAACCGAAGCGACAATCTTTATCTAGTAACTAAAATATCTTTTGTGCCAACCCGAACCCTGAATATTTTCATTTTTCAAACATTTTCAGTTCCATCTGTCATTGGATATGTTGGTGTGCGTAGCATCGTGTTTGTTTTGATTCGAAACATATGATCCAGGACATCCAGTGCACGGGCAGTGCGTTGGCGTTGACTAATCAGATCATGATAAATAAATATATTTAAGTGCGTGAATTGATTTTTGCGGATAGTGGAATTTACTTTTTGGTGGATATAAACAGGGAAACTGCTCCTGGAATTCATCTCATGGCTCCGATATTCATCCCATCAAAAACAAAGCAATGGAAAAGAATTTGGATTGTTCATTATTTTTGTGATTTTTCTCAGCAGTGAGCACGCATGTTGACAAAAAGAGGCGACGAAATTGGTGCTGCATTTCTTTGTTTCCCGATGAGATGAATATATGTTCAGTAGGGTGGCTCAAAAAATACTTTTTCAAATTTCTTGATGGGCCGCCCTCTTATTCGAGTTCTATTTGGTGCCCTGATGCTCTGGACGAAATTTCAGTAAATCGGTCAACGTTTGGGCGGTGCTAAACTCATTGGAAGTTTTTATGGAAAAATGTATGCAGAAACATCCCAAAACAGTGATTTGCAGTTGGACGGCACAATTTACGATCAAGAAGCATGATACTCATTCAGTTCTTGTAGAATATGTAGAATAAAATACAGAATGTTATGCTGAAAACCGCGAGAAGATTAGAGTTTTTTAGGCAAAGATATTAGCATTTTACTGGAGTGTAGTAGGGGTGAATTTATTTCTTTTCAAAGGTAAAAGAAACGAAATTTGCTCAAACCCCACTTCAGAGAAATGCTAATAGCTCAGCCGGGCAAATTATAATGTTCTCGCGGATTTCTGCATAACATTCTGTATTAAATTCTCAAGATCTGAATGAGTATCATAGTTCTTCATCGTAGTTGTGCCGTCCTTCTACAATTCACTGTTTTTGGATGTTTCTGCATACATTTTTGCATATAAACTTCCAACGAGTTTAGCACCACCCAAACGTTGACCGATTTGGCTGAAATTTTGAGCATCAGGGCATCAAATAGAACCGAATAAGAGGGCGGCCCATCAAAAAAATTGAAAAAAGTTTTTCCCATACTAATTTGAGCCACCCTAACGTAGAATCAAACCTACTGAATCGATTCAATGGGTACTTAACAGTTTTGCTCCCTACAAATTTCCAGGGGAGGATGGGATTTATCACGTTCTTCTTCAGAGAGGTTTTCAGCATATCAAACATGTTTTAAAAAAGCTTTTAGTATGCAGTTTTGCTACTGGGTATATTCCCATATCCTGGCGGGATGTCACTGTAAAGTTTATCCCAAAAGGAGGACGTGCTTCGTATGAAGAAGCAAAGAGTTTTAGACCCATCAGTCTGACCTCATTTCTTCTGAAATGCTTAGAACGTATTATCGATCATCACATTCGTGATGACTGTTTAACAAACATGCCTCTTCATGTTAATCAGCATGCTTACCAATCTGGAAAGTCCACCGTGACTCTTCGAGAAAGCATTCGCTCAAAAACAATCGTGCTTGGGTGCTTTCTTAGATATTGAAGGTGCTTTCGACAATGTGTCCTTCTATGCAATATTGGAAGCCGCACGTTGTCATGGGCTACCTAATATTATTACCAAATGGATTCACCAGATGCTTAAAAACCGACATCTCTACTCGACATTACGTCAAGCAGCGGTAAGGAAAATAATATAAATAAAATAAATGTCTGCGGATGCCCTCAAGGGGAGTATTATCTCCACTTTTGTGGAATCTCGTTGCAGATACGCTATTGACATTACAATAATGGCAGGTTTCCTACCTATGGACTTGCAAACGACTATCTAACATTGATAGTGGGTTTGTGCATTACTACCTTATTCGAGCTGATGCAAAGTGCTCTTCAGGTACTTGAAGAGAAGTTGGAGTCATAATATGGCCTTTCGGTCAATCCGAATAAACATCTGTTGTTCTTTTCATGGAAAAACGTAACCGCAATGGTATTCATCCATCTTTTGGTTCTGAAATCGATGTAACTGATTAGGTGAAGTATAGTCAATTTTGGATTCAAAGCTTTCCTGGACTCCAACATTGAGTTCAGAATCAAAAGGCGTGTATGGCTTTCGGTCAATGCCGACGAATCTTTGGTAAAACTTGGGGTCTTAAACCCAAAATATATCAAATGGATTTACTAACAGTTGTACGACCAATTTTGGCTTATGGATGTCTCGTGTGGTGGCAAAAGGGGGAAGTGAGGACAATTCAGTCTAAATTAGGCCATCTTCAAAGGATGTGCTTAATGGCAATAACTGGTGCGTTCTCTTCAACTCCCACGGGTGCTCTCGAAGTTCTCTTCGACGTGGCCCCACTACACATACATCTCAAACAAAGCATTTTCTTGTACTTACCGACTATGGGTACTCGGTTTTTATGGAAGAGAATCCTGTAAACCGCAGTTCTACACACTTCGTTGTTACCGCTTATGGTTAATTGGGACAACATTTTCCTTGCTCCAACTGATCTCACACACGTTAGTAGTTTTCCTTATAGGACATTTTCAACACAATTCGTATGTAGGACAGCATTTAGAGAGAAGTATGTAGGACAGCATTGTTTGTTACACTGACGGCTCCTTCTTCGAATGTAGAGGTGGTCTATTTGAAGGTGCAGGGGTCTATTCGCGTGAGCTGAAATTGGAACAGTCACACTCACTGGGTACACACTGTATTGTCTTTCAAGCGGAAACATTTGCCATCATGTGTGGAGTGCAATCTGCACTGCAGCAACGCATTATGGGCAAAGTAATATACTTCTTTTCAGATAGCCAAGCAGCTATCAAATCTCTCGCCTTGGCCAACTCAAGGTCGAAGTTAGTAATCGCATGTCGAATTTAAATTGAGGAACTCAATTCAGTTAATACTTTACACCTTATATGGGTACCTGGCCATTCTTCCATAGCTGGAAGCAAATTGGCTGATGAGGTTAGCTCGTAATGGAGCATCGCATGACTTTATTGGCCCTGAGCCAGCTATTCCAATATCCAAGAGTTGGGTGACTTTTGATCAACTATTGGGCTGTCACTCAGCACAAATGGCATTGGAGTAGTCTGGATTCATGTCATCAAACAAAACTGTACATCCGGGAGCCATCTCCGGTAGCAAGCTATTTAGCTAATCTGTCTGAACAGAATTGCAGTGTCTTAGTCAAGGCCTTGACAGGTCACTGCCGACTGAACTATCACATGGCAAATTTTCAACGCGTTGAATCATCTGTTTGTAATAGTTGTGAATCCGATTATGGAACTTTATCATCTAATATGTAACTGCCCAGTCTATGCACAATTGCGCTTTAAATATTTGGTAAACACTTACTTAGTGAAATTGACTTCAGAAACCTGACCCTTCAGAGTATTTTGTTGTGGTTAGGAGCTATAAGCTCTTGTACGCTTATGCGTTGTATGCCCTCTTCAAGGCCCTTTTCCAAACATTCCCTTTGTTCTTCCATCCACATTTCTTTCCTTTTTGTTCACTTCCTTTCCCATCAGGTGTGTGATGAAAAAGGCTGTGAAGACGATGGCATAAATCTCCCAAATTGAGGTGAACGTGCCCCTGGAGCCGACGTTCTGATACCTGATACCTGATACACTACACACTCAGTTTTATTTCTGCAGCTCGGCAAAAATCCGCACAGCCGTCTGCCCAGCAAAATAAAAACTGATATCCCAGCAAAAATGACGTTTGTTAGCTGATTTTCAGCAAATTATTTGCTGATTTTCAGCTATTTTGACAGAAATTTAGGCAAAAAACATGTTTGCTGGGGCACGGCTGTGCGAAACTCGGTAAAAGTTTAACATTTTGCTGAGATCCCGGCAAAAAAAATTAAGTGTGTAAGTGTACAAAAAGGTTACGTGCTCACTTCAAAAACAAACATTTTATAGAAGGCCTGGAGGCCCTTAGTGTTATATGCCAAATGACACAGCTTGACGAACTGAAGTGATATCACTTATATATGTTTGTCTGTGTGTACGTGTGTATGTATGTGTGCAAAACTCGCTGGTTTTTGTTTGGTGACCATAAAGTAGGATACGACACAATTTAAAAACAGGCATTTCAGAAAGGCTAACTCATACTCATTTCAATATTAATGTTAACAGTTATTACGGATCTTTTCAAAATTTTCCGTTTCACGGATTCCGTAAAGTTCTTCCGCTGCTGTCAAAGTTCTACCGCAAGCCTGAAAATCTTCAATACACTGAAACAAAAATCAGATATTTGGCGTTGTCATCGTAAAATGCCATGCCATGACAGCAGAAAAAAGTAGAAAGTGACAGCTGCGGAAGTTAAAAAATCACACCAAAAACCCAAAACTTTTCTCTGAACCAGCAATATTTTGCAATAGGCCTTCCAAAATATATTTTACTAGTTAACCCGGCAGACGTTGTCCTGCATAGTAGGCGAGAATGCGCGTTGTGAACTGCCCATGCGAAAATCCCATAGTTTTCACGATTTACTCAACCTTACTCGTGATTTTTTGCATGAAGAAATATCATATAAACCCGTCAGGAAACTTTAACGAACATATCTGCTGAAAGAATGAAGGAAATCCATCCATCCGTTTTCGACTTATGCGACCATTTCATTTTATAATATAGAAAGATTAGATCTACCAAATCATGAATAATAACATTCAAATACTTTTTCTTTTAAAAGTACTAACCTTGAATTGGAGATATATATTCTCGTATTCAACATCAAAGCAATATCAATTCATTAGGTTTCAAGTTGGTTCGATTTGCGTCAGAGCTTATTCAAACAAATGTGCCAATTATCGTAAACATATTGTTGTTATTCAACTTTCGATTTGCAACACTTATTGCCAGAGAAGAAGATGATTACGAATATTAGTACGACTTCAGAACATTTCTCCCGACTTTTGTAGATCAATAATTCACGGTAGAATAAATTGAAATGAATTGCTTTCACAGTTAGGCTACGTCTCGCTTCGACCGGATAGGATGTGTGAATACACTGTGGAATAACACAGACTTTCTACTCGCTGGAACATGGATTAGCGTGATCTAACATGACTGGACAGAGTCAATCCAAAGCGACAGATAATCGTCCAAGCTCGTTATCAAATCATAAATACATTAATTTGCGAGTCAAAATAGTTTAATTTTAATGTCGATGAACTCCATGTTGAACTAAATTCGTATTTACAGCGCATATTTTGTCTGATTATTAAAGGTTCTCAACGCTTCGCATGAGAGAAAATCAAGTTCCAACACTCAACAGTCCGCTTTTCAAATTTGATCTACATCGTGCAAGCAACTGTAGCTGTGGGTGTATGAAAACGAGGTTCTTAAATACAAAGCACACGTGCTTTGAGTACCGATTGATATCACAACTACACCACACAGTCAGAATGGTTCATTCGATTTCTCAATCCAAATTGTCGTGGACCCCGGTGTGGCAGGGGCCTCTTCTTTTGCATTGACTGTTTTTCGTAGCACGCCGTCTGCTTGGTTTGCTGGGCTGTAAAACATGTCCGACCGTCTGGCTTGCCGTAGGCGATCGAATTGCATCCTCTATTCTGTTTCCCACACATTCCTGCCGCGCTTGGTCGCCCAGATGGCAAATGCTTTCTCGCATGTCTGTTCGTCACCTTGTCCCGATCTGATGAACGATCGCAACTTTTGATTTTTTCCCTTCTACCACATCATCGACCATTGCCCTCGCGCTTTAGGATCCTCAGTGATCCTCGGCAGCATTTTACCCTGCGTCACTTTTTCGAACACTGACGAACCATAATTCTGAAAACTTACCATCCAAAAGCATAATTTTTATGACATGACATACGATTTATCCGCATATGAAATGTTACACGTTAAATTCGTTATAGTTTTCACCAAAATGCTAGAGTTTCCGCATTCAACTAATTCGGATTAAGATCAACACGAATTGTTTTCAATATTCTAGTTTTTCCATAGACAATATTGAAACATTTCAAAAGTAATAGCAGTTTAATTCTAAAAAATGCCATGAAATTAAATATTATGAATAAAATACTATCACATTTTCTTCTGCACGTATTGGAACGAGAAGCAGTAATGAGGTCCACACTGAAAGTTTGGCCCACCACTTTTAAAGTGTGTATGAACTGTGTCCAAATCAGTGGTTTGAGTTCGGCAAAGACTTGGGAACTCTAGAGCACACTAGGAGAAATGGAGATTCAATGGCAGATTGAAATTTATTATAATTGACTGATAGCGAGATCGAAGAATTTAAAATTCTAATTGATAAACAAGTTGACATACCCCTAATACCAACACGACTGAGAGTTTGAATGAGTATTGAATCCGTAATTGTACATTGAGAAGAGATAGTTAACCAGGGGAGCGTATTTACCATATTACAGTTGCCATTATTCATCATATCTCAAGAAATAATAGCGAAACATAAGAGGCCCCAGTTTAATCAAAATCTTACTTAACTAACGAAAATAAACAAGAAGCTCATTTTGCTTTTGACTTCTTTATATTTTACTGTACCAATCATAGAGATGCACGATTCAAACATTTCTCAGAGAATAAAATAAATATTAACTCATCTCTTCTTTTTGCTTTTGCCTGCTTACATTTCATAGAAATATTTTTAAGCATTCTGATACTGCTTTTAAACATTACATTTATGAATAATCAGTTGTAACTTGCTAAAACTACGGAAGACAGAATCCGGACATTTTTATTTACAAAAATGAAATAGGCCGACGAAGAACTAATGAGTATATCGACCAAAATGGTAAAAGTTTAAACATATTTTGCCTAGCATCAATTCAATTAAAAGATAAGTAATTGAGTATATAAGCCTTCCTATCGAAAGAAGTTCGGTTTTGGTATTAACTTAGTGTACCAGAGAGGCAAATAAAGAAAGCATAATAATTTCCGCTGATGACTTATTGACTTGATGTTCGTTGATGTTTGGGGGTCACTTACCGAATGTCAGTCAAGATTAGTAGATGCCAGTTTCGTAGTAAGGCGATACTTCCAATTTGCGGATGCAGCCTAATAGCCGCTCAACTTGATCACACAGGTGCACTGCGCAGTTTTAGAATCCCAGAAATAATTGCCGATCAGATGAAAGAGTATTCTGCTTGCGAGAAGCTACAATTTGCTTTCACGAGAAACTATTTCCGCCTACAGCAGCCCTTCTGATCACGATCTTCTTCTCTTCCGTCGTATTCACTTTCCCACCACTCACACTGAACTGCCGAAACACTACTTGAATCGAGAAATTTTTATGTTGCACAATCTTTGATCCATTCAAGCAAATGGACTTCAAACTATAAAGAATAGTTACAAAATAGGTAAACCACTTTGAAGGCAAAAGATGTTGATTTTATTTAGAAAAATGATTTGCTTTGCCGCAGAAAGACATTGAAAGGACAGAAAAAAGATATGTTTACCCAGCTCAGGCAGAGTTGTCCGAACGACGCGTGGACGTTTTCTACAGCTCCTGAAGCACACTTCGAAAAACCGCGCGACCGTCAGTGCTCGAGATTCAGGAAATGAATGAGATTCGAACACAACCTCCAACAACGGGTGAGCATCGCAACAACGCTTATATGCAGCGCTGCCGACAGTGATCGTCTCCCGCTTTCCGGTTGGGTGGTTCAAAACAGAGTTTTCACAGACAATTGCCCCAGTTATGTGTGAGTCGGTTGGTTAGGATCTGTGTACCCGTGTGGTTTGTAGACGATGACAGTAGTGTTGAAGACCACCACCACATATTGTAATAGATGAACGGGGCATGATGAAGGCAATGCGCGTGTTGAGAAATTTGAGTGCCGCTAGTAGCTAAGCTTAACGTATATAAGCAAACGCTTCCTAAACAACTGTTTACACGCGAAGACTTATGATGATTTACCGAATACAAACACTGTAACTGGTAAACGCCATTTCAAGATTATTGATTACGAAGCAATGACAGATGCAAATAAAGATTGTTCAAAATATATATTGTCATCGATCCTGAGAAGTAATAATATTTTAGGAGATTGCAGAAAGAATTCCCTTAGATGATCATATACTTTAGTGTTTGAACCCCTTAAAATCTACCTGTTGTTAACTTGCTCACTTTCTCCCTCTCCAAGCAGCACATACAACATTGTTTTCAAATAGCTGCTTCCAGCATTCCCCAAAAAAAAATGCATTATGTACATAACCTATTGGCAACCAATATGAAATTTCCTCCTTATCAGAAACAAAACCAGATAAGTTGCTACAAAGTCGTGAAATACGTTACTAATAGTGAAACACGAAGCGTATCATCTGTGAATATGCCAGGCCTGCTACCCAGGTTCCAAGATTCACCACCACACCAAATGTATCATGTACAGGAGACGCTCATAAACTAAGACCGGTGATTCTCTACGTACAGTGATACTTAAGACTGGCTTTATACTCGACAGGGAACTTGCAAGCACACTTGGTGTATTCATATTTGGATCATGTTTGCACGGCAAATAACGGCCGTATTCAGTATCCAGATGATAGCTAAAAACTGGAAGAATACGAAATGGGCCCAGGGCATGTTGCAAAAGAATGCCGGACAGCAACCATAGTACAAATAGCATTCGTTTCCCATCCGGTAGAGTTTACAAAGGTGTGGGCGCTTTGTGAGAACTATGTTGGCAGAACCAAGTAGAAATCTGTTTGGCGAGCATTGGCACAACCGAGGATGCGGTGTCAAGCCATTTGGCCGAATGCCGTTTGCCCGACTAGTTAAAAAACTTGAAAATTTGAGAAAAACATTTTATGAGTAATAGAAGAGTGAAAGAAATGGGAAGTGAGTATTCAGAAGTAGGGAGTGAGAATCGAGAAGTGAAAAAAGAAAGAAGAAAAGTAAACTGAGTACTCAAAGCTGAAGAATTTCTTCGTTCTTCCATCTTCTTTCTTCCTTCATCCTTTTTCCTTCTTTTTCTTCTTTCTTTTTCTTCTTATTTCCTTTTCCATCCTCCCACATCTGTCTTCTTCTTTCTTTCTTCTTCTTTCTTTTCTCTTCATTTTTCTCTCTTCTTCCTCTTCCTTTCTTCGTTCTTCCTTCTTCCTTCCTCTTTTATCTTTCTTTCTATCTTTCTTCAATCTTCCTTCTTTCTTCTCTTTTTTTTATTCCTTCTTCCTCCTTCTTTCTTCTTTCTTCATTCTTCCTTCTATATTCTTCTATCTTTCTTCCTTCTTCCTTATCTATTCTCCATCGTCCTTCTTACTTTTGCTTGTTTTTCTTCCTTCCTCAATCTTCTTTCTTTCTTCCTTCTTTCTTATTATTTTTCCATTCATCCTTCTTCTTTCTTCTTATTTTTCCTTTTCCCACTAAATTTCCTTCTTCTTTATCCTTCTTACTTCTTCTTGTTTCCTTCTCCATATTCCTTATTTCTTCTTCCTTCTTCTTTATCCTTCTTCCTTATTCCATCTTCCTTCCACATCCTTCTCCTTTCTTCAACTGTTCCTTCTTCCTTATTTCTTCTTCCTTCTTTATTCTTGCTTCCTCCTTCCTTTTTCCTTCTTTCTTTCTCCTTCATCCTTCTCCCTTCTTCCCTTTTCCTTCATCCTTCTTCCTTCTTCCTTTTTCTTTTTCTTTCTCCCTTCTCCTTTTTTCACTCTATCTTTTTCATCTTCCTTTTCCTTATTTCTTCTTTTTCTTGCTACCTTCTTCATTCTTCCTTCTTTCCTCTTCGTTTTCCCGCTTCTTCTTTCTCCTCTTCATCCTTCTTCCTTTTTCCTGCTTTCTTTTCCTTCTTCTCTTCTTCCTTCTTCCATCTTTCTTCTTTCTTCTTCCTTATCCCTTCTTCTTGTTTGCTTTCCTTCTTTCCTTCCTTTTTTGCCTTTTCTCGTCAGCAACGAAGATTGCACCCGAAAGAGCTATCATTTCACCTCCCAAAACGAACTTTTATAGAAGCCTCCCGGAGACCCATGAGTATTATATACCAATCGAGCTCAAGACTCGACAGAACCCCAGGCACATGTCCTTGTCTGTCCCGTGTGTATGTATGTGTGTATGTGTGTGTATGTGTGTACGCACAAAAAGCTAAGCAAAACATTAGACAACTTTTCGTATAGTCAATCTTTAGCAACCGATTTTCTCGCAACAAGTTTTATTCGACGGGGAACCAAAGTCTTGTTGATCACAATTGAATTTGATAACGATCGGTGACCGTTTGCGTTTTAAAGATTATGAAAGAAAAGTGGTACATCGATCGCATATAAGCCCCCATATAAGGTTGGTGTCTTGGCAGTATCACTACTCGCTGAATTAAAAATGGGTTTTCTTGTCTCACTTCTCCTTATTCACGCTTCCCACTACAAACATTTTCTTATTTCTCACTACTCACTTCACCAATCATTCAGCTCATCATAAAGACTGCAAGCCGAAAATAAACCCTTCCACTTCACCCTATAATAGAAACGTATTTCAACTCAATACCAAATTTTCAAAACAACTTATCTGCTTTTTGTAAACTTTTGTCCTGGTATAAGGTTGGGACACCAAACAGACCCTGACACGACGGCCCCTCCGACGAGATAGAAGGTTTGCGCCCAATAAGGCCCAATAAGCCGCCTACAAAAACAACCATTACGAACGATATAGAAGATAATACGACTCCGATATAATCAGCAACGACCTGGAAGCGACGGATAAAAGGATCACAATTGGAAGCTTGGAACGCAGCGGAACTGCCCAAGTCTAACTTCAGGCTTCGCAGGTTGCGACAGGATAATCTTACGATGAATTACATCCCCCACCAACTTCGACGTCCCGTAAGCGCTGCGGGAAATCTGCTGGACTGGACAGAAAGGTGTGGAAAGCGGACATCAAGCGGCAGCTACATTCTACCAGAGCTGCATAGCATCACCAATGAGCTGAGGAACCGGCTTCAGAGTGCTGGGCAGATGCAACAACAGGTCAACAACAACAGGGTGGCAACCAAGCAACACCAGGATCTGCACGCTGAAAATAAAAGGTCCATACGAAAAGGAAGACACAACGACGAGAAAGAAGCATTCTATGCAAGAGGTGGAGCAGACATACGATGGATTGTCCACTGCGGGACGTCAGAAAAAATCGTCATCGGCGACATGAACGCTCAGGTAGGAAGGGAGGAAATGTATAGACCAGTCATCGGCGTACCGGATAGTCTGCATAACGCATCGAACGACAACGTAGCCAACTATGCATAAGCTTTGCAGCCTCCCACTTGGAATGGAAGTCGAAACGCTTTCTTTCCCCACAAGAAGAATATCCACAAGGCCACATGGAAATCACCTAATCAAGAAACGAGAAGAACCAAATCGACCGATACGTTCTAAATCTACGGTAAGAATTCTTCTCCGACATCACGAACGTACGCACTTACCGCAGCAGTGCGAATATTGGCAGATCCGACCACTACCTGCCGTTTGCGGTATGTCTGCGCTCAAAACTCTCGATGATTGTACAACACGCGTCGGAGTCGGGCTGGCGCAGCTAAACATTGGGCGGCTACAAGGACGGTAGACAGTGAACTACGCGCAGCAACTGGAATTAGCACTCTAGGCAGCTAGGCGCAGCATCTCTGCTGAAGATGACTGGAGAGATATTTCTATCCGCCATTGAAAGCACCGCAACTGCTGCACTAGGCTGCACCCTTGCATGCATTTTGGCGCAGTACAAATGGACGTGGAACAGACAAAACTCGAAATTTTCCGGAGGAAAAGGCGACAGCAACGGAAGATCGCGACCACGTGAAAGGGAATTGAACAACTGTACCGCGCTAATAACGCGCTGCACGAAAGTTCTGTGAGAAGTTATACCGTTCACGGAGCCTTGGAAAGAAATTCGTTTCAAAACGAACAGAATGCTTCGTTTTAGCCCCGCAGTGAGTTTTTAATTTCGGAGGACCGATTGATGTGCGCTCGACGACGTGCTGCTGGCTGCACGAAAAGAGAAGAGGCAAATACAAAGCATTCGTTTATACATTAGAGAAAGTTTGGGGTTTTGAACATTGGCATCTTCCACAAGCCGTGTAGTGCCAAACGAGGGCAGCATCGTTCAGTAGAGCAGTGAAACCAATTGCCGAAATGATGATGGTTCCTTCGTTCATCTGCAGTGTTTTGAATGCACGAGTGAGTGTTGTGTAAATACAAAAACCATGTAAGCCAGAAAGAGAAAAGAATGTAGCGTATGCCTCTCTTTCACATTTATTCCAACTGAATTCTGCGCAACTCGGTATCAAAGTATGAGGCAATGAAGAGATTAAATATTCTCTGCCAGCGAATTATTTGATTTCACTCTCCAGCTGGTTCGTGCAACGGTACTATATGGAGCGAGGAAGCATTCTTCTGAAAGCGCACTGGAAACTGTTCTCTCATGAAAGGCTATCTTCCTCAGGGAGTATATCTGGTCCCTCATCTTCATTGCTTGACGTCATCCAAGCCCTGCCGTTCACGTAAAGGGCCATACGTACCACAACCCGATAACCGCGTGTATGTAAGGAGTGGTAATAACGAGATACCTTCTTACGAACGAGGCGTGAGGCGTTGATCCAAAGAGTGCAGCGGCTTGGCACTACGAAGGCGATGTGGCAGACAACCCCGGTGGCGAGAGGTATGAAGTAATTAATCTGGGAGCACGCGCGCAAGACATACGACTTTCGGCTCAGAATCTCCAGGAAATCAGGGGCTGAAAAACAATAAAGCCCCTGGGTTGAGCTGCTACCAGGAGAGCTGTTTAAACACGCTGGTGAAGCACTGGCTGAAGCTCTACACTGGGTAATTACCAAAGGATTTGGGAGGATAAAGGTTCTGCCGGAGGTGGATGGAAGGTGTAGCAATATTATATCCTATGGGTGTAGTGTGTCCTATCTCTACAAAAAGGGCGATAAAAGCTGGATTGCTTAGCAACTACCATGGGGCAGGGATTGGCACGAAGTGGTACGATTTTCACGAAGTCCGTCCAGTTATTTGGTTTCGCTGACGACATGGCACATGTGGCTGAGAGAGATGGAGGAAGCCACACATCAGACTGAAAAGCAAAGCTACACGGATTGGACTAGTCATCAACACGTCGAGGACAGAAGTTACATGAAATGAAAGAGGGGTCTAGAAGAGGACGGGTGGCCACCCACCACGGTTTCTATCGGTTCTACCGCCGATAACGATACCAGCAGAGAAATTCGGGAGACGCATGAGTGGCTGGAAGTCGTACGTACTTTGGACTCCGCAAACGCCAAACTGACTATCTACAAAACCGCTTATTCGACCAGTAGTTTCTCTCTACCACAGACACAGGGCCTGGACGATGCTCGTGGAGGACCAACGCACTTACACTGGGAGTTTTCGGTGGTGGGGTGCAGATGGCGGACGGTACGTGGAGGAGGCGACGAACCGGGATTTGCATAAACTATTGGGAGAACAATCCATCGTTGACTACCGCGAAAAGTCGGAAGACTGCGGTGGGCTGGAAGCCACACCGTCGCCAGAATGTCGAACACAGTAATCCGGTGAAAATGGTTCTCGGCAACGATCCGACAAGGAACCAGAAAACGAAGAGGTGCACACAGCGGGCAAGGTGGATCCCAGATCTGGAGGAGGACGATTTGTGGACCTCCGGACTGCGTGGTTGGCGACGTTGACCAACTTCATGGACCAGAGCTGAACGGAGAAGACTTGTATGCTGGACAGCGAGCCACTCCGGCGCCGAAGGTCTGATGACCAAATAATAAATGTCCAGGGAAAAGAGAAATTATAATATAGTAAATTGGCAATGATTTAGTAGGTAATAAATTTCACAAAATTTTGTAGACAACGACTTTTATGGGGAAACCGTTTTTTATGCACTTCAAAGCTTGAAAATCCGCTTTAAAATAGTCAAAACGTGAACGGAACGAACCGCAATATTCACAAGACATGTAGAGCTTACCAAAAAAGCTTCCGTATAGAGGTTGTTTGCGATGGTTTTTTCGTTATATATCTCTTGTTAGATTTTTTTTAAAACGGATATACTACAAAACACTAAATCAACTTGAGCCACCTCGAAAGTTTATCTCAGAATAGCTTCGAAGAATTGACGGGACGCTTATGTTTAGCATAAGAATAGTGATTTCTGGGTTGACCGGTTGAATTTAGAGATACTTTTGGCACTTTTGAAAACATGAATAGGTCTAGGAAACATGCAGCTTTTTTGAGAATTGAACAGAGCCCACTGTCAAACCCCACAACATCCTGAAGCCGCAAACCCACAGCTCGCAGTGCAGCTTGAAAAGGGTCGTCAAGCCCTTGGTCATAGCCAAACAGCACGATTCAAGAAAAAAAAGGTTGCAGTAACTTTGTTGTAGCTTCCATTCATTTATTTAGTTTACATCTGAACAGATAACACTGAGATCAACAATTTGACGCCACAATACATTAAGTGCGGTGGCGAATCTTTTTGACCACCAGTTTCTTCTGGAGCCCGTAGTAGGCCCGACTTCCACAGATGATGCGCCTTCATTGTTTCACGACTAACATTGTTATCAGTCTCGTTAACAAGGTAATCCCCGGGTAGACGAATTCCTCGACCACCTCGAAGGTATCCCAAATCTATGCGTAACACTGCTTCTCAGGTGGAGCCCTGTCGCGCTCGGTTCCGCCTGGCTTAAATACTTTTATGCTTTGACCGCGATTACACCATGTCATCCGCAAAACAACCTTGCATTAGTCCCCGGCGCAATTCGAACGAACCAGAGTGTTCGCCCGAAATGCTTCACACAGTTTTGCACACCACCCACCGATGCTTTTGATCGGTCTGGTAGAAGCTTACCCAGGAAGCAACTCTCGTCCATAATTTTTCCATAGCTCTACGCAGCGGTCTATACTGTCGTATGGCACCGCCTTAAGAAATCAATGAATAGATAATGCGTTGGGACCTGGTATTCTACGTTACGACTTCGAATTTTTCTAGCTTTTCCAACTTATATTTCCTATATTATTATTTCCTCAATTATTAATTTACGGGTTTTCTATACCCGCCGTGTTGCGTGGCAAAAGTACAATGGTCGTTACTATGCCCAGGGTGTCGAGAAAGTTTCCAGCCTGAAAACATCCTAGAGCGGATCGATAATCAAACTCGCCGTCTTCAGATTGAGCAATCCTATGCGCTTTACTCGCAAGGCTACTGGAGACCCTGCTTATGAACTTATATTGCCCTTTAATAATATTTTTAGTTGCGTTTTTGGGATTTGCGCGTTTTGTATGCGGTTTTGATTTAATAGAACGCATACCCTGCATAAACAACCGATTTCAGAGTACTTATAAGTTTTTGGAGAATTCAGCCTAAACAGAAGAAAATTAACTCATCGTTAAATAGTATAATATCATTAAGACCTGTCAGGACTCATAAAACGATTTAAATCTAGTTTGCCACGAATAGAGAATGAAGGAAACTGCCACCAATAAATGAGGACCCAAATCCTCGATGATACAATCAATCTACAGCTCTGTACGACTAAAATTATGCCATAGAATAACGCCGCATCATTTTATTCAGTGGACAACACATTTTGTGAAATAGCTTGTCACGATTTCCATTACTTTTTTTATTATGCCGCTGAAATAACGCTAATGGCAAGTCAGGCACAAGTGCGATTACATCAAAGAACGTTTTTCTGGCACTTTGAATTCTTATTTTATAGAGTTTTTAACTGAGCCTTTTAACAGACAGAAGCCCCTGAATTTTTTTTAAATTTCTACTTCGCATTATAGTGCAGTAAAGCACTCCGTAAGCCAAGAAAGCCTATTAAAAGCATTTATTCTTATTATTTCACAAATTTTTTCATGACTCTCCATAGTACACACTTCATTAGCATCATTATAATTGCCTCAATACAATACCATTATTGCCACCACATTTCACTCCTGTATCGTTATTTTCAACCTTTCTACGACTTTCCAACTTGCCATTTAAGGAGTTTTTCCCACGTCAGGTTGTCATAAACGATATACCGGAACATATGCATAGCCTGAAAATGCGTTTATTATTGCCAGTTGATTGACCGGCAGCCTGTGCTCATTTGACGTACGCGCGTACCGCCGCCGCCGATGGTTGTTATATTTCGACCACCTCAACAAAGTTTTCGACAAAGGTCACTGTCATCAGCTGGCAGTCAAAGCTGGTATAGTAGGGTGGTAACGGAACGGACTCCAGCCAGTTGCATTTCGAATCCGTCTAACCAGAAGAAAGCGGATCAATCAGGCGGCGCGGTCGACCACTTTTGTCAGTCGAGCAGTGATTGGTGAATCGCCACAAGTGTTCCTCCAGAGTGAAGAATAGTTTTGCGGTACACAGTTTGAGTTCGCGTTGATTGGTTTCGGTATGAATCTCTACAAGTGTTGTTGTTTTGTTTGAGTTGATGAGATTGTTTCAAATTATATGCCCTTCAGTAGGTTGACCCTTGACATATAATCTATGTGCCAAAACTGCCATTGAATTGAATACATGTTATTTGTCAAAAATATAAGCTGTGGAAATTTTTTCAACAATAAGTTTTAACAATAAATTAATGAGAAAAATTATTAAGTTCTCTTAATGGAATGAATACACCTGTGATAAGACGAGTTTAGCGATGGGCGCGTAGTATCAAGTCAAATACCAGACACCAGAGACGGCATTACAGTTAGTAAGGTAAAATACGTATCTGTAAAGGATTACAACGTGGTGGAATTGAACTAATCTTGTCTTATAACGGAGTAAATGCATTAATTTGTAGGATGCAACCGTAAGACGCTTTAAAGAGATTGATATCGAGCACTCTGACCTTCACCTTGTCCTTTCAATTGATTCTTATTATCCTTTTGGTTCTTTTCATGCTTATGCTTTCCTCAAAGAAAATATAGACTTCAAAACAAAAACAACGGTCTTTATTTAAATACAGAAACGGCGATTTTTCGTTTTCCGTAACGTTTACTTTGTACTTCGCCAAATTGAGGACACAGTCAGGTACCGTAATCTGGGGAACTTTGATCACCGGGTAACATTGATAAGTTTAGCCATTTTCGAAATGAATTATTATTCTCTGATATTACGAGTACTTATTATGAGTTAGGTATCTAATCTTGACTTAAATTTGCTTATGAACGATATAACCTTTGGATGAATTTGCATTTATTTTCAAAAATTTGAAAATAAAATCTGCATTAATTTTGAACGCACAGCAAGCTGCCTTAGCACTTGCCTGCTTTTAACTTAGTATTCTATTAGCATTTCCACAGTTATTAATTTAAAGCTTTCTATGCACGCCAATGCATGAGTATGTATCTTGTGTGGCATTACAATGGATACACTATGCCCAGGAGTCATCACTAGCGATGATGATGCCTTTCTTGAAAAAATCGGGGAATGCAAACTATAGTACCTACTATGAGCGTTTACAAACGTTGCTTTATGGATACATAAATGATTGAAACGTTTGATGACAAAGTTACACCAATTTATAACACACATCTTTATCTTAAGGAACGACGATATAAGTATCGCTCAACTCAGTGTCCTTCTGAACCCCTTGGCGATTTCAACAAATTTGGAACACACATTCTTTATGTTAAGGAGCCGACGACATGGGTTAGGGATGAAAAGGAGGTATGGGGTGTGTATTGTTTAGTTGATTGATCAACAACCTTCATCAGAAATCGCAACGATAGGAGTGAGTGCTAGTAATGGACCCCTTAACGCGAAACTTGCTTGAAATCGCTTCCAAGTAAGACTCATGACAAATTGCCATTCTGCAGCATTAGATTACAACAACGGGTATCAACGTGCGTTTCATACATACATGTAAAATACTACATACTACTAAAATATGTATTTTAAAATTATGTATTTTAAAATATACGCAACATCGAGTTTGTTTCGTATGATGGTCCCCCATTTGATTTATGTTCCATTTCCATGTTCCTGTTGCTATTATGGCCCCCTTCTTGCTAGTATTGGACCCTCTAGCGGTTTACATTCATAAATTAGTTAATATATACAAAATTCAGTCTCCCAGTCAAAACAATTGTATGGAATTACTACCGATAAGTGAAGCAACTTTATCCTATGGAAGTTTGCAGAAATTGTAGATTCAAACTAAACTCTCGGTTTTGCTCAGGGGCTACTTGCACGGAGGTCATTACGCTCCACTCCCTAAATGTGTTTCTTTCTGGATGGTGATTGTAATCCCTTCTTTAAAATAGACGTTTCCCGGAATAAGGCATCATTTATTTTTCTTTAATAGACGTTTGTCAGGAATGAGGCGATTATGGGTTTGATCCCTTCTTCAAAATCAGTCAATGTCTTCAAATTAAATGTCCGATTTTTTAATCAAATGATGAAGTAAAATAAAGGAACACTGCTATCCTGTTGACCAATTGATTTATTCATTTTCCGATTGAGAAAAACTGCGAATCAAACTGGCAATTCTGAGCAAGGCCGGGTACATACAGCTGGTTGACTTATGGAAATTAAATGTTTACAAACCCAATGAATATGCCAAAATATCCCTTTATTGGGGATCAGACCTGCTTCCGACTTGGTAAGCCGTGCTTTTACTGGCTCAACAAACAATTTGCTAGATAACGCTGGTTTCTACTGAAAAAGACTTATGCTTCCTATGTTGTTGGGAAGGCTATCTAGGTCCTCTTCCTGCTCCTGAAATCTGATAATTTTATATCTGTTTTTATGATTAGAAGCCTAACGATATGTCGATATCCGTGAGTCAGTGTGCACTGAACAAGTATAATTTTGGTAATTTTTTATGTAATTAGATGACACATCACTATCCGGCTGAACCGGTTTGACTATCACATATTACGCTATATAAACTTTATGAAAGTGATTCAATATGACAGACGCTGTGTACGAACATTTATAACACGTCATAAGTAGCCTTGAATTTAAGATTATTTTTTATCTGCCAAAAATTATCTGGGATAAATGTTTTCAGATCAGCAATTTAAATTGTAAGTTCATTTTATAAATATTTTATATTCATATATTCAAACAGTAAGTTAATTGGTGTTTTCTGTATTTTGATTAATCGATCCCATTAGTGATCATTGCTCTACGATACCGAGATCTCTTTTGATTTTAAATCGTTTTCAAAGATTTGAGAATTTAGATTGATCGAATGATTCAAAAGTCCTATGAAAAGTTCTGCTATTTCCACGCCTGGTTCATCTCTACACACCCAGCGAATAACAGATTATTATATAATTTTGCATAAAATTTTACAATGTGTAAGAAATTTTGGCATACACAATTTCGGAACATTTTAATACAACGATTATTGTATTGAAATCTTAATTTTGTATAAGGGAACAGACAGCTTTGGCAGGTTTTGTTCCATTATTAGCAGGGTTTTTGTCGACCGAATCTTGAAATTTGGCCACATATTCTTTGATATACAAAATGTTTGGGCCAAATTGAACATAATCAGTCATAAACAACCCCTGACAATAATAGAACAAAACCTACAAACTCTCATCTATTTAATAATTTAATTTTGCATTGAAACCAAACTGTTATATGTTTTGTTAGACAATAAACATATCTTTTTGTTATGTAGACCTTTATCTCTTATTTTTATGCAAGTTTCAAACTTTCGTAAAATAACTTTTGGACAAAAAAACAATCTATCCAATCTATTCCGAATTCTTAAAATTTTAGTTTTAATCTCGATTCTTCAAACCATCACATCCAACAAATCCATTGAGAACTCCACCAACGTGTGAATCAAAATCCATCCCAGTTCAATCCAAATACCATTTAAATTCTTTAGCTTTTTTCGAAAAGAAGTCTTTTGCCTCATTTGATTCTTTATCTTATTCTTTCTGACAATTTTAAAATTATGTTTTCCTCGACTATTTTAAAATTGTAAACAAAAGTCAAAAATAATAGAACGCTGCTAATGGTGAGGACGCAAGTACATGTTTTGATACATTGGCGTCATCAGTAATGCATATTAGGGTTAATCAATTGCAAGTAATTACTAAATCCTGGAATTTCTTTCAGGAACTCTATCAAATAGCTCCAGAAAATTTTGGAAGATTATCCAGATATTATTCCAGAAACTCATCCAGAAATTCTTTCGAAAATCTTCCAAATATTTTTATTTCAAAAAACTCAAGGCAGATGTAATGGCAACCTAATAACCGCGTGTTGCATCGTGTCCGCTTAGTTGGTCCTCTACAACCACCCGTCGATGGTAGTTCGATTGGAATTTCTTTTTGTCAGTTTTTCTTGAATCTCAAAAATTTTAAAAACCAACAGGAATTCCCTGATTATTCAACCAGAAACTTCAAAATGCCCAAAGAATTCATCGGTAATTCCTCCAGGGATTTGTTCATAAAATCCTCGTGAATTAATACACAAATCCTTAACTTTCTGCACGAATTCCTTCCGACTTGATTCTGAAAGTACAAAACTCTAGAATTTATAACGAATTCCTGAAGAAATTTAAAAATAATCTACTGAAGTAGTTTTCGACATTCTTGTTTCCACGAGAAACTCTAGACGTTCCTCAAGAAATCTCCAAAATCCTCCAGGGATTTCTTATAAATCTCTGAAATCAATTCGAAATGAATCAATCCTTCAAAGGAATTATATAAAATTGAGAATCTTGGGAAATTCCTCAACGAATTGCTGAAATTCATTACAAATTCTTCAAAACTTACGCGAAATTTGAAAAATACCTCTCCAATTTTTCAGAAATTCACATGAAATTTCCCAATTGATCATTTAATTTTTATGACTTCTTTCGAAAATTTCATTAGAAATTTCATTTTTCAGTAGAATTTCTTGGTAATATCGTCATATCCTTCAATATTCCTTTGAGTTGCTCAAAAATTCCTTTAGTATTTCTTCTGAAATATATTCACAATATCACTTCAGAAAATCCATTTAAATATGAAGATGAATTTGACAAACAAAACAAATTGAATTTGATCATACAATTTTCACTTACACTTCATCAAATCCAATTCAAGATTTTTAAATCAATACAAAAATTTCATACAATTCAATGTCCAATTCAGTTCAAGTCGAATGTTCACTCAAATATAATCCCCATCCAATAGAATTAATGTTAAGTCCAATAAAAATCCTGCTAAAATGTTCAATTTAAACTCTAGTTAAGGTGACTCGTGGGCTACACCAGTTATTTTCTATCTTTGTCTCATTCTAGCTTTATCAGCTCGTAATTTTGGAGCAGCGAATTTCGATTTTCAGTTGTTTGATGTAACGTGGAAGCTAAATTCAGCAATCAGCATAGGAGCGGCGGACCATTTTGGGCAGCACCTATTCCCGTCCACAACGTTAATTACTCGACCGCGTTCAACCAAATTTGATTGTTTGACATTCAGAAATCGACGGAACTAACCATATACACTGGATTTTTTTACGCGATTTACATTTTCAATTTTCCGCTATCCTAAATGTTTAAGGTGAAGGTGGGTTGGTACCAAAACAAGCTGAATATTGGTACAATAAAACTGTCATATACTGTAGTAGTATTGGTATCGTTTATAAAAAACATAAAATATAAGTAGATTGGTTCAAAAACGCCCAACGCTTACATCTCACTCGATTCCGTCCATGCTCCGAGTGTCCTCCAAAATCGAATTGAACAAAACCTGGTTGAGCACAAGCCGGTTCAAGTTTGTATGAAAAACTGGTATGGAAAAAACCTTTCATTACACTGGCACAGCACCTCCTCGAACGCTGGCGAAGAGAGAACCCACATAGAAAGAAGCAACTTCAAGACATTAATTCATATGGTCTCCCCTCGCCGGCGCCCAATGACGGAGCGCCACAATCAGAATAATGAAATTCAACCTCGCCATATCAACTGTCATACAACCTGCAAGACCTGTGCACCAGTAAGGCCTCTGTCAAACCAGCCCAAACCATCGGATGACACACCAATTATAAATCATAATCGACTGAGGCATGGCGGAACAATTATTTTTTGAACCACCCTGGTTATTAGTTTGCTGCTGCCGGTGCCGTTGTTTATTCGCTCCGCGATGTGTTTTAATGGTTTTTCGGGCAAAAATAGCAGTTTATATTAAGTTTTCGTTGCAAACATGACTGATTTCGAAAGTGATGTTTAATTTGCATTCCATCAACATTTCGGGCTGCTCATGTGGCGGAGAAGTGAGTTAAAACTTGATTTTTCAGTGCCCTTGAGAAGAAGTGAAGTGTATGATGAACCCACCAAATCGCGAACAGCTAATAAATCAGCACGAAATTGCTGATTTATGATATTATTCGAGCTGAAATACATAAAACTCTTTGGATAAACATTTTCATTATCGGCAGAGTGAATAAATATGCTGGCAGGTTAGTAATTTGAATATTTAACTTTTGTTCGATGCCTGTTCGATGCATTCAAGAGATGATTGGTGGGAGAGGGTGCAGGAGTGTAGGGTTGACCTATGGGAGGTTCGATCCTTTGACTGCCATCGTGGTACATCTCCATCTGTCCTTAACGCTATAATTATCATGTGATTTTCTTCGATTTATTCTGGATTTTTTTGAAAATGTTGCGAAGAGTTTGGTGGTAGAATTGAAGTCACACGATCAAAATACGAGCGAAAAAATCGTGTAAAACAAAATCCTGTGTACTAAAAACAAATATTTTAC